>NC_090372.1:195107048-195776288 GCF_036365525.1 Heterodontus francisci | reverse complement strand
TCGCCCCCGCCCCTGCCCCCTCGCCCCTAGCCCACTCCCCCCCCGCCCCCTCGCCCACTCCACCCCCCCGCCCCCGTCGCCCACTCCCCCCCCGCCCCTCGCCCACTCCCCCCCCGCCCCACGACCCACTAGTCCCCCCCCGCCCCCATCGCCCCACTCCCCCCCGCCCCTTCGCCCACTCCCCCCCCCGCCCCCTCGCCCACTCCCCCCCCGGCCCCTCGCCCACTCCCCCCCCCGCCCCTCGCCCACTCCCCCCCCCGCCCCCTCGCCCCACTCCCCCCCCGCCCCCTCGCCCACTCCCCCCCGCCCCCTCGCCCACTCCCCCCGCCCCCTCGCCCACTCCCCCCCCGCCCCCTCGCCCACTCCCCCCCCCGCCCCATCGCCCACATCCCCCCCCGACCCCTCGCCACTCCCCCCCGCCCCCTCGCCACTCCCCCCCCGCCCCTCGCCCACTCCCCCCCCGCCCCCTCGCCCACTCCCCCCCGCCCCCTCGCCCACTCCCCCCCCGCCCCCTCGCCACTCCCCCCCCGCCCCCTCGCCCACTCCCCCCCCGCCCCCTCGCCCACTCCCCCCCCCGCCCCCTCGCCCACTCCCCCCCCGCCCCCTCGCCCACACTCCCCCCCCGCCCCCTCGCCCACTCCCCCCCGCCCCCTCGCCCACTCCCCCCCCGCCCCCTCGCCCACTCCCCCCCCGCCCCCTCGCCCACTCCCCCCCGCCCCCTCGCCCACTCCCCCCCGCCCCCTCGCCCACTCCCCCCCCGCCCCTCGCCCACTCCCCCCCCGCCCCCTCGCCCACTCCCCCCCGCCCCCTCGCCCACTCCCCCCCCGCCCCCTCGCCACTCCCCCCCCGCCCCCTCGCCCACTCCCCCCCCGCCCCCTCGCCCACTCCCCCCCGCCCCCTCGCCCACTCCCCCCCCGCCCCCTCGCCCACTCCCCCCCCGCCCCCTCGCCCACTCCCCCCCCGCCCCCTCGCCCACTCCCCCCCCGCCCCTCGCCCACTCCCCCCCGCCCCTCCCACTCCCCCCCGCCCCTCGCCCACTCCCCCCCCGCCCCCTCGCCCACTCCCCCCCGCCCCCTCGCCCACTCCCCCCCCGCCCCCTCGCCCACTCCCCCCCCGCCCCCTCGCCCACTCCCCCCCCGCCCCCTCGCCCACTCCCCCCCCGCCCCTCGCCCACTCCCCCCCCGCCCCCTCGCCCACTCCCCCCCCGCCCCCTCGCCCACTCCCCCCCGCCCCTCGCCCACTCCCCCCCCGCCCCCTCGCCCACTCCCCCCCCGCCCCCTCGCCCACTCCCCCCCGCCCCTCGCCCACTCCCCCCCGCCCCCTCGCCCACTCCCCCCCGCCCCTCGCCCACTCCCCCCCGCCCCCTCGCCCACTCCCCCCCCGCCCCCTCGCCCACTCCCCCCCCGCCCCTCGCCCACTCCCCCCCGCCCCCTCGCCCACTCCCCCCCGCCCCTCGCCCACTCCCCCCCGCCCCCTCGCCCACTCCCCCCCGCCCCTCGCCACTCCCCCCGCCCTCGCCACTCCCCCCCGCCCCCTCGCCCACTCCCCCCCGCCCCCTCGCCCACTCCCCCCCCGCCCCTCGCCCACTCCCCCCCGCCCCCTCGCCCACTCCCCCCCCGCCCCCTCGCCCACTCCCCCCCCGCCCCCTCGCCCACTCCCCCCCGCCCCCTCGCCCACTCCCCCCCCGCCCCCTCGCCCCTCCCCCCCGCCCCCTCGCCCGCTCCCCCCCCGCCCCCTCGCCCCCTCCCCCCCCGCCCCCTCGCCCGCTCCCCCCCGCCCCCTCGCCTCCCCCGCCCCTCGCTCCCCCCGCCCCTCGCCCGCCCCCCCCCGCCCCCTCGCCCGCTCCCCCCCGCCCCCTCGCCCGCTCCCCCCCCGCCCCCTCGCCCGCTCCCCCCCCGCCCCCCTCGCCCGCTCGCCCCTCCCCCCGCCCCCTCGCCCGCTCCCCCCCGCCCCCTCGCCCGCTCCCCCCCGCCCCTCGCCGCTCCCCCCCGCCCCCTCGCCGCTCCCCCCCGCCCCCTCGCCGCTCCCCCCCGCCCCCTCCGCCCGCTCCCCCCCCGCCCCTCGCCCGCTCCCCCCCCGCCCCCTCGCCCGCTCCCCCCCCGCCCCCTCGCCCGCTCCCCCCCCCGCCCCCTCGCCGCTCCCCCCCGCCCCCTCGCCCGCTCCCCCCCGCCCCCTCGCCCGCTCCCCCCCCGCCCCCTCGCCCGCTCCCCCCCCGCCCCCTCGCCCGCTCCCCCCCCGCCCCCTCGCCCGCTCCCCCCCCGCCCCCTCGCCCGCTCCCCCCCCGCCCCCTCGCCCGCTCCCCCCCGCCCCCTCGCCCGCTCCCCCCCGCCCCCTCGCCCGCTCCCCCCCCGCCCCCTCGCCCGCTCCCCCCCCGCCCCCTCGCCCGCTCCCCCCCCGCCCCCTCGCCCGCTCCCCCCCGCCCCCTCGCACCGCTCCCCCCCCGCCCCCTCGCCCGCTCCCCCCCGCCCCTCGCCCGCTCCCCCCCCGCCCCCTCGCCCGCTCCCCCCCGCCCCCTCGCCGCTCCCCCCCCGCCCCCTCGCCCGCTCCCCCCCGCCCCCTCGCCCGCTCCCCCCCGCCCCTCGCCCGCTCCCCCCGCCCCCTCGCCCGCTCCCCCCCGCCCCCTCGCCCGCTCCCCCCCCCGCCCCCATCGCCCCCCGCCCTCACCCCCCGCCCCTCGCCCGCTCCCCCCCCGCCCCCTCGCCCGCTCCCCCCCCGCCCCCTCGCCCCGCTCCCCCCCGCCCCCCCTCGCCCGCTCCCCCCCCGCCCCTCGCCCGCTCCCCCCCGCCCCCTCGCCCACTCCCCCCCCGCCCCCTCGCCCGCTCCCCCCCCGCCCCCTCGCCGCTCCCCCCCCCCCTCCCCGCCCACTCCCCCCCCGCCCCTCCCCCCCGCCCACTCCCCCCCCGCCCCTCCCCTCGCCACTCCCCCCCGCCCCCTCGCCCACACTCCCCCCCCGCCCCCTCGCCCACTCCCCCCCCGCCCCCCGCCCACTCCCCCCCGCCCCCTCGCCCACTCCCCCCCGCCCCCATCGCCCACTCCCCCCCCGCCCCCTCGCCCACTCCCCCCCCCCGCCCCCTCCGCCCACTCCCCCCCCGCCCCCTCGCCCACTCCCCCCCGCCCCCTCGCCCACTCCCCCCCCGCCCCCTCGCCCACTCCCCCCCCGCCCCCTCGCCCACTCCCCCCCGCCCCCTCGCCCACTCCCCCCCCGCCCCCTCGCCCACTCCCCCCCCGCCCCCTCGCCCACTCCCCCCCCGCCCCCGCGCCCACTCCCCCGCCCCTCGCCCACTCCCCCCCCGCCCCCTCGCCCACTCCCCCCCCGCCCCCTCGCCCACTCCCCCCCCGCCCCCTCGCCCACTCCCCCCCGCCCCCTCGCCCACTCCCCCCCCGCCCCCTCGCCCACTCCCCCCCCGCCCCCTCGCCCACACTCCCCCCCCGCCCCCTCGCCCACTCCCCCCCCGCCCCCTCGCCCACTCCCCCCCCGCCCCTCGCCCACTCCCCCCCCCGCCCCCCTCGCCCACTCCCCCCCGCCCCTCGCCCACTCCCCCCCGCCCCCTCGCCCACTCCCCCCCGCCCCCTCGCCCACTCCCCCCCGCCCCCTCGCCCACTCCCCCCCGCCCCCTCGCCCCCTCGCCCTCGCCCTCGCCCCCTCCCCCCCGCCCCTCGCCCCCTCGCCCCCCCGCCCCCGCCCCCCCGCCCCGCCCCCCCGCCCCCGCCCCCCCGCCCCGCCCCCTCCCCCCCGCCCCCGCCCCCCCGCCCCCGCCCCCTCGCCCCCGCCCCTCGCCCCGCCCCCCCGCCCCTCCCCCCCGCCCCCCGCCCCCGCCCCTCGCCCCCGCCCCCCGCCCCCGCCCCTCGCCCCGCCCCTCGCCCCCGCCCCTCGCCCCGCCCCCCGCCCCCGCCCCCTCGCCCCGCCCCCCCGCCCCCGCCCCCTCGCCCCGCCCCTCGCCCCGCCCCTCGCCCCCCGCCCCCTCGCCCCCGCCCCCTCGCCCCCGCCCCCTCGCCCCCGCCCCCTCGCCCCCGCCCCCTCGCCCCCACTCCCCCCACTCCCCCCACTCCCCCCCTCCCCCCCACTCCCCCCCACCCCCCCCAGAAAGTTTCTGGTAATTTCTGTTGTTCTACCCCCGCCCTGAGAAAGCAATGAAACAGGAGACTGTTTTCTCGCTTCCCCCCCGCCCGCCGGTATGGTGGAGTCTTCGGTTACTGGATGTCTTTTTTGCAAGTCCAACCTTGTAATCTCTCTGCGTAGGTATCTGTTTGAAATCTGAGTTTCAAACTGGTTTTGTTTCATAAGGAGATTGTCAATTTGATTCCTCGGCGAGCTATTGCGTAATGCTTTTAAGACTGGGTCTTAATGCAGCTAATAGATAATGCCGGAAATAAAAACAAATGCTGGATATGCAGACGCAGGGGTAGTGCCAGAGGACTGGAGAATTGCGAATGTTTACACAGTTGTTCAGGAAGGTGTTAAGGATGAACCCGGCAACTACAGGCCGATCGGCTTAATCTCTGTGGTAGAAAAGCTTTAGCCATTTGGGCAAATGTGTATTTATGAACGAAAGCCAGCATAGATTTAAGGGCAAATCGTGTTTTGCTGACTTGCTTGAGTTTTTGATGAAGTAACTGAGGGCTGATTAGGGTGATGCAGTTGATGTGCACATGGACTTCCAAAATGCATTTAGGTGTCACATAACAGGCTGGACAGCTAAGTTGAAGCTCAGAGTAAAAGGGACAGTAGCAGCATGGAAAGGAAACTGGCTGAGTGACTAACAGTAGTGATTTTTTTTTGGGACTGGAGGAAAGTTAGTGGGGGTGGGGTTTCCCCCAAGGGTCAGTGTCAGGACCCCTGCTTCTCCTGATATATTAATGACCTGGACTTGGGATGCCAGAAAACTTGGAAGTATTGTGAACTGTGAGGACGATGGCACTAATTGTCAAGAGGACAGAAAGGCTGGTGGAAGGGGGGGCATGTGGCGCAGTGGGGCGGCGCAGTGGTTAGCGCCGCAGCCTCAGCTCCAGCGACCCAGGTTTCAATTCTGGGTACTGCCTGTGTGGAGCTTGCAAGTTCTCCCTGTGTCTGCGTGGGTTTCCTCTGGGTGCTCAGTTTCCTCCCACATGCCAAAGACTTGCAGGTTGATAGGTTAATTGGCCATTATAAATTGCCCCTCGTATAGGTAGGTGGTAGGGAAATATAGGGACAGGTGGGGATGTGGTAGGAATATGGGATTATTGTAGGATTAGTATAAATGGGTGGTTGATGGTTGGCACAGACTCGGTTGGCTTAGAGATACAGTGCTGTATCTCTAAACTAAACTAAACATAAATTTAATAGAGAAGTGTGATGTGATTTGTTTTGGTATGAAGAATGAAGAGATAATATAAAATAAGGGGTACCATTCTAAAGGAGGTGCAGAGGGACCTGGAGGTATATGTGCACAGATGAATGAAGGTGGCAGGACAGGTTGAGAAAGCAGTTAATAAAGCATAGGCTGCGTTTGCTGACAACACAACCACTAGGTGGTGCAGTACTTGCACATGAGCAAATGCAGGCTCTTCAACTGGAACGTTCGGGCAGCTGCCAAGATTAAAGATGGCGCTGCTCAATTTATCACAGGAAATACTTATGGCTAGATCGTTATAGCAAACTAACCTTACATTAAGTTGGATGGAAGCCTAGTAATATGCTACTATGTAGTTATAGGCTACTAACTGTAATTCTCTGATCCATTTAATATTCCAGTAATCCTATTAAATACAAAAGGAATTTTGATTTAATTTCCATTCTTTTTCTTTTGGGCCTCCTTATCTCGAGAGACAATGGATACGCGCCTGGAGGTGGTCAGTGGTTTGTGAAGCAGCGCCTGGAGTGGCTATAAAGGCCAATTCTGGAGTGACAGGCTCTTCCACAGGTGCTGCAGAGAAATTTGTTTGTTGGGGCTGTTGCACAGTTGGCTCTCCCCTTGCGCCTCTGTCTTTTTTCCTGCCAACTACTAAGTCTCTTCGACTCGCCACAATTTAGCCCTGTCTTTATGGCTGCCCGCCAGCTCTGGCGAATGCTGGCAACTGACTCCCACGACTTGTGATCAATGTCACACGATTTCATGTCGCGTTTGCAGACGTCTTTATAACGGAGACATGGACGGCCGGTGGGTCTGATACCAGTGGCGAGCTCGCTGTACAATGTGTCTTTGGGGATCCTGCCATCTTCCATGCGGCTCACATGGCCAAGCCATCTCAAGCGCCGCTGACTCAGTAGTGTGTATAAGCTGGGGATGTTGGCCGCTTCAAGGACTTCTGTGTTGGAGATATAGTCCTGCCACCTGATGCCAAGTATTCTCCGAAGGCAGCGAAGATGGAATGAATTGAGACGTCGCTCTTGGCTGACATACGTTGTCCAGGCCTCGCTGCCGTAGAGCAAGGTACTGAGGACACAGGCCTGATACACTCGGACTTTTGTGTTCCGTGTCAGTGCGCCATTTTCCCACGCTCTCTTGGCCAGTCTGGACATAGCAGTGGAAGCCTTACCCATGCGCTTGTTGATTTCTGCATCTAGAGACAGGTTACTGGTGATAGTTGAGCCTAGGTAGGTGAACTCTTGAACCACTTCCAGAGCGTGGTCGCCAATATTGATGGATGGAGCATTTCTGACATCCTGCCCCATGATGTTCGTTTTCTTGAGGCTGATGGTTAGGCCAAATTCATTGCAGGCAGATGCAAACCTGTCGATGAGACTCTGCAGGCATTCTTCAGTGTGAGATGTTAAAGCAGCATCGTCAGCAAAGAGGAGTTCTCTGATGAGGACTTTCCGTACTTTGGACTTCGCTCTTAGACGGGCAAGGTTGAACAACCTGCCCCCTGATCTTGTGTGGAGGAAAATTCCTTCTTCAGAGGATTTGAACGCATGTGAAAGCAGCAGGGAGAAGAAAATCCCAAAAAGTGTGGGTGCGAGAACACAGCCCTGTTTCACACCACTCAGGATAGGAAAGGGCTCTGATGAGGAGCCACCATGTTGAATTGTGCCTTTCATATTGTCATGGAATGAGGTGATGATACTTAGTAGCTTTGGTGGACATCCGATCTTTTCTAGTAGTCTGAAGAGACCACGTCTGCTGACGAGGTCAAAGGCTTTGGTGAGATCAATGAAAGCAATGTAGAGGGGCATCTGTTGTTCACGGCATTTCTCCTGTATCTGACGAAGGGAGAACAGCATGTCAATAGTCGATCTCTCTGCACGAAAGCCACACTGTGCCTCAGGGTAGACGCGCTCGGCCAGCTTCTGGAGCCTGTTCAGAGCGACTCGAGCAAAGACTTTCCCCACTATGCTGAGCAGGGAGATTCCACGGTAGTTGTTGCAGTCACCGCGGTCACCTTTGTTTTTATAGAGGGTGATGATGTTGGCATCGCGCATGTCCTGGGGTACTGCTCCCTCGTCCCAGCACAGGCATAGCAGTTCATGTAGTGCTGAGAGTATAGCAGGCTTGGCACTCTTGATTATTTCAGGGGTAATGCTGTCCTTCCCAGGGGCTTTTCCGCTGGCTAGGGAATCAATGGCATCACTGAGTTCCGATTTGGTTGGCTGTATGTCCAGCTCATCCATGACTGGTAGAGGCTGGGCTGCATTGAGGGCAGTCTCAGTGACAGCATTCTCCCTGGAGTACAGTTCTAGGTAGTGCTCAACCCAGCGGTCCATCTGTTTGCGTTGGTCAGTGATTATGTCCCCCGATTTAGATTTGAGGGGGGTGATCTTCTTGATGGTTGGCCCAAGAGCTCTCTTCATGCCATCATACATTCCTCTGATGTTTCCGGTGTCTGAGGCCAGCTGAATATGGCTGCATAGGTGTTGCCAGTAGTCGTTTGCGCAACGCCTAGCTGTTCTTTGTGCAGTACCTCTGGCTGCTTTAAGTGCTGCGGATGTTAAATCGCTGGGGCTTTCTTGTAGTTCAAAAGTGCAATGCGCTTAGCGGCTATGACAGGTTCCAGCTCTTCATTATGAGATTGAAACCAGTCTGCATTTCTCTTCGCACTTTTGCCGTAGGTGGTCAAAGCTGACTCATAGATGGCGTCTCTGATGTGGGCCCACTTGGTCTCAGCATCCCCTGTGGGAGTGTTTTGAAGGGCTGTTACAAGTGAATTTAGAAATTTTTGTAACAGCTGTGGGTGAGAAATTCTGCTCGTGTTGATGCGCGGGTGGCCCTTCTGCTTGGAATGATGCAACTTCTTTGGTCTGAGTCTAACCTTGCTGCACACCAGGGAGTGGTCGGTGTCGCAGTCCGCACTGTGGAAGCTGCGTGTGATTTGAACACTGTTTAAGGCGGCTCGCCTTGTGACAATGAGGTCTAGCTGGTGCCAACGACGTGATCTTGGGTGCCTCCATGAAACCTGGTGACAGGGTTTAGTGTGAAAGAACGAGTTGGTGATGCAGAGGTTATGATAGGTACACAACTCAAGCAGTCTCTGCCCGTTCTCATTCATCCTTCCAACGCCATAGCGCCCAAGGCAGGAGGGCCATGAGTCATGGTCGGCCCCAACCCTGGCATTAAAGTCCCCCAGCAGGAATAGGTGTTCGGTGTTGGGGATGCTGCTAATGATATGGAGTTGTTCATAGAACTGGTCTTTAGCTTCAGGTGCGGAACAGAGTGTTGGAGCATAGATGCTGAGTAGGTGTACTGGACCAGAGGTGGTGAGCAGTCGGATGGACAGTATGCGTTCCGAGCCATTTGAGGGAGGCTCTATCATGCTGAGCAAGGAGTTTCTGATGGCGAAGCCCACTCCATGCTGTCTTGGTTCTTCAGGATCCCTGCCCTGCCAGAAGAAGGTGTAGTCTTGCTCTGCTAGAGAGCCACTCGCGGGGAGGCCATTGGATCACCATTGGAGATGGTGAATTGGCACACTAGTCGGAAACGAAAATCGGGTAGAGTGTAAAATGTGTTGCCCATTCGTTACCATGATTCGTTTATATGATTGAGCAGGACTGATTTCACCTGAATGCAGCTACTAGCTCCCGCCCCACTGGCCGCTCTTTCACCACCCCCCCCCCCCCCGGCAACTCGCCTTCTCCTTCTCTCCACCGGCCGCTTCCCCTCCGTCGGCTGCTCACTCCAGACCTTGCTGCTGCCCCCCCCCCCCCCCCCCCCCCCCAGCTTCCCTGGGCGATTATTCCCCACTCGTTCCACCCCACTCTCCGGTTGTTCGCTCACTCCCCGCCCCCCTCCAGCCGCTAGTTATAGGCCGTACTGCTTTTTTCCTCTCGGCCGCTCGCTCCCACATTTCATCAGTTTCCGCGCGCTGCCCGAAGAAGCAAGACTGGCTGCAGGGGGTGATGAGGCGACATCAGAGCGAGTGGCCAAGAGAAGAGGAGCGGCACGGCCTAGAGCTAGCAGCTGGAGGAGGGGAAGGCGGGTGTGGAAGCCCCGTGCGAGTGGCCGGAGAGCGGGGTGGCGCGAAGCAAGGAACAATCAGACGGGGAAGTAGTGGGGAGCATCGATGTCTGGAGCAAGCATCAAGCATCTCGGGGTGGGAAGTGTCGAGGCCTGGAGCGAGTTGCTGGTGGTGGGGGGGGGGTAGCGGCCAGTGGGGCAGGAGCAAGTGACGGAGATCGGGATTGGTCAAGGAGGTAAGAGCCCATGGAATCCAGGGCAATTTGGCATTTTGCTGCCAGAGGAGGTGGTGGAGCCAGGAACAGTAGCAACATTTAAAAGGCATCTGGACAGGTACTTGAATGAGCAAGGCATAGAGGTTATGGAATTAATGCAGACAGGTGGGATTAATATAGATGGGCATTATGGTTGGCATGGATGCGGTGGGCCGAAGGGCTTGTTTCTATGCTATACGACTCTATGGTGAGGCATTCTAGAATGAGAGGTCATAGTTTTAGGATAAGGGGTAGCAGATTTAAAACAGATGAGGGGAAATTATTTCTCTCAAAGGATCGTGAGTCTGTGGAATTCACTATCCCAGAGTGTGGTGGATGCTGGGACATTGAGTAAATCTAAGGTGGAGATAGGCAAATTTTTAATTAGTAATGGGTTGAAGGGTTATGGAGAACAGGCTGGAAAGTGGAGTTGAGGCCGAGATGAGATCAGCCATGATCGTATTGAATGGCAGAGCAGGCTTGAGGGGGGTGAATTGCCTACTCCGCCTTCTAGTTCTTATGTTCTTATCGTGCATGTGTCAAGATAGACCAGACGTCGGATACACGATGACATTGATGCTGTGTGATGTCATCCTGCGCATGCGCCACCTAGTCCTGGCAAGATGTAACTGCGCATGTGCACAGTTTGGCACACTCTTGATGTCAGGGGGCCGCTGCGTTGTCAGGAATCACTTTGTAAAGCATATGGGATCCTGGGCTTATAAGTAGGGGCATAGAGTATAAAAGCAAGGAAGTTATAAGGTTCTGATGAAAGGTCACTGACCTGAAATGTTAACTCTGCTTCTCTCTCCACAGATGCTGCCAGACATGCTGAGTAGTTCTAGCATTTCTTTTTATTTCAGATTTCCAGCATCTGCAGTATTTTGTTTTTATTATATTCTCTTTCTTTTGGGCCTCCTTATCTCGAGAGACAATGGATACGCGCCTGGAGGTGGTCAGTGGTTTGTGAAGCAGCGCCTGGAGTGGCTATAAAGGCCAATTCTGGAGTGACAGGCTCTTCCACAGGTGCTGCAGAGAAATTTGTTTGTTGGGGCTGTTGCACAGTTGGCTCTCCCCTTGCGCCTCTGTCTTTTTTCCTGCCAACTACTAAGTCTCTTCGACTCGCCACAATTTAGCCCTGTCTTTATGGCTGCCCGCCAGCTCTGGCGAATGCTGGCAACTGACTCCCACGACTTGTGATCAATGTCACACGATTTCATGTCGCGTTTGCAGACGTCTTTATAACGGAGACATGGACGGCCGGTGGGTCTGATACCAGTGGCGAGCTCGCTGTACAATGTGTCTTTGGGGATCCTGCCATCTTCCATGCGGCTCATTTAGGTATTAAGGAAATTATAAGCCCTGGTTTAGCCTCAACTGGAGAATTGTGTCCAGTTCAGGGCACCACACTTTAGGAAGAATTTGAAGGCATCAGAGAATGTGCAGAAAAGATTCACAAGAATGGTTCCAGGGATGCAGAACTTTGGTTACGTGAATAAAGTGGAGAAGTTTGGGTTGTTCTCCTTGGAGAGAAGGTGAGAATGTTTGATAGGTGCTTAAAATCATGAGGCTTCTGGACAAAGCAGATGGGGAGAAACTGATCCTGTTGGAAAGGTTGAGAGCCAGAGGACACTGATTTAAGATGATTGGAAAAAGAAGCAACAAAGAGACCAGGAGAAACTTCCCTTATGATCTGGAAAGCACTGCCCGAAGAGTGCAGTGGAGGCATATTCAATTGTGACTTTCAAAAGAGAATTGGATAATTATCTGAGTAGGAAAAATTTGCAGGACTATGGGGGAAAGGCTGGTGAGTGGGACTAAGTAACTCTAGCAGAGAGCTGGCAAAACACAACAGGCCAAATGGCTGCCTTCTGTGCTGTAACCATTCTGAATTTATGAAATGTTCAGGTCAGGCAGTATCTGTGGAGAGTGAAACAGTTGACGTTTCAGGTCCATGATCCTCCATCAGATATACAGATTTGTTTCCAACAGACATGCAGATTTATTTTCTCAATCACTAGCTTATAATTTTGTAATGTTTCTTTTGTATAGATAGCAGAAAGTTAGCACAGGGAGTCCTTGGGACTGTTGATAGTTGCAGAGTGGTATCTGCCTCCCAATAAAAGTTTGAAAATCACATTAGCAACAGGATTCATTTCCTTATTTTATTGGAAAACACATTCTGTAGAGTAACTTTGTGTGAATATGTGGCAAATGTGTTGCAATTTCTAGCTGTTGTGCTGCACAATGTAGTATGCTTCTAACAATAGCATTTATATAGCTTGGATGTTTTATTACATTAAATCAGGATTCTACCCCTGCTACATACAGAAACAACTCTTATCAAAGTCACAAGTGGCAACCTTTGTCATGGTCACATAGGATAACTTTCCCTCCTCGTCTGTCTCCACCTGTCTGCAGCCTTTGACATGGTTGACCATACCGTTCTCCAATGCCTCTCCATTGTCATCCAGCTGGGTAGGACTGCTCTCACCTGGTTCCATTTTTATCTATCTAATTGTATTTCACTTGCAATGGCTTGTCTTTCCATTCCCACACCTCTACCTCTGGTGTCCCCCAAGGATCTATCCTTGGGCCCCCTCTATTTCTCATCTACACGCTGCCCCTCGGCAACATCCGAAAGCATGGCGTTGGATTTCACATGTACGCTGCGACACTCAGCTCTACCACTCCACCACTTCTCTCGACTGCTTCACTGTTGCTAAATTATCAAACTGCTTATGCAGCTTTGAGTACTGGATGAGCAGAAATTTCCTTCAATTAAATATTGGGAAGACTGAAGCCATTGTTTTCGGTCGCTGGACCAAACTCTCTTCCCTAGCTACTGACCATCCCTGGCAACAGACTGCAATCAAGTCAGTCTGTTCACAACTCTGGTATCATATTTGACCCTGAGATGAACCTCTGACCTCATTCCTGCCATCACTAAGACTACCTATTTCCACCTCCGTATCATTGCCCAACTTCAACCCTGTCTCAGCTCATCTGAAACCCTCATTTCGTGCTTAGCAGTCACCTCTCGGCATGGCTATTCAATGCACTCTGGCTGGTCTTCCACATTTTACTCTCCGTAAACTTGAGGTTATCCAAAACTCTGCTGCCCATGTCTTAACTTGCACCAAGTCCCGTTCCCCTATCACCCCTGTGCTTGCTGACCTACATTGGCTACTGGTAAAGTCAAGTCTTGATTTTAAACTTCTCATCCTTGTTTTCAAATCCCTCCTTGGCCTTGCCCTTCCCTATCTCTGTATTCTTCTACAGCCCCACAACCTTCCAAGGCCCCTATGATCCTCTAATTTTGGCCTCTTGTGCATCCCTGATTTCAATTGCTTTACCATTAGTGGTTGTGCCTTCAGTTGCCTCAGCTCCAAACTCTGGAATACCCTCTTTTTTTCTCTCTGCCTCTCCATCTCACTTTTCTCCTTTAAACTCCTTAAACTTAACACTTTAACGAAGCTTTTGGCCATCTGACATTTTATTTTTTTATTTAGAGATACAGCACTGAAACAGGCCCTTCGGCCCACCGAGTCTGTGCCGACCAACAACCACCCATTTATACTAATCCCATATTCCTACCACACTACCGCATCCCCACTTGTCCCTATATTCCCCTACCTATACTAGGGGCAATTTTATAATGGCCAATTTACCTATCAACCTGCAAGTCTTTTGGTGGTGGGAGGAAGCCGGAGTACCCGGCAAAAACCCAAATAGACACGGAGAACTTGCAAACTCCACACATATCTCCTTTTGTGAATTTTAAAATGAATTTTTATGCACTGAAAGCTACTTTGTTTTAATCATGTTGATAGGAAATTTTATCATAGCTCCCCTACTTTAATTCTATCTGGTAGAGCTCATAAGATTTTTAGGTGAGGGAGTACTTTATACAAGTTCTCCTAGGTGGTGTTTTTACTTCCTTCGTGAATGGTTACAGCACAGGAGGAGGCCATTCAGCCCATCTTGTCCGTGCCAGCTCTCTACAAGAGCAGTTCACCTACTTCCACTCTCCTGCCTTTTCCTTGTAGCCCTGAAAATTTTCTCTCCAGATAATTATCCTGTTTTCTTTCGAAGATGTCGATTGAATCCGTCTCCAACACGGTCGGGCAGTGCATTCCAGATCCGAAGCATTCGTGTTTTTTTTTAAGTTTCTCGTGTGACTTTTGCTTGTTTTGCCCTTAAACTGGTGTCAAGTTTTGCTTTTAATAGACTTCTACTTTCTCCTTTTGAAAGTAAAGGAGATGCGTTCAGGAAAGTATATTTAGTGGTGCATCTGGAATTGCCTGTATGTTTAGTTCCTGTTCACTTTGCTTTGTTCAATTGCATCGACTATATATTTATTCATGGATGTGGGCATTGCTGGTTGCACCAGCATTGATTTCCCATCCTTTATTGCCCTTCAGAAGGCGCTGGTGAGCTGTCGTCTTGAACTGCTGCAGTCCTTGGGGTGTAGGTACATCAACAGTGCTGTTAGGAAAGGAGTTCCAGGATTTTGACCCAGTGACAATGAAGGAAAGGCGATATAATTCCTAGTCAGGATGGTGTGTGGCTTGGAGGGGAACTTGCAGGTGGTGGTGTTCCCATGCATCTGCTGGCCTTGTCCTTCTAGGAGTTAGAGTTCAGGGTTTGGAAGGTGCTGTCGAAGGAGCCTTGGTGAATTTCTGCAGTGCATCTTGTAGATGGTTGACAGTGCTGCCATTGTATGTCAGTGGTGGAGGGAGTGAATGTTGAAGGTGGTGGATCGGGTGCCAGTCAGGTGGGCTGCTTTGTCCTGGATGGTGTCAAGCTTCTTGAGTGTTGGAGCGGCACCCATCCAGGCAAGTGGAAAGTATTCCATCACACTCCTGACTTGTGCCTTGCTGATGTTGGGCGTGCTTTGGGGAGTCAGGAGGTGAGCTACTCATTGCAGAATTCCCAGCAGCTGACCAGCACTTGTAGCTAAAGCGTTTATGTTGCTGGCCCAGTAGAGTTTCTGGTCAATGGTGAACCCCAGGATGTTGATAGTTGGGGATTCGGTGATGGAAGTGCCATTGAACGTCAAGAGGAGTTGCTTAGATTCTCTCTCCTGTTTGAGATGGTCATTACCTGGTACTTGCATGGTGCCAGTGTGGCTTGCCACTTAGCCCTAGTCTGAATTTTGTCCAGATCTTGCTGCATATGGAGAGGGGCTGCATCAGTATCTGAGCAGTCGTGAATGGTGCTGAACATAGTGTAATCATCAGCGAATGTCCCCACTTCTGACCTTATGATGGAGGGAAGGTCATTGGGTTAGCTGAGCTGAAGTTGGTTAGGCCAAGGACACTACCCTGAGGAACTCTTACAGTAATTTCCTGGGACTGAGATAATTGACCTCCAACAACCATAACTGTCTTCCTTTCTGACTCCAATCAGCCCAGAGTTTTCCCCCTGATTCCCATTGACTCCAGTTTTGCTAGGGCTTACTGATGCCATACTCTGTCAAATCCTACCTTTATGTCCAGGGCAGTCACACTCACCCCACCTCTGGAGTTCAGCTCTTTTGTCCATGTTTGGACCAAGGCTCTAATGAGGTCAAGAGCTGAGTGACCCAGGTGGAACCCAAACTGAGCGTCAGTGAGCAGGCCGTTGCTGAGCAAGTGCCGCTTGATAGCACTATTGATAACCCCTTCCATCACTTTGCTGATGATCGGGAGTAGGCAGATAGGGCAGTAATTGGCCAGGTTGGATTTCTCCTGCTTTTTGTGCACAAGACATATCTAGGAAATTTTCCATGTTGCTGGGTAGATGCCAACGTTGTAGCTGTACTGGAACAGCGTGGCTAAGGACGTGGCTAGTTCTGGAGCACAAGTCTCCAGTGCTATTGCTGTTGGGGCCCATAGCCTTTGCAGTATCCAGTGCCTTCACCTTTTTCTTGATCTCATATGGAATGAATCGGATTGGCTGAAGACAGGCATCTGTGATGCTGGGGACCTTGGGAGGAGGCAGAGATGGATTGTCCATTAGTAACTTATGGCTGAAGATGGATGCAAATGCTTCAGCCTTGCCTTTTGCACTGATGTGCTGGGCTTCCCCATCATTGAGGATAAGGATGTTTGTGGAGCTGCCGCCTCCTGTCAGTTGTTTAATTGTCCACCACCATTCATGGCTGGGTATGGTAGGTCTGCGGAGCTTAGACATGATCCATTGGTTGTGGGATCGCTTAGCCCTGTCTATTGCATGTTGATTCTACAGTTTGACATGCAAGTAATCCTGTTGTAGCTTTACCAGGCTGACATCTCATTTTTAGGCATGCCTGGTGCTGCTCCTAGCATGCCCTCCTGCACTCTTCATTGAACCAGGGTGGTTCCCCGGCTTGATTGTAATGGTAGTGGGGGATATGCTGGGCCATGAGGTTACAGATTGTGGTTGAGTACAGTTCTGCTGATTGCCCATAGTACCTCATGGATTTCCCAGTTTTGAGTTGCTAGATCTGATCAAAATCTATCCCATTTAGCACAGTGGTAGTGCCACACAGCATAGTGGTGGGTACCCTCAGTGTGAAGATGGGACTTTGTCTCCACAAGCACTGTGCTGTGATCACTCCTACGAATACTGTCATGGACAGATGCATCTGTGACAAGTAGATTAGTGAGGTATAGGTCAGTAGGTTTTTCCCTCTTCCCTCTCCACCTGCCGTAGACCCAGTCTAGCGGCTATGTCCATTAGAACTCTGCCAGCTCGGTCAGTAGTGGTGCTACCGAGTCACTCTTGGTGGTGGACATTGAGCTCCCCCTCCCACAGTACATTTTGTGCCCTTGCTACCCTCAGAGCTTCTTTCTTTCCTTTTCTTAGACTTTTGTAGCACTTTGTAGAACTGAGAGGCTTGCTAGGTCATTTCAGAGGGCAGTTAAGAGTCCATCACATTGCTGTGTGTCTGGCATTACATGTAGGCCAAACCAGGTAAAGACGGCAGATTTCCTTCCCTAAAGGACATTAGTGAACCAGATGGATTTTTACAACAATGACAATGGTTTCATGATCACCACTAGACTAACTATGATTAAGCATATTATTTTCTTGTAGAAGACTTTGGTATTCGACTTCAGTTAGTCATGTATCCAGTTTTGGTCTCCTTGCAAAAAATGCAGAGGACAGCCACTGATAAAATCCCAGTTTGAAGCTGGACTCGACTGGAAGCTAGAATTAGGTTGCATAGGAA
The DNA here is from genome assembly GCF_036365525.1 of Heterodontus francisci. Taxonomy (NCBI): domain Eukaryota; kingdom Metazoa; phylum Chordata; class Chondrichthyes; order Heterodontiformes; family Heterodontidae; genus Heterodontus; species Heterodontus francisci. The sequence continues at coordinate 195,759,468 of NC_090372.1, read as the reverse complement.
AAGCTCTGTGGTCTGTCGAGCTTGTGCATCACGATACAAAAACTCTCCACCTGAAAACCCAGGAGAAGCAGTTAAAATCCTGGGCCAATTTGTGGGTGGGAGATCTGAGAAATTCCCCTCTGAGTTTGCCTTCTAGGTGATCACATCTAGTCCGGAAGTCCACCCTGGCCTTGATTTTAATTTTGAGCAGTACCTACCTTTTGTACAGGTGATCTCTGCTCCGGCCAGGGTTACGACTGAAGTAGGAGGCGTGCAATGTCTTTTGTAGTTCCACTTCTCCACAGGTCACAACATATATTTAAGTATTTACCCAGTTACCAATGCAGTCAATCACATGCTCTAATCTTTATCTCCGAATAAACTGCACCAGTTTTCTTCAATAAACAACAAAATTATCAGTATTACAAAACAAGGGTTATCCAGTAACGAAACAAAGCATTAACACACATATTGAAATATGAAAGTTCCCTTCTAAAAGCCCTCACTGCAAAAAAAAATATATAAATTCTCTCTGCAGAGAGCTAATACAAGAAAAAGACAGAATACTTTCGCCAAATACTTTCTAATTCTTAAAGACAAAAAGATATGGAAGGATATTGTCCCTTTTGGTCTGGCATCCAGGTATATGGTGACCGATCACTGGGATCTTTTCTGGAACAGTTCATTTCAGGCGGTGTCAAGAATTAATCTGGCAGGTTTTTCCAGGAGAAATGTGGCATCTGGGTTTCAGCTAGCACACACTTGATTTGCAGAGTTTTCCTAAAGACAGGAGGAAAGAGGAGCTGACATACTGGACTTCTCATGGACTCTTAGAGAGGTGCTGGAAAGATGAGCAGGGGTGTCTTTTTCCTTGGCAGGCAAAACACCAACTGTCTTTAAAAACCATTCACACCCCAACTGAACTGAAAACAATCCAAACCCCAAAACAGAAGGTCAACCTCCTGACTTCCGTATACCTTGACAAGTGGCTTCTCTATAAAGGTCTCCCCAAGGTTCCTGTTTATTTATCTTGAGGCAGGTGATCTCCAATAGAGGTTTTTTTTTTAAGCACTCCTTGATTCTTTTCTGTCAAGTGTCCTTTCAATGACCCCAGTGGAAAAAAAAACAAGGTTCAGCACTTCAGGCTTCCCAATGAGTCCTTTTTTTAAAAAAAAGTTTTTTTTAAAAGCCTCGACACCAGAAACGGACCCAGCTCTCTGCTGAAGGAAATAAAACCAAAATACTGTGGATGCTGGAAATCTGAAAGAAAAACTAAGTGCTGGAAATATTCAAGTCTGGCAGCATCTGTGGAGAGAGCAAGAGTTGACGTTTCGAGTCAGGGCAATGGTGTTGACGTGTACATGGAATTCCAAAAAGCATTTGATAAAGTGCTATGTAACAGGCTTGTGAGCAAACTTGCAGCTCATGGAATAAAAGGGACAGTAGCAACGTAGATACGAAATTGGCTGAGTGACAGGGAAATGGTAGTGGTTCATGGATGTTTTTTAGACTGGAGAAAGATTTGCAGTGGAGTTCTGAGTTGGTGTTAGGACCTTTGCTCTTCCTGATAGATATTAATGACCTAGGATTTGGTGTATAGGGCACTATTTCATAATTTGCAGGTGTGAAACTTGGAAATATTGTGAACTGTGAGGAGGATAGTGTAGAACTTAAAAACAGTATAGGTTGGTGGAATGCTGGGTCCCCTATTGTTTGTCATTTATATAAACGACATAGATGACTCTGTGGGGGGTAGGATCAGTAGGTTCACGGATGACACAAAGATTGGCCGAGTGGTTAACTGAGGTGGAGTGTCTTAGGTTACAGGAAGACATAGACAGGATGGTCAAATGGGCAGAAAAGTGGCAGATGGAATTTAACGCTGAAAAGTGTGAGGTGATATACTTTCGAAGGTGTAATGTGACACTGAAGTATTCAATGAATGGCCTGACACTGGGAAGTTCCGAGGAACAAAGGGACCTTGGCGTGTTTGTCCATAGATCTCTGAAGGCAGAAGGGCAGGTTAATAGGGTGGTGAAAAAGGCATATGGGACACTTGCCTTTATCAATCGAGGCATAGATTAAAAAAGCAGGGAGGTCATGTTGGAGTTGTACAGAACTTTGGTAAGGCCACAGCTGGAGTACTGTGTGCCATTCTGGTCGCCACATTATAGGAAGGATGTGATTGCACTGGAAGGGGTGCAGAGGCAATTCACCAGGATGTTGCCTGGGATGGAACATTTAAGCTATGAAGAGAGGTTGGATAGGCTTGGGTTGTTTTCGCTGGAGCAGAGAAGACTGAGGGGTGACCTGATCGAGGTGTACAAGATTATGAGGGGCATGGACAGGGTGGATAGGGAGCAGCTGTTCCCCTTAGTTGAAGGATCAGTTATGAGGGGTGACAAGTTTAAGGTGAGGGGTGGGAGGTTTCAGGGGGATTTGAGGAAGAACATTTTTACCCGGAGGGTGGTGACGGTCTGGAATGCGCTGCCTGGGAGGGTGGTGGAGGCGGGTTGCCTCACATCCTTTAAAAAGTACCTGGATGAGCACTTGGCACGTCATAACATTCAAAGCTATGGGCCAAGTGCTGGCAATGGGATTAGGTAGACAGGGCAGGTGTTTTTAATGCATCGGTGCAGACTCAATGGGCCGAAGGGCCTCTTCTGCACTGTATTCTGTGATTCTGTAATTTTAAAAAAAAGGTGCAATTCTTAAGGGCATGCAGGAGCAGAAGGGACCTGGATGTCTGTGCATAATCATTGAAGGTGGCAGCACAGGTTGAAAGCAGTTAATAGAGCATACAGCATCCTAGGCTTCATTAATAGGGATTTAGTGTACAAAAGCAAGGAAGCTATGTTAAATAAAAGCAGAATACTGCAGATGCTGGAAATCTGAAATAAAAACAAATGCTGGAAATACTCCGGTCTGGCAGCATCTGTGGAGAGAGAAGCAGAGTGAACATTTCAGGTCGGTGACCCTTCAGAAGAAGGGTCACTGACCTGAAACTTTAAACTCTGCTTCTCTCTCCACAGATGCTGCCAGACCTGCTAGTATTTCCAGCGTTTATTATTGAAGATATGTTAAACTTGTGTGGAACACTGGTTTGGCCTCAGCTGGAGTATTGTGTCCAGTTCTGGGTGCCGCACTTAAGGAAAGATGTGAAGGCATTGGAGAGAATGCAGGAAAGATTCATGGGAATGGTTCCAGGGATGCGGAACTTGAGTTCGGTGGACAGATTGGAGAAGCTGGGACTGTTTCCCATAGAGAAAGTTGAGGAGTATTCAAAATCAGGGTCTGGACAGGGTAGATAGGGAGAAGTGTTCCCATTGGTGGAAGGATCGAGAACAAGAGGGCACAGATTTAAGCTAATTGGCAAAAGAAGCAATGGCGACATGATAACTTTTTCATGCAGCAAGTGGTTAGGATCTGGAATGCACTGCCTGAGTTGGTGGAGGCAGGCTCAATCAAGGCATTCAAGAGGGAATTGAATTGTTATCTGAAAAGGAAGAATGTGCAGGGCTATAGGCTGTGGCACTAGGTAAATTGCTCTTTCGGAGAGCCAACGCAGACATGACAGGCCAACTGGCAGCATCCTATGCTGTAACAATTGTGATTGAGGAATTGTCTTCTTTCTTTGGCCTCCTTGTCTCGACAATGGGTAAGCGCTTGGAGGTGGTCAGTGGTTTGTGAAGCAGCGCCTGGAGTGGCTATAAACGCCAATTCTAGAGTGATGCTCTTCCACAGGTGCTGCAGATAAAATTGGTTGTCAGGGCTGTTACACAGTTGGCTCTCCCCTTGCGCTTCTGTTTTTTTTCCTGCCAACTGCTAAGTCTCTTTGACTCACCACACTTTAGCCCTGCCTTTATGGCTGCCTGCCAGCTCTGGCGATCACTCACTGGCAACTGATGGGTCTGATACCAGTGACGAGCTCGCTGTACAATGTGTCCTTGGGGATCCTGCCACCTTTCATGTGGCTCACATGGCCAAGCCATCTCAAGTGCCGCTGGCTCAGTAGGGTGTACATGCTGGGGATATTGACCGCCTCGAGGACTTCTGTGTTGGAGATAAGGTCCTGCCACCTGATGCCAAGGATTCTCCAGAGGCAGTGAAGATGGAATGAATTGAGACGTCGCTCTTGGCTGACATGTTGTCCATGCCTCGCTGCCGTGAGAGCAAGGTACTGAGGACACAGGTTTGATACACTCAGACTTTTGTGTTCCGTGTCAGTGCGCCATTTTCCCACACTCTTGGCCAGTCTGGACATAGCAGTGGAAGCCTTTCCCATGTGCTTGTTGATTTCTGCATTGAGAGACAGGTTACTGGTGATAATTGAGCCGAAGTAGGTGAACTCTTGAACCACTTGCAGAGCGTGGTCACTGATATTGATGGATGGAGCATTTCTGATGTCCTGTCCCATGATGTTTGTTTTCTTGAGGCTGATGGTTAGGCCAAATTCGTTACAGGCAGCTGCAATCCTGTCAATGAGTCTCTGCAGACACTCTACAGTGTGAGATGTTAATGCAGCATCGTCAGCAAAGAGGAGTTCCCTGATGAGGACTTTCCGTACTTTGGTCTTCTCTCTTAGACGGGCAAGGTTGAACAACCTGCCACTTGATCTTGTGTGGAGGAAAATTCCTTCTGAAGACTTGAACGCAAGTGAGAGCAGCAGGGAAAAGAAGATCTCAAACAGTGTAGGTGCGAGAACACAGCCCTGTTTCACGCCACTCAGGATAGGAAAGGGATCTGATGAGGCGCTGTTGTGCTGAATTGTGCCTTTCATATTGTCATGGAATGAGGTGATACTTAGTAGCTTTGGTGGACACTGATCTTTTCTAGTAGTCTGAAGAGACCACGTCTGCTGACGAGGTAAAAGGCTTTGGTGAGATCAGTGAAAGCAACGTTGAGGGGATCTGTTGTTCGCGGCATTTCTCCTGTAGCTGGCGAAGGGAGAACAGCATGTCAATGGTGGATCTCTACTCGAAAGCCACACTGTGCCTCAGGAATAGGCACACAATATTTACTTTTTCAACATGAAAGGATAAATCATACGAAAAAACCTGTCCCTGAAGCACATGGATTATCTTTTTTTTAAAAAGGCTAAAACTGACCACTTTTGCAAACCATTCCATTATTCACTGCTTCCAATGGTTGACCAACTGCATTTCTGCTATTTATCTGACGTTAAACAAAGCAATAGCTAATATAGGATAAGTATATTTGCTAATGTGCACCTCTACAAACCAAGGGACTAAATAGCAATGGACTTCATATCTTCAGTGGCCAGTAGAGCAGCTGAGAACTATTTGCAATATTCAATTAGAAGTGTGAAAATCTGATCTTTGTCTCCCTTTTATTTACTTTACATTATTGCCTTTTTTTGGGTTTATTCATTTATGTTCTAACAAGCAAGGGGGTGGCAGATTATTGAGGGTAGGTGGAAATGTGGAGTAATCAGTTCAGCCATGAACTTAATGGCAGAGCAGGCTCGAAGGGCCGAGTGGCGTACTCTTGCTCCTAATTTGTATGTTTGAATTAACATCGGTTGTGTATGTTTGCATATGTGGGAGCATGCTTTGGTACAATGAGTGGTATGGTTGAGGATTAGTGTGTTGGGTCCTCACCACGAGGGAAGCCCACGAGATGGGAGTGGGTGGAAAGGAGGAAAAGGAGTGGGAAAAAGTGGGTAATTGTAATAGTTCAACACAAATGTTTAGGGGCTGCTTATCTTAAAGCCTGGCTCGGTTATAAAGTTAAAATCCGACCCGGGCCCAACCTGATAGCAGCCAACACGACCCGGGCCCGAGTCCTTTAATTTTATTTTAAATACATGACCTGAAAATAATAAACTTAATTGATTTTAAATGCAGATTGAAACAAAAACAATATGAAACTAAACAGTACAGTCCAGCCCGACCCTATCTGAGCCCAAAAGCTGGATGGAGAATATAGACCCAGCCCGACACATGGTCAGGTTCATGTTGGGTAGCCAGGCTTTACTTTCTTATCACTCCTAGTTGAGTTCTTAAGTAGAATTTGAAGTTGTATTTTTGAAGTTATATGGCCCTAATTTGTCCTTTGTGCTTACACTATCACGTCATGCATTCTGGAGTGGGACCCAAATAAATAAAATTCTGTCTTGATTCGCTGAAAGGTCTGTTTTGCTGTCAAGTGGGAGACTGAACCTTGACCTGCACCTATAATTGGAGTGAGCAGCTCAGGCATTCTTTCGCAGGCCAATGTGGGACAACTGAAAGTGCCTAATGGCTGTCTAGGGCGGCACAGTGGTGCAGTGGTTAGCACCGCAGCCTCACGGCTCCAGCGACCTGGGTTCAGTTCTGGGTACTGCCTGTGCGGAGTTTGCAAGTTCTCCCTGTGACCGCGTGGGTTTCCGCCAGGTGCTCCGGTTTCCTCCCACAGCTAAAGACTTGCAGGCTGATAAGTAAATTAGCCATTGTAAATTGCCCTTAGTGTAGGTAGGTGGTAGGAGAATGGTAGGGATGTGGTAGGGAATATGGGATTAATGTAGGAATAGTATAAATAGGTGGTTGTTGGTCGGCACAGGCTCGGTGGGCCGAAGGGCCTGTTTCAGTGCTGTATCTCTAAATAAATAAAGAGAAAGTGAACACAAAATGCTATTTTGGTATATATTGTATTTTTTAAACCTGAAAGACCACAAGGTGCTTCACAGTTGGTTGTGAAGAAAATGGATGTTGAACCCAAAAATACTTAAAAGGAGTGGCTAAAGGTTTTGATTTTGAGATTAAGGGATGGTGTTCAGTGACTAGAACCAAGGCGGTTGGTCTACCAATGGTTTAGCAATGAAGAGAGGGACACAAATGCCAGAGTTAGAAAATGAATTATTTTGAGTTAAGACATTGTACCATTGAGTTTTACGATTCAGATGTGCTGTTATGTTCTAAACTTTAAAGGAGGATTGTATGGTGTTGCAATGATTTTAAGCAAAATTAAGCTGGAGGGGAGGGTCTATAGAGCTGCAACTGGCTAGGGAGAGTGAATAATGAGAAAACTGGCTTTAATGTATTAACTGGGACTTGGGCTGCTTTCTAAACCATAACTCTCAAGGAAAGGAGCACAATACTGAGTCTACATGTTGAGTATAAAAAGAAATGTATAGACCCTACTGAATAAATTCAGAATGATGTGTTGGTCTGAGTTTGTATACTGAGAATGGACCTTCCCTTGCTTGTTTGCATCATTTTAATGTAAACTATAGATTGGATCCATTAATTTTTAAAAATTATTTCACGGGACGTGGGCAGCGCTGGCAAGGTCAGCATTTGTTGCCCATCCCTAATTGTCCTTGAGAAGTTGGTGGTGAACTGTCTTGAATTGCTGCAGTCCATCTGGTGCAGGTACACCCACAGTGCTGTTATGGAGTTCCAAGATTTTGATCCAGTGACAATGAAGGAGTGGCAATATATTTCAAGTTGGGATGGTGTGAGGTGGCTAACTAGGTAAAATTTGGAGCCCTGCGTCTTTGGGGCAGTATTTTGGACGGGAACGAAATGATGCAGATAAAGCTGCTTTACGTTGACTTTAGTTCCTACTTTTTATTAAAATTTTCTCATACTTTGGCTACCTAATCCATAAACTTTGATATAGCTAGTTAAATTTTGTAGCATAATGGCAAGTGGAGCCTCTTGGGTTTGGTTTTCCTGCTCCTAAATCTAAAAAATCTCCTCATGTCGCTAATTTGGGACCTAAGCTGACCATCTGATAAAGTAATCTTTTTCTTCTGATGGGTCCAGTCTTGCTAAATGTTTTCTCTCAATATTTCTGCCATCACAGTCCTTGTGGATTTTTCCCAGTTTTCTTTCCATGAAGGGAGTGGTGTGGTGATTCTTGGGCATAGCTCCTATTTTCTCTTCCCCTCTTATCCCTCTTCCTCTCCCATCCCCATCAGCTGAGGTGGCTGAAATCAGTTTTTGACACCTTAGCTGAGATCAGCTGGGAGCACAGGTCAAGATAGAACCAGAAACCTTCCTGATTTGATCTAGCACCAGATCCCATGCCATCTATTTACACACTGATCCAGTAGGAAGTTCAACTGACTCCCCAAATTGCCCCACTCAACCATTTTTAGCTACTTAAAATTAAATTTTCCTCCATTGGGAAATTTTCAATGAATTTTGCTAGAAATCTGGCCCAGTATAATCATGAAAGTATCTTCAGAGTTAATGAATTCCCCGTATAAAATTGGTTTATTTTGTACTTCAAAATTGTTTTGTATTGCTGCTAGTAAAAGTAGATTTTTTACATAAAATACACAGGCCATTTAGTCCAACCAGTCAATGCTGACATTTATACTCCAGTCAAACATCTTCCCATCCTTACTTATCTAACTATCAACATAACCCTCCATTCCCTTTTCTTTGATTTCTTGATCTTGGCCTCTTGGAGGGTTTAAACTAGTTTGGCAGGAGGATGGGAACCGGAGCCACGGATCAGTGGATGGGGTAGCTGTTGAACAGGCAGATACCAAGTGCAGAGAATCTGTGAGGAAGGTTAGACAGTTGACAGGGCAAAGTTGCAGCCAGTATGATGGGTTGAAGTGTGTCTATTTTAACGCAAGAAGTGTCAGGGATAAGGGTGATGAACTTAGAGCATGGATCAGTACTTGGAGCTACGATGTTGTGGCCATTACGGAGATGTGGATATCACAGGGGCAGGAATGGATGTTGGATGTTCCGGGGTTTAGATGTTTCAAAAGGAATAGGGAGGGAGATAAAAGAGGTGGGGGAGTGGCATTGTTAATCAGGGATAGTATCACAGCTGCAGAAAGGGAGGTCGTCGAGGAGGGTTTGTCTACTGAGTCATTATGGGTGGAAGTCAGAAACAGGAAAGGAGCAGTCACTTTGGGAGTTTTCTATAGACCCCCCAATAGCAACAGAGACATGGAGGAACAGATTGGGAGGCAGATTTTGGAAAGGTGCAGAAGTAACAGGGTTGTTGGCATGGGTGACTTCAACTTCCCTAATATTGATTGGAACCTCCTTAGTGCAAATAGTTTGGATGGAGCAGTTTTTGTCAGGTGTGTCCAGGAAGGTTTCCTGACTCAATATGTAGATAGTCTCCCCTCTAGTCGGCCTATGTTGGACTTGGTGCTTGGCAACGAACCAGGCCAGGTGGCAGATCTCTCGGTGGGAGAGCATTTCGGTGATGGTGATCACAATTCCCTGACCTTTACTATAGTCATGGAGAGGGACAGGAGCAGACGGGATGGGAAAATATTTAATTGGGGGAGGGGGAATTACAATGCTATTAGGCAGGAACTGGGGAACACAAATTGGGAACAGATGTTCTCAGGGAAATGCACGACAGAAATGTGGAGGTTGTTTAGGGGGCACTTGCGACTGCTGTATAGGTTTATCCCGATGAGGCAGGGAAGGGATGGTAGGGTGAAGGAACCTTGGATGACGAGATGTGGAACAGCTAGTCAAGAGGAAGAAGGAAGCTTATTTAAGGTTGAGGAAGCAAGGATCAGACAGGGCTCTAGAGGGTTACAAGGTAGCCAGGCAGGAACTGAAGAATGGACTTAGGAGAGCTAGAAGGGGACATGAAAAAGTATTGGTGGGTAGGATTAAGGAAAATCCCAAGGCGTTCTACACTTGTGAGGAACAAGAGGATGGCCAGAGTGAGGGTAGGGCTGATCAGGGATAGTGGAGGGAACTTGTGCCTGGGGTCGGAGGAGGTAGGGGAGGTCCTAAATGAATACTTTGCTTCAGTATTCACTAGTGAGAGGGACCTGGTCGTTTGTGAGGACAGCATGGAACAGGGTGATATGCTCGCACAGGTTGAGGTTAAGAGGGAGAATGTGCTGGAAATTTTGAATGATATGAGGACAGATAAGTCCCCGGGGCCAGATGGGATATACCCAAGGATATTACGGGAAGCAAGGGAAGAGATTGCTGCGCCTTTGGCAATGATCTTTGCGTCTTCACTGTCCACTGGAGTAGTACCGGATGATTGGAGGGTGGCAAATGTTGTTCCCTTGTTCAAGAAAGGGAATAGGGATAACCCTGGGAATTATAGACCAGTCAGTCTTACGTCGGTAGTGGGCAAATTATTGGAGAGGATTCGGAGAGATAGGATTTATGATTATTTGGAAAAGCATGGTTTGATTAGAGACAGTCAGCATGGCTTTGAGGGGCAGGTCATGCCTCACAAGCCTTATTGAATTCTTTGAAGATGTGACAAAACACATTGATGAAGGAAGAGCAGTGGATGTGGTGTATATGGATTTTAGCAAGGTGTTTGGTAAGGTTCCCCATGGTAGGCTCATTCAGAAAGTAAGGAGGCATGGGATACAGGGAATATTGGCTGGCCATAGAGGTCAGAGGGTGGTGGTAGATGGAAAGTATTCAGCATGGAGCTCGGTGACCAGTGGTGTTCCACAAGGATCTGTTCTGGGACCTCTGCTCTTTGCGATTTTTATAAATGACTTGGATGAGGAAGTGGAAGGCTGGGTTAGCAAGTTTGCCGATGACACGAAGGTTGCTGGAGTTGTGGATAGTGTGGAGGGCTGTTGTAGGTTGCAACGGGACATTGACAGGATGCAGAGCTGGGCTGAGAAGTGGCAGATGGAGTTCAACCTGGAAAAGTGTGAAGTGATTCATTTTGGAAGGTCGAATTTGAATGCGGAATACAGGCTTAAAGACAGGATTCTTGGTCGTGTGGAGGAACAGAGGGATCTTGGGGTCCGTGTCCATAGATCGCTCAAAGTTGCCACCCAAGTTGATAGGGTTGTTAAGAAGGCGTATAGTGTGTTGGCTTTCATTAACGGGGATTGAGTTTAAGATCCGCGAGGTTATGCTGCAGCTCTATAAGGCTCTGGTTCGACCACACTTGGAATATTGTGTTCAGTTCTGGTCGCCTCATTATAGGAAGGATGTGGAAGCTTTAGAGAGGGTGCAGAGGAGATTTACCAGGATGCTGCCTGGACTGGAGGGCATGTCCTACGAAGAAAGATTGAGGGAGCTAGGGCTTTTCTCATTGGAGCGAAGAAGGATGAGAGGTGACTTGGTAGAGGGGTACAAGATGATGAGAGGCATAGAGTGGATAGCCAGAGACTTTTTCCCAGGGTGGAAAGGGCTATCAGCAGGGGGCATAATTTTAAGGTGATTGGAGGAAGGTTTCGGGGAGATGTCAGAGGTAGGTTCTTTACACAGAGAGTGGTGGGTGCGTGGAATGCGCTGCCAGCGGTGGTAGTAGAAACAGATACATTAGGGGCATTTAAGCGACTCTTGGATAGGTACATGGATGATAGTAGAATGAAGGGTAGGTAGTTAGTTTGATCTTAGAGTAGGTTAAAGGTTCGGCACAACATCGTGGGCCGAAGGGCCTGTACTGTGCTGTACTGTTCTATGTTCTAGTTTTGCTCTTCCCCACGAGTGGAAGCACACTGTCTATCGTGTCAAGACCTTTTAGGTCATTCCTCAATCTTTTCAAGAGGAAAGAAACCCAGTCTGATGGGTATAACCTCACAGTTCTGGTCTGATGCTCAAATCTTTTTTACACCCTCTTCATTGCCTCTATCCTTTTTGTAATATGGAGTCTGGAACTATACACAGCACTCCAAGCTTGGTCTAACCAAGGTTCGATACAAGTTTGTTGTAGCTATTGAGGCGTCATGTTATATGAAAGTAGGAACTAATGGGAACCACTTGAGATTGAAATCTGCGTAGAATCTGTTGAAAACTCCATTTTATTTGCGTTCAGATAAATCAAAAAGAATGGAAGTTTCAGTTGCACAGTTCTAATTTTAGAAGTTTAGATGTGGGACGTTTGGTACATTGAATGTAACGTTAAGGTTAGCACTTCAGTGCTAATCATTTCAGACTTGTGTTTTTTTAAATTTTTCATGGGATAAGTGTCACTGGCAAGGCCAGCATTTGTTACCCATTGCTAATTGCCCTTGACAACTGAGTGGCTTGCTAGGCCATTTCATAGGACAGTTAAGAGTCAACCACATTGACTCCAGACCCACAGCAATGTGATTGACTCTTAACTGTCCTCTGAACATAAGTAGGGGTAGACTATACAGCCCCTCTAGCCTGCTCCACCATTCAATAAGATTGTGCCTGAACTTTGATGTCAACTCTACTTTCCTGCCCTATTCCCCTACCCCTTGATTCCCTTCGTGCCCAAAAATCTATCAATCTTAGTCTTGTGTACTCATGGACTGAGCATCCACGGCCCTCTGAGGTAAAGGATTCCAAAGATTTACACCCTCAGTGAAGAACTTTCTCGTCCTCAGTCCTAAATGTCTGACTCCTTATCCTGATACTAGCTCTCCAGCTATGGGAAATGATACTAAGATAGCTGCCCACTTTGTCAGCCAGCCTGATTTTTTTTTTTTTGCTGGTCTCCAAATAAATTCATACCAGCCAAGGGAAATGGCCTCTCAGCATCTACCCCGTCAAGCCCTCAAGCTGGTCCTTTCGTTCAATCCCCGTGCTTCGCTGCTGTTTTAAAAAATCTTCTCAAAACCCATCTTTTTGACCAAGCTTTGAATCACCCCATCGAATTTCTATATTGCATGGCATATGTTCCTCTTTCCAAGTGCATTTGGATGTTTTTAGATTAAAATGCTGTGAATTATTGTTGGATACCAGTATAAACAAGGCTGGCTGCTATCTTAACAGTCATTTAAAAATAGACATAATGGCACTATGAATGAGATGTACTTAATCATGGGACTGTGGGAAAACTAAGTGCAAATGATCAGTATGGAATTGTAAGACTCATTGTTCTATTTATAACTGGTTTGCAAGAATATGTATAGATCCATGCCAAGCATGTCCGATAACCCTTTAGAATATAAATGCCCTGGAGCCTCAAAGATATGATTCTGCATTTGGTAAAAATGTATTTTTGGGCCTTTATTGAAGACTCCGACATTTAGCAAGTATGTATATGATACCTAGATTTATAAACATTCAGTGGAGTACATGTTAACATTTGTCTTGTGCACTGCTACATCTGCAGATTCTAAATGCATGCCAAGGTTATAGCTAAACTTGGAGAGAAACTAGCAATTGATTTCTGGTCCTTTCATGAGCCACATTAACTTAATTTGATCAGCTTTCTATAGCGTCTTTTATGTAACTATCCAGGTTTCTTTACCGTGGGATCGGAGGATTTGAGCAGAAGGAAAGTGCTCAGGAAAGTTGATTGAAAACTTGGTCAGAGGTAGGTTTTGGAAGATATAAAAAGTGTGTCCTTTCAAAACTGCCGTAGTCACTCCCTCCTCCATTAACCTAACCTTTGTCCCCTGTCCTTGCAAATTACTGCCCTGTTTCCAATCTAGCTTTCCAACCCAAAGCCTTTAAACATATCATTCTGACTTCATTTTCACAATCACAAGACCTGTGTAAATCATCTGCCTCTGCCCCTACTCATCCCATCTGCTGCTAAAAACCCTTGCCTATAACTTATCATCTCTAGATTTTATTCCAATGTCATCCATCTACCCTCTAAGCTTCTCATCCAAAACTCTGCTTCCTATAATCATGTCCTTGTCACTGTATTCTTTGACCTTTATTGGCTCCCAGTCTCCCAAAGCCTCCAAAATAAATGTAAAATACTGCAGATACTGACGATCTGAAATAAAAACAAAGTTCTGGAAATACCCAGCAGGTCAGGCAGCATCTGTGGAGAAAGAAACTGAGTTAATGTTTCGAATCAGATTTTTTATTTTTTTGAGATGTGGGTGTCGCTGTCTAAACAAGCCTTTATTGCCCAACCCTAATTACTCTTGAACTGAGTCGCTTGCTAGGCCATTTCAGAGGGCATGTAAGAGTCAACCACATTGCTGTAGGTCTGGAGTCACATGTAGGCCAGACCAGGTAAGGACAGCAGATTTCCTTCCCTAAAGGACATTAGTGAACCAGATCATAGTCGGAGCTGTACAGCACAGAAACCGGCCCATCGAGTCTGTGCCGGCCATCAAGCACCTATCCTAATCCCATTTTGCAGCACTTAGTCTTGTATGCTATGGCATTTCAAGTGCTCATCCAAATGCATCTTAAATGTTGAGGATTCCTGCCTCGACAACCCCTTCAGGCAATGTGTTCCAGATTCCAACCACCCTCTGGATGAAAATCTTCTTCCTCAAATCCCCCTCTAAACCTCCTGCCCCTTTCCTTAAATCTATGCCCTCTGGTTATTGATACCTCCGCTAAGGGAAAAAATTTCTTCCTATATCCCCTTCGTAATTTTGTATACCTCAATCAGGGCTTTTCCAACAATTGACTGGTTTATGGCCATCATTAGACTAGTTTTTCTAAATTCCAGATTTTATTGATTGAATTCAAATTTCACCATCTGCCATGGTGGGATTTGAACCCATATTCCCAGAGCATTATAATAAAAGCGAAATACTGCGGATGCTGGAAATCTGAAATAAAAACAAGAAATGCTGGAACCACTCAGCAGGTCTGGAAGCATCTGTGGAAAGAGAAGCAGAGTTAATGTTTCGGGACAGTGACCCTTCGGACCCGAAGAAGGGTCACTGACCCGAAATGTTAACTCTGCTTCTCTTTCCACAGATGCTGCCAGACCTGCTGAGTGGTTCCAGCATTTCTTGTTTTTATCCCCAGAGCATTAGCCTTAGCTCTGGATTACTAGTCCAGTGACATTGCCACTACATCAGAACCAGATGAGTCATATCTAACTTGAAACATTAACTTTCTCTCCACAGATGCTGCCTGACCTGAGTATTTCCAGAACTTTGTTTTTATCCCAAAGCCTCTGATTTGAAATTGTTAGATAAATATCTCATGAGCATCTAGTTCTATCTCTGGAACCTCCTACAGCTCCTGAGAAGTTTGCTTTCCTATGGCTGTCCTCTTGTGCACCCTATCTTTGCCCCAACATTAATGGCTGTGCTTTCAGCAGTCTAGGCCTCATGCACTGAACAGATCAGTGATAAACCCTGGGATCTTCCTAGTCTGTATACCCTAATACAATGCTAGGCAGTGTATTTAATTGCAAAGTTAAAAGATAGCTATCTTCTGGGTTTATAAATCTTGATTTTGATATAGCTGCTATAATTTGAACTACAGCCATCTTAATTCATGTCCTTTTAATTCATCAAAAAAAAAACTCAATTCTAACTCCACATACGAGGTTAGTGTGCAAAATTAAAGCACATGGGATTGGGGGTAATATACTGGCATGGATTGAGAATTGGTTGGCAGATAAGGAACAGTAGGAATAAACTGGTCTTTTTCCAGGTGGCTGGCAGCGACTAGTGGGGTACTGCAGTGATCAGTGCTTGGGATCCAGCTATTCACAATATATATCAATGACTTGGGTGAGGGAACTGAATGTAACATTTGCAAGTTTGCAGATGAGACAAAACCTGGGGGTGGGGGGGGTGGAATGTGAGCTGTGAGGAGGATGCAAAGAGGCTCCAATGTGATTTGGACAAGTTGGGTGAGTGGGCAAATGCATGGCAAATGAGTATAATGTGGATGGATGTGAGGTTATCCACTTTGGTTGTAAAAACAGAAAGGCAGATCATTATCTGAACGGTGATAGATTGGGAAAGAGGGAGGTGCAACGAGACCTGGGTGTCCTTGTACACCAGTCGCTGAAAGCAAACTTCCGGTGCAGCAAGCAGTTAGGAAGGCGAATGGTATGTTGGCCTTCATTGCAAGAGGATTTGAGTACAGGAGCAAGTATGTCTTACTGCAATTATACAGGGCCTTGGTGAGACTACATCTGGAGTATTGTGTGCAGTTTTGGTCTCCTTGCCTGAGGAAGGATGTTCTTGCCATGGAGGGAGTGCAAAGAAGATTATTAGGCTGATTCCTGGGATGGCAGGATTGACTTATGAGGAGAGATTGGGTTGACTAGGCCTATATTCACTAGAGTATAGAAGAATGAGAGGGGATCTCATAGAATCCTATAAAATTCTAACAGGATGAGACAGGCTAGCTGCAGGGAGGATGTTCCTGATGACTGGGGAGCCCAGAACCAGGGGTCACAGACTTTGGATACGGGGTTTGCCATCTAGAACTGAGATGAGAAATTTCTTCACTGAGGGTGGTGAACCTGTGGAGGCCAAGTCATTAAATTTATTCAAAAAGGAGATCGATTTCTTAATGCCAAAGGAGTCTATGGATATGGGGAGAAAGTGGGAACAAGGTACTGCATTAGACGATCAGCCATCATCTTTTTTTAATGGCAGAGCAGGGCCAAATGGCCTACTGCTCCTATTTGCTATGTAATTACAACATTGCCAAAAGATTATCAAAATGTAAATTGAGCACCAAATGCACATTTCTTAAGCACCTGATTATTAAATGTACAAAGATCTTGACATTCACTAAAGTTAAACTGTATGGTGTCTGATTCCAATATTGGTCATTGAATTGAAATTTTCTGGACATATTGTATTTTCTGGGAGGAGATTCCATCTTGACCTAAAGAATTACCCTCTTGAATATAGGTAGAGTTATACTTCTGTTTTTATCTAAATATGAACTAATTAAGCATTTTATTAGGTAAATTTTAGGATGCTAGGAATGTTCTTGCACTTCAATCCTGTTAACTTTCCTCACTGGGAACTATTTCCTGATTTCATGGGTTCAGAGGCAGTGATGCACCATAACTTAATTATAGGGAAAATAAGCCTCATCCACTTATAAATCTAATTTCTAATTCCCAGTACAGAGCAGTTAACCTGAATTCTGTGTGGGGTTTCATTATCCTCTTGTGGCACATTGTGATAGTGATTCAGACAAAAATGAAGACATTGTCTCCAAAGAATTATAGTAAGGTTGCTCACCCCATCTAGCCCAGCTTTCCATGTGTGTCTCATAGGTGAACTGCAGCTGCTTTCATCCCATTTCACTTGCCCAGATATGCAGTTAAAATCCGTAGTAAATTTGGAATCTGAATTGCGAAACTGCTTCAATTTATTTTGATTGCATGTGATCTTTGTTTTTGGAAAGTAATGGGCAGAACTACACTAGACTGTGACTTGGTCTTTAATTGCTGAGCAAACGTTTTAAACCACAGGAATGAACAAATGATACCAGTAACACCTAGTTACGGTAGATTTGCTGCTACTCCATTTGTGGGAAGTAAATTTGTGCCTACTGCTCCGAACTATTACATATTAAAAAAATAAATAAATAATAATTTCCTTTTCTGGTAGTTTCTTTCCTTTGTTGGCAGTAACTATTTGGCCTGACACTGCAGGATTAAAACTTCTAAATTTTAACATGATGGGTCAATAAATAATTTCAGGAAAGTATTAGGAGTGAACTACATTTGAATAAATTGAGTTTTCAACAAAATATTTGTATAAATTCCACAGGAGGTTTGTATTCAAGTCAAGTAATCTGGCCTAATCTACACAAGGAAGACAAACTGCCTGGAACCTGCCAAGTATATCAAATTAGGCTGGGATATGATTTCAATGAAGTTGCTTTTTTTTAATGCTTTGCACATGGAGATTTAAAGAAGTTGATATCGTGCCAAATGTTAAACAATTCCATTATTGCAACCAACTGCTTCTTGATTGATCACAATGCTCTGCTTCCACTACTCTCAGCACCGTGTCATTTCTTCGTTTTATGTGAAGGGCATATTCTGAACTTGCCTTTTACCAGATGTACGTGTGTCCTGCAGTCGAGGTGTAGCTGAAAATGGTACTCCGGGTTTATGCCTTTCTTAGTTACTCAAGTCGTCTTTCACTTCCTTTCAACAGTGAAAATTTAAAGTGCCTCGTAACCCTCTAGAAAGGAGAGGTGGTCGAATAGTGGTGATGTCACTGGCCTGGTAATCTAGAGGCCCAGGCTAATGCACTGGAAACACTGGTTCAAATCCCACCAGGCAGTTGATGGAATTTAAATTTGATAGTCATTTAATTCATAAAATCTGGAATTGAAAGCGAGTCTTTAGTAATGGTGCCATGGAACTATCAGTTTGTTGTAAAAACCCATCCGGTTCACTAATTTCCTTTAGGGAAAGAAATCTGCTGTCTTTGCCTGGTCTGGCCTACATGTGACTCCAGACCCGCAGCAATGTGGTTGACTCTTAACTGCCCTCTGAAACTGCCTAGCAAGCCAGTCAGTTGTCCAGGGCAATTAGGGATGGGTAACAAATAGTCATAGTCGTACAGCATAGAAACAGACCCTTCGGCCCACTGCGTCCATGCCGACCATAATGCCTATCTATTCTAATCCCACCTGCCTGCATTAATTGCATATCCCTCTATGCCTTGCTCATTCAAGTACCTGTCCAGATGTCTCTTAAATGTTGCTATTGTTCCTGCCTACCTCCACCACCTCCTATGGCAGCTCATTCCAGATACCCACTATTTGTGTGAAAGATTTACCCCTTTGATCCCCTTTAAACCTCCTCCCTCTCACCTTGAATCTATGCCGTCTAGTTTTAGTCACCCTTACCATGGGAAACAGACTCTGGCTATCTACCCTATCTATGCCCCTCATAATTTTATATACCTCGATCATGTCCCCCCTCAGCCTCCTTCGCTCCAGGGAAAACAGACCCAGCCTATCCAATCTCTCTTTATAACTCATGCCCTCCAAACCAGGCAACATGCTTGAGTCTTTTCTGCACCCTCTCTAGCTTAATCACATCTTCCCTGCAGTGCGGCGACCAGAACTGCACACAGTACTCAAATGAGGCCTAACCAACGTTATGTACAACTGTAACATGACGTCCCTACTCTTGTACTCAGTGCCTCAGCCGATGAAGGCAAGCATGCCATACGTCTTCACCATCCTGTCTACCTGCGTTGCCTCTTTCAGGGAACTATGTACTTGCACCCCAAGGTGTCTCCACTCAACAACACTCCCCAGGGCCCTGCCATTCACTGTATATGTCCTGCCCTGGTTTAACTTCCCAAAATGCATCACTTTGCACTTGTCTGAGTTAAATTCCATTTGCCAATCCCTTGCCCACTTTCCCAGTTGATCTATATCCTGTTGTAACCTTAGACAGCCTTCTTCACTGTCCACGATACCACCAATTTTGGTGTCATCTGCAAACTTACTAATGCCTCCTACATTCACATCCAAGTGATTAATATACATGACAAACAAGAGAGGCCCCAGCACCGATCCCTGCGGCACGCCACTGGTCATTGGCCTCCAATCGGAAAAACAACCCTCCTCTACCACCCTCTGCCTCCTATCACGCAGTCAATTTTGTATCCAATTGGCTAGCTCACCCTGGATCCCATGCGTTGAACCTTCTGGACCAGCCTACCATGCAGGACCTTGTCAAAGGCTTTGCTAAAGTCCATGTAGACAACGTCCATCACCCTGCCCTCGTCAATCCTCTTGGTCACCTCCTTGAAAAACTCAATCAAATTCGTGAGACATGATTTCCCACGCACAAAGCCATACTGACTATCCCTAATCAGACCTTGCCTTTCCAAATGCATATAAATCCTGTCTCTCAGAATCCCTTCCAATAACTTTCCCACCACTGATGTAAGGCTCTCCAGCCTGTAGTTCCCTGGCTTATCCCTGCTGCCCTTCTTAAATAAAGGCACAACATTAGCTATCCTCCAGTCTTCCGGTACCTCACCCGTGGCTAACGATGATACAAAAATCTCTGCCAGCCCCCAGCAATCTTCTCCCTTGCTTCCCATAGCATCCTGGGATGCACCTGGTCAGGCTCTGGGGATTTATCCACCTTAATGCGCTTCAAAACCTCCAACACCACCTCCTTTGTAATGTTGATATGCTCCAGGGTATCGCTGTTCCCTCCCTTGAACTCACTAGCTTCCATGACCTTCTCCATGGTAAATACAGACGAGGAGTATTCATTTAAGACCTCACCCATTTCCTGTGGCTCCACACATAGATTACCACACTGATCCTTAACGGACCTACTCTCTCCCTAGCTACCCTTTTACTCTTAATATACTTATAGAATCTTTTAGGATTCTCTTTTAATCTTATCTACCAGGGAAATCTCATGGCCCCTTTTCGCCCTCCTAATTTCCTTAAGTGTACTCCTACATCCCCTATACTCCTCGAGGGACTCGCTTGATCCCAGCTGCTTATACCTGACATGTCGCCTCCTTTGTCCTGACCAGACCCTCAATATCCCTCGTCAACCAAGGTTCCCTAAACTTGCCAGCCTTGCCCTTCTATCTAACAGGAACATGCCAGCCCTGAACTCTTCCTATCTCACTTTTAAAAGCCTCCCACTTGCCAGACATTCCTTTTACCTGTAAACAGCCTCTCCCATTCAACCTTTGAGAGTTCCTGTCTGATGCCATCGAAATTAGCCTTCCTCTAATTTAGGACTTCAACCTAAGGACAAGTCCTATCCATTTCCATAACTATCTTGAAGCTAATAGAGTTATGGTCACTGGTCCCAAAGTGCTCCCCCACTGACACATCAACCACCTGCCCAGCCTCATTTTCTAAGTGGAAGTCGAGTGTAGCCCCTTTTCTAGTAGGGCCATCCACATACTGCTTCAGAAAACTATCCTGGACGCACTTAACATTCTTCCCCATCAGATCCCGTATCACTAAGGCAGTCCCAGTCAATATTAGGGAAGTTAAAATCACCTACTGTTACAACCCTATAATTCCTACACCTATCTGTGATTTCCCTACATATATGCTCCTCCAATTCCTTCTGACTATTGGAGGGCCTATAGTATAATCCCATCAAAGTGATCACCCCTTTCTTATTTCTAAGTTATACCCATATGGCATCTCTGGACGTTCCCCCCCAGGGTATCCTCTCTAAGTACTGCCGTGATGTCCTCCCTAATCAATAGTGCAACTTCCCCTCCTCTCTTACCTCCACCTCTGTCACGCTGGAAGCATCGGTACCCCGGAACATTGAGCTGCCAGTCCTGTCCGTCCCTCAAGCGCGTTTCCGTAATGGCTATAATATCTCAATCCCATGTACCGATTCATGCTCTGAGTTCATCTGCCTTGCCTGTAAGGTGGCTTACATTAAAGTAAATGCAGTTTAGCCTACCATGCCCACGTCCCATGAAAGAATTAAAAAAAAAAGCCTGTGGCTCTTCCTGCATTCTGTCCAGTGCTTGGATGCACCCCTTGCAGTTTAGTCAGAATTTTTTTTTTACTTCTGTAACTAAACCGTGAATTTAGAAGTATATGGTTCCAGAGAGCAATTGTTGGGTGGTTGTAAGAAACTACTGTGCAGCTGTTGGGCAGCTGCAGAGTTAAAATCCATGTACTTAAATATTTTTCCGAATCTCTACAACATCCCTGATTTGTTTCATCCAACTATAAATTGATGTTTAGCAAATTAAGCTTTGTGATGTTCATCTGCGCACCTTTTTAATTGCATTGCCTAATGTTAAATTGGAAACATAGCATAGGTCAGTTTGAATAACAATTGTATGTGCCAGTACAGAGGCTAAATGCTTCAATGTGACTACAATTATTTACTGTTGCCACAGGCTAGTTGTGCAGATCTTTTTTTTTGGAATGATGCATGATCTGGAAAGATGTTCACACATTTTGCAGCTACTCTTTCAGCTTAACACTTGAATGCACTAAAATACTCATTAAAATTTTTGAATTGTGTTACTTGTAGGGCTTTCCATCTTGAGGTAAATCGTTAAAAGATGGTGGATTACTACCAAGTATTAGGAGTACACAAAAATGCCACTCCGGATGAAATTAAAAAATCGTAAGTATATAATCTATAGATGCTAATCTAAATATTAGAATGGTCTGACATTAACATTTCAGCTTATTTTAATTATTGATTCAATGCAATGATTTGAGGCATTAGGTGGGAAACGGTCCCACATTTTATAAATGTGGGAAGCTGATCTGTTGTAAAAATTTTAACTTTTTAAAAAAATTTGCTTTTTGTCTTTTCTCAGCCCAATCTTCCATTCCCTCTTACTTTCTGCACCAGATTTAACATTGAATTCACCCACTTCTAATTTACATTTTCTTAATATCCTAATTAGGAATACCCCATACAGCCCATCTAGCCTGCTGTGCCATTCAGTAAGATCATGGCTGATTATCTACATCAACTCCTTTCCCACCCTATCCCCTGATTCCCTTTAGTGCCAAAAATCTTAATCTTGAATATACTAATCAGCTGAGCATCCACAGCCCTCCTGGGTAGAGGGTTCCAAAGATTCTCAACCTGCTGAAAAGTTTCTCCTCATTCTCCTCCGACCTACATTGGCTCCCAGTTTTCAAATCCCACCTTGGCCTCGCCCCTCCCTATCTCCTGTAATTTCCTCCAGTCCCACAACCTCCAAGATATTGCACTCCTCTAATTCTGACCTTGAGCATCCCGGATTTTAACCACTCCACCATTGGTGGCTGCACTTTCAGTTGCCAAGGCCCTAAGCTCTGGAATACCCTCCCTACACTCCTTTCCCTCTCCACTTCGCTTTCCTCCTTTTAAGACACTCCTTCAGACCTACCTCTTTGATCGAGCTTTTGGCTATCTGACTAATATCTCCTTTTGTGGCATTGTCATACTTTGTTTTCCAATGCTCAAGCACCTTGGGATGCTTTATGACATTAAAGGCACTGTATAAATGTTATGTCAATCCTTCCTGGGTGACCTGTCATCCTGAAACTGACCCCCTCCCCCCAGTTCTAGACTCTCCAGCCATGGGTAATTGCCTCTTGGCATCTACCCTGTCTAATCCTGTCAGAATTTTGTTTCATTTGAGATCACCCCTCATTTTTCCTAACTCCAGCAAATATAGACCTATTTGACTCAACCACTCCTCATAGAGCCCTCTTGCCCCAGAAATCAATCTAGTGAACATTTGTTGTACCCACTGCAAGGTGGTAAGTATATCCTTCCTTGGATAAGGAGGCAAACCCTATATATAAATTACTTAATCTTCTCCAACCTCCTTGCAATAAAGGCTAACATGCCATTTGTCTTCTAATTACTTTACCTGGATGTTAGCTCTTTGTGTATAAGGAACCTCAAATCCCTCAATACCAGCATTTGCTAGTCTCTCCATTTAAGAAAATTCTGCTTTTCCCTTCCAAAGTGGATAATTTCTCACTTCCCTATGTTATACTCAGTCCACCACCTTCTCGCCCATTCCCTTTTGCAGCCTCTGTTCTCGCAGCTTACTGCCCCACCTAGCTTTGTATTAATAAATTGATATGTAAATGGTTGAGGCCCAAGCACTGATCCTTGGTACTCCACTGTTAGACCCTGACATCCTGAAAATTACCTGTTTGTTGCTGTCTTCTTCTGTCTGTTATCCAGTCCTAAATCCATGCTATTATATATCCTAAAATCTGAGCCCTCATCTTGTGTAACCACCTCTGTATGGTACCTTATCAAATTTCTCTGAAAATCCAAATGTACAACATCCACTGGTTCCCTCTTATGTACACACTCAAAAAAAAAACATGATTGCCCTTTCATAAGTATTGATGCTGTCTGATCATATTGATTTTTTTTTCCCAAGTGATCTGCTACCATGTCTTTAATAGATTTTTGCATTTTTCTTAGTGATGTCAAGCTTCTCCGTTCAATCCAATTGGATAAGGAGTTGGCAAGCACTGGTTTACTCGGGTGCCAGATTCCCTGTTTTCCTCAGTGTATAGTTATCAACTCCCTTTCAGCATCTTGCTGTGCAAAAATTTTAAAACTTAAACATGCAAGGGAAAGTCTCACTAATGACAGAGACTAAGATGCCTTGCTACAGCAAATTGGCCTGTACTGTTTGTAAAATGCTGCAATGACATCTAGTGACTGAAAATTGGTAGTGCTCATAGTTAACCGAGAGCTGGCTTGAGACTGACATGGTCTTTCAATCACTCCATTTCATTGAGTTGACTGTTTTCCTTCAAGAGCTGTAATTTAGATTTTTCCAAGAAATATTATAAAGCCCTATTCTTAAATTATGTTCATGTAACAGTAATATAATTTGTTAAAAGTCTAGTCTTTGGATTACTGTAAGAACAGTCTCTTGCTGGGTTAGTAAATTTACTAACCTA
The DNA here is from genome assembly GCF_036365525.1 of Heterodontus francisci. Lineage (NCBI taxonomy): Eukaryota > Metazoa > Chordata > Chondrichthyes > Heterodontiformes > Heterodontidae > Heterodontus > Heterodontus francisci. The sequence goes on along the minus strand of NC_090372.1, from coordinate 195,735,490 downwards.
CTGTTACACAGGCTGCTTTAGTTCCTCACTCAACTGTGTACAACTGAACCTGGATAGTGAGGGTCCTTCCACTGAACCTAGGGAAATGTAACAGCCTGATGACACTCATGATCATGTGCATACTAGGATCAATACATATCTATGCTTGGTATCCAGAAGGAGCCATTGGTTGGGGAGCTGTGGCATTCTTTTCTTCTTTGTTCGATGGCCTGTGGTTAGAGGCCAGTTGTAATACTTTTTACCGTTTCCTGTCAATTTCTAAAATTAGTATGTTGAAACTACTGAAAAGTTTTTGTTTTACTAGGCGAAAGGGAATATTTGTTTATACGGACATGCATTATTGGTTTGAGTGCCCTCTGCAGGGTGGTAGAGCAGGTAATGCAGGAAGGACAGTGTATTAAGGTCCATCATTCATTGGAAACTGCTTCCAGCCTGCAGGCTAGGAAATGGATAATGCGGTTAATTTACTTGCCTTCATTACAGAGAGGGTCCGTCAAGAGAAAATATAATTTTTATCACCTTTTGCAGCAGCCACTTTTATGGTGAGCATGCACAGATGTTCCTCTAAATAATCACCTAGCTGAAGAAAGTTAGCTTTTACTGAGCATTGTCTTGACCTGGCAGGATAATGAACACTTTTGCATTGCTGAGGTCTGAGCTGGCCTGAACATGTCCCAGTCTGGATGCATTGTTTCATTGAATCATAAAAACTTGCAGAACAAAAGGAGGCCATTGGCTTGTCATGCCTTTGCTGGCTCTTCGAAAGAGCAGTCCTACTTAGTCCCTCACCCTTGCTTTTTGTTTGTAACTCTTAAGTTCCTCATCAAGTATCTGTCTAATTCCCTTTTAAAATTACTTATGGAATCTGCTTCTGTCACCTTTTCAAGTGGAGCGATTTTTGACAACTGGGTGAAAAAGTTATCCTCATCTCCCCTCCAGATCTTTTTGCCAATGATTTTGAATCTGTGACCTCTAGTTATTGACTCACTTATCAGAGCCAGTAGTTTTTCTCTATCTACTCTGTCAAAACCCCTCTTCTTGAAAATCTCACCTCTTAACCTTTTTTGTTCCAAGGGGAATAGTCCTAACTTTGAGCTCTGCTCATAACTGAAGTCCCTCATCTCTGGTAACATCTGAGTAAAGCAGCTCTGTACCCTTTCTAATGTTTTTACAACTTTCCTGAAATGCGGTGCTCCAGATTGTCCATGTGCTCTAGCTGCGGCCTAATCGTAACTTACAAAGTTGTAGCATAATTTCTGCTTTTACATTCTGACTTTATTTATAAACCCAAGTAACCCAATTTTTAGTTACCATATCAGCTTGTCCTGTCACCTTTTAATGATGCATGACACCAAGGGGTCTCTGCTCATCCACACCTACCAAAATCGCACCATTTATAGTATACCGTCTTTACCCATTGATCCTCTAAAGTGCATCAGTTCACATTTGTATTGAACTTTGTTTGACTGGTGATCACCATCCTGGTTGTCATCTTGAAGCCTATAGCTATCTTCCTCCTCATTTGCTTTGTCAAGTTTGAGATCCTTTGCTAACCTTATAATGCTGCTCTCTATACCCAAGTTGAGGAGGTTTATGAAAATTGAAAACAATAATGAACCCAAAGCATATCCCTGGGCAATGTCACTGCAAATTGCCTCCCAGTCTGAAAAACATTTATTCAACATTATCCTTTGCTTCTTGTCGTTCAGTTTTTGTATCCATTGCTTTCATCTGAAGTCTATGCCTTCCAAAAGTTCATATACCACATTTACTGCACAAGCTTCATCAAACTTCTGTTTTTTTTTCATTCATGGGATGTGGGCGTCGCTGGCTACACCAGCATTTATTGTCCATCCCTAATTACCCTTGAGAAGGTGGTGGTGAGCTGCTGCCTTTAACCGCTGCAGTCCATGTGAGGTAGGTACACCCACAGTGCTGTTAGGAAGGGAGTTCCAGGATTTTGACCCAGCGACAGTGAAGGAACGAAGATATAGTTCCAAGTCAGGATGGTGTGTGACTAGGAGGGGAACTTGCAAATGGTGGTGTTCCCCTGCATTTGCTCCCCTTGTCCTTTGAGGAAGTAGAGTTCATGGGTTTGGAAGGTGCTGTCTACGGAGCCTTGTAGATGATGCACAGGCTTTGGGGAGTCGGGAGGTGTTACTCGCCACAGGATTCCTAGCCTTTGACCGGCTGTTGTAGCCACAGTATTTATATGGTGACTCCAGTTCAGTTTCTGGTCTTCTGGTCATTGGTAACCCCATGGATGATGGTGGGGGATTCAGTGATCGTAATGCTATTGAATGTCAAGGGGAACTGGTTAGATTCTCTCTCGTTGGAGCTGGTCATTGCCTGGCACTTATGTGGCGCGAATGTTACTTGCCACTTCAGCCCAAGCCTGGATATTGTCCAGGTCCTGGTGCATTTCTGCACAGGCTGCTTCAGTATGAGGAGTTGCGAATGGTGCTGAACATTGTGCTATTATCTGCGAGCATCCCCACTCTGACCCTATGATTGAAGGAAGGTTATTGATGATTAACTGTTGCCCCCACTAAAGAATTCAAACAAGTTAGTCTCAAGTTCAACAAATTCATGTTGGCTGTCAGACCTATGCCTTTCTAAATGAAAGTTTTGTCCCTGATGATTTCCAATAGCTTCACTGCTAAGCTGACTGGCCTATACTTTCCTGGTTAATCCCCCTCCGCTTCCTTGAATAGTGTCTAACATTAGCAGCTTTCCAGCACTACTCCTGTATCAAATGAGGATTGAAAGATTCTGTCCAATGCAATTGCTGTTTCTATGCTTGCTGCTTTCCAGTACCTTGGGATGCATTTCTTCTGACTTATCAACTTTGTCATACTAATCTTTTCTTGTCGGTATCTTCCCCCTCAATGTGACCTTCACATCATCCACTTCCTTTGGAAAGATAAATGCAAAATTACTGTAATACTTTAAGGGAAGACAATACAGTGGTAATATCACTGAACTAGTAATCTGGAGACCAAGGCTAATGCCCTAGGGACATAGGTTCAAATCCCACCACGACAGCTGGTGGAGTTTAAATTCTATTTAATTCAATTAATCTGGAATTAAAAGCTAGTTTCAGTAATGGTGCCATGAAGCTATCATTGATTTGTCGTTTAAAAACCCATCTGGTTCACTAATGTCCTTTAGGGAAGGAAATCTGCTGTCATTACCTGGTCTGGCCTACATGTGACTCCAGACCTACAGCAATGTGGTTGACTCTTAACTGCCCCCTGAAATGGCCGAGCAAACCACTCAGTTGTCGAGGACAATTGGGGATGGGCAACATGTTGGCCTTGCCAGTGACACCCACATCCCATGAAAGAATAAAAAAATTGCCCTCTGCCTCGACATGAAGATTTCCCTTTGAGTCCTTAATCGGCCAACTTTTTCCCTAGCAAACCATTACACTAATGTTTCATGCTAATCTTCTCTCATCTCCCTTCCCTTCTGTTAAGTTTCAATTGTTTCCTATACTTAGAATTTTCCTGGTTATGCTCCTGACACTTTTTATAAACTACCTTTTTTATTTAAACTTTTATTTCCTTTTTCTTATTGGATGCATTAGTTTTGGGTGCTGTACTTATTCCCTTCAAAGATTTTACTTGAACATTTTCTTCCCTGGATGCCCTCTATTGCTGCATTGTTGCTTGACTCTACAATTAGCTTTTCCAATCTCCCTGTGCTTGGTTCCTTCAGTCATTGAAATGCGCTCTTCCCCAGTTAAGCATTTTTACCATCAATATTTTCTGGTCTTTTGTTATAATTACTTTAAACTGAATTATGTGGTCACTGTTAGCTAGTTGTTTTCCTATTGTAATGTTCCACTTGCCCTAAATCATTTCCCAGAATCAGATTCAACACTGTTTGCTTCCTTTTTGGATTGGACGAATATCGATTGAGTTCTGCTGTGTGCATATCAAATTCTCCTTTCCACCCTTCCCTATTTTTCCCAATCTATATTCGGGTAATTAAAGTCTTTTAATACTTTTTTTTGCAACACTCCTTTTGAAATTTGCAAACAAATTTGATTCTTCTTGAAGGTTTAATGAATGTTGCATTACCTACTATACTACAGGTATAGTATTTATTCTTTGCCTTCATTCTCCACATACTAGATTCCCTTCCTGCTTGGTACCACTTGGATCTACATTTTTGTCTTCTGTTTTTGTGCTTGGTCTTTGTTCTACTGGACTAAAAAAGGGTGGCGCTCCCAAAGTCTTGTATGTGGCAGTTAGGAAGATCACTTGATCAAAGTGGAGGTATATGACACAGCTCTTAAATGGTCAGTTTTTCTTTTGATGCTGTCATTCCTATTTGGGTGAATGCTTCTTAAATGTAGCAATCCTTATGAATAGTAGATAATGTAACATTTGAATATTTCTACCTGTTTCAGCCAGAGTTCTAACAGATTACCAGAGAAAATGCTTTTGGTAATGGTCATTTTTGTGCTTAAAATTGTGAACTCTCCAGTAATTTGAGTTAAGTAATGTAACTAAAATAGCAAAATGAGTATTTAGTACTCTAATTCATCATAATTTGAATTGACATTGATTTGAGAAGTGCACTGTAATTTCAAGTTTCCTCTGAACCTGATTTGTTTTTAAACCCCATAATTTTCCTTTCTAATCGCCTTGTATTATGGCAGTGATTCATGTTTGGGTGTAGTTCTGCAGGTGGTGGTTATCCCTGTTGTATCTCGCCCAATTAGCCTTTGTGTGAGCATGGACGGTGAGGCTGAGATTTCTGTCCAGCTTCTTTATCCCCTTCAGTGCCAATAAGTTTCCATTGCCACCTGGCTGAAATAGATTAGGAATCTATCCTAAAGTGTTGGTATAAGGAACCATTCCCAACACTAAGTGAATTTGCCCATTTGTCTGTCAGCTTTCGTTATTTAATACTATGCAGGTTTTCTCATTTCTTTTCACTCTTCCCCCCCCCCCCCCTTTGCACCCTGCCTCCCCAAATTACCACCAATGATGCAGAGCTATACTTCATACTGAAATGAGACTAAATGTACCAGAGCCAGTTGCATAGTAGATTTTCCTCCTGGTGATAGCTTCCCTTTGTTTTAACTTTTACTATAACCAGTACAAGGTGAGCTTTCCAATTTTAAAATAGTATGCTGGAGCACCTTGTTATTAAACAGGCAATTAGATATTAACATTTCATTGGTATCTTGAGTAGAACTCTATGCATGCACTGAAGTGCACTTAATTGGGCTATGCAACAATCAAATGTGTATCTTTGCAGCATCCTTGGTCAAGAGGCAGGTGCAATGGTATTTGGATTAAAATTGTTGGGTTATTCTCCCATACATTCTAGTAGAAAAGGCTGCAATGGCAGCATGGGAGAAGTGTGATGTGCAATACATTTCATAGCTGAATAACTTAAGCATGCTGTGCTCCAGCAAGTCACCTGCAATGGTCTGCTTTGGTTGCTGTAAATGTAAGAATTTTCAACCAGCTCCTAGCTTAAAACTTACTTGAACACAGCTTTATGGAACAATCTTATTTATAATTCAGTGCATTCTGAGTTTTGTAACAAAGGTGGGAAATGGCTCTGTGGATAGGTTGCCAGGAAATCTGATTCAGGATATACAATTTAGATGTCATAAAATTATCCTCCCATCTGTACATTGGATTTTATTTATGAACCAGTTAAGTTTACTATGCACATAGAACTGGCATATTTTAATTCTGTACAGCTTAAATGGTCTAACTCAATGGTTGCACTTGTAAGCAAGCAAAAGTATCAATTGATGGTTACATTTTTCAAGATATCGCAAGCTGGCATTGAAATGGCACCCTGATAAGAATCCTGACAACAAGGATGAGGCAGAGTCCAAATTTAAACAACTTTCAGAAGCGTATGAAGTTCTTTCTGATTGTAAGTATTGTTAGATATACTTAGTCTGAAACTTTAAGGTGATGTAATTCTAATTGGATAGCTCTGTGGACAGAATGTGAATTATTGCTGTTTTTCAGTTTCCTGATAATTAAAAGCATTTAAGTTCAAATAACAGCAACCTTAAAGAGTGTTAATTTCTCCTGGTATGGAAACTGGCTTGGTGTTGCTGAATGTTGCCATCTTGAATTAAATTAACATCCTATTATAATTTATTAAAATTGCAAGCCAGACAAAACTTTGAACCACACATTGAAGTTTGTGTGGTTGGCAGTAATGAAATAGAAATTGTCTTGGCATTGACAGTTTTTCCAAGCATTAAGTTTCTGATCACATTGCTCTTCTGTGGGTAATGTTGCGCAGTAGCCAAGAACCCTGTTCCACCATCCCAAATGCTCAAGAATGAAAGAATGGCATCACTGCCTCCTAATGGTTAACGTCTGAACAATGTTAATGGAGACTTGGCAGCATAATTTGTAGCACCCCATCAAGGCAACACATCACAAATTTGTCAGCCTGTGTAGAATAGCAGCTTGCTAGGCATTATGTGTTGGTGTTTTTGTTCAGTGCAGGGTTGAATCTCATTTTTGTCATAAATTGTCACTCACTGACTTACAGCAAGTACAACTATCGCCTGCTTTCCAGCTGTCTTAAATGATCTTTCCCTCTGTTCCACACATTCAAATCTTCCTTGATGCACACTATTGTTACTAATCCTTCCTATGGTTACTTCTCCTAGGGAGAGAGCTAGAAGGATATTTATTTTTGTAGTATCATCTGTTTTTGGTCATATTCCTAAAATTGGTGCTGCAGCTATTTCCTGTCTCATATTTAGGTTGTGAGAGTCACCATCCAGCTTCTTGTCAGTTCCTAGATTTAGATGTAATTTCCAATGTAGGTTTAACTGTCTTTAATTCAGCGATAAATAATCAAGTGAGAAAATCGGCAAGTAACTGCCAGCCTTAAGACTGGTTTAGATTTTGTCCCCTCACCAGGCTGTCTTGTAAGTGCCCTGCATTGCAGAAAGTTATTGCATACAACATTCTAAACTGGTGATATGTTCAGTGTTAAGTGAGCAATATAGCTTTCAATTCAAATACCTATTTGAAAATGTTCATTATGAGCACAGGTAGGTAGCAAGCAAGAACAACTACAAATTTATATGCGCATTGCACTGTAATTTACAATGCAAGTGCTGACTAGTTTTCTGTTGTCTTGGTTCAACCATTGGGTTGACAGCCAAAATAAGTTATGCTTAAAATTACTCATTTTTGGCTTTTCACTGCTCACTGATTACTAATGCTGTAATGTTCTTGAGGCCCAACTGGTAAATTTAAACACGTGCTGCCCAAAACTGGATAAACTTTAAAGCACCATAAATCTACATGAATGCATTCATCTTCAATGACTATGGACAATGTTGTATACGTTCAATAAAACTACATGAGAACGCTATTCAAATACAAACTACAGATTTGGTCTTTGGGTGCTAATTAATCAGTTCACCATGTAAATGATTTAAAATCCATATTAATGAATCTGTACACTCAAAGGAAAAACTGTTTTAAAATTTATAGCTTATGTAAAATCATGCAATATTGCACCTTATCTCTAATATAACAGTGTCCCTTTTGAGACTTGATTTGTTGATGCAGGAAACACAACTTTTCTGTACCCAATTGCTGTGTGTATGTGAATAGTATTCACTGAATATTTGGATAGATGTTCGTTAGATGCACTTCAGATGATTGAAAATTTGAGGATTTTTCTTCAAATTGAATTCTTAAGTTTTCAGCTGAGAATTTCTAGTTAAAACACGATCTGCTATATTTATAGTTTAAAGAATTTTGTGAAGTACTATGAGAATTACTTCAGCTTTGTCTGCAACATTTTGCAATTAGCGCACACACTAGTTGATGCACTGCTATGTAGCAGTAAACACTAAATTAGTGGATTAGGTTAAATCTCCTGTTTTCCCACTTCTGAACTATCCTGGTTCACCATTCTTCAGGAAATGGGTAGATGGCTGCAAAAATGTCCAGCATCTACCACCACCAAGCCAGTTAAGTGTCAGTTGTATTTGTAATTTCATCCATGCTTCATAACTTTTTAAAATTCATTCATGGGATCTGAGTGCCATTGGCAAGTCCAGCATTTGTTGCTCATCTGTAATTGTTTTTGAGAAGGTGATGGTGAGCTGACTTCTTGAACTGCTGCAGTCCATGTGTCGGTACATCCACTATGTTGGAGAATTCCAGGATTTTGGCCCAGCAACAGTGAAGGAATGATATTGGCATCCAGCAACCAGAACCATCTTCCTTTTGTGCTAGTTATGACTCCAGCTAGTGGAGAGTTTTCCCACTGATTCCCTTGACTTCAGGTTTAAGACTTCTTGATGCCACACTTGGCCAAGTGCTGTCTTGATGTCAAGGGAAGTCACTCTTGCCTGACCTCTTGAATCCAGCTCTTGTCCATGTTTAGTCCAAGACTAGTGAGGTCTGGAGTTGAGTGGCCCTGGCGGATCCCACACAGTGCATTGGGGAGCACGTTGTGAGTAACTGCCACTTGAGAGCACTATTGATGACACCTTCCATCAGTTTGCTGATTGAGTGTAGACTGGGCTGGTAATTGGCCAGATTGGATTTGTCCTGTTTTTTTGTGCACCAGACGTAACTGGCAGTTTTCCACATTGTCAGGTAAATGTCAATGCTGCAGTTCTGGAACACTTTAGGCTAGGTACTGTTGGTTCTGGCGCACAAGTCTTCAGTGCTATTGCCTGGATGTTGTTGAGGCCTTTTGCCATTGCTGCATCCAGTGCCTTCAGCTGCTACCTTTATTATGTGGAGTGAATCGAATTATTTGAAGCTTGGCATCTCTGATGCAGGGGACCTCGGGGAGACTGAGATGGATCATCCACTCAGGACATCTGGCTGAAGATGGTTGCAAATGTTTTTAGCCTTGTCTTTTGCACTGATGTACTGGACTTCACCCACCATTGAGGATGGGGATGATTGTGGAGCTTCCTCCTCCATTAGTTAATTGTCCATCACCATTCATGACTGGATGTGGTAGGACTGCAGAGCTTTGATCTGATCTGTTGGTTGTAGGATCGCTTTGCTCTGTATCACATGCTGCTTTTCCTGCTGTTGAGCCAAACTTTAAGGTCCTTTTCTTTGGAAAAATTGGCACATAATCCACACGGGTGATTCACAGCAAATTTACATAGAGGCAGAGTCTTATAGGTGCAGTGAACTATCAGAAACCTCCATGAGCATAGTGCACTTTTTTCTTGTCATATCTGAAAAACTTTTCATTTTATCTAAGGGCATGGAGCAGTAGAGAGCTGATTCTAAAGCTATTATGGATTGCTACTAAAAATAACTCATGATGTATAATTTTGCAATGTTATACATCCTTGACCAGTAATTACTGTCTTCAGTACTAAAATGGGAACTTTTTTTTTACCCAGCCTCAAAACGCAATATCTATGACCGATATGGAAAAGAAGGGTTGACGAATGCTGGTGGAGGTAAGCAGCCCTAGTTTTAAAATGGTTGAAAACTTGATCAAATTATTACTTTTACATCATATTGCCATATTTGTTTAGCATGGTACTAAAGTGAGTCTTGCTATTAAGGTACTTTCTTGCGGTTTAACGTGCTAAAATCATTTCTGGGTTTGGTTGTAAACATTGGCCTGGGTTTTGTGGTAAGCAAATGGCACTTGCTGTTCATTATGCTTACAGAATTTGTGGGCTTTTACACTGTTTGCTGTGATCAGACAGTCAAAACAGCACATAGGGAATTTGGGACTTGAACAGGGCAAGCAAACAATGTCAACTCAACCACTCAAATTGAAGAATCCTTACTGTGTCAAGCAGCTTCTGAACAAGGAAGTGTAAATTTCAATATTTAATTCAATGTAAAAATTATAGAAAGGGAAAATGATAGGATTGAGTGTATTTATGGTTGGAAATTAAAAATGTCATAACAATCTGAAGAAATTAGACTCCAAAATTGTAAATGTACAATGCCAGGGAGGTAGTTTTACTGAAATTGAGACTTAATATACTGCTAAAAATTCACTTGCACTTAAATGCGCAAGTCACATTTTTTTGGGCTTATCTAGTGAATAAGTGCAACTTTACACCTTATGCATTTCAATGCATGCACGTCTCAGCGAGGCAACAGTGAACGAAGCTTCTGGGGGCACATGGAAAATCAGACAGCTACTTCCTGATTTCCACATTTAACTGCCTGTCAGTGTTGGAAGTTTCTTTCCAGTTTACTCCTTGATGATGAGCGTTAATAGTCTCTCTGTTCTTCCTGCAAAATCTGGGGTAGCAAGTGCCAATGCTCATCAAGCCAGGTAAGGAACTGAAAGAACTCTGGTTCTTCAAGCTTTCAGTTACCTTATTTATTCCAGCTTAGCAGCATTTGCTGAAAATAAACTTTGGAGGTGGGAAATACTGTTAATGCTCACCACACGCTCACTATTGTTTAAACCCATCCGCAATAAATGCCGAATCAGGTATGTAAACCATTTTAGTGGAATACTTCCCACTTTAGGGATCCCATTTTCAACTTGTAAAAGTGATTTTTGAATGCCGGCACAAAAGAAGTTGTTGAACAGTGTGCTGCTACCATGTATTGAGCAAGAATGCATGAGGTCCTGAATGTTTTCAAGTGTCTACCCTTCAGTGTTCAGTAGAGCATTTCACATGTTATGGAGCCTGTTTGAGGTATTTAGATCATGATCCAGTTATGTAGATATGATCATCAATGCGGGTGGTTAGCACCGCAGTCTCTCAGCTCCAGGGACCCGGGTTCGATTCTGGGTACTGCCTGTGCGGAGTTTGCAAGTTCTCCGTGTCTGCGTGGGTTTTCGCCGGGTGCTCCGGTTTCCTCCCACATCCAAAAGACTTGCAGGTGATAGGTAAATTGGCTGTTGTAAATTGCCCCTAGTGTAGGGAGGTGATAGGGAATATGGGATTACTGTAGGGTTAATATAAATGGGTGGTTGGTGGTCGGCACAGACTCGGTGGGCTGACGGGCCTGTTTCAGTGCTGTATCTCTAAATAAAAAAAAATAAATGCACTTCTGTGAACTACCTAATGAGAACCTTTGCCTGACTTAATACCACCACAGATAACAGCCCTCATTTTCAATAAAAGTTTAAAAAAAAAAAAACTGGTGCCCCTGTCTCCAGATTCAGAAATGCACCTAGAGGTAGTTTTCACTGCTGTTTAGAGCAGAAATGTAATTGTTTGCTGTTTGGCTGAATACTTACAAATGAACTTTTTCTAGCCATTGGTAATAGTGACACATTTTTGGGCGAGGGGAGGTGGTAAGAAAGGGTTTTTTCTTCCAGTAGAAGTCACTGAGTATTGGGAACCCTGTTAATTTATTTCCTTCCCCTGTCTGTGGACTATTGTTGGCCCCCACCCTGACCATCTCAATTGCTGAATTAAAATCAGCTAACTTCGCGTTGACATCTTCATATGGCTCAGCTGATTGCTTGATGCATTTGGTGTCATCTGAAAAGCTTCAGTTTGGTTATTATAAATGCAACCTTAACTCATAGCTGAAAGTAAGTGACATTTTCTGCAATTGCTGTGATTTTTGTGATATTGCCTCCCTTTTTTAAATTTTGTTTTAAATACTGACTTTTTTGGAAAACAACTGTTGCAGTTTTTTGTGACCTAAGCTTCCTTCTCCAGCCACAAAGTAAATTGACCACTGCCAGTTTTAAAATTCTTCATGCGCACACATCACTGTCGGTTTTAATGGGTGTTACAAAGTTTCCAGCTCTATTTAGATGCTATATTACATCTGATGTTTTTAAAGACTATAAATGTAATGGATAAAGTATTTATTAAAATCCAAAGTGATTTAAGTTTATTCCTTTGGAATATGTCAGCTGAATGGTGTTTTTTTTTTAGAACCTCTTGCCCAATTTTCTATGCTGCTGTTTGATGTAGGCTAGTATCTACAGAATTGCATTGCAACTTCAAACAGGGTTTGATTTGGAGTCATATTTTTCTAAGCAATGGTCAGAATTGAGATTGTTGGTGCTCCAACTAAACATAAGTGCAAACAATCTGTATAAATGAAGACACTTAACTATGAGAAGGCCAGAATTATGTTTACTACCAAACTGACATTTTAAAAACCCATTTTCTTTTCTGGTGAGGAGGAGGGCAACAGCAGTTCCAAAATAAACCACAGACCTGCAGTCAACCTGTGTCTGCATGCATACTGTCAATAAAAGAAGCAGTTTGACTGAGTTTAATTTAGAAATTTGGCTTCACCTGTCCATGCTGCTGGTTTGTGCCAGTTCCCACCTGTTGGTTTGCTTCATTTACTTCTCAAACCAGATCAAAACAATTTATAAAAAAAAAAAACTGGTGCCCCATCTCCAGGTCCAGAAATGCGCCTAAAGGCACTTTTCTCTGCTGTTTAGAGCAGAAATGTAATTGTTTGACTGCTGTTGACTGAATCACCAATGGCCTTTTCTAGCCATTGGTGATGGTGAAACATTTTTGGGTGAGGGGAGTGGAGGAGGTGGTAAAGTCACTGGTGTATCCATAATGAGTTCAATATGTTGTGCGCACTCGTTCTAAAGTGGAATGCAAACCGAATTTGAATACAGGTTTCTCTTTTCATGGTATAATGCATTGAATCTTAATTACCAAACTATCTCATGCCATCTTTTCATAGGGATCTTTACTGAAATTCTTTAAGTATCGAAGGCTCGATTAAAACACGCTCTGAAAGACACTCTGCAATTGAGTTTTGAACTCAAACGGCTGGTGATGGCATTTAATGGCTGGAATGATTTCTTAGCACTTCAAAATTTGACATCTTTGTCTGTCGTTTTCCCCCCCCTCTGGTTTAGGTGGTCATTATGGCGAAGGCTTCGACTTTGGCTTCACGTTCCGCAATCCTGAAGATGTTTTTAGGGAATTCTTTGGAGGCAGGGATCCCTTTGCAGATTTCTTCAGTAAGTAATTTATTAAGATGAATCTTTTTAAAAATGTGTGTATCCTTTTCTTTTACACCCATTCTTGAATGGGCAGCAGTGGGTAAGATGGCATATGTGGCCCATCCCAAGTTTTCCAGAGAGGATGGTGATACAACTGAGTAACTTACAGGGCCACTTCAGAAGGATGTTGAGTCAACCATGGTAAAGGATGGTCGGTTTCCTTCCTTAAGAGTTTTTATTTCCAGATTTTAAAAACTGATTTGCAATTCTCAAGCTGTTGTCCAGGATTCTGCATTGCTGGTGCAGTGAAATAATCATTAGCTGTTGTACCCACACATTCACTTTGCAGACAAATCTTGTACTAGCTCTTGTAATGCAAGGATTTCAGTTAACTGGTGAAGTGTGATATTGTGCTATTGTACTAATGTGTGAAATTCCTATACAGTGAGAAGTATTGAACTAAATCACTTTTCATGTTTAGACAGGAATGTAAAAGTGCTAGAAGCTGATTTGTTACTTTTATCAAACTTGTAATAACTTGTAATTTTATCAAATATATTTTATATGGCTGCAGTTCTCCTTAGGATTAAGGCTATTTGTAAAACTTAAGTTTATAGTTCATTAGTCATACTGTTACTGCACTCACCTACAGATCTGATTGGCACTTTCTACATGCCACTGGGTTAAGCTCAAATTCTGCAACTAATCACAACTTCAAGATTCTCTACTGGAGTGTTAATCACACATTCTCCTTTTTATTGTGCACTTGTAACATGGTAAAATGCTCCATCAGCTGCTGCACCATTTGTCCCATTTCTTGCATTTGTTTTAAATTCAAATATTGGGCTAGCTTGAAGGAATACTATGTGCAGTGAGTAGTATTTAACCTTGCAGTTGCACTATGTTTCGTGCTTCCTGGTGAAGCATGGAAGTGATGTGACTTGACCGTTAATTGCTGTCCTCTGGTAAGGGAATGCCTTATACTTGAGGATAAGAGCAGCAAGAAGACCAAATCATTAGAGCCAATAGGTGAGGATGTTTCAGTTTGAATGGAATCTCCAGGAAGGCAATCTCCAATTGGTCAGTGACTACACTTAAAAATACTTCATTTGACTAAATTGTTCTAGAGTGGCCTGAACTTGTGAAAGGTACTAATAAATACAAAATTTTGTTCTCTTGCTTAGTGTCTCCATGGTTTCCCAAACTATGCAGCAATTCTTCAGTAAAATCTTGAGTTAAACCACGGATTTGTGACCAGATGTATTGATGCATTCAGCTTTTGCTGCTAAAGCTGTGTTTGCTGCATGATATCTAGAGTAATAGTTCTTTTGGCGCAGAGTATTGCTCTGGGACACCCGGAAGCAAATCACTTTTTGACTGACTAATTATAGTTGCCCTTAGTTGTTTCAGTCTTTGATGTTTCACCACATGGAGATCTGGTTAATATCTGTAACAAACTATTTGTTTTTGATTGAAGCTCTGAATGTCCCTCAATATGTGCAGGGCCACACCCTTGCCACAACATCATAAATGAGGTCTGCTGATAGCAACTAAAACTTGAAAGTTCAGTTTGTTGTGCTTTTTGCTTTCTTGAGTTATGTTGCAGATGCATCCTACCATGCTTGTGTACAAATTAGATCTTCACCCAGATGGAAGGAAAAGTCTTGCATCAAGTGTGATCTTTTTAGTTGCTTGGATACCTGTGGCCAGGAGGCATGTGATTAAAGTTTTTAAACATGAAATTCAAGAGTTTTGACATGGAATTGTAATTATTTGACTTTAGTTCATCTGAAAATTCAAGAGGATCTTCAACTTATGAATCTTTGAGTTGAAACTCCTAATTATGAATATATAATTATAGCGCAAACAGACCATTTGCTTCAACTGGTCTGTGCTGGATGTAAATTTTCCATTTAATCTTGTCACGTGGGAAGTTGTTAGGAAATCTTGCAAGAGTTAGTAACTCTTCCAACCTCCAACCAAAATTAATGTTTTTGTAACTGTTGAATTTAACGTTCTTTCAATCTTAACTTCCTAAGTTGAAGTATTTTCATGGTCTCGGTCTGCAAGATAACTGAAAGCCAAACTTGAATGGTTGCTTTGCCTCTTGGCTTATGTGAATACAGTTCTTCAGTTGCAATTTGTTACACTAAATTGCCTATTTTTCCTTGAACCATTCTTAAGAGGGGTGCAAAATACTTGCATATTGCCGGTGGAAGAAATTATTTTTGCTTCCTGGGTCCTATTTGAATTTTGGACTACATTGGACTTCACCTTCCATCATAGGGCTTTGCTTCCTCATCTGGGAAGATGGGATGTTGGCCCATCAAACTATTGCAGCATTTAGTTGTTAACTGATCAAAGGTTTCCATATCATACTGTCTGGAGGTCTATTTCATGTATTGCTCATTCTTTGTTCTCTTGTCCTATTGTAGTCAAGAGATTGCCAACAAGGCTTCTCTCCCAGCCTTTGCAACATTACTTCTGGATCCGCTGGCAGATCTATCCTTGGTCCCATTCCTTTCATAAGTCAGTTTTGGTTCAGCGGTAGCACTGTAGCCTCTGAATTGGAAGGTCGTGGATCCAAGCCCTAGTTCAGTATTTGAACACTGAATCTGGGCTGGCACTGAGGGAGTAATGCATTGATAGTGATGTTATATGGATGAGGCATTAAACCAAGAGGGCATGACCACTCAAGTGGGTGTAGAAGATCCAGTGGCAGGAGAGTTCACTTGTGGCTAACATTTATTTCTCAACCAACATGAATAAAACAAATTAGCTGATTTTATCTCAATGTGGTTGTGGGATCTTGTGCTGAAATGACTGCTGTTTCCTGTATTACACTAGTGACTAAACTTCACATACTTCATGGCTGTGAAGCAGTTTCACATATCCTGCCAAATGTACATTTTTCTCATACATGATCTTAGAGATATTATCCCCAGGTGTGGGGTCAGCTTCTGCATGGCACCCAGCTCTACCCCTCCAACCACCCCTTTGGGCTGTACTGTCAGTGCTTGTTTGACATCCTGTATTCAATTAGTTGCAGTTTCCTCCAGCTAAAACAATTGTTGGCACCAGAACTGGACGCTGTCCTTGAGGTATGATTTGACCAGAGCACTGTAGAGTTAGATCTCCAGCTCCTCTGAATTGTATTCCACTTTTTTTGCTATATATTATTTGAACATGTTGAGTGTTGATATTGATACAGGCTTGATGTCTGCTATTCCATCTCTGAGGAGGAGCTAGTATTCTGCTAAAACTTCTTTGTTGAATATGGGTGCTTTATGCTTCATGTTTAAAAATTGCTTTCAGTATACCTGAAGACTTGTAAAATGTTATTTAAATCCAAGAACTTTAGATGTAGTTTTCCCATAATTAGTACGATTTAATCAATCCAGCCTGTGTTTTTTCGGAACAGTGGACGATCCCTTTGACAATTTCTTTGGAAATCGAGGTAGACGTGGGGTTGAGAGAAGCAGGGGCGGCAGAGGGTCTTTCTTTTCTCCTTTTGGTGGATTTCCTGCATTTGATCCTGGTAAGTATTGATTAACTCCTGAATGAATAAACAAACATATAGTAGAGTGTAATGAATTTCTTGGTAAAGCAAAAGAGTTACATGAGGATGAATTAAAAACAAGAAAAGGATGATATTGATGTCTGAACCTGCTGCAGTGTTTAAGTCGACCAGCTCTAATGTTGGAAGACAACAGAGTATATTGGTATTACAGAAGCAAAATACTGCAGATGCAGTATTTCATTTCACATGTTTGAAACTCCACAGATGCTGCCAGATTATTTCCAGCATTTTCTGTTTTTTTTTAAAATGGTATTGTTAAAAGCAAATGTACACTTTCATTTCATAATGTGGATATAATTATTTTGGGGAGGATCTGATTAATTTCAACTTCCACTTATCCTGCAAATTCCCCAAGAAGTATTTTGATCATCCAGTCACTTATTCTTGTCGTACTAGGATGATTATAGCCCAGTTGGACTTAAAACAGTGATCCAGTGCAGGTTGTCAAATATTTACCAGCCTAACAATTTTCTTTAGTTTGGCTCATTCATTTTATTCAAGGCCTCAAGTCTGTCCCATTTTAGCATGGTGGGAGCGCCACACAACATGATGGATGGTGTCCTCAGTGAGAAGACAGGACTTTCTCCGCAGGGGAAGTCACTCCTGTCAATGTCGTGGACAGATGCATTTGTGACATGTAGATTAGTGAGGACAAGGTAATGGGTTTTTCCCCCACGTTGGTTCTCTTTCCATCTGGCAACTGTGTCCTTCAGAGCTTGGTCAGTTGTTATGCTTCTGAACCACTCTTGGTGGTGGACTTTGAAGTCCTCCATCCAGAGTACAATTTATGCCCTTGCTATCCCTTGTATTGTTCCACATGAAGTATTGGCTCATCAGCTGAGAACTGTATGTGGTAATCAGAAGGTTTCTTTGCCTGTATTTGATCTGCTGCTGAGACGACATAGGGTACAAAGTCAATGTTGAGGACTCCGAGGGCCACTCCCTGCTGCCTGTATGTCACCGGTGGAACAGGACGTAACCAGGGAAGATGGTGGAGGAGTCTGGGACATTGGCATAATGGTATGATTTAAATATGACTGCCAGGCTATTGTTTGACTAGTCCGGACAGTGCTCTGTATTTTGGCAAGGTCTTTGTAGAGTTTACTGGTCTGGGTATACCATTTAATCTGAATCAGATGTCTGAATTGAAGGTGAATGAACAGTTAGTTATATTCTTAAGCTGTTTTGGTAGCCGTTTTGAAACAACTGAGTGGCTTGTAACATCAATTTGGAGAGCAGTTAAAAGCGTACGATATTGTGGGTCTGGAATCGCACACAGGCCACAGTAGGTAAGGACATAGTGAACCAGATTGATTTTATGGCAGTCCGATAGTTTCATGGTCATCACTGGTAAGCTTTTATTCCAGGTTTATTTTATTAACAAGTTAAATTCCCCAGCTGCTGTGGTGGGAATCATTAGTTTAGGCCTCTGGATTACTAATCAAGTAATGTCACTGTGCTACTGTACTCTGGTATGGTGAAGTACTGGCCTTAATCAACTGGGAATTGTTTTCCTCCATTTGCATGCTCATCAGTTATGTAATTGAGTTGCTATCAGTCCATAAAATCTTATGGTTTATGCCTGAAAAGGGGCTGAATGTCTTTCTATGAATAAACTCAACTGTTTCACATTTTTAATCTACGTTTGGGTTGCATTTTCTCTTGGGTGAATCTGGTAAATATTGAGAAGTTAGATGCATAAACTTTCAGTGTGAAATGGAACTTAATTTCAACTAAACAAATTGCATATTTATTTTTGGAATGAGCATTATATAAACGTACCCATTATTTCTATAGGTTTTACTTCATTCAGTTCATTTGGTAATCTTGGAACAGCATCATTCTCCTCCTCTTCGTTTGGCGGTAGTGGAATGGGTAATTTCCGATCAGTATCAACATCTACCAAGTTTGTTAATGGCAGAAAGATCACCACTAAAAGGTATTTTTTAAAAATGGGCTTCAGGATGATATTCAATATAGAAAAATTTTGTCTAAGGTTCTCAGTGCTAGATCCGTTTACTGAATTTTATAGTTAAAGTAAATCCTTCCCTTGCAGAGTTGCTACGTTTTTTATTTAAGTCAAAGCTAAAGTGTGGCAGTCAGCCCATCAAGCTTACTGCTTTCAGCAGATATGTATTCTGTGGTGGACTTCTTTCGTGTTGTTTCCCTATTAGAAAAATTACTCTCTCAGAAAATTGTCTTGGCCATTTTTAATATCAGTGTTCTGAATGCATTTTTAAAATTTGACCACATACACTTTAACTTGCAGGATTATAGAAAACGGTCAAGAAAGAGTTGAAGTAGAGGAAGATGGTCAATTAAAATCTTTAACAATAAATGGTAAGGAGCAGCTACTACGGTTGGATAACAAGTAAATGTTCCCTCATATTTAACAAATAAAAATGGATGGGCATTCATGGGTGAAAAGATTTGTGTATCCTGGAAGGAACTTTGCATTATGCGTTACATTGTTTAGTTCAAATTAGTTTTGCTGCTTGTTATGGCACCAATAATCCAATGATGTTTATGCCATACTTGGAGTTTACTTTGACGGGACCACAGAATAGGACCATCTGGTATTGATTGAGTTGTCTTTTTGTATTATGAATTTATTGATGCACTTTCCTGTGTAACCATTTCCATTGAGCATTTACCTTTTGAATCTAGAGAGATTGTTCCACTCTATAATACAAATTTTTCTAGTTAATTGAATGCAAATTAGCTTCTAACTTGCTGGAGGATTTAACCTGTTAAAATATTTTCTAACTTTTTTGTACTTGCTAGTAAATACAATTAAGAATATTTAATGACCGTTTGCATTTTTTGCTTGAAATTGCATCTTTTTGTGGTTTTAGTTTAGCATGTATGCTACTTCAGTGATATTTTGGGAACTGTTGGTGTTTATGCTGTTATAACCTGATCACTCAACAACGTAACATGTTGATGCTGGCAGAATGAAAACTTTATTTGTTAACAAATGACGTGAAAAGAAATGTTTGTGGCACAACCATTAAAAGGGCATGGAAAAATATTGTGTCTTATGTGGTGATTTGAAGTTTGTTTGCAATCTTGCACATTTTATTTGTAGCAGTCTTACTAGCATTTGCTTGCTTATAGTCACTTAACATGGTGGAGAATTTAATTGCCATGCAGAATATAATTCCTGCTTTTTTAAAAGGTACAAATACCAAATTATGCACTAAATGTCTGCTAGTTAGACCATAGTTTGTCTAAAGATCCAGAAGCTTTTACTTTGGTTAGAAATTCATTAGGAGGAAAGGTTACAACTTTTATTTTGATTTCAATTGCTCAATGTTATGCAACCATAATTAAGTTTAATGCTGACAGAGAATTTGCTTAACTCTTAATTGCTTTACTGGAAAATACTTGCATAATCTTAGAAGCAAGGCATTAAATATTATGCCTGTGGCAGATGGTTACAGGGAATTTTATTTATGCACTTACAGCCAGTATTAGTCTTTAAATTAAATTCTTGTACCATTCTATTGCTTAGGTGACAATTTTGAAACCAGTTTCAAAAGTATATTCTCTAGTTTTAAGTCCCAACGTCCATGTTTGTGTTGGAGTAGACAACATTTTCTGTAGCAATGGCTAATATAAATTCAGTGCTGCCAAATAGTACAAACATACAAAAAGACAAACAGAAAATGACCAAATGGTCCATAAAGTCTGTCCCATTCAATTATGTTGCAACTCGCTGTACTACCCTCAATACTTGTTTCCTGGGAGAGGCAAAAAAAAAATCAGCCATTTTAGGGGGACAAGGAATTTTGGGAAACTCGTCTCCCAAGGCCCAAAGGCAATTAAAAACCAAGTCTGAGATTAAAATGATTAGGCTTCATTACCCAGCATCTCAGCTACCTTTTTGTATGCAGTGATATTTATTTCTCCTCCAGGAATCTGTCTGACTTCATTTGTGGCAAGTTTGTATCCACTACCAGAGCTAGCAACCTATTCCAAATATCAATCCTCAAAGGAAAGTCTCCTGACATCTCAGGTTGTTTGTTCAGCTTGTATGCATGTCCCCTTCTCCTAATTTAGCTAATTCTAACAATCTGTCCATCTATATCCATCCTAGTCCATTACCAGCTAATATTTTAATCAGGTTTCCCTGAAATCCTAGCTTTTCTAGACATAAGGCTATAGAAATAGGCGTAGCAACAAGCTCAGGGAGCGCCTGGCCAGCATCTAATCAGATTATGCCTAATCTGAATCTTAACTCTAGTTACTCACCTTAGTTTCATAACCCTTAACACCCTTGCCAAACAATCTATCCATCTCAGTTTTGAGACTTTCAGTTGCCCTAGCCACACTTGAAGAGCAAGTTTCAGATTTCAACTACCCTTGTTGCAAAGTGCTTTTTGATATCAGTCTTGAACTGCCTAGTTGTAAATACTATGCCCCTTGCTATAGCTTTCCCCCAAAGGAAATAGCTTCTCTGTCTACAACTTGTATTTATATAGTGCCCTTAACATAATAAAACACTCCTAGGCATTTCATAGAGCATTATAAAACAAAATGACACCAAGCTACATGAGATGGGTCAGACGACTAAAGGCTTGGTCAGAGGTCGGTTTCAAGGATTGTCTTAAAGGAGGAAAGTAAGATGGACACTGGTGTAAGGAGGGAATTCTGGCCACCAATGGTGAAGTGACTAAAATTGGGGATGCTCAAGGTAAGTACAGATATCTTGGCAGGTTGTGGAGCTGGAGGAAATCCCAGAGATAGGGGCTAGGCCATGGTGGGGTTTGAAGACAAGGATGAGAGTTTTAAAATCAATGTTACTTGACCAGGAGCCAATGTAGGTCAGCAAGCGCAGGTGATGGGTGAGCGGGACTTAGTGCAAGTTAAGACACTGGCAGTAGGATTTTGGATAACCTCGTTAACAAAAGGTCACTGTGGGAGAGTAGCCAACAGTGTGTTGGAATAGTCAAGTCTAGAGGTAACTAAGGCATGAGTGAGGGTTTTAGCAGCAGATGAGCTGAGACAGGCCAAGTCAGGTGATAAAGGTGGGAATAGACGGTCTTATTGAAGGCACGAGTATGTGATAGGAAGCTTATCTCTCAAGTAACACCAAAGTTGCGAACAGACTGGTTTAATCTCAGGCTGTTGTCAGGGAAAGGGATGGTGTCGTTGCAAGGGAACAGAGTTTGTAGCAGGGACTGAAAACAATGGCTTCATTCTTCCCAATACCAGCTCCTTTAATTATCTCAATTACATCACCCCTTAATCTCGTGTACAAAGAAATACACATCTAGTTTTAAACAACCTATCCTCAGTTTATACCTTTTAGCCCTAGAGTAAAGAGGCCCAGCTCCTGACCTTATCTGGTTGGTCCAGGAATTTTAGACTAGGTATTAATCTAGTGGTCCTCTGGAACCTCTTCCGGGGTCTCTAATCTCCCAAAATTCTTGATGGGACTTAACCAGTATATTGCAGAGGGACGCTGGTGCTCTGTTTTATATTGTTTCGACTTAGTTATGCATCCTAATTTTATTGGCTTGTAATAGCCTTTCAGCACTGCTTGTGGAACTACAAATATTCTGTGCTATAACACACCGCTTTCTTCCCTTTTAATTCAATGTGCATTGCACAACAGTTATCAATATTAAATATCATCTATCTCCCATTACATCTAGATCAGTTTGTAATCTTAAAGGTTGACACAAGCACAGATCTTCATGTCTTCAAACTAGTGGACAAATACCCCTATTGCCTTCATCTAAATCACTGCATATTGTAAAGAGTAATGGCCTTAACACTATTCCCTTCAGCCCATTACCATTAATTACAGTCCTCTGTCTACAAGAGCACAACCAACTTCCTGTTCTATCCAGGGCCTACCCTTCAATCCACAGGATTCTCTTATGTAACAGCTTATTGTGAGGCACCTCATCAAATGCTTTTTGGAGGTCCAAATAGGCAGTGTCTGCTGTGATCCTTCACCCATGAACCTGGTAACATCAAAAGTCAACCAGGTTGGTAAGGCATAACTCTCTCCCAGAAGCTGTGCTGCATGCTCATAATAACTGCTTTGTCAAGATGGTTGTAAAGGGCAACCTTGATTCCTTCCAGCAACTTTCCGACAACTGTCGTCAAACTAATAGGCCTATAACTTTACAATTCTGACTTCATGTCCTTTTTTAAATATTGGTACATTAGTCCCCTCCAGTCGTCAGGAATGATCCCTGATGCTCTGAGAAATTGTGTGGTTCTATGCAGTCTTTTGTCTCCCTCTGATTCCTAATATAACTCAATTTTACTATTACTACCAGTTATCGACAACTTTCCGTTCTATTGATCTCAATTCTTCAGAGCAACCAAAAGAATACTATGCTTGTGACTTTTCTAATCAGAAAATACTTCTGCTCCAGTCTCTTTGGTCTTTGTACATAGCTACTTTGTAACCTTGACATGATTTAACCATGTGCCCTTTTTTTTTTGAGGTTGGGGAAATGTGATTTTTTTGTATTGAATGATTTTAAGATTTTTTTCATACTGTATTACTATCTCTGCCTGGTAGGGTTGGTTGTTCAGTGGTCTCAACTCCTCTGCCATTTGTACAACTTTAGTCCTTTTGAAATTCTGGGACCAGCATCGAAATTTTGGCAACTTTTATACAGAGGTCCAGGTGCTCCTAAACATGGGAGGTGTAATATGGTATCAAGGTCATGAATAAAAGGCTAAATGAAATACCTAGTTACCCATGTCTCATTAACCTGCTATGTTAGAATACAGTAATTTGACACGTTAACATGTTACTTCAGAAAACCATTTGTCTGAATCTTTCAGATTTCTGTTGATTTTAGTATGTGGTACAATAAATGTGCTGTATTTAAATTCTTTAAACGGCTGCTCTATGCCACTTTTCTCTCATTTCCTCGTCTCATTCTACTCTTTGGTTCTTGCAGTTGGGGGATTGCTGTTACTAGGTAAGGCTATCGGCCTTAAAACTAGCCTCCTATCCATAAGGAGTGGGCCAATTTTAGAGCTAAATTCCTACTGGCAACTCTTATTTGGCATCTTCACCAGAAGAGCTTGCCATGAGATTGAAGGAATGCTTTGTCCATGTTCAAATTAGGTTCCAAATCACAGATAGAAATACTCTGTACACTGCCAGACATAAGTACAGTTTTGGGATTATAATTAAGTATGTGAACAGCCACTGGTGATAACTGCTCTTTTAAACCTTGCCACTTCACCCTCTACACCATAAATGTTACATATAATTAGTGATTCCAGCAGTTGGAACACAATTTGAATTTATTGCATTGTCTTCAAGTTGTTCTTGGAAGATGAAGTTGCATTCTATATGGCGAACAAGAATGAGGATCATGCCTGTTTATCCTATGGGAAAAATTACTTAATTTTGTGTTGCTGTTAGATCATCCTACTCCATTGCAAATGTGGGAAGACTCCCCACCCCATCAGCACCAATTAGCCTTCATAACAGGAAAATATGTTGGTGCCATTTATTGGATTCTTTGCTAAAATAGATGTAACCTTAACAATTCTAGCAATAGTTTCTTGACTTTTTAAATATTCCACTTCATTTTGCTTGTCAGTGCCTGTTGTTCTTGGGTGATGCTTATGAACACCTGAATTAATTTCCAGCCATCTGGTTTTAACAATTGTAATGAATATGTAGATTTTTCCAGTGATACTTCGTGAATTTTAACCCCCCAAAAAAGGTGGGCTGAGGTCAGGTGAGATATTGAAATTTTAAAAATCTCTCTCCTCCAATCTGCCCACTCGGCTTAATGGAGGAGGGACAAAGGGTGGGTTGTCTATTTAAAATATTTTAATGTGGCTTTAACACTGACCAGCAGGCTTTCCCAGGCCTTGGGAGACCTGGCAGCTCAAGGAAGGTGAGGACAGCTTCAGGAGAAGGTAAGTGGCTTTGCAGCACTGCAGGCCAGGAAAATGGAGTGCTGCTCCCACAAAATTGGGGATTGGACACCCCACATTCCCACTAGCAGTTGCAGGTTCCAGAGTGCTTCCCACCTGATGGAAAGCCAAGGCCGTCAATCAAGCTCATCAGGCGGCGATCTGCTTTATTTTAAAAAGTTGCATGCTGTAAAGTTAATGCAGTCTCTGGGATTCATGTCCAAACCTGCCCTTATTAATATTGGGGCCTTGGTGCTAGCTGAATTCAGCAACAGGGTTCAATGTAGCTGTCTAACTTCACTGCTTGATGGATGTGAGGTCTGTGCAAGTAGTAGACTGATCATAAACTTGAGTTCTACCAAAAAGCCTAATTCTAATTCCAGCTTGGATAGGGTTCAAGTTTAGGTAAGGAATGTTTCAAGAGCGGTTCACTGGGTAGTGAGTGTGCTATGACCCATGACTAGGTAGAAGGCTAGCACTAGTCAAAAGTCTACTTAACTGTTTTCGGTAAGGTGCCACGAAGCCCAGTTCCAAGCAAGTGACTAGACCTCTGTTTACACAGCCAATTTTATCTATTTCTTTAGCACCAGTGCACAGCAGGAGGAAGTGACCTCAGTTCTGTTACATTTTGTTGAGAAGCTATCTCAATCATTTTCTGAAACACTTCTTGGCATTTAGTTTAAAGTGCCCTGGAGACTTGAGCATAAGCTGACATGGTAGATTCACAGGTTGTAAGGGAACTTTACCAAGAGGATGGGTAGTTTTTGGAATGATAAAGATTTTAGAGGAAAGTAGCTTAGCCATGGTAATTAGACAAGAATCTTTGAAAAGCATCACATTGGATGCATCTGTTAAGACAACTGGATGGCAGACTAGGTGCATCAAGCATCTTCCAGCAAGGCTTTTCCAATTAAACAGCTTCACATCAAGTAAGCATTACAAACAAACATTACAAATTGAGTATTGCTGAAAACAGGCATTTTGTCAAAGCTTTTCCACTCGCACTCATCAGGACAATTTGCAAGAAGACCAATGGTAAGGGAAGCAACAAATTTATACTATAAGAAGAGAGTGCTTCTCTTGTAGTAATATGTTTGAGATTGCCACAAGCTCTAGAATGTGAGATCATGCCTTCGAGCTTAGGCAGAAGATGCACAGAATAATTTAGGTCTAACTGCTTTATTTAGAATGGACAGTTCAAAGGTAGTGGAGTAGTAGCTGTAGTGTGGAGAAATTTGAAGTGGAGTTAATATTTGAGGGGGTATTAAATTTTGGGTATGGTCAGATGGGCTGCAGTTTTTCTGGTATTAATCTTTTGATATTTGAACAGTTAATCTTTTGGGCTATTGGCATAAATTCATCCAATGTATTTAACTAGAGCAATCTTCCTTGAAATAACCAAATCATTTAATATGGATGTTCATGTTAAATTGTATATTCAGTCCTATGAAGAGAAATCACAAAAGACCTTAACTTTCCAATCTTACTCTAAAACCAGTAACCTTATTTGTGTAATAAAAGCAAAATACTGCAGATGCTGGAAATCTGAAATAAGAACAAGAAATGCTGGAAATATTCAGGTCTGGCAACATCTGTGCAGAGAGAAATTGGGTGTGGAACGCCCTGCCTGCAACAGTAGTGGACTCGCCAACTTTAAGAGCATTTAAGTGGTCATTGGATAGACATATGGATGAAAATGGAATAGTGTAGGTCAGATGGTTTCACAGGTCGGCACAACATCGAGGGCTGAAGGGCCTGTACTGCGCTGTTATGTTCTATAGAAGCAGAGTTAATGATTCAGGTCAGAGACCCTTCAGTTATTTTCTTAACTCTGCTTCTCTCTGCACCTTTATTTGTGTAGTGTTTACTTCATGTATTAATGGACCATTATTGAAGACTCTCACCTACAAATTTTCCACACATTTTCTTGCACTCTTTGCTCTCTTTATTTGGTCTTGCATGATTTGGAATAACTGAAAACAACCAAATTTTATTTCCCACCCACAGCTGTCCCTCTTCAGTGCATTTGATTTGTTGCAGTTCCAGATTTTGTTTTGTCTTGGGAAACTTATTGTGTTAAGTATCACTGACATTGTCTAGGGGCTCTTGCATTCAACTGTTTGGTCAATGACCCTTTACCCACAAGGTTCAGCTGCTCTTGCCTCCAGCCATGGAGTCTGTATTACTGGTCCACAATTCCAGGAGTTCCTGTCTCCAGCACTAGGGTCATTCTCCCAAAATGCCCAAGGGCTTCTGCATCCAGCCCTTTGGTTAGTGACCCTTTAGCTGCAATGTCCAGGAGCTCCTGCTACCAGCCGTTTGGTCACTATTACCTTGTTCACAACCTCCCAAAGCTCCTGTCTCCAGACATGGTCAGTGATACATTAACCATGATGTCCAGGGGCTCCTGTCTCCAGTCCTGAAGTCAGTCATTCTTTATATACAATATTTAGGGTTTCCAGTCTCCAGTCTGGGTTCTGATACTTGCCCACAAAATTGACATCAGTGGAGACGCCGTAAAGATAGTAAAAAAACTTGGCTATAAATTACGCTGTATCATTTTGTGGAATGTCTGGTTAGGGATGGCCTTTTTTCCATACGCAAATATTTGCAGATGAGAGGCACCTGTAATTTAACTGGAGATCTAGCTGTATTTGTAATTTTTTGCATAAGTGGAGGATTGGTTTAACTGATCATGGCAATCAAGCTTGGTTTCTTCCATAGCAAGAAAATGGAGTTGAGAGGTCTGTAGAAATGTTAATAGATCTGTTTTCTGAATTAGCACTGCCATAATCTCAACTGAAATATTTATATAGGAACAGAAAGCAACAAATTTGCTTTATTTTACCAGGCAATATTCTCGATATTGTACATGGGCGAGGGGGTATACCTTTGCACCAGCCTTGAATTGCTGTAAAAGGCACAATTTTCCCATGCAAACCTTAACTAAGGGATTTCAGCATTCTTGGAGGTACCATCTTTCAAAGCAGGCAAACTAAGGACAGTTCTGACTATTAAGTTGGACGTACAAGATGCCACAACACTAATGTCCTGCCCAACATTTATGTCTGAACCATCAAAACAGATTAACTAGTAGTTTTACTCATTGCTGTTTATGGAATCTTGGTATGTACAGACCGGATGCCACATTTTGCCTACAATTCAATGATGGCTGCATATCACATTGGCATGAGAATGGAAAATGTTCTACATAAATGAGTCTGTTTTAAAGAAACTGCCTACCTCAAATGGCTTTGAGTATATAATTTCTCCTGTGTTTACAGCATTGTTTGAACTCACTATCAAATGAGTTCAAAATTTAGTGGAGATGATGTCTTTTGGGGAGTATTCTGAGCATGGTGTCTGGATGTATTGATAGTTTATGGCCCTTAGTCAGCTTAGTTGGTGGTATTTATTGGCCGGATTGCAATTTTCCCTCATTACAAGGTCTGGATTTGCTGTAGCTGAATTACTACAAATCTCTAGTAAAGGTACACGAAGGGCTGAATGTCCTACTCATTTCTTATGAAATAAAATGCTTTTACTGATATAAGCATGTGGTAACCACCCTGATGAGTCTGGTACCCATACTTAGGAAGACACTTTCACTCTTGGAAATGACTGAACAGAATTACCACTTATGGATCAACTGGAATGTTTGTTTCAGGGGCTT
Organism: Heterodontus francisci; assembly: GCF_036365525.1. Taxonomy (NCBI): domain Eukaryota; kingdom Metazoa; phylum Chordata; class Chondrichthyes; order Heterodontiformes; family Heterodontidae; genus Heterodontus; species Heterodontus francisci. The sequence goes on along the minus strand of NC_090372.1, from coordinate 195,707,417 downwards.
GAGTTTTATGATATAACATTTGCATCTGAAAATGATTTTTAAAATTTAAATTTTTCAATTCCAATTTCAAGCAGGCATTTAGTAGTTTTGTGTACCCCTTTCAAATGTATTAACTGCAATACAATATCATTGATCAGTTATAGATTCTATCTCATGGCACATGAAGTAGAGGTCCCAAAGAGAGACTGATGACTTGTAACAATCTAATGTGAAACTACCCATTTGAGTGCATTTAAGTTTTTGTCTCATTTTTGTCAAGAACATAGTATGGTGAAGCCTGGGCCAATGCAAAATCAGAACAATAGCACAGAAAGAAATCATTCTGCCCATTGTATTTTGGCTCTTTGGGATGAGTTTTGGATTTATTTTTTATTTAGAGATACAGCACTGAAACAGGCCCTTCGGCCCACCGAGTCTGTGCTGACCATCAACCACCCATTTATACTAATCCTGCACTAACTCCATATTCCTACCACATCCCCACCTGTCCCTATATTTCCCTACCACCTACCTATACTAGGGGCAATTTATAATGGCCAATTTACTTATCAACCTGCAAGTCTTTGGCATGTGGGAGGAAACCCACGCATACCCAGGGAGAACTTGCAAACTCCACACAGGCAGTACCCAGAATTGAACCCGGGTCACTGGAGCTGTGAGGCTGCGGTGCTAACCACTGTGCCGCCCCTGTCTAGTATTGTTCCACTCCACACTCATAGCTTTATGTTCTCTGCTTCAAATATTTCCATTTGCCTTTTGCAAAAGAAAATGGCTTCTGCCTTAACCACAACCAGTCTAGTAAAGCAATCCATGTACCCAACAAGCCACTGCCTGAAGAAATTTCCCCTAATCTCCTCTTGCTAATGTGACTATTCTAAAATGATGTCCTCCTCCAACCTCCTGTCACAGGACATATGAATATATGAAACTGATGGAGTGGAAAAGGCCAACAGGTGCATCAAACCTGTACGATAGTTAGGTTGCAACGAGTCTTCATGACTTCCAATGCATCCACAGCAGCCATGTAATCTCCAGCGAGGCAGCTGAACACATTTTTAAAAACCCCTAGGTCTGTTCAGGGACTGATAATTCTAGGAAATTTGTTCTACCCTCTAAAGCGTTCAAAATGAGTTCCAGAGGACTGAGGCACAGCAAGCAACCTTTTGTGTGCAGTGATATCAACCTCAGCCAAGAACTCATCTAGTACCCTTTGGGTGCTTGCAGTATTGCCACTTATTGCATAAGCAGGTAACTTTTTCTGAAGGTCAATAACGCTCTTTGAAAAGAGGAACCTCTGACATCTAAATTAGTCGAAAGTTCAAGTAACTTGTACTCGTATCCCCTTGTTTTCAATCTATCAGAACATAAAGGAGTAGGAAGTATAGCCCCTCAAGCCTGCTCTGCCATTCAATACAATTATGACTGATCTGATCTTAGCCTGAACTCCACTTTCTTGCCTGTTCCCATAAACCTCGACTCTCCTATAGTTCAAAAATCTATCTCTGCTTTGAATATAGTCAATGACTTGGCCTCCACAGCTCCCTGGGCTGGAGAATTCTAAAGACCCTCAGAAGAAATTCCTTCTCATCTGTCAAATGTGTGATCCCTTACTCTGAAACTATGCACCCTGGTTCTAAATTCCCCCACAAAGCGAAACATAGGCTGGAATTTTACGCCACCCCAGCGAGCTGGACGGTGGTGGGTGGGTGGCGTAAAATTGAGCAGGAGGCCTTCCCAGCCCCCTCCCGCCTCTGCCCCACTTTACATGGACTGGGGTGGGGGGGGAGGGGGAAGAGAGAAATGGGCCACCCGCCACAGGCCAATCAAGACCCTTAAGGGCCTTCGCCTGCCTGCATGGGTATTTTACCTGTAGCAAATGGGCGTCTGGTAGATGTGAAGGGCCACCCAGTGATACCTGGTGGCTTTTCAGTGCACCGGGGAGGTGAAGGGGAGGTACCTGACAATCGGACACAGGGTGCCCAATTGAGGGCTGCTACCACCTTTGCCTCGGCGGCTCGTGACCGCTCTGCCTGGTGAGGCAACACAAACTTGCCTTCGGTCCTGGCTCCATGTCCTCCTCTGGGATGCAGTCCCAGCTGTGGCCACCACTCCCGGTGGCGCTGCTGGGAATGAGAGCTGCGGGCCAGTGAGGTGGGACGTCCTCCCGCAAGCAGGTGGAAGTACCGCCTCTGAACAATTAAAACCCGGGGACCTATAAAGTGCGGGTCGGATGCCCGGGCTGGGCGGATGTGGGTTCGTCATCCACTTTTACCTGGGTGGCTAGCTCCCGTCCACCCGGTGTAAAATCCAGCCCATACTCTCAGCATGTACCCATCAAGTCCTCCTCAGAATTTTGCGTTTCAGTAAGATCAGGCTGATAAGTGGCAGATGGAATTTAATAGAGAACTGAGAGGTGATGCCTTTTGGCCGAAGGGATAGGGAAAGCAATTACATACCTCGTGCAAAGTTCTAAAGAGTGCAGGGACAGAGGGACCTGGGGGTTCATATTGAGAAAGTTGTTAGCAAAGCATTTTGGGATCTTGGACTTCATCAGTAGAAGTATTGAATGCAAAAGCAGGGAAGTTGTGCTGAACCTTTTAAAAAGCTCTGGTTAGGCCATAAGTTTAGAGATACAGCACTGAAACAGGCCCATCGGCCCACCGAGTCTGTGCCGACCATTGACCACCCATTTATACTAATCCTACACTAATTCCATGTATTGCATCTAGTTCTGGTCACCACACTTTAGGAAGGATGTAAAAGTCCTTGAGAGTCCAGAGGAGATTTACCAGAATAGTTACAGTGATGAGGGATTTTAGCTACAATGTTAGGTTGGAGACGCTGAGTTGTTCACCTTGGAGCAAAGGACGTTGAGGGAAGATTTAATAGTGGGGTGCAAGATTGACAGGTTTAGATAAGGTAGACAAAATAAAGCAGTTCCCATTAGAAACATAGGCCATTCGGCTCTTCGAGCCTGTTCCGCCACTCATTATGATCATGGTTGATCATCCAACTCAGTAGCCTGTTCCCACTGTCGCCCCATAACCATTGATCCCATTAGACCCAAGAGCTATATCTAACTCCTTCTTGAAAACACACAATGTTTTGGCCTGAACTGCTTTCTGTGGTAGCAAATTCCACAGGCTCACCACTCTCTGGGTGAAGAAATTTCTCCTCAGTCCTGAAAGGTTAATCCTGTATCCTTAGACTATGACTCCTGGTTCTGGACTCCCCCACCATCGGGAACATCCTTCCTGCATCTACCCTGTCAAATCCTGTTAGAATTTTATAGGTTTCTATGAGATTTCTCCCTCACTCTTCTGAACTCCAGAATTGGAGAACTGGTACCACATTTGCTATCCTCCAATCCTCTGGCCAGGCAGGATTTGAAAATTTGAGTCAGAGGCCCTGCAATCTCCTCCCTTGATACATCTCATCCATTCCAGGAATCCGTCTGATAAACCATCGCTGCACTCCCTCTATAGCAAGAACATCCTTCCTCAGATAAGAAGACCAAAACGACACACAATATTTCAGGTGTGGCCTCACCAAGGCCCTGTATAATTGCAGCAAGACATCTCTGCTCCTGTACTCGAACCCTCTCGCTATAAAGGCCAACATACCATTTGCCTTTTTTTACCGTCTGTTGCACCTGCATGCTTACCTTCAGCGACTGGTGTACAAGAACACCCAGGTCTCGCTGCATATTCCCCTCTCTGTTTATAGCCGTTCAGATAACCTGCCTTCCTGTTTTTAATACCAAAGTGGATAACCTCACATTTATCCACATTATACTGCATCTGCCATGCATTAGCCCACTCACTCACCTTGTCCAAATCACCGTGAAGCCCCTCTGCACCCTCCTCGCAACTCTCCCTCCCACCCAGTTTTGTGTCATCTGCAAATTTGGAGATATTACATTTAGTTCCCTCATCTAAATCATTAATGTATACTGTGAATAGCTGGGGTCCTAGCACCGATCCCGGTGGTACCCAGTAGTCACTGCCTGCTAGTCGGAAAAAGACCCATTTATTCCTACTCTTTGTTTCCTGTCTGCCCACAATTTCTATCCATCGCAATGCACTACCCCCAATCCCATGCGCTTTAATTTTACATGCTAATCTCTTATGTGGGACTTTGTCGAAAGCCTTCTGAAAGTCCAAATAAACCACATCCACTGGCTCCCCCTCATCAACTCTACTAGTTACATCCTTGAAGAATTCTAGTAGATTTGTCAAGCATGATTTCCCTTTTGTAAATCCATGCTGACTCTGCCCGATTCTACCACTGTTCTCTAAGTGCTCTGCTATAAAACTTTTGATAATGGACTCTTAAAATATTCCCCACTACTGATGTCAGGCTGACTGGTCTATAATTCCCTGCTTTCTCTCTGCCTCCCTTTTTAAATAGTGGGGTTACATTAGCTATCCTCCAATCTGCAGGAACTGTTCCAGAGTCTATAGAATCTTGGAAGATGACCACCAATGCATCCACTATTTCTAGGGCCATTTCCTTAAGTACTCTGGGATGCATACCATCAGGCCCTGGGGATTTATTGGCCTTCAATCCCATCAATTTCCCCAACACCATTTCTCTACTAATACTGATTTTCCTTCAGTTCCTCTCTCTCTCCAAGCCCTGTGTTCCCCAACATTTCTGGTATGCTATTTGTGTCTTCCTTTGTGAAGACAGAACCAAAGTATGCATTTAATTGGTCAGCCATTTCTTTATTCGCCATAATAAATTCTCCTGTTTCTGACTGTAAGGGACCTACATTTGTCTTCACCAATCTTTTTCTCTTTACATACCTATAGAAACTTTTACAGTCAGTTTTTATGTTCCCCGCAAGCTTGCTCTCGTACTCTATTTTCCCCTTAATCAATCCCTTGGTCCTCCTTTGCTGAATTCTAAACTGCTCCCAATCCTCAGGTCTGTTGTTTTTTCCTGGCAAGTTTATATGCCTCTTCCTTGGATCTAATGCTATCTCTAGTTTCCCTTGTAAGCCCTGGTTTGGCTACCTTTCCTGTTCTACTTTTGCACCAGACAGGGATAAACAATTGTTGCACTTTTTAAATGTTTGCCATTGCCGATCCACTGTCATCCCTTTTAAGTAACATTTCCCAATCTGTCATGGCCAACTCGCGCCTCATACCTTCGTAGTTTCCTTTACTAAGATTCAGGACCCTTGTCTCCGAATCAACTACGTCACTCTCCATCTTGATGCAGAATTCTATCATATTATGGTCACTCGTCCCCAAGGGGTCTTGCACCACTAGACTGTCAATTATTCCTCTCTCATTACACAATACCGAGTCTAGGATGGCCTGTTCTCTAGTTGGTTCCTCAATGTATTGGACAAGAAAACCATCCCGTATACACTCCAAGAATTCCTCCTCTACGGTATTATGACTGATTTGATTTGCCCAATCTATATGTAGATCAAAATCACCCATAATTACAGATGTTCCTTTATTGCATGCATCTCTAATTTCCTGTTTAATACAATTCCCAACATCACCACTACAGTTTGGGGGTCTATATACAACCCCCACTAACTAGCTCATGGTACAGGGACTGAGGGACAAAGATTTAAGGTTTTGGGCAAGAAATGCAGGAGTTGTGGGTGGATGGTGGGGGGCGGGGTATGGATGTGAAGAACTTTTATGCACAGCAGTGTTAATGACCTGGAACTCGCTGCCTACAGAGGTGGTCGGAGTGCAGATAATCAATGATTTCAAAAGGAAATTGGATAGGCACTTGAGTGAAAGAAACTTGCAGGGGAATGGGCATAACTGGATTGCCCTGCAGAGTACCGGTATGGACTCTGGGCCGAATGGCCTGCCTCTGTTCTGTAATGACTCTGACCCTATTCTTCGAAACTCCAGTGAGTATAGGCTCAACCTGTCCTTAAGACAGCTCCCTTCATCCCAGGAATCAAGCTCATGCACATTCTCAGAACTGCCTCCTATGCAGGTATGTTCCTCAAATGAAACCAAAACTATATGCATAACTTTAGGTGTGGTCTCAAAATGCCATATACAGTTGTAGCAAGACTTTGCTACTTGTATACTCCAACTTCCTTGCAATAAAGGCCAACATTCCATTTGCCTTCACTTGTACCTGTGTGCTGACTTTGTTTCATGCACGGGGACACCCAGATCCCTTTTTACTGCAGCATTCTGTAGTCTCCATTTAAATATTTTGCTTTTCTGTTCTTCCTATCAAAGTTGATAACCTCACATTTTCCCAAATTATACTCCATCTGCCATATTTTTGCCCACTCACTTAACCTATATATCTCTTTGCAGACTGTCTCCTCCACAACTTGCTTTCCCACCTATTTTTGTATTGTCAGCAAATAGGGCTCCCTTCATCATTAATATTGGATTGTAGATTGATGAGGCCTCAGCACTTTGCCAACCCAAAAATGGCCCATTTTATCCCAACTCTGTTTTCTGTTAGCATAGATAAAGGATTGGATAACTAATATATTACCCCCAATACCATGCACTCTTGTGCAGTAACCTTTTATGCAGCACCTTATCGAATGCTGTTTGGAAATCTAAATACGTTATGTCCACTGGTTCCCCTTTATCTACCCTGCTTGCTACATCTTCAATGAACTCTTAATAAATTTGCCAAACACAATTTCCCTTTCATAAAACCATGTTGACTCAGCTTTATGTATAATTCTCTAAATGTCCGGCTGCTGCTTCCTTAATGGATTCCAACATTTTCCCAATGACAGATGTTAAACTAACTGGCCTATAGTTTCCTGCTTTCTGAATCCCTTTTTTCTTGAATAGGGATGTTACATTTGTGGTTTGTAGAATCTATGGAATTTTTGAAGATTACAACCAATGCCGCCACTATCTCTACAGCCACTTCTTTCAATAACCTAGGATATAGGCCATATGGTCCAGGGGACTTGTCAGCCTTTAGTCCCATTAGTTTGCTGAGTGCTTGTCCTCTCATTGTTTGAAATTCCTCCCTCCCTTTTGCCCCCGCTGATTTTCTTCCATTATTGGGATGGTTTTTGTCTTCTGATAAATACAAAATATTGGTTCAAAGTCTCTGCTATTTCCTTGTTTCCCATTATTAATTATCCAGTCTCATTCTCTAAGAGATCAATGTGTACTTTTGATACTCTGTTCTCTCTTATATACTTGTAGAAACTGTTATGAAAACCCCACATGCCAAATGGGAAATATTAATTTCATCAATTGGAACTTTGCCAGAGACTTTTACTGGAAATTGTTACAAGTAGAGTTATAGAGTTATACAGCATAGAAACAGGCCTTTCGGCCCATCATGTCTATGCCGGCCATCAAGCACCTATCTTTTCTAATCTTATTTGCCAGCACTTGGCCCGTAGCCTTGCATTGCTATAGCGTTTCAAGCGCTCATCTAAAATACTACTTGCGTGTTGTGAGGGTTTCTGCCTCTACGATCCCTTCAGGCAGTGTGTTCCAGATTCCAACCACTCTCTGGGTGAAAACATTTCTCCTCCTCAAATCCCCTCTAAACCTCCTGCCCCTTACCTTAAATCTATGACCCCGGTTATTGATCCCTCTGCTAAGGGAAAACGTTTCTTCCTATCTATCCTATCAATGTCCCTCATAATTTTGTATACCTCAATCAGGTTTCCCCCCTCAGCCTTCTCTGCTCTAAGGGAAACAGCCCTAGCCTATCCAGTCTCTCTTCATAGCTGAAATGCTCCAGCCCAGCCAACATCCTGGTACATCATCTCTGCACCCTCTCCAGGGCAATCACATCCTTCCTATAGTGCGGTGACCAGAACTGTACACAGTACGCCAGCTGTGACTTAACCAGTGTTTTATATTGCTCCATCATAGCCTCCCTGATCTTCTATCTTTTTTAAAAACAACAGATAGCAGCCAAGATAGCCCTGGGCATTTGAAACACCAAAGGATTAGACTGGAGACAAACATGATGGACTGAGCCTAGCCAGAACAATGGAGTGCTCTCTGATTCAGTTACCTGAGATAACCTCATCAATGTGATCGTCAAGAACCATCGATACCCATTGACTTTGAAAGAGCCAACCCCCCCCCCTCTCCCACTACCAAGTTTGTCTGGGCAGCCTGAGGGGAGAGCCTTGAATTTCAGAGGAAATTCTAGAAGAACCTCATTAAAGCACAAAGAGGTGGGGTCATGTCATGTGACTGCCTGTGCAACTCTGGGGGATTGAGACTTGTGATTCAGAAGACAGCTTTCAGTTTCAGTCTATCAAGGGAAAAGCGCTCCCTCTCTCTTACTCGCGTCGCTCTCTCTTTCGCGCTCGTTCTCTCATATATATGTATATATCCAGTAAAGATCTAGAAAAGCCTCAGCGGCAGCTGGTAGAGCCAGACCTACAGACCAGCACAACCAGCAACTAGGATACAAGGATCAAAACCCACTCTTCTGCCTTCCTGAGAAACAAACTTACATGGCCCAGCAAGGACTTCAGGACTATGTTTCAACTAAGAACTCTGGGACTATCGAATTGTATTTAAATTCCATTTATTATTCCATTGTATTCCAACCTCCCAATTCTGTTTATCCCTCTGTAATCTATTTTGTGTGCGCATGTGGCTCTTGTGTGAACTTGGGCACGGATGCATAGTGTATTTTAGTAATTTTAACTGGTTTAGAGTGATGAGGATAATAAACTTGCATCTTTCTTGTTTAAATTCAAGAAAACCTATCTAGTTCATTTGCAATTATATTGGAGGAACAGGAGCAAGCACTCACTGAGGTGTGGTAAGTTCAATCACTGTTAAACAAGGATAAACCCTGTTGACGTCAAACCAGAGAAAGGACGAAAGGAGAGCCTGAGACCCCTTCCTCACTTGGTCATAATAAAACTGTTACTGCCTGTTTTTATATTTCTTGCTAGTTTATACTAATCTGTTTTGTCCCTCTTTTTTTAGTCATCTTTTATTGGTTTCTAAAATATTTGCAATCCTCTGGCCTGCCACTAATCTTTGCTATACTGTATGCCTTTCCTTTCAATTTGATCCTTAACTTCCTTAGCCATGGATGGTCCATCCTTTTTGAAGAGTCTTTCTTTCTCAATGGGATATATCTTTGAGAATTATGAAATATTTCCTTAATTGTCTGCCACTGCTTATCTAACATCTTGCCTTTTAATCTATTTTCCCAGTCTACTTTAGCCAACTCTGTCTTCATTCATTTGTAACTGCCTTTATGTTTGCGACTAGTTTCAGACCCAAGTTTCTCACCCTCACAATGAATGTGAAATATCATGTTATGATCACACTTCCCCAGAGAATCCTTTAGTATGAGATCAGTAATCCTGTCTCATTACATATTACCAGATCTAAAATAACCTGATCCTGATTGGTTCCACAATGTATTGGAAGAAACTGTCCTGCATAATCTCCAAGAACTTGTCCTCAAGGCTTACCTTTGTCAATTTTATTTGTTCAATCTATCTGAAGAATAAAGTTGCACTCAATTTTTGAAGTATCTTTTAAGTCCCCATTATTTCTTGATTCGCTACACTGTTAGGGGGGCCTGTAGACTACTCCCAGTGATGTCTTTTCTCTTGCTAGTTCTTACCTACACCCAAACTGATTCTATATTGTGATCTTCCAAACCAAGATCATTTATTACTACTGTACTGATTCATTCTTTTATTAACGGAACTATCCCACCTCCTTTTCCTTTCTGCTTATCCTTCTGAAATGTCAAATACCCTTGAATATTCAGTTCTCAGCCTTGGTCACCTTGCAACCATGTCTCTGAAATGGCTATGTGATCATACCCATTTATTTCTATTTGTGCCATCAATTCATCTATCGTGTTGCAAAATGCGATGTGAATTCAGATAAAGAGCCTTTACAGGATTTGCTTCTTTATCTTTCCTTCTCTACCTCATCATTAAGGTGTTTAGACTCAAAGCATGATGCAGCTTGATGGTCAAGTGTTGCCATTTTGAACATGGGAAGAAATTGCTGGGGCCTTGACAGAAATCTTTGCATCCACATTGGCTACAGGTGAGGTCCCAGAGGACTGGAGAATAGCCAATGTTCTTCCTTTGTTTAAGAAGGGTGGTAAGGATAATCCAGGAAATTATAGGCCGGTGAGCCTTACGTCAGTGGTAGGGAAACTATTAGAGAGGATTCTTCGGGACAGGATTTACTCCCATTTGGAAACAAACGAACTTATTAGCGAGAGACAGCATGCTTTTGTGAAGGGGAGGTTGTGTCTTACTAATTTGATTGAGTTTTTTGAGGAAATGATGAAGATGATTGATGAGGGAAGGGCGGTGGATGTTGTCTATATGGACTTTAGTAAAGCCTTTGACAAGGTTCCGCATGGCAGACTGGTGCAAAAGGTAAAGTCACACGGGATCAGAGGTGAGCTGGCAAGATGCATACAGAACTGGCTCAGTCACAGAAGACAGAGGGTAACAGTGGATGGGTATTTTTCTGAATGGAGGGATGTGACTAGTGGTGTTCCGCAGGGATCAGTGCTGGGACCTTTGCTGTTTGTAGTATATATAAATGATTTGGAGGGAAATGTAGCTGGTCTGATTAGTAAGCTTGCGGACAACACAAAGGTTGGTGGAGTTGCGGATAATGATGAGGATTGTCAGAGGATACAGCAGGATATAGATCGGTTGGAGACTTGGGCGGAGAAATGGCAGATGGAGTTTAATCCGGACAAATGTGAGGTAGTGCATTTTGGAAGGTCTAATGCAGGTGGGAGGTATACAGTAAATGGCAGAACCCTTAGGAGTATTGACAGGCAGTGAGATCTGGGCTTACAGGTCCACAGGTCACTGAAAGTGGCAACGCAGGTGGATAAGGTAGTCAAGAAGGCATACGGCATGCTTGTCTTCATCGGTCGGGGCATAGAGTATAAAAATTGGCAAGTCATGTTGCAGCTGTACAGAACCTTAGTTAGGCCACACTTAGAATATTGCGTGTAATTCTGGTCGCCACACTACCAGAAGGATGTGGAGGCTTTGGAGAGGGTACAGAGGAGGTTTACCAGGATGTTGCCTGGTCTGGAGGGCATTAGCTATGAGGAGAGGTTGGAAAAACTCGGATTGTTTTCACTGGAACGATGGAGGTGGAGGGGCGACATGATAGAGGTTTACAAAGTTATGAGTGGCATGGACAGAGTGGATAGTCAGAAGCTTTTTCCCAGGGTGGAAGAGTCAGTTACTAGGGGACATAGGTTTAAGGTGCGAGGGGCAAAGTTTAGAGGGGATGTGAGAGGCAAGTTTTTTTACACAGAGGGTGGTGAGTGCCTGGAACCTGCTGCCAGGGAGGTGGTGGAAGCAGATACGATAGCGACGTTTAAGAAACATCTTGACAAATATATGAATAGGAAGGGAATAGAGGGATATGGGCCCCGGAAGTGCAGAAGGTGTTAGTTTAGGCAGGCATCAAGATTGGCGCAGGCTTGGAGGGCCGAATGGCCTGTTCCTGTGCTGTACTGTTATTTGGTCTTTGTTCTTTGGTAGCAAGCTTTTCCTAGTCATCAGTGTCAATGCTGCCACGCTTCAAAGCAAGCTTCAGAGTGTCCATTTGAGTTCAGAAAACAGGACCTGGCGGGGGAGATGGTTTTTGGCCACAGTGTCCAGTCCATCGAAGTTGATTTTGCAGGAGTTTTGCCTGAATGCTTGTGGAGCTGTCTTCAAGAAGGACACTAGTGTTTTTTCGGTCCTCCCATTGCATTCAGAGGATGGGGGGAGGCATTGTTGATGAAACTTCTCTAGTGCTGTTGTGTCGCTGATACACAATCCAGGTCTCAACAGTGCAGGAATATGGTGTCGACGACTGCTTTAGGACATTTATTGACTTGGGGAGATCTTTGTTAAATGCTCACTGCTGTAGTTTGTAGAGGCTGATCTGGTGTTGGATCTCCTCATCAGTGATGACCTTTTGAGAGATGGGCTGCAAAGGTGTGGGAAGTGCTCAATGTATTCCCAAGTCTCTCCTTCAACAGGTGGAATATTTGGCTGACCAGGTGTGGGTTGATATGAGTTTTGATTTGGCAACTTTCGAGGACAAGCTGAGTCTCTTGTATGCAGAATTGAAGAGATCGAATATGGCTTGCAAATCTGGTACAGTGGGCAACAGGACTGCAGTCATTGCAAACTGTAGATCATGTATGACTATGGTGGTCAGTTTAGTTTTGGCATGGAGGTGACTGAGGCTACAGTTTTCCATCTGGGTGGTATTTAATACTCACCAGAGGGCAGTTGATCTTTAAGGTGAAAGCCACTATCAAGTGGATGGTAAATAGTATAGGGGCTATCACACAGGCTTGCTTGACCCAGTCCGGATTTTGAAGGCATCTGTTTGAGCTCTCCCACTCAAGACAGTTGCAGTCATATCATCATGGAGTTTTTAAAAATTCATTCATGGGATGTGAGCATTGCTGGCTAGGTCAGCATTTATTGCCCATCCCTAATTGCCCTTGAGAAGGTGGTGGTGAGCTGCTTTCTTGAACCGCTGCAGTCCTTGTAAGGTAGGTACACCCACAGTGCTGTTAGGAAGGGAGTTCTAGATTTTGACCCAACGATAGTGAAGGAACGGCGATATAGTTCCAAGTCAGGATGTTGTGTCACTAGGAGGGAAACTAGGTGGTGGTCCCATGCATTTGCTGCCCTTGTCCTTCTAGTTGGTAGAGGTCACTGGTTTGGAGGGTGCTGTCTAAGGAGTGATTGTAGAATTGTGATGAAGTTTCTTGGACATACAAATCTTGGTAGCACAATCCACAGTGGTTTGTGATTTACTGAGTCAAATGTTTTGGTCAGGTCAGTAAATGTAATGAAGTGTTCCTGGTGTTCTCACCATTTTTCTTGGATTTGTCTGGCAACAAAGACCATGTCAATAGTTCCTCTGGAATGTCTAAAGCCACACTGCCTCTGGGAGGATTTCCTCAGCCGCAGGAAGCAAGCGATTCAGGAGAATGCATGTCAGCATTTTCCCTGCTATGGAGAAGAGGAAAATACCTCAATAGTTCCCACAGCATGATTTACCTACTTTGTCAGGCAAGCCTGCCAAGAATGAGGAAAATTAATTTTGCCACATGAACATTGATTTTAAATTGCTGATGGTGAAGAAAGAACTTGCATTAAAAAAACAACTGGAGAATTTGGCTGTAGAGAGACATTAGCATATCAACAGACAAGTACTTCAAATGACAAAGGAGCTATTCCCTGCTCCAATTTAATCCACAATGGACCTTTGATTACCAGACGTTGCAGCTTTGCAGGTTAACTACTAAGATGGCTGAATAAACAAACTGATGTGGTCGGGCCAGTTTGGTCACATGACTGACTGTTGGAGTTTTTTTGAATTTGAGCTTCCAACAGGGAATTTGAAATCAGAAGGCTGTTAGCTCCTGGACTGAGAACACCTCTCTCCTGTCTGCTCTCATCTCGCTCTCACCAGCTTCAGAAACCATTGAAGAGATATGAACCCCAAGAGAGAAAAGTTTCCTACAGTGAACAAGGTTTAAGGAGAATGCTAGACCCCAACGAAAAGTAAGAGCTGTCTACAATCAAGGACTCTACAGCAAGCTGGAAACACAGAAACAGTAACAAGAAACCCCCTTTATAGACTGCCTCAAATCTCTCCATTTTATTTTTCTTCTCTTTTCTGTCCCTATTTGCATGTGTGTATCACGTGCGCATGCTAGCATGGGCGCGTCGTATATCCGAAGGCATTAACCGTATTAGAGTTGAAATTTAAGGTTTAATAAATTTCACTTTTCTTCTTTAAACCTAAAGAAAACCTGGTGTGCTCATTTCTTTGCCTTATAATTGGAAAGCTGTGAACATGGATTCACAAAGGGGAAGCTCAAAACACGGTGTGTTTGAAAATCAAACCCTGTTACAATAGGACCAGGTGAAGATAGTAAAAGACCGCTAGACACCTTTCTCACCTGCTCGTAACAATCTTCTTGAAGATAGTTACAATTTTCATATTCCTGAAGTTGGCGGGGGGGGGTGGTAATTCTTTTTCCTCCCAAATCTGTAGGATGAGTACATGGAGTCTTGATGTGAGCACAAGTCCACCAGCTTTGAAGATCTCAGCTGGAATATCATTGGGGCCAGAGGCTTTGTTGTTTTTCATCCATTTGATTGCTTGTTGCAGCTCTTCCATCGATGGTGGTTCACCATGAATTCTACCACAGGAAAACAGGAGGACAGCCTGGAGTGTATCAGCTGCCACTGTGGATTCAAAGTTGAGGAGTTGTTGAAAATTTTCTTTCCAATGTTGACAGATGGTATTATCATTAAGGAGAGAGACACCTCCTGTGAGCGACGGGGATTTTGTCCATTTGACCTTGGTCTGTCAATGTCCCTGGTGGCTTCAAAACTCACGTCATGATGGTCAGCATATTCTATCTCGGGCGCTCTCTTCCCACCACTTGACCTTTATCTTCGGGATTTGTCTTTGGGTGTCAGCCTTGAGCTGTGGAATGCTGCCGCCTTGACTTGCGACCTTGTGTGGTTCTGCTAGGCAATGAAGGTTGTTTTTGTTCTAGACGGTCACATAGTTCAGCATCATTTTTGTCGAACCAGTCCTGGTTACGACGATGCTCGAACCCAATGGTCTGGACATGAGTCTAATACAGCTGACTTTTTATTCCCACTGTTCTGAAATTGAATTGGATGCGTGAAGATTTTCCAGATTGGTTGTGAGCTGCACTTGGAATTTCTTTCTTCAGACAGGCTGCTTTAAGGCTGAGACATTGATCTTTCCCATGGACCTTTGGGTCTTACGATATCTTGGTGGTAGGTAGATGTTCATCACCGATCGAACAAGTCGATTATCTGTCCAGCAGACATTAGTCCCCGCATGGATTAAGTGATACAGACATCACTTAGACGTTTGACTCGAACAGTGACATAATCCAGGAGGTCATAGGATCATTTGCCAATGCTTTGATCTAGCATGCTTCCATGTAGTTTTGTATTGTCCTTCTTGCGGAAGAGGGTGTTTGTTATAATGAGGCCGTGCTGTCAGCAGGAGGACTCTGTTTGTATTGGCTTTTCCCACCCCATTTTTTTCCCCAATGGTTCCCCTCCAGACATTGGAGTCACGACCAACCTTGGCATTCAAGTCCCCCAGAAGGATGTTCCCAGAGTAGTAAACAAGAAATTATTGGCGCTTGTAACAAAGGCAAAGTAATAATTGTAGGAGACTTTAATCTTCTTGTAGACTGGGATAATGAAATTGGCAGGAGTGGTCTCGAAGATGAGTTTATAGAATGTTTTCAGGACAGTTTCTTGGAACAATACATTGTGGAGCCAACTAGGGATAAAGCTAAACGTTAACTCTGCTTCTCTTTCCACAGATGCTGCCAGACCTGCTGAGTGAATCCAGCATTTCTTGTTTTTGTTTCAGATTTCCAGCATCCGCAGTATTTTGCTTTTATTTTAGGGATAAAGCTATCTTAGATCTAGTGTTGTGTAATGAAGTAGTGTTAATTAGCAAAGTCGTAGTATAAGATCCACTGGGAAACAATGATCATCCCATTGAATTCCATGATAAGTTTGAAAGTGACATGCACCAATCACAAACAAGAATCTGAAACTTAAAGCCAATTATGTCGGCATGAGGGGAGAACTGGCTAAGGTAAATTGGGTAAATGGACTTAAAGGTATGGTGGTAAATGAACAGTGGGAAACCTTTAAAGAAATAATTCAAAATGTTCAACAAAAATACAATAAAATAGAATGAGAGTAAACTAGCCAGTAATATAAAAACATTGTTAGAGCTTTTATGGGGAGATCAAAAGGATGAGAGTAGCTGAAGTAAACTTTGGTCCTTTAGAAGCAGAAACAGGAGAAATTATCATGGGGAATGCGGAAATGGCAGAAGAATTGAACAAATATTTTGTGTCTGTCTTCACAGTAGAAGACACAATTTACATACCAGAAATAGTCAGTAACCTAGGGGCTAAAAAGAGTGAGGAAATTAAGGAAATTCATATCAGCAGAGAAAAAGTATTGGAGAAACTTAAGGGACTAAAATCTGACATCTTCAGGACCTGATGGCCTACACCCTAGGGTTTTAAAAGAGATAGCTGTAGATATAGAGGATGCGTTAGCTATGATTTTTCAAAATTCCTTAAATTTGGGAATGGTCCCATCAGATTGGAAATTGGCAAATGTTATACCACTTTTCAAGAAAGAAGGGAGAGAGAAAACAGGGAACTATAGGCCAGTTAGCCTTACATCAGTCATAGATCCATATAAAGGGTAAAGCACAGAAAGAAGCCATTTAGCCCATCGTGTCTGCGCTGGCTGAAAAAAGTAGCCGCCCATTCTAATCCCACCTACCAGCACCTTGTCCGTAGCCTTGAAGGTTACAGCACTTCAGGTGCAGGTCCAGGTACCTTTGAAATGAGTTGAGGGTTTCTGTCTCCACCACCAATCCGGGCAGTGAATAATAGACACCCACCACCCTCTGGGTCATGTCCTCTCTAATTCTTCTACCAATCACCTTAAATCTGTGGGCCTGGTAAATGACCTCTCTGCAAGGGGAAACAGGTCCTTCCTGTCTACTCTATCTAGGCCCCTCTTAATTTTGTATTCCTCAATTAAGTCACCCCTCAGCCTCTTCTAAGGAAAACATCCCTAGCCTATCCAATCTTTCTTCATTGCTGCAATTTTCCAGCCCTGGCAACATTCTTGTAAATCTCTTCTGTACTCTCTCCAGAGCAATTATCCTTCCTGTAATGTGGTGACCAGAACTGTACGCAATACTCATTGGGAAATGCTGGAATCTATTATTAAGGAAGTCTTAACAATACACTTAGAAAAGCGCAGTATGATTAGAACAAGTCCACATGGTTTTACTAAAGGGAAATCCTGTTTGACAAATTTATTAGAGTTTTTGAGGATGTAACTAGTAGGATAGATAAAGGGGAACCAGTAGATGTAGTATACCTGGATTTCCAAAAGGCATTCTATAAGGTGCCACGCAAAAGGTTAATAGGCAAGATAAGGGCTCATGGAGTTGGGGGTAATATATTAGCATGGATAGATAATTGGTTAATGGACAGGAAGCAATGAGTGGGCATAAACAGGGCATTTTCAAGTTGGCAGGCAGTGAGTAGTGGAGTGCCACAAGGATCAGTGCTGGGGCCTCAACTATTTACAATCTATATTAATGACTTAGATGAAGAGAGAGAGTAATGTATCTAAGTTTGCTGATGACACAAAGGTAAGTGGAAAGGTAAACTGTGGGGAGGGCACAGGCTGCAAAGAGATGTAGACAGGTTTAGTGAGTGGGCAACAAGATGGCAAATGGAGTATAATGTAGGGAAGTGTAGGTACTTTGGTCATAAGAATAGAAAAGCAGAATATTTTTAAAAGGTGTGAAACTTGTAAGGTCGATGTTCAAAGATACTTGGGTGTGCTTGTACAAGGAACACAGAAAATTGCAGGTACAGCAAGCAATTAGGAAGGCAAATGACATGTTGGCCTTTGTTGCAAAGGGGTTGGAGTACAGGAATAAGGAAGTATTGCTACAATTGTATAGTGTTTTGGTGAGACTGCATCTGGAATACTGTGTGCAGTTTTGGTCTCCACATTTAAGAAAGGATATACTTTTATTGGAGGCAGTGCAGCAAAGGTTCACTAGATTGGTCTCTGGGATGAGGGGGTTGTCCTGTGATAGGCTAAATAAATTTGGTCTGTATTGTCCAGAGTTTAGAAGAATGAGGGGTGATCTTATTGAAACATATAAGATTTTAAAAGGGCTGGATTGGGAAGACAGGGAGATTATTTCCATTGGTCAAGGAATCTAAAACACGGGGACACGGTCTCAGGATAAGGGGCCAATCTTTTAGGACTGAGAAGAGGAGAAGTTACTTCACTCACAGGGTTGTGAATCTTTGGAAATCTCTACCCAAGAGGGTTGTGGATGCTCCATCGTTGAATACATTTAAGGCTGGGATAGACAGATTTTTGGTGTCGCAGGGAATCAAGGGATATGGGGAGCGGGCGGGAAAGTGGAGTTGAATCCTAAGATCAGCCATGATCGTTTTGAATGGCGGAGCAAGTTCGATGGGTCATAATTTCTACTCCTGCTCCTATTTATTGTGTTCTTTTCTTTTGGGATGGCAGTGAGGACTACATCGAAGTTTCTTTTGGGCCTCCTTATCTCGAGAGACAATGGATACGCGCCTGGAGGTGGTCAGTGGTTTGTGAAGCAGCGCCTGGAGTGGCTATAAAGGCCAATTCTGGAGTGACAGGCTCTTCCACAGGTGCTGCAGAGAAATTTGTTTGTTGGGGCTGTTGCACAGTTAGAATAGAACTTTTGCTTAACATCTTCATCGGAGTCTGGGGTTGGGGCATATTGATTACAGCTGTAGGTGAAGTGTCATGAGCCTTTCATTTATATAATTGGAGAGTTCTGGTAATGCATGCAAGATCCTATGGCAAAACCAACTCTGTGGACATGAGTGTCACTGTCAGCCTTTCTTTTCCAGTCGGTGTATCCCCCTGCTTGTTTCTTCAGCTGCCCCTCTCCAGGAAGGTTGGTCTCACTGAGGGCAGCGATATCAGTTTTAAGTCTCACGTGATACGATTGCTGTTCTTCTTTTCAGATGGTCACTCTTGAGATTATCCATGAGTGTTCTAACATTCCAAGTTACAAAATTGAAAGTTTTTTTCTTTGACCACGAAGATGGTGATCCCACAGGATGTGGTTCCCCAGCCAGGAGAAAGTGGAAAGGCCTATTTTTAGGGCACTTTTTCTAGCCCCCTCCCAATTTGGGGTGAGAAGTGGGTATCCTGGAGAGGACTGCTCAGTCACAGATGCTGCTGTCCAAAGACACCTCTGTCCCAACACAGATGTCCAACGACCTTCATGCATGTGTCGCCTGTGCACAGATTGACGAGGGACTCCCAGGTTCACAGCCCTGTCCCCATCACCAATTCTCCATTGCCACAGGACTTGTCAAATGGAACCTGGTAGAAGCCTGCACGTGACTTTGTTTAACATGGGGACTTTGGGGTGCCTTCAGTGTCCACATGATCTTGATGGGTTGATGCTCACATTACAGTGACGTGACGAACCATAACGACCAGGACTACCTTGCCACTGCAGCCTTCTTCAGCTTTTGCAGCCGGTGAGGCACACAGTCTTCCTTCGTATGTTCTGTTGTTGAGGACTTTTTGGCCCATACTTTGGCACTTTCATCGACCTTGCTGCTATGGGTGGCCTTACCAGGAGCAAGGAGCTCCCAACGGCATCACTCAAGGAATCCTTAGAGTGCACAAACCTCTTCATTTCAAGATGGCAATCCACAAAGGGAACCTCTGCCCTTCTATTTAATTTAAAGCCCAGCCTACCGCCCTAGTTATTTGATTCACCAGAACACTGGTTCCAGCATGGTTCAAGTGAAGCCTGTCCCAGTTTCCTCCAGTACTGGTGCCAGTGCCCCATGAATTGAAACCCATTTCTCCCACATCAATCTTTGAGCCTGCATTCAACACTGATCTTATTGACCCTCTGCCAATTTGCTCATGGCTCAGGTAGTAATATAGAGATTATTATCTTTGTGGTTCTGCTTTTTAATGTAGTCCCTAACTGCTCATACTCTCTCAGCAGAGCCCCTCTCTTGAGTACCAGTGACATAGGTAGGACTCTGTGGACCACGACAACTGGATCCTACCCCTCCCACTCCAAGTTCCTCTCCAGCCCCAAGGAAGATGTCCTTAACCCTGTCACCGGGCAGATGACACAACATTGAGGGCTCATGCTCTCGGCTGCAGAGAGCAGTATTTATTCGCCTTAACTATACTTTCCCTTACTGCTACTACAATCCTTTTTACTCCCCCAACTTGAATGGCCTCCTTTACCATGGTGCTGTAGTCAGTTTGCGCATCCTCCTGGCAGTCCCTGCTCTCATCCACACAGGCTGCAAGAACCTCATACCTGTTGGACAAATGTCTGATGCTCCTCCAATGCTACCTTCTGGATTCCTATACCTGACTCATTTGTAGTCACACCTTCCTGTCCCTGACCACGGACCAAATCTGAAGTACTTAACCTAAGGGGTGTGACTGCCTCCTGGAACAAAGTGTCCAAGTATCGTTCTCCCTCCCTGATGTATTGCTGTGTCCGAAGCTTGGACTGCAGCTTTTCAATTCTGAGCCACAGCTCTGAGCTGCAGACACTTCAGCAGATGTGGTTGTTGTGAATCACACTGGTGTTCACCAGCTTCCAATTGCTATAGCTGCACCACATGCCCTGCTGTGCCATCTCTATTGTAGTTTATTTAACTAATTAGGTTTTTGAGTTTTGAAATCTCCCTCAATTGTCAATTTATAGTTTTTAATCTAGGTAATAACCTTGTTTAAATTATTAAATTTGGTTATGTGCTTTAGGTCTTTACTGTAACTTAGCCCACAGTCTTAATTTAATCCTAATTGTTCATATTTTTTAATATATTGAACAGCACCTCTTGAACCCCACAGTGGATAATTATTACAATATTAGATTCATTTCAAACGCATGAGGAGAGAACAATAAGCAAAGTAGAAATATGGATCTTGTAACCATAATCTGACTTTCAGGGTAGAAAATAAAAGGAATGCAATTAAAAAACCTAAATTTTAAGCTAATTAAGGCTATGAAAAATGTGTGGGACTGGTAAAGAGGGAGGAGATATTGGATAGAAAACACATGGAAGGAAAGTGGAATTGCTTCAAAGGGATTGCTTTTATAATACCAAAGGAATTTATCCCTGAAATGGACCAGGAACAAAATAAAAGAATAAGACCACATTAGTTACTCAAAGTTGAAATAAAAACAAAGAGGGAGAAAGCATACAAAAATTTTAAGTCTTCAGGAAAGGAACCGTATATGTAGATCTATCAAGTTAGGCTGAGGAGTGCCAATAAACTAATAAGGGCTGCAGAGAGGGATCACTGGGAAGCTTTAGCTGGAAACATAAAGCAGCACTTTAAAGCATTCTTCAAGGATGTCAGCAGTACACAGTGCAAAGAGGGTTTGGCCCACTTAAAAAATATTAATGGGAAATGGTGTCTGAAGATAGGAAAAATTAACTGCTATTTTTCAAGTGTTCACAAAAGGAATTGGGGGGGTGGTGGTGGGGGGAAGGGAGAAATGCCAGAACTATGGGGTGCAGTTTAAAGGTGACTATGAGTGG
This sequence comes from Heterodontus francisci, assembly GCF_036365525.1. Lineage (NCBI taxonomy): Eukaryota > Metazoa > Chordata > Chondrichthyes > Heterodontiformes > Heterodontidae > Heterodontus > Heterodontus francisci. Next base: position 195,686,231 of record NC_090372.1, on the reverse strand, counting down.
AAAAAAAATTTAAATCACGAGGGAACGCTTGTTGAAGCTCATAGTAAATGAAGCTCCTGCCTCTAACAAGTTTCACCCCAGCTTTTGGAAGGAATTGGGTCAAAACGTTGTGCGTTCTTTTGTGAATGCTGTTCAGAGTTCACTGGACTTGAGTCAAATTCCAGAGCATTGGAAAGTAGTGCATGTGAGTCCCATCTTCAAAATAGGGGCAAGGGATGAACTATTAAATTATTGACCTGTAAGTCGTACTTCCACTGTTGGGAAAGTGTCTCCAAGTATTGAGGGATAGTATCAGGAAGGTATTTTGCTTGTGTCCCATAAGGAAATGTAAGGTTGAGAGAACTGGCATTGGGGAGTGTGCTGTCAATTGTGTGTCAAATGGAAATTTACTTGCTGAGCAGGAGAGAGAATTTGGGGTTTTAATGAACATGTCACTAAAACCATAGTACAATGTTTCCAGACTGTTAATAAAGCAAACAGAATATAGCGATGCATAAACATAAATCCAGTGAGTTAATGTTAAAACTGTGTTTGGCCTTGGTGAGACCATATAGAAACATAGATAGAAAAACATAGAAAATAGGAGCAGGAGTAGGCCATTCGGCCCTTCGAGCCTGCTCCACCATTCATTATGATCATGGCTGATCATCCAGCTCAGTAACCTGTTCCTGCTTTCGCCCCATATCCTTTGATAGAAACATTTCTGGAGTACTGGGTTCAGTTTTGGCTTACCTATTTTAAAAAGAACATTCAGCTATTGGAGTGTGTACAGAGAAGGGCTACACAATTGATCCCAGAACTTAAGCGAATGATGTATGAGGAATGATAGACTACCATGGGTCTTTTCTCTCTTGGAAACAGGAAATTGAGACAGAATATGATAAAGATGTTTGAAATTGTTAGGCTTGGACAAATTGAATCCAAGTAAGTTTTTCTGCCATGTACAAAATTCATGCAGAGTCCTAGTTCCAAATTAAGGGCGACAAAAGATAGATGCTGGAAGAACAGGAAACCTTCATGGGTTTTAAGAAGGAACTAGACCAGCAATTCAGGGTTATTTGAAAAGCACTAAGGGAATACTTTGGATAGATAGACCCAAAATCACCACCTACCTGATATCGACAAGCAGGTTGCATAAGTGGAGGTGGGAGGAAAGGAGTTTTGGTTGGAAAACTTGGAAGTCTAGGTTTTCCTGCACGCTGTGAGTTAAATCTGAGCTAACTCCACAGCGTGCGTCTTTTTTCAACAGATTTCCCTCCAGGAAGCTAGCCTGATTGACTGACTGGCTCCTTGTCGGGTGCAGAGCACTCTAGAAAAGGCTGCAGGTAAGGAACCTGCTGCTGCATTAGTTGGGGAGGGTGAATAGCCAGATTTTGTTTGGGGGGCGGTGTTTGGGCGGTCTGATCCCCCTGAGAGAAATGTCGGATATATGATCCAGAGATGGGGGTTTGATGGCAGGAAAGAAGGTAGCTTGTTGGACTAGGAGAAAGCAATCTGGCTTCTCTTGGTCCACAAGTAGTGCTGTAAGGACACATCTTTTCCCTGGAGCAGTCCTGTCCTCCCTTGAGCCAGGATTAAATCTGAAAGACAGGTTAAATGTGAAGCTCCCAGCCTTATTATAATATTTGAACGGCTAACCAGCCTCGAAAGCGAATTAGCTGGCTGACGCCTGTCCCGCCCGATAAGACCAGAAGTATGCAGGTTGGTGTTATGAGATTTTTTTTAAAAAGAAGTTTTACCTCTCACTGGACCCCCAATCTTCCTGATTTGGGGAATAAATTACCCTCATTTTATTACTATTTCACGAAGCGGTAGTTCCTACATTATAACAGTGACAACTTTAAAACCACTTCATTTTGCGACATCCTGACTTTGTGAAATACACTATAAATGCAAGTCTGTCTTTTTAACGTATTTCAAGCAATTCAGTTTTAAAATGAATAATTGTACTAATTAGTTTTTGTTACTAATTCTCTCCATTTTTTTTCTTCATTCCTATTTATACCATGTATGTAAAATATTTATGGTGAAGTTTTAATACAGCTACTTTGTGAAATTTTGCTTCTTGGAGCATATACTCAGTGACGTCAACTTCTCAACCTGTCCTCCTTTGTACCGTAGTTTTATTTTTATAAAGGCACAATCTTTTTTTTCATTCATTCATGGGATGTAGGCATCACTGGCCAGGCCAGTATTTATTGCCCATCCCTAATTGCCCTTGAGACAGTGGTGGTGAGCTGCCTTCTTGAACCGCTGCAGTCCATTTGGGGTAGGTATACCCACAGTGCTGTTAGGAAGGGAGTTCCAGGATTTTGACCCAGCGACAGTGAAGGAATGGTGATATAGTTCCAAGTCAGGATGGTGTGTGACTTGGAGGGGAACTTGCAGGTGGTGGTGTTCCCATGTATTTGCTGCCCGTGTCCTTCTAGTTGGTAAAGGTCGCGGGTTTGGAAGGTGCTGTCTAAGGAGCCTTACCAGCTTAGCCCCTGCCACAACAGCAGGACTGTTTGCTGGTTGGCGACCCAACTCCCTAACTTGCACGCCTTGTGCTTGCTCTTTCCCACAGCAAACCTATTAGCAGCCATCCTCCAGCTTGTCCGATCAATTAAGGAGGACGAGATGACAGCTAATACAGCAATGAAGAATCTCTCTCTAAAGGGACTCTGGTAGGTCTCTCAATGGCAGCACAATGTGGAGGAACAAATCCAGTGCGAGGGAGGAAAGAGCAGAAAAATGGATGCAAAATGTGGAAAGGCTGCCCCCCTCCCCTCCCCCTGGAGTTCATGATTCAAGTAGTCAGGGGAAGGAGAAAAGTATTCTTTCTGGAGGATGACAGGAGGAGGCCAGCCAGTCTCACCAAGCAGCCTTGGCTTGAAATTGCTGAGGCGGTGAGCAGCAGGAGTGTGGTGCTGAGGACCTGGACCCACTGCCCGAAAAGGTTCAATGACCTCATGAGGTCCAACAAGCTGATTGTCCTCCAACTCTTAGCTGATAGCCATCACTCTCACCTCCCTAGCAGTGTTCTGCAGAGCACTCATCTAACTGCCACACCTTGCTGTTACACGCATTCCTTTCTCTCCAGCTTTCTCAAATCTCAATCGACAGCACTCACACTCCCATTCCTCACAGTCACCTTCCTCAAATGTCTACCCTCCATCCTCAGCAATCAGCTAACTCCTCACAGTGCTAACTCTGCTTTTGCTCACGGCAGGAGAAGAAAGGCAGAGAACTGTGATTGGAACTGCAGCCATAGCCACCCTGATGTCGATGGAGGAAGATGACCTGCCGATCAGCAAGCTGGCAGCAGTACAGGTCATCAGCGATGGAGAGATTGGGGTGGTTCAGAGTCCTGGTGACAGCATTAGATAATCACACTGCCACTTGGCAATTAACTGTCACTCCTGTTGAATTGATGTCACCAATACATTAAATGTGATGCTACCTTGCCTATGTTCAACACTAACTCGTGTATTTCATGAGTACTTTATCGGAGCTGGCGCAGGAGGAGGGAGAAGCCAGAGGCATCCTGAGAGGAGAACCGGCACTCAGAGCATACACCTTTACATGACTCCTGCTCCTCCTTCACCAGCACAGATACACAGACTTTGGTGGGTTCAGATGGTGGCACATGGTGAGGAGCACATCACATGCAAGCAGGTGCTGGAGATAGGGTCAGCAGTCGAAAGTCCATCATAGAGTGTGTTGTGACCAACTGCTCAAGACAAAACCCCCAATCAAAATATATGATTCTGATTGCGGTGGGAGAAATACACTGTTGATTCAGTCCCCGTCCCTCCACAGATCGCCTAACATATCACTTTAAATTTTCCGAATTAAAGAAAACCACAGCCAAATTAAACCATCTATTAACCCCTGAATGAGGCGAACCAAACCAGGTGTCTTTAAATCAACAAATTAACAGTTTAAGTAAAAAAATTAAATTCTTAAACACGGCTAAGATATAAACGTTTAAAAAAAATAGTAAATACAATAAAGTCCATGCAGATTTACGCTCCTGCCGAAGTGGAATCTTCTGTGTGGAACAGTCCAAAGTTGCTTGAAGTCCTCGCAGCCATCCAATGGGAATAAAAAATATGTCTTAACATCCAAAGCTTCAACTCCTTGTTCGCCCAGCGATGACCAGCGTAGACCAACGACTCGCAAACACTTTTCAATGATGCAATTTGGCTTTAGAATTTTTGAGGGATAAAAGATTGTCACAGTCTCACTTCCCTTCCTTCAGTTTAAATTATCAGAGATCTCTGTTCTGTTCATGCTGGTCCAGCTGTCTGTCTGTTAGAACAATCTGTCTCCACTAAAAGCCAGTTCAAAATGTAATTGCAACATTGTATAATCAATTCTCAGTCTCTGAGTGGCTGTATCCAAGGCAACCAGGATGCATTCTTTGAACCTGGTTAGTTCCCTCTCCATATGGTTGTATCCAACGGCAACCAAAATGCTGCATCTTGGTAATTTCTGAGGCTTGCTTGTTCTTAAAGCAGTACTGATCCTTTGCTGACTTAAAGACACACTGCATACTTCCCTTAAAAAAAAACCAGGATCATAACAGGTGCAGGACACTTCACGATCTGCTGAGCTGGACATAGATGCTGAGCCTCGGGGGTTATGCTCTAAACAGGTACTTGTGAAGCAACAATGGGAAAGATGTTTGTATCTGTCAGAATTTCCTGTAGTAGTGTGCACCCTTGCAAGGAAAATGGAGCAGACTATCTCTCGTATGAGTGCTGTGATGTCTGAGGCATTTGTGCTGTTGACCTTCTCCATTGAAAGAGTAGCCACCCTCATGGACAGTCAGGCACGGCAGGCCACCCAGTGCATGCTGGCCCACACCAATGGCCTGCACAGTATGACTGCCAATTTATACAACATTGATCAAAGCTCACTTTGGTGGCTGAATGCCACTCAACTCAAGTGCTATCCTGCCCTTGCTTAGCATGAAGTGCATGTGGGCTGATGGCAGTGAGGGCTCTTGCCCCATCTGACAGAGCCATGCACACTGCATCCTGTACCTATAACCAAGTCTGCTGCTACGCAGGTGCAAGTGGAGCAGTCTTTGGCAGAGCCCTCACAGGCTTCAAAACTGAGGACCTCCCCTAGGGGCATTTCATGCCAGAGCAGAACAAGAAGCAGCCAGCTCTGCTGAAGCCACAGGGTTAGCACCATGTCGAAGTAAGAGAAAACATACAAGGAAAAGGTCTTAGTTGTACAAAGAGAATCACTTGGGTACTTATTACATTGTTAGTGTGACATTGCTGTTTATTTCAATGGAAACAGGAGTTTTTGCGACCTACTTATTGCCATGGCATCTACTTCGTTGGATACCCTTTAACCCTGGCCAGTTAAATGTTGGTGAATAGCCTGAGCTGTCTTGATGAGTTAAGGATATGAATATGATGGGTGGATGTGTGTCTCTAGGGAAGAGATTTGCTGGTAGGAGTTGGGGGTTGGTTTGCACAGGGATCATAATGCTATGACTTCAGTGCAGCAAGTACAGTTCTTAATGAGAGTGTCGTGGGCTTCTTTGGTAGGTAGGTAGGTCTGTGGCTGGACGCATCAATGGCACTTCAGGATGCTCCTCCTCCTACTCCGAGGGTGCCAGCCAATCTCCACCTTCCTGTGTTTCTAGCTCCAGTTCTCTCTGCAGTGCCATGTTGTACAGGACACAGCAGACCACTACTATCTGGGAGACCCTTGCTGGGGCATATTGAAGGATGCCTCCAGATCGGTCAAGGCAGCTGAGCCTCATTTTGAACCAGCCAATGGCTTGCTGTGTTGTGGCCCTGGTGGTAACATGGCTCCTGTTCTATCTTTCCTGTGCCTCTGTGATGGAGTTCCTCACTGGGGTCATCAGCCAGGTCTTGAGTGGGTATCCCTTGTCCTTCAGGAGCCAACCACTGAGACTGTCTGGTGTAGAGAAGAGCTGGAGAACCTATGACTGCTGAAGGATGAGTACATCATGGGAATCCTCTGGATACTTGGCGCACACGTTCATTATTTTCTTGCGGTGGTCATGTACTAGCTGCACACTGAAGAAGTGAAATCCCTTTTGATTGACTGTTCTGATGGTACTTTTATTGCCACATCTTCTTTGGCCTCCTTGTCTTGAGAAACAATGGGTAAGTGCCTGAAGGTGGTCAGTGGTTTGTGAAGCAGTGCCTGGAGTGACTATGAAGGCCAATTCTAGAGTGACAGACTCTTCCACAGGTGCTGCAGATAGAATTGGTTGTCGGGGCTGTTACACAGTTGACTCCCCTTGCGCTTCTGTCTTTTTTCCCGCCGACTGCCAAGTCTCTTCGACTTTCCACACTTTAGCCCCGCCTTTATGGCTGCCCGCCAGCTCTGGCGATCACCGGCAACTGACTCCCACGTCTTGTGATCAGTGTCACAGGACTTCATGTCGTGTTTGCAGACGTCTTTAAAGCGGAGACATGGACACCAGTGGGTCTGATACCAGTGACGAGCTCGCTGTACAATGTGTCCTTGGGGATCCTGCCATCTTTCATGCGGCTCACATGGCCAAGCCATCTCAAGTGCCGCTGGCTCAGTAGGGTCTATATGCTGGGGATGTTGGCCGCCTCGAGGACTTCTGCATTGGAGATACGGTCCTGCCACCTGATGCTAAGGATTCTCCGGAGGCAGCGAAGATGGAATGAATCTTGGCTGACATACGTTGTCCAGGCCTCGCTGCCGTAGAGCAAGGTACTGAGGACACAGGTTTAATACACTCGTACTTTTGTGTTCTGTGTCAGTGCGCCATTTTCCCACACTCTCTTGGCCAGTCTGGACATAGCAGTGGACGCTTTTCCCATGCGCTTGTTGATTTCTGCAGCGAGAAACAGGTTCCTGGTGATAGTTGAGCCTGGGTAGGTGAACTCTTGAACCACTTCCAGAGCATGGTCGCCGATAGTGATGGATGGAGCATTTCTGACGTCTTGTCCCATGATGTTCACTTTCTTGAGGCTGATGGTTAGACCAAATTCGTTACAGGCAGCTGCAATCCTGTCGATGAGTCTCTGCAGACACTCTTCAGTGTGGGATGTTAATGCAGCATCATCAGCAAAGAGGAGTTTCCTGATGAGGATCTTCCGTACTTTGGTCTTCACTCTTAGACATGCAAGGTTGGACAACCTGCCATCTGATCTTGTGTGGAGGAAAATTCCTTCTTCTGAAGACTTGGACGCAAGTGAGAGCAGCAGGGAGAAGAAGATCTCAAACAGTGTAGGTGCGAGAACACAGCCCTGTTTCACGCGACTCAGGATAGGAAAGGGATCTGATGAGGAGCCACCATGTTGAATTGTGCCTTTCATATTGTCATGGAATGAGGTGATGATACTTAGTAGCTTTGGTGAACATCCGATCTTTGCTAGTAGTCTGAAGAGACCACGTCTGCTGACGAGGTCAAAGGCTTTGGTGAGATCAATGAAAGCAACATAGAGGGGCATCTGTTGTTCGCGGCATTTCTCCTGTAGCTGGCAAAGGGAGAACAGCATGTCAATGGTGGATCTCTCTGCTCGAAAGCCACACTGTGCCTCAGGGTAGACACGCTCAGCCAGCTTCTGGAGCCTGTTTAAAACAACTCGAGCGAAGACCTTTCCCACTACGCTGAGCAGGGAGATTCCACAGTAGTTGTTGCAGTCACCGCGGTCACCCTCGTTCTTATAGAGGGTGATGATATTGGCATAGCGCATGTCCTGTGGTACTGCTCCCTCCTCCCAGCACAGGCAAAGCAGTTCGTGGAGTGCTGAAATGGAGGCAGGTTACAACCCCCAGACCTGTGGAAAATCTGTGCGGGAAGCAGAGCCAACTGGCCTCATCCATCTCAAAGTCGGAAGCCCTCGCAAACAAGGCACGAGTAACCTGGCTGATATAGTTGTGGCTGCAGATCGTGAGATTCTACATATGTCAGCAGCTCAGCCTTGGAAGGACCTGGAAGTGAAGAAGTTGAGGGCTGTAGTCACCTTGACAACTATGGGCAATGGGTGGCCACCTGCCCCTCTTGGGCAGAGGTCTTCCAAGAGGCTTTTGTTTCAAGTTTGTTATCAACAGTTTATCTTATAAGAATTTAAATTTTAAAGAAGCTTCTATAGTTACCAGTGAGAAAAAAAGTCTCTTTAGAACCAGTTGATTCCAGCAAACTTATTGGTTGCTTTGATCATTTTCAATTGCATGCTTATCATTCTTCCCAAGTCTGCCATTACTGAGTCTGTTTGTCAGAGTCTTACAAAGATTAAATTTTTGCTCGCTATAAAGTTTTCATTTTATTTAGCTTATAGATATTTTAGCACCATTCCAACTTGCACAAAGATTTCATTATTTTCTGATCTTTTTATTTAACTACTTTCCATACTACTGTTCCTACTCGAGGTGGCCAATAGAAAAATTGAAATATTTTCATTCTGTTCACAAGACTCAACAACAGCAATCCAAGGCTATAATTTTTAGCACATCCGAAGTGCTGCAGTTTTCAGTTTGATCCAGCAAGGCATTTCCAATTATTGTACAAAGAAATTTTAAAGATTTAATTCCAATAAATGTGTTGTTTAGATTTATTGCAGTTGGATTCTTGACCAACAATTTGCTGTAGAACCATTAATTTACTGCACAGTAGGTTACCCTTCAATGCATCATGTCTATGCCAGCTCATTGCGAGAGCAAGCCAGAACAAATCCCACTGCCCAGCACTCCTTATAACCCAGAACATTTATCTTCCTCTACTTTTTCCTTAAAAGATACAGTGGTCCCTGCCTCAGCTTCCCTGTGGCAAAACATTTCATGCTCTGCATTAGATTGCATTCTTTCACAATTATTTAGTGTGCTTGATGCTGATCCAACATGTTGTTTATTTTAAATTTGGATTTAGTGAGACATCTCCATCGATTGCACAAGGACCTTGTGTTGAAGATCTAAGGACCCCAGCAATCATTTCTGGAAGTGGTTCCAATCGATGTAAATTTGTTATTCATTCACGAGATGTAGGTGTTGCTGATGAGGCCAGCATTTATTGCCCATTCTTAATTGTTCTTGAAAGAACTGAGTGGCTTGCTATATCAGTTCAGAGGGCAGTTAAGAGTCAACCACGTCGCTGTGGCTCTGGAATCACATATAGGCCAGACTAAGTAAGGAGGACAATAGTTAACCAGATGGATTTTGTAACAACAGTCAAGTAGTTTCATGGTCACCATTATAGATACCAGCTTTTTATTCAGATTTATTTAATTAATTGAATTTAAATTCCCCAGCTGCCATAGTGAGAAAATTAGTCCAGGCCTCTGCATTACTAGTTCAGTAACATTGCCATGATACTACCCTGCCCGTTAGTAAAGGTGGTTTGGACAAGAATCCATCATTCAGTGAGTTGAGCCAGTCAGTCATGGTTTCATTACAGGAGAGCCAATGAACAGGTGGAAAGGCAGATGCCCCACACCAGCAGAATGGTGGGCATCTCATTGTTCCAGATGGTCACCCGGTGAGCCTGAGCAAACAGTTGTGGTGGGGAGGAGGGTAAATCACGTAAGGGTGCATTAAATGAAGATGAATGATACGCTTACCGAGTGTGGCTGTTTCAACTATTCAGGGTTATATAATCAATGCTAGCCAGTAGCAGTTCCCTTACAAAGCTTTAGGCTGCTGTCACTGGACAGAACTGACTGAGAAATGTCATCCTACGGACAAAATTTGGCTTTATTTGGGTGGGCCATGTGATGTCAGCAGGGCAATACCCACAGCCCTTTAGACAGTGCACATGATAAATGTAATGTTCAGGAAGTGTCGAGTGCAGAGGAAGTGCAAATTTCAGGTAGGATTCCTGAGTTCTGGCCTTTCTGTGCAAGATGCTGTATAGTTCTTACTATAGCCCCCTGATTGTTGCTAATTCGTACTGTCTCCCTGGTGAGAAAGTTATGTGATGGATCCTAGGATCTGTCCAGTTTCAATTCATAACTTCATCTTTTATATGAATTTGTAGCTTGGCCTAAGTACTGTAAAGATGAAAATGGAAATTACTTGATTGTTAACAGTCCCTTTATATTTGCATTTGAACCAGGAAGCAAATGGTAATGTATCACTTCTGTCTGAGAATGTTATGTATTAATAACCAGTTTAAATTGGCTTCTTTAACTGAAATGCAAAAAAAAGCCTTGATTTTTGAGACAAATACAGAAACAAACTGTCAAAGACCCAAATAAAGCCAAATTTTGTTCGGCAAAAGCCCAGTTTTGGAAATTGTTTACAGATGTAGAATTTTCTGTCTATGATCTGACACAAGAGAAAGTAATTCAAAGTAGTTGGTTTTTGACTGTTTGGGAAGGATGCCTAAACATTTCTTCTTACTAGCTAGAACATAAACCAAAGAGCAACATGCAACTAGGGTATTATCCCTCTTCTGTGAACTGGGGGCTGTTACGAACTACTTGAAGTTCATTAAAGCTTTTCCTTATCGATTCTTGTTCAAATATTATTGATGAGAATAGTTAAGATTTGTGAATGACTTTTTTTTTTAGCTTATCTGGGCGATTGCATTTATCTGCTGATTTAGTCTGTTGCCATACTGCTTTCTGCCAATTCTGAGATCTTGAGGACAACATGGGTAGGCCAGACTATACAGAACACAACCCAAAAGTAGAAGGGCTCATTGTTTACTGGTGGTATGCTATCTCTATACTGCAAGCATAAAGTCATATTTTGGTTCATACAAAGGACAAGTTTGCCTTTGAAAGCTGCCTTTTTTGCATTAAGTTCCAGTAAAATATTGAAAAGCTGCGCAATTGTAACTCTATGGTTTATAAGGCTCATTTTTTAACACCAGTAAAGATCGTGATTATTTAGTTTTATCTTGAAGTTTTATAGTAACCCTGATCATGCTATTTTCCATTATTATAGCGATCCCTTATCCTGAGGCACCTTTTAAACAAAATAAGGATCCTCTGATTCTTCTCAGATTTTATGCTGAGGTAGTTTTATAACTGGTTATGGGAATAATGGTGAAACAAAATAAGATATAATGCTCTATTGCACTGTTCCTTTAATAAACATGTAAAACTTTGCCCATCATTTATTGATAAGCAAATCTGCAAACTCTAAATGAGCCTGGGTGTGAAATCTTTCCTTGACCCATTTAAGGATACCGAATGAAGCTCTAGGTCTTTAATCTAACAACACAACCGCCTCTTGATCTGTTCAACCTCCAAATAGAGAAGAATATCAGCATTCCCTCGGTGGTGGTCAACCTGCAAATAGGAAAAGATATCTGCGTTCCCTGAATGGGAAAAACACTGGACTTTTCGACTTATCGAGTGACCTTCCGCTATTCAGTTACAAGACAATTCCTTGTTCTGGGGTACACCAACCTTAGTTCATTTTTTTGTTTACCCACCCTCAGTATTGGATGCCTGTCTCCTGCACTGGAAAAGTGTATGTTCAAAATATTCCAGGATTTTTTTCAGTTCTCGTGCTTGTAGAGCAGCGTTCTCCTTTGTATGTTGTTTATAATTCATCGACAATATTCTTTTGACATTTTTCTTGAGTAGTAACCAGTCTGATCGATACTGAACAATGTGAACTCCTAGTATTAAAATTTGATTGCCATGGATTCTCTCCAGTCACTGGCTCATCTGACACTCAGTTCAAGAGCCAGCACAGATCTGGTGGGTGAACTGGCCTTCTGTGCTGTGAGTTCTAGAACACAGTCTTTGTTATTTTCTGTCATGATGAAACTTGTTTAGGACTTAGTACATGGGCTTAATGTGACAACCTTGTTCACTACAAAACGATCCAGACTTCACAAATGTCAATTTTTCAGAGCAAAGTAATCTTCCACTTCCAGGTCAGGCAGAGAGTACTGCTAATGTTCTTATAAAAGGACAATTGAGTTGTATTCTTCACAGTATTGTATGGCTGGAGAAAGGGCATTGGAGCCCTGCACAGTTTCCTCTGCAAATTGCCAGACCTCATTCAGGGTGAGGCCTGACCAAAACCTACCTCACCAATAATCATTCCTTCCCCCTTATCGTGCTGGTTTGTCAACCTACATATTTCACCATATCAATGGAACTGCCATTGAGACTGCTTGGCACTCCTCTATACTGGAGACCTTGTAATTTAACCTTTGGAGTCCAAGTATCATTCTGGTAAATCTACATTGCATTCCTTCCAATGCAAATTTATCCTTCCTAAAGTGTGGTGCCCAGAACTGAACATAGTACTCTAGGTGTGGTCCAATCAGGTCTTTGTATAGTTGTTGCATAACTTCCCCTTTTGGTCTAGTCCACTAGGTATAAAGCCCAGAATTCCATTCGCCGTTTTGATTATTTTCTGTATCTGTTCATGATATTTTAATGATCTACGTACGTGGACCCTTAAGTATCTTTGGAGCTCCATTATTTCTAGCTTTTCACCATTTAGAAAGTGCCTTGTTCTAATCTTTTTAGGTCCAAAGTGAATGACCACACGCTTGGCTATATTAAGATCTATTTACCTCAGCATTTCTTTCTAATTTTATAATTCCATTTACAAAGCTTACAATGCCACCTATCTTTGTGTCATTGGAAATTTGGATATGTGGCTTTCTATCCCATCTAAGTCGTTAATAAATACAGTGAATAGTTGCAGCCCCGACACACACTCCTATGGGGACTAGTCACATCCTGCCGATAAGAGTACCTGCCCATTATCATGACATTCTGATTCCTGCCATTCAGCCAATTTCCTAACCAGGTCAATAATTTGCCTTCAATTCCACAAGCTTCAACTTTAGCTATCTCTAATGAGGAACTTTATCAAATGCCTTCTGGAAATCTATATAAATAAAATCCATGGGCGTTACCCTGTCCACTATTTTAGTCATGCAAGTTAAAACTTCACTCTGTCTTCAATCTTTGCTAATTGGTCATCTTTTATGAACTTACTCAACCATCTCGCAACCCAACTCCTGTTAACAGTTTTCTTATTTTAACCCATGCTTGCTAACAACAATCTCTGTCATTGTTCCCACCCCTTCTATTTGCTTGAGTCTTAAAAAAAGAATCTATGACTGACCTATTTTCTGTAACCATCCTATTTCACTCAAAATTCTTGAGTACATCGTTGCTACCTAGCTACATGCTCACCTCATCACTCCCGTTTGAGTTTTTACAGTCTATTTTCTGCCCCTTCCAGAGTACTGAGATCTCAATGATATTCTAAGGCACTGTCAATGAGCTTTTTTGATCTCTGTACTGTCTTTGACACTATTGATCATTTTCTCTTTCACCACCTCTCCTCCATGATCTATTTACACAGTGTAGAGTTCTTATTGTTCTACAAGTAGGTCATACGCGCTCAACAAGTGTGTGGGGTAAGACAGATATAAATGGAACAAATGTGCCTTAAAATTGTGTATTATGTAAACTTGAGGTTTTTAAACAAGGATGCATTATACTGCTGAAGTCACATGAAACGAGTAATGACTGGAACTTGAAAATAACAAGGAATTTTACAGCAAGCAACTAATCAAGAGTAGTTAAGCACCAGAAAAGCACTAGTTTCAATGCTGTAGGCTCCAGACTTCCTTTTTCTCTCCTTTCATTTAGCCTCCGGTACATAAGAATTTCTGTTGTTCCACAGATAGTTTAAGGATGCTCTCCCTTTAAAACAAAAATTGGGTCCTTCTGCCATCATTTTGGTTGTGACCTTCACCCTCATTCCATTGTAAAAGCCTTGCTTGGAATTGTTCTATCTCCCCTGCTAGTAATGCCTTGGACTTTGTATGCACCTGAAGCAGTTGCATTTATCATTTTTCCACTACATCAGTGGAGATTTGTGGTAAACACCTCGAAGAATAGCTCTGCAAGTGCTTTTTTTTTTTAAGAAGTCATTTTTGAAACATTTTTGTTGAACTTTTGGTTTTGCATAACCATCATTATAAACGAGAAGCCCTTGCATTGGGATAGCACCTTCAATGTAAAGAACATCCTAGGTCACTTTACAGATAAGTGTGAGGTAAACTGGTACTGAGCCAAGAAGGCAGTGGAATTAAAAGGAATAACTGTGTACTTGGGTGTAGAGATGGGTTTTCAGAGTTTTTTTTTAAAGTAGAAGGTGGTGGAGATGTGCAAGAATGGATCTTGGTGACTGCTCTGTCGCCAATCATGGGGTGAATGAAGGGTAAGAATAAACAAAAGGCCAAAGTCAAGGCAATGCAGCATCCGGAAGGAAGGGAGAAAGGAGAAGATAGAGGTAGATTGGGTGATGCTTTGCGTGGATTTAAATATGAGGGTAAGGCTGCATGCAGGTGGATAGGGAACTAGCTGAATTTATTGAGGACTGTGAGTTTCATTGAAGGGGCTGAAGTTGCAGAGGTGGAAGTAATTAGGTCTTTGTATAACAGTGAATAAAGGGTCTAAAACTCAGTTCAAGGATGAACAGGATGTAAACATTCGGTTTGATCGGTATATAGGAGAAAAAGGGGGCAAAGAATAGATCTTTGTACTTTTTTTTTAATAGTTCATGGAATGTGGACGTCACTGGTAATTATGAGCCACCTTCTTAAACTGCTACAGTCCAATGGTGTAGGTACACCTACATTGCTTTTAAGTAAAGAGTTCCAGTGACGATGAAGAAACAGCGATTATATTTTCAAGTCAAGATATTGTGTGGCTTGGAGGGGAACTTGCAGGTGGTGGTGTTCCTATGCGCCTGCTGCCCTTGCCCTTGTTGGTAGAGGTTACAGGTTGAAAGATTTAAGTTTACTTGAATTTTAGTCAGGCCTTTGATACAATTCCTCTGAAAATGCTGGTACGCAAAAAAATAAAGAAAGCGAGAATCAATGGAAACATTTTACAATGGTTTCCAATAGGTTGATCAATAGAACCCAGAAGGTTCAGCCTGGGAGAATGTTAGCAGTGACGTGTCTCGAGTATGTTTTGGGACCTCTTGCTTAAAGTGATCAGGAGCTAGGAGTCCACAAGCAGATGTATAAAGCTAAAGACAGTGGCAGACTGGAAAAACAGGATACACTACAAGAGGATTTTAATAAAAGCAAAATATTTGTCAGTTCCGAAGAAGGGTCACTGACCCGAAACATTAACTCTGCTTCTCTTTCCACAAATGCTGCCAGACCTGCTGAGTGAATCCAGCATTTCTTGTTTTTGTTGAAGAGGATTTTAATATTGGGCATTAGACAGATAAGCAGCAGATGAAATTCAATGTAGAGAAATGCAAAGTGTTTCAAATGGGGACAAGAAATCTGGGAAAGGACTATTAAATGGAAAATGTGTATAGAAAATGAAGGCAAACTGGGGGCCCTGATTGACAGTAAATTGAAGCAATCACAACAATGCTTTGTGGCAGTGAGTAAAGTAAATAATATGTTGGGATGCATTAAAAGTTCAATATTGAGCCAAAATACTATGGTAATCCTGCCACTTTATAACAAATGGCTCAAATATTTAGAATATTGTGGACAATTTTGCTTGCTATAATATAAAATTACTTTACAGCTATTGAGAGGATCCCTTGGATGATGAGGGAGATAAAGAATATGATGAAACAAATAAAATGAGGGTGTATGATGCATGCCAGGTGAATTCAAGTGAAACCCAGACTAAATACACTAAGTTGAAAGGGAAAGCGAAGAGGAAAGTAAGACTGGCAAAGAGAATATGAGAATAGAATGGCAGTTAGCTTACGAGAAAGTTACGAGGCGATTTGATAGAGGTATTCAAAATCATGAGGGGTCTGGACAGAGTAGATGGAGAGAAACTGTTCCCACTCGTGAATGGATCGTGAATGAGAGGGCACAGATTTAAAGTATTTGGTAAGAGAAGCAAAAGTGACATGAGGAAAAACTTCACACAGTGAATGGTTAAGGTCTGGAATGCGCTGCCTGATAAAGTGGTGGAGGCAGGTTCAACTGAAGCATTCAAAAGGGAATTAGTCAGTTATATTACAAGGAAGAATGTGCAGGGTTATGGGGAGAAGGCTGGGGAATGGGTCTGAGGGAATTGCTCTTTCAGAGAGCCAGTGTGGACATGATGGCCTCCTTCTGTGCTGTAACAATTCTGTGATTCTGTGAAAAGGGAACCCAAAAATCTTCTACCAGAATGTAAATAATAAGGGGGTAGTGAGAGATGGCAATATGAGACAATAATACGCTTAGAGTTGTAGGGCAAGGTCAGAGGACTTGAGTATTTTGTATCAGTGTTTTCTAAGGAAAAGGATGCTGACAAAATATCAGTAGAAGCAGAGATAGTGGAGTTAATGGTTGGGATGAATATTGATAGGCAGGATGTATTGGAAAGGCTGGCTGTGCTTAGAGTGGATAAGTCGGCTGGTCCAGATGGCTTGCATTCCAGGTTGCTAAAGGAAGTGGGGGGTGGAGATAGTGGAAGGGCTTGCCATAATCTTCCAGTATTCCCTAAAATAGGGGGGAAGTGTCAGAGGATTGGAGAGTGGTAAATGTAACACCCTTGTTCACAAAAGGGTGAAGGACATTCCTAGTAACTACTAGGTCAGTTTAACGTCAGTGGTGGGTAAAGTTTTAGAAAACATAATCAAGGAAAAATCAACAGGCACTTGGAGAAGTTTGAGCTTATTGAAGAGAGCCAGAACGGATTTGTAAAAGGCAGATCGTGCTTGACTAACTGAAATTTTTGATGAAGGGAATACAATGAATGTTGTCTATACGGATTTCAGGAAAGAGTTTGATAAAATACCACATAAAAGGCTGGTTAACAAAATTGAGGCTCGTAGAATAGGAGGGTCAGTATCAGCTTGGATAAAAATTTGGCTTAAGGACAGAAAACAGTGATTTGTGGTAAATGGTTGTTTTTCAGACTGGAGGATGTAAAATAGTGGTGTTTCCCAAGGGTCAGTGCTAGGACCAGTGCCTTTTTTGCTATATATAAATGATTTGGATATTGGAATACAGAGTAAAATTTCAATATTTGGCGATGATACTAAATTTAGAGGTGTGGCAAATGGTGAGGATGATACCAATCGACTCAGCAGGACATAGGCAGAATAGGCAGGCAAGTGGCAGATGGAATTATTACAAATAAGTGTGAGGTGATGTATTTTGGCAGAAGGGAGAGGGAGAGGCAATATAGACTTAATGGCAAAGCCCTAAAGAGTGTGCAGGGACAGAGGGATCCGGGGTTCATGTGCATAGATCTTTGACAGTGGAAGGGCATACTGAGAGAGTAATTAGCAAATCATATGAGATCTTGGGCTTCATAAATATAGGTATTGAGTACAAAAGCAGGGAAGCTCTGCTGAACCTTTATAAAGCTCTAGATAGGCCCAACTAGAGTATTGCATCCAGTTCTGGTCATCACACTTTAGGAAGCATGTCAGGGTCCTTGAGACGGTGCAGAGGGGATTTACCAGAATGGTTCCAGGGAAGAGGGGTTTTAGTAACAAGGTTAGGTTGGAGAAAGTGATGGTGTTCTCCTTGGAGCAACGGAGGTTGAGGGGAGATTTGATAGAAGTGTACAAGATTGTGAGAGGTTTTGATAAGATAGACAAAGGGAAGCTGTTCCCATGAGCTGATGGTACAATGATTAGGAAATATAGATCTAAGATATTGGGCAAGACATGCAGAGAAAATGTGAGGAAGAACATTTTTATGCAACAAGCGGGAATGACCTGGAACTCACGGCCTACGAGGATGGTGGAAGCAAAGGGCATTTAGAAAAATTCAAGGTAATAAGGCAGACACAACATGGTTTTTTGAAAGTGAAATCATGTATAACGAATTTATTGGAGTTCTTTGAGTGAGTTATGTGTGCTGTGGATAAAGGGGAACCGGTGGATGTATTGTACTTAGATTTCCAGAAGGCATTTGATAAGGTGACACATCAAAGGTTATTGCAGAAAATAAAAGTTCATGGTGTAGGGGGTAACATATTGACATGGATAGAAGTTTGGCTAGCTAACAGGAAACAGAGAGTAGGTATAAATGGGTCATTTTCTGGTTGGCAAGATGTAACGAGTGGTGTGCCACAGGGATCAGTGCTGGGGCCTCAACCTATTACAATTTATATAAATGACTTAGATGAAGGGACTGAAGGTATGGTTGCTAAATTTGCTGATGACACAAAGATAGGTAGGAAAGTAACTTGTGAACAGGACATAAGGGGGCTACAAAGGGATATAGAGAGGTTAAGTGAGTGGGCAAAGACCTGGCAAATGGAGTATAATGTGGGAAATTGTCCACTTTGGCAGGAAGAATAAAAAAGGATATTATCTAAATGGTGAGAGATTGCAGAGCTCTGAGATGCAGAGGGATCGGGGAGTATGAATTGCAAAAGATTAGTATGCAAGTATAGCACATAATTATGAAAGCTAATAGAATGTTATCGTTTATCGTGAGGGGAATTGAATACAAAGTAGGGAGGTTATGCTTCAGCTATGCAGGGTATTGGTGAGACCACATCTCGAGTACTGTGTACAGTACTGGTCTCCTTATTGAAGGAAGGATGTAAATGCGTTGGAGGCAGTACAGAGAAGGTTTACTCAACTAATACCTGGAATGGGCGGGCTGTCTTACGAGGAAAGAGGCTAGGCTTGTATCCGTTGGAATTTAGAAGAGGCAACTTGATTGAGACATATAAGGTCCTGAGGGGTCTTGACAGGGTGGATGTGGAATGGATGTTTCCCCTTGTGGGAGAGTCTAGAACTCGGGGTCACTGTTTAAAAATAAGGGATCGCCCATTTAAGACAGAGATGAGGAGAAATTTTTTCTCTGAGGGTCACAAGCCTCTGGAATATTCCTCAAAAGGTGGTGGAAGCAAAGTCTTTGAATATTTTTAAGGCAGAGGTAAATAGATTCTCGATAAGCAAGGGGGTGAAAGGTTATTGGGGGTAGTTGGAAATGTGGAGTAATCAGTTCAGCCATGAACTTATTGATTGGCGGAGCAGGCTTGAAGGGCCGAGTGGCCTATTCCTGCTCCTAATTTGTGTGCTCGTATGAATTTGCAGGGCTATGGGGGATAGAGCGGGGCAATGGGACTGAGTGGATTGATCTACAGAGAGCTGGTGTGGACTTGTTAGGCCAAAAGGCAGCCTCCTGTGCCGTAATGACTCATATAATAGACTGCAATTAGAATGATTAAGGGGTTGGAAAGATTGGATTATGAGGAGTGCTTATGTAAATTAGGCATATTGTCACAGGAAAAGAGACAGATGAAAGATGAATATTGATTTTAAGACTCTGAAGGACTAGATAATGGGCACCAAGATACCTTGTCCAGAACAGAACAGTGGCGCAGTGGTTAGCACCGCAGCCTCACAGCTCCAGTGACCCGGGTTCAATTCTGGGTACTGCCTGTGTGGAGTTTGCAAGTTCTCCCTGTGTCTGCGTGGGTTTCCTCTGGGTGCTCCGGTTTCCTCCCACATGCCAAAGACTTGCAGGTTGATAGGTTAATTGGCCATTATAAATTGCCCCTAGTATAGGTAGGTGGTAGGGAAATATAGGGACAGGTGGGGATGTGGTAGGAATATGGGATTAGTGTAGGATTAGTATAAATGGGTGGTTGATGGTCGGCACAGACTCGGTGGGCCGAAGGGCCTGTTTCAGTGCTGTATCTCTAAACTAAACTAAACTAGACTAGAGGACACATCTGCGCTTTAAGTCGGGGGGAAAGAGGGCATTAAATTCGAAACAAAACTGTGGAAAACTTATTTGTGAATGAGGGGTCACTCTCTGGAAGAGGCTTCCTAGGGACACGGAGGCAACTGATAATGTTGATATGTTCAAATTCAATTAGATTTGTTTCAAAAAACAGTGATTTGGGATCCAGTATATGAGTAAATTGAGATGGGACACATGGTAAGCGGAGCATGCTTGGAGGGAATTGGTGACTTTGGATCTATGGTTTCCAAAGTGTTTCCACCATGAGGAGTTTTCCTCAACTCATGTTCGGGTATGTTGTAGACTAGGGGTTGGTGACCCATGGTTCCAGAGCCACATGCTGCTCTTTAACATCTCATTTGCAACTCCCAACCTTTTCCAGTTGAATCACATTATGAAGAAAAAAGCCTAAAAAAAAATTAGTCAAAAAAATGACAGATCAAAGAGTCAGATGGCAACACGATTTTCCTTATTGAGTTATTCACTTGCTTAATCAAAAATTTAGTTTCTCTGCTGTCGGGTTTCAAAATAGCATGTTTAGAGATTATTTCGGAAAATATGTGGTAATTGTGGTCTTAAGGGAGGTTTGAACTTTTAATTTATCTTTTTAACAGTGCAGTCTTCTATTTGTTGACAGTTGATCTCAATTCATAAATGTTAAAGAATTTAGCATTTACAATTAGTTAATCCTAGAATTTACTAAATTATATAAATTATGTTAGGAGAAAAATTACACATAGGGGATTTGTCTCACTTGCTGAAGAAGTAAGAGCCATGTTTTTAAATGTGGGGATAAAAGGCTAATCATTATGCTGCGTTTTACAATTTCTAATGATTAATGAAAAACATCATTGTGCTTTAAATAAACTGAGTGGTATAGTGACACCATGGTTATAGATAATGCCTTTGACTGGAGGAACCATTATTGTTTCTAATATAGCTGATAAATTAAATGTGCTATTAGAGCTTTTTGTATCATGAGATTCAATAGCAGGAAAAAATTGTCTTAATTCTATGTGAAAGAACATGTGCAGTTATGCTTCTCCAGGAAAAAGTTGTTAAAGCCAAAGGCAAATTTAAGATTTGGGTCGCATCAAGGTTCAAATTACAAAACAGTTTTTACCTATTCAAAGAAGAACAAAGAACAGTACAGCACAGGAACAGGCCATTCGGCCCTCCAAGCCTGTGCATCTTGATGCCTGTCTAAACTAAAATCTTCTGCACCTCCGGGGACCGTATCCCTTTATTCCCATCCTATTCATATATTTGTCAAGATGCCTCTTAAACGTTGCTATCGTACCTGCTTCCACCACCTCCCCCAGCAGCAAGTTCCAGGCACTCACCACCCTCTGTGTAAAGAACTTGCCTCGCACATCCCCTCTAAACTTTGCCCCTCGCACCTTAAACCTATGTCCCCTAGTAACTGACTCTTGCACCCTGGGAAAAAGCTTCTGACTATCCACTCTGTCCATGCCGCTCATAACTTTGTAAACCTCCATCATGTCGTCCCTCCACCTCCGTCGTTCCAGTGAAAACAATCCGAGTTTATCCAACCTCTCCTCATAGCTAACGCCCTCCAAACCAGGCAACATCCTGGTAAACCTCTTCTGTACCCTCTCCAAAGCCTCCACGTCCTTCTGGTAGTGTGGCGACCAGAATTGCACGTAATATTCTAAGTGTGGCCTAACTAAGGTTCTGTACAGCTGCAGCATGACTTGCCAATTTTTATACTCTATGCTCTGACCGATGAAGGCAAGCATGCCATATGCCTTCTTGACTACCTTATCCATCTGCGTTGCCTCTTTCAGTGACCTGTGGACCTGTACGCCCAGATCTCTCTGCCTGTCAATACTCCGAAGGGTTCCGCCATTTACTGTATACTTCCCACCTGCATTAGACCTTCCAAAATGCATTACCTCACATTTGTTCTGATTAAACTCCATCTGCCATTTCTCCGCCCAAGTTTCCAACCGATCTATATCCTGCTGTATCCTCTGACAATCCTCATCATTATCCGCAACTCCACCAACTTTTGTGTCGTCCGCAAACTTACTAATCAGACCAGCTACATTTTCCTCCAAATCATTTATATATAATACAAACAGCAAAGGTCCCAGCACTGATCCCTGCGGAACACCACTAGTCACAGCCCACCATTCAGAAAAGCACCCTTCCACTGATACCTTCTGTCTCCTATGACCGAGCCAGTTCTGTATCCATCTTGCCAGTTCACCTCTGATCCCGTGTGACTTCACCTTTTGTACCAGTCTGCCATGAGGGACCTTGTCAAAGGCTTTACTGAAGTCCATATAGACAACATCCACTGTCCTTCCTTCATCAATCATCTTCGTCACTTCCTCAAAAAACTCAATCAAGTTAGTGAGAGACATTCCTGGGATGTAGAAACTGGATTTTTGCCCGACCACTATACAAGATTGAAATCGCATGAAATTCAGTAGTAAATGCGGCATTCTTATCAGCATCAGAGAGAAGTTAAAGCAAATGACTTTTTACAGCATCAAATAAGTGTATAATGTTCCTTCTCTCTCTGTAGTGTCCAAGGGTTGCTAATCATGGTTTATGCCATGATATCACTATGAGGCAAGGTGAGGAGGAGGCAGGTTCCAAGAACTACCTCAGCCGGTATGGGGATTGAACCTGCGCTCTTGGCATTATTCTACACCACACTCTAGCCATCTATCCAACTGAACTAACCAACCCCTGTAATGTTCCTTAGATTCTTGATAAACAACTTTTTACTCTTAAGGTATGCCTATGCCTTTACTTCATTCTTTAATTTTTTTCCCTGTCTTGTGGCTCCCAATAGTTTTCATTTTCGGCAACTTTGTTTTGAAAAGGCTCTTCAAGTAAAACAGGTTGCTGACCCCTGTTGCAGACTAATTGATCAAGATTGATCACCATGATTGGCAAACAAATCCATTATTGTACCATTCAACCAGAATGGTAGAATGTGAACTTAGTCTGTTTTGTCTAGCATTTCCTATGTTTATTTAGAAAGTTAAAGGGTGACTTGATCAAAGTTTTCAAGATTTTAAGGAAACAGATAGGGTAGATAGAGAGAAACTATTTTCCCTGGTATGGGAGTCGAGGACTAGGTGGTAAAGTCTTAGAAATTAGAGCCAAACCTTTCCAAGAGTGAAATAGGAAACACTTCTACATGCAATGGGTGGTAGAAGTTTGGAACGCTCTTCTGTAAATGACAATTAATGCTAGATCAGTTGTTAATTTTAAAACTGAGGTTGATAGATTTTTGTTAACCAAAGGTATTAAAGGATGCAGGTTGTAGATCAGCAATGATCTCATTGAATGGTAGAGCAGGATCAAGGGGCTAAGTGGCCTACTCCTGTTCCTGGACCCCCGGAAGTGAGAAACCATTGGTAGCGATATGCTGGTAACATGAGATGGGTAGGAATGGAATGAGAGTGCAATGTCACCATTGGAAAACTGAGTGTGGTGTGGTTAACACAATTGGGAGGTGGATGAAAAGGGACCACAATCACAAGGGATATCGTTTAAATGTTCACATTTGAACTACCAGATTCCTTGGCTAACATTTCACTGCAACTAAAGCTACTTCATTTGTTTTAGCTCTGGGAACTACCCTCCTCCTAGTTTCAAAATACAGAATGGCTTTTATGGTTTCATCCTAATGACTTATACCTATGTCACCTACTAATGTTGTATTTTAAATGTGAAACTTGCAACTTGAAAAGAAAAAGAGCTTGCCGAGTTGTTCTGTTCTCTTGTAGACTATCCTAACTCATCAAATTCCTACGGGCACCAGCATATTATATTTTGACCAGCTCCTGGTCAAACATAAACAGAAAGTGCTGGAAATACTCAGCAGGTCAGGCAGCATCTGTGGTGAGAGAAGGGGAGTTAATATTTCAGGTCTGTGACCTTTCATCAGAACTGGCAAAGGTCAGAAAAGAATTAGTTTTTAAGCAAGTGAAGCGGGGGGCGAGGTTGGTGGTTGGTGGGGAAAAGAACAAAAGGGAAGGTGTGTTATCGGGCAGAGGGCAGGAGAGATTAAATAACAAAACTGATGGGACAAAGGCAAACAGCGTGTTAATGCTTGTGATGAAAGACAAGGCATTAGTCCAGAGAGACTGTTAATGGCAGAATAATGAGCAGTCTGTCCACATCAAAACAGGCACATGGCTAAAAAATAAAATAAAATAATTTGAAAAATACAAAAAAAGTCCAGTCATGCTCTGAAATTGTGAAACTCAAGGTTGAGTCCCCCCCCCCCCCCCCACCAACCCCCCACCTTCACTTGTTTAAAAATGAATTCTTTTCTGACCTTTGCCAGTTCTGATGAAAGGTCACAGACCTGAAACGTTAACTCTGCTTCTCTCTCCGCAGATGCTGCCTGACCTGCTGAGCGTTTCCAGCACCTTTTTTGGAAGGGAGGGAGGAACTCAAGAAAATTACAATCACCAGGGAAGTGGTACTGAACAAATTGTTGGAGCTGCGGGCTGACAAGTCCCCGGGTCCTGATGGACTTCATCCTAGGGTGTTAAATGAAGTGGCTAGTGAGATAGTTGATGCCTTAGTTTTAATTTTCCAAAATTCCCTAGATTCGGGGAAGGTTCAGTTAGATTGGAAAATAGTGACTAACTCCTTTATTCAAAAAGTGAGGGAGACAGAAAGCAGGAAACTACAGGGCAGTTAGCTGAACATCTATCTTGGGAAAATGTTAGAAACTATTATGAAAGACCGTATAGCATTTAGAAAAATTCAAGGTAATAAGGCAGACACAACATGGTTTTTTGAAAGTGAAATCATGCATAACGAATTTATTGGAGTTCTTTGAGTGAGTTACATGTGCTGTGGATAAAGGGGAACCGGTGGATGTATTGGACATGGATTTCCAGAAGGCATTTGATAAGGTGCCACATAAAAGGTTATTGCAGAAAATAAAAGCTCATGGTGTATGGGGTAACATATTAGCATAAATAAAAGATTGGTTCACAAACATGAAACAGAGTAGGCATAAATGGGTCATTTTCTGGTTGGCAAGATGTAACAAGTGATGTGCTACAGGGATCAGTGCAGTGGCCTCAACTTTTTACAATGTATATAAATGACTTAGATGAAGGCACTGAAGGTATGGTTGCCAAATTTGCTGATGACACAAAAATAGGTAGAAAAGTAACTTGTGAAGAGGTCATAAGGAGGCTACAAAGGGATATAGAGGGGTTAAGTGAGTGGGCAAAGACCTGGCAAATGGAGTATAATGTGGGAAAGTGTGAAATTGTCCACTTTGGCAAGAAGAATAAAAAAGAAGCATATTATCTAAATGGTGAGAGATTGAAGAGCTCTGAGATGCGGAAGGATCTGGGTGCCCTAGTGCACGAATCGCAAAAGCTTAGCATGCAGGTACAGCACGTAATTAGGAAAGCTAATAGAATGTTATCATTTATCACGAGGGAATTGAATACAAAGGGAGGTTATGCTTCAGCTATACAGGGTATTGGTGAGACCACATCTCGAGTACTGTGTACCGTACTGGTCTCCTTATTGAAGGAAGGCTGAAAATGCATTGGAGGCAGTACAGACAAGGTTTACTCGACTAATACCTGGAATGGGCGGGCTGACTTACGAGGAAAGGTTGGACAGGCTAGGCTTGTATCTGCTGGAATTTGGAAGAGTAAGAGGCGACTTGATTGAAACATAGAAGATCCTGAGGGGTCTTGACAGGGTGGATGTGGAAAGAATGTTTCCCCTTGTGGGAGAATCTAGAACTCGAGGTCACTGTTTAAAAATAAGGGGTCACCCATTTAAGATAGAGATGAGGGGAAATCTTTTCTCTGAGGGTCGCAAGTCTTTGGAATTCTCTTCCTCAAAAGGTGGTGGAAGCAGAGTCTTCGAATATTTTTAAGGCAGAGGTAGATTGGTTCTTGATAAGCAAGGGGGTGAAAGGTTATCGGGGGTAAGTGGAAATGTGGAGTAATCAGTTCAGCCATGAACCTATTGACTGGCAGAGCAGGCTCGAAGGGCCGAGTGGCTTACTCCTCCTAATTCATATGTTCATATGTTTGTTTTTATTTCAGATTTCCAGCATCTGCAGTATTTTGCTTTTATTATCCTAGTCAAACATAGTCTAGGCTAGCACTTCATTGCAATAGTGAGGGAATGCTGCATTGGTGATGTGCTTAGCTTCAGCTGAGATGTTAAAGCAAAGTCATGCTGGCTCAAAGATGGTGTCCCTATTCAAAAATCCTTTCTCAGCCAATACCACCCAAAGAACAGATTAACTGATCTCTCATTTCAGTTGCTGTAGTGGAATCTTGAGGTACACAAAATGCCTGTCATATTTGCCGAAATAACAGCAGTGACTGCATTTGTAAGCGATTATATTTGCAACACTTTGGGATATGAGGTGCTTTCTAAGTGTAAGACTTGGCTCTGTGGTAGCAAACACATCTGAGTCCAAAGATTGTGGAATCAAGCCCCATTCAAGCAATTTAAATACATAATCTAGGCTGAGAATACAATGTTGGATGAGATGTTAAATCGAGGCCCCATCTGTTTGTAGGATTCTAAATGTCCTCAGGTAGACATAAAAGTCCCGTAACACTATTTGATGATGAACAGGGGAGTTTTTTTGTTGTCATCAACATTCTTGGCTCAACCAATACCAGTAAAAACAGATTAACTGGCCATTATCTCATTGCTGTTTGTTGGACAGTGCTGTGCACAAACTGGCTGCACATTTACCAAACTTAAACTTTGAAGACACTTCAAAAGTGGCTGTGAAGCCTCAACCGTATCTTTGTCACTTCCGGACTCAACTCTTCCCTTCCTTCACGCTATGTAAGCTTCAGCTAATCCAAAACTCTGCTGCCTCCACCAAGTCTTGCTCGCCCATTACCCCTATGCTCACTGACCTACATTGGCTCTCAATCCCCTAACGCCTCAAATTTAAAATTCTCACAGTTATGTTTAAATTCCTTCATGGCCTCACCCCTCTCTATTTTTGTAACCTTCCCAGCCCTTAAAAAAAAAATGTTCCTTTGATTCTGGCCTTTTGTGCATCCTCCCTCACTTGATCCAAATATTTGCCACTGCGCCTTCGCCTCACAATTTGGAATTCCCTCCCTGTACCACACTGAATCTCCTCCTTTTAATACACTCCATAAACCCATCGCTTTGACCACACTTTAAGACATCCTTCCTAATATCTCCTCCTTTGTCTTGATGTCCATTTTTATTTTATAACACCTCTGATAAGTGCTCTGGGACATATGTCTATGTTAACAATGCTATAGGATACAAGCTGTTGAATTGTTTTGGGATGTCCTAAGGTCAAGATAGTAGTTGTATGAATGCAAGTTCATTTTTTCTGCAAAGGTACGTGTGCCTTTCATGTGTATGTATGTACTACTAGAAAAGATCGGATGTCCACCAAAGCTACTAAGTATCATCATCTCATTCCATGACAATATGAAAGGCACAGTTCAACATGGTGGCTCCTCATCAGAGCCCTTTCCTATCCTGAGTGGTGTGAAACAGGGCTGTGTTCTCGCACCCACACTTGTTGGGATTTTCTTCTCCCTGCTGCTTTCACATGCGTTCAAATCCTCTGAAGAAGGAATTTTCCTCCACACAAGATCAGGGGGCAGGTTGTTCAACCTTGCCCGTCTAAGAGCGAAGTCCAAAGTACGGAAAGTCCTCATCAGAGAACTCCTCTTTGCTGACGATGCTGCTTTAACATCTCACACTGAAGAGTGCCTGCAGAGTCTCATCGACAGGTTTGCGTCTGCCTGCAATGAATTTAGCCTAACCATCAGCCTCAAGAAAACGAACATCATGGGGCAGGACGTCAGAAATGCTCCATCCATCAATATTGGCGACCACGCTCTGGAAGTGGTTCAAGAGTTCACCTACCTAGGCTCAACTATCACCAGTAACCTGTCTCTTGATGCAGAAATCAACAAGCGCATGGGTAAGGCTTCCACTGCTATGTCCAGACTGGCCAAGAGAGTGTGGGAAAATGGCGCACTGACACGGAACACAAAAGTCCGAGTGTATCAGGCCTGTGTCCTCAGTACCTTGCTCTACGGCAGCGAGGCCTGGACAACATATGCCAGCCAAGAGCGACGTCTCAATTCATTCCATCTTCGCTGCCTTCGGAGAATACTTGGCATCAGGTGGCAGGACTATATCTCCAACACAGAAGTCCTTGAAGCGGCCAACACCCCCAGCTTATACACACTACTGAGTCAGCGGCGCTTGAGATGGCTTGGCCATGTGAGCCGCATGGAAGATGGCAGGATCCCCAAAGACACATTGTACAGCGAGCTCGCCACTGGTATCAGACCCACCGGCCGTCCATGTCTCCGCTATAAAGACGTCTGCAAACGCGACATGAAATCGTGTGACATTGATCACAAGTCGTGGGAGTCAGTTGCCAGCATTCGCCAGAGCTGGCGGGCAGCCATAAAGACAGGGCTAAATTGTGGCGAGTCGAAGAGACTTAGTAGTTGGCAGGAAAAAAGACAGAGGCACAAGGGGAGAGCCAACTGTGCAACAGCCCCGACAAACAAATTTCTCTGCAGCACCTGTGGAAGAGCCTGTCACTCCAGAATTGGCCTTTATAGCCACTCCAGGCGCTGCTCCACAAACCACTGACCACCTCCAGGCGCATATCCATTGTCTCTCGAGATAAGGAGGCCCAAAAGAAAGAAAGATTTCACATGTATGCATTATGTCAGACCGCATTTTCTGATGCAGTGGCCATAATTCCTGCAGTCTTTTCATCAATTGTTGCCTTGAACTTGTGGCACAGAATGATTTGTGTCCTGCTTAACCAGTTTGAGCATGTAAGTGTCAGTCAATAGTTCCACTGTGGTATTCTTTATATGTGGATGTTGATTGCCTCTCAAAGAATGAGGAAGATCATGACTTTGGTAGGTAATCAACAATCTATCCCTCTCAGAAACCTATGACCTGAACTACTTACAGCTGCTTTAATATATGTGCCAATAATGTTTTTAAGAAACTTGTGTCTGGTGGAGAATTTGTGCTCATCTCGTCAAATTCCTCTGTGGCCTTGCACCTCCCTACCTCTTCCGGCCCTACAGATCTGAGATCTCGGCGCTTCTCCAATTCTGGCCTACTGCGCATTCCTAATTTTCATCACTCACCCGTTGGCGGCCATGTCTACAGCTACCTTGGCCCTAAGCTCTGGAATTCCCTCACCTAACCGCTCTGCCTTTCTAACTCTATACCCCTTTCTCAGAAAATTTATGCCACAGGAGGAGGCCATTTGGCCTTTAAAGCACAACTTACCTCTTCGACCAAGATTTTGGTCACCTGTCTTACTATCTCTTCATGTGGTTTGGTATCAAACTTTGTTTGAAATCATCTCTGTAAATCTTGGGACATTTTACTACGTAAATTTGAGGTCATCCAAAATTCTGCTGCCTGTGTCCTACATTGGTTTCCGGTTAAGCAACATCTAGATTTTAAAATTCCCATCCTTGTTTTCAATTCACTCCATGGACTCCACCCTCCCTATCTCTCTAATCTCCACCACCCCCACATTTCTCTGAAATATCTGCACTTCTCTAATTTTGGCTTCTTAAGCATCCCCAATTTTAATCGCACCATCATTGGTGGCCATGCCTTCAACTTCCAAAGCCCTAAGCTCTAGAATTCCCTCACTAAACTTCTCTGCTTCTCCCTAAGATGCTTCTTTAAAACCTACTTTTTTGACTAAGTGTTTGGTCATCGATACCTATTATCTGGTTACGTGGCTGGGTGTCATATTTTGTTTGATAACGCTCCTGTGATGTGCCTTGGGACATTTTACTATGTTAAAGGCACCATATAAATACAAGCAAGAAATGCTGGAAATACTCAGTAGGTCTGGCAGCATCTGTGGAGCGAGAAGCAGAATTAATGTTTCAGGTCAGTGACCCTGCACCCTGATGAAGGGTCACTGACCTGAAACGTTATCTCTGCTTCTCTCTCCACAGATGCTGCCAGACCTGCTGAGTATTTCCAGCATTTCTAGTTTTTATTTCCGATTTCCAGCATCTGCCGTTGTTGAAGGCGCTAGATAAATGCAAGTTGTCGATATTGCCGACAGAGATTTTTAAGCATTTAACTTTTCGTAAATAGAAGACTCATAGGCCACCTGTTTCAAGCTGGAAAGATGGTTAAACGATGATTGCCCAAAGGATATTGAACAAGTGTGGAGATTAACATTTACCTGTCTAGGTGGAAAGAATATTCCTGTGCAAACCTGCAGCATTTTTATACACACATAGATTTTGGTACGAACACATATGGAAAATCTTTAAGCTGGCTCAGTCAGGATACATGAAATATGGAATGTTTATTGCACCGTGGCAATGTATTAACAAATCTTTATGATCAGGTTCATAATATAAATAAAAGTTTCCGTCAATGTAATAAGGAGTGACCTAGCTAGTCCACAATAAATGAGCTTTAAAATGAGCCCCAGAGTATATTTGACATTATCACTAAAGATGCATTTAATTATTATTATGCAAGCATTTACTGCACTTTGGAATGCATTTCTGGTTTTAGTTTATTTTATGCTATATGATAGGTGTACTATCAGAGCAACAACCTGACTGAATCTCCAGTGTTGGCAAATTGCCCTACAGTTTCAAGGTGGCAGCACATATTACAGAGCTACTTCAATGGATGCAGTTCCAGACTGTAAATGAAGTGCCTTCAATAAAGGAAACCCACTCACTCATGATGGCACCAACAGATCATTATTATAAGCAGAAAAGTAGCCTTAAATCCATGTTACCAGCTTCCTGGTTTGTAAGTTGAAATAGTAAATATGATAGGTTTTTTCTCCAGAATATTTTGACTTTTGATTTCAAATGTTCTGTCCGTATTCTGTAAAAGACACTTGTAAGCTTTTGTTTTTGATTTATGTGTTACTGGCAGCTGTGGCCTTGATCAAAGCTTTATTCCTTCAAAAGTGTTTTTCAGCGACAACTTTGAAGGTATTTTTACATCCAGACTGTACCCTTTCAGTATTGACACTAGTAGGACCTCCTGCTTTTAATCTGTCCAGCTCCCACAAGTAGCATAGTACTAGATAATGTCTGAGCTCCCAGATATCTTTCCAAGAAAGATGTTAATGCTTTTAAAAATGAAAGCTGATCTCTACTGTTGACAATGGTCAAAAGTAAAAAAAGTTTTACAAAACTTTCCCCCCTAATTCTTACCATCTTTCTCTTCTGCCTTCCACTCTTACTCTGTGACTTTCACTCCATTTCTCATATCTGTATCTCCAGTCGCTTCATCATTTTTCACTTTTTTTCTCTCCCTCCTCTCTAAGCTTGTCCTTTCCTCTGTCCTCTCTCTCATGCATGTCACCTATACTCTACCTCTCTCAAATGCTCCTTTGCTGACTTACTTTGCCCTTTTTTGAAGGACCACAAGATGACAACCTATATGTACCAGGTTAGGATTAGTTACATTGGTAGTGGTGGTGTTGTGGGGGAGAGGAGGGTGGGAGATGTGAGAGAAAGGCCATCTGGGAGCTGCTCTAATAGCACAGATGAGAAAGAACCTGAGGTCTGCAGCAGTCTGGAGAGGATATTGGAGAGGATTCTGAGAGACAGGATTTATGATTATTTGGAAAAGCATGGTTTGATTAGAGACAGTCAGCATGGCTTTGTGAGGGGCAGGTCATGCCTCACAAGCCTTATTGAATTCTTTGAAGATGTGACAAAACACATTGATGAAGGAAGAGCAGTGGATGTGGTGTATATGGATTTTAGCAAGGCGTTTGATAAGGTTCCCCATGGTAGGCTCATTCAGAAAGTAAGGAGGCATGGGATACAGGGAAAGTTGGCTGTCTGGATACAAAATTGGCTGGCCCATAGAAGTCAGAGGGTGGTAGTAGATGGAAAGTATTCAGCATGGAGCTCGGTGACCAGTGGTGTACCACAAGGATCTGTTCTGGGACCTCTGCTCTTTGTGATTTTTATAAATGACTTGGATGAGGAAGTGGAAGGCTGGGTTAGCAAGTTTGCCGATGGCACGAAGGTTGCTGGAGTTGTGGATAGTGTGGAAGGCTGTTCTAGGTTGCAACGGGACATTGACAGGATGCAGAGCTGGGCTGAGAAGTGGCAGATGGAGTTCAACCTGGAAAAGTGTGAAGTGATTCATTTTGGAAGGTCGAATTTGAATGCGGAATACAGGCTTAAAGACAGGATTCTTGGTAGTGTGGAGGAATAGAGGGATCTTGGGGTCCATGTCCATAGATCGCTCAAAGTTGCCACCCAAGTTGATAGGGTTGTTAAGAAGGCGTATGGTGTGTTGGCTTTCATGAACAGGGGGATTGAGTTTAAGAGCCGCGAGGTTATGCTGCAGCTCTATAAGGCCCTGGTTCGACCACACTTGGAATATTGTGTTCAGTTCTGGTCGCCTCATTATAGGAAGGATGTGGAAGCTTTCGAAAGGGTGCAGAGGAGATTTACCAGGATGCTGCCTGGACTGGAGGGCATGTCCTATGAAGAAAGATTGAGGGAGCTAGGGCTTTTCTCATTGGAGCGAAGAAGGATGAGAGGTGACTTGATAGAGGGGTACAAGATGATGAGAGGCATAGATAGAGTGGATAGTCAGAGACTTTTTCCCAGGGTGGAAAGGGCTATCACCAGGGGGCATAATTTTAAGGTGATTGGAGGAAGGTTTCGGGGCGATGTCAGAGGTAGGTTCTTTACACAGAGAGTGGTGGGTGCGTGGAATGCGCTGCCAGCGGTGGTAGTAGAAACAGATACATTAGGGGCATTTAAGCGACTCTTGGATAGGTACATGGATGATAGTAGAATGAAGGGTAGGTAGTTAGTTTGATCTTCGAGTAGGTTAATAGGTTCGGCACAACATCATGGGCCGAAGGGCCTGTACTGTGCTGTACTGTTCTATGTTCTAATATTGCTACCAGTAATTCTGAGGCATTAGTGTATTAATAAAGGATTCGGTTGAGGCCCTAGTCTGTTCATTTGAGGATTTATGCATCATGAAAAGGCTTCCTATGAATTTGCTGGGTTTCTGATTTGTTTTTAATGTTAATTCCTGCAATTTGAAATGACTTTTAAGGAGTGGAGGTATATATATTCCCAAATCAAAAGACTGTCACTGGGTATTTGCCAGGATTAGTATTATTTATCCCATTCTCTCCAACCAAGTGGTTCAATTGCTGCTTCTCTACGGTTTCACCTAACTGATCAGTCTGATTGCATAATGACAATGAGCATACTCAGTCTTTGTCATAATATAGATTGATGGTTGGAGGTAGGGAAGCAAAAGTTGAGAAAAATAGAAAATTTCTTGAATCGTGTATAATTGTGTATGTATAATATGTACTAACAAATCTTCCATGATGTTTTTCATGGTGAAAAGTCTTTCATGGTGACTTAGAAATTTTATAAGAATGAATGTGTTATGCCAAGTTGCCAGGAATACAGATTTAACAGCACAAGGGGAACAGTCCTAGGATCTGGGAGTATTAGGGAAGGGCCCAAGATCTGGTGCTTCTCAAATGGAGTTTTAAGATCCCACCAGGAGGGAGTTTCCAAGGATTGGAAGCACCAGGGAAGGGGAGAAGTGCACAATTTACTAATATCCACTCCCAGTCTATGCCAGGGCACAGGAGCAAAAAGTGTACTTTTCAGTGCACCATTAATGAGTTTGCCAACTCAGCAAGACTATTGTACACCTTATTGACTTTAAATTGAGCTTCCAACCCCTATTTGCTCTATCACAAGGACCACCAACTTCCGTCTTCCATAACATTGCCCATTTCTGCCCCTGCCTCAGCCCATCAGCTTTTGCTACTGAGAAACTCAACTATTCCAATGCTCCAAAGACCAGAGCCCCATCCATTTTTTTTTCCAGTTCTGATGAAAGATCACTGAGCTGAAACGTTAACTCTGCTTCTCTCTCCACAGATGCTGCCAGACCTGCTGTGTATTTGCAGCATTTCTTGTTTTTATTTCAGATTTCCAACATCTGCAGTATTTTGTTTTTAATATCCCATCCATCTTCCACTCTTTATAAACTTGAACTAATCCAAAACTCTGCTGCCCATATCCTAACCCTTACCATGTCTCAGTCACCATAACGCCTGCACTTGCTGACTTATATTGGCCTTGCCCATCCCTATCTCTGAAACCTCCTACAACTTTCTGAAAACTCTGCAATCCTCCAACTCTGGCCTTTTATGCATCCCATCACCCAGCAACGGAAACCATACCTACAGCTGCCTAGACTCTAGATTCTGGAATTCTGACTCTAAATCTCTCCACCACACTCTGCTTTAAGATCCTCCTTAAAAACTACTTCCTTAACCAAACTTTTATTCATCCTTTCTAAGATATCCTCTTTTGGCTTGATATCAAATCTTTTGTCTGATTATGTGCCGGTGAAGCACCTTGCATTGTCTTTTACAATTTGTTGCTCAACCATCACCCTGTGCTTGTTGACTTACATTGGCTTCCAGTTAAGTAACGCCTTTATTTTATAATTCTCATCCTTGTTTTCAAATCCCTCGATGGGCTCGCCCCTCCCTATATTTACAATCTCATTCAGCCCCACAACCCTCCGAAATATCTGCACTGCTCTAGTTCTGGCCTCTTGAGCAACGTCTATTTCAGTCACTCCACCATTGGTGACCGTGCCTTCAGTTGCTGTGACCATAAGCTCAGGAATTCCCTCCTCTAATCTCTCTGCTTTTCATTTCTCCTTTAAGACACTTCTTAAAACCTATTTCTTTTGCAAACTTTTGATCAAGTTTTAATATTTCCTTATGTTGCTCAGTGTCATATTTTGTTTTATAGTGTTCCTGTGAAGTGTCATGGAATGTTTTATATAAATACAAGTTTTGTCTTTAATAAAAAAATTCAATAAACATATTACATAAAATGTTGAAATGTTTAGCATTTGTGGACTTTCAAAGGTTTTACATTAAAAAGAACTCTTTTGTAAGATTGAAAAATGCTTCCGGAGAGAACCTGAGATCACAGGTCTTGCTATTCACAGGTGCTCTCTCTCAGCTTTCTTATTAAATGTCATTCATTTGCTTGAAATAAAACTTTGAAAATTCAATCTCCAGTGGCTATGAAGATATCTTGGAAAAAGCAAAACCCCTTAAGCTCCTACTGATTCAGAAATTGTATTTACGTAATTCTGTAAGTTGCACATTCTCAGAATGTACAAATTTATTCAACCCTCTAACCTGAGGTAAAATTGTTCAGTGGAAACCCAACATCAGTAAGACTTTGAAGTTAAAAACTTTAATGAAGATGCCAAGACATGAAAAACATTTCATTGGATAAATGTAATCATTATTTTGAATTCATATAAGATCTTTTAACTGCTCAATTTCAATTACTTGGAAAGAAGTGGTATTTGAACATATTTTTAGAAATATTTTGAGTGATTTTATTGGTTTAACAGACAAACCATGATGGCAAAGGAAATGGTTATATCTTTAGAGTACTGATATTTGCTATTTAAAAGTATCTGTTCAATGCTGTCTAGCAATTTTTACCCTGTACATTATTTCAGTCAAGATTGAACTATCTTTTCATCGAGTAACATGTAGAAACAGTGCATCTTTAGAAGCAGTTTAAGTGTTGAAGATTGTACTGACAGAGCAGTAAAATGGGTGGGGAGTAGGGGGAGAGTGGAAGAACCCTAAATATGGTTATTGATGCATTTGCAGTTTTGACAGTAATTTTTCATTCCCATTTTCTTGAAGGCACTGATATTGGTGCAGTTATCGTTCCATTGGTGCAGCTTGACCAAATGGCCCAGAAAGTGAGTGATATTAGGGACTCTAACTGTGGGGATCGCCACACCCAAAGCTCATATTGTCCTCTTCCAAAATTAATGTGTAGGTGCGTGCCAGCAGCCATTGCTAGATAGCGATCAGGATTGGTAACCTTGGGATTAGGGATGATTCTCCCGAATCTAATCTATGAAATTGATTCAAGTAGGAGCATCAGCTTCTCAGTTAAAATCAACAAATGCAACAAAGGCTAGGAATTAGACCTTTGGCCTCCCTTGTCTGTATGACTCGGTTATTGACTGCCTCATGTAGATGACCTTGTGGGGAGCTGAAATGATCCAGTTTTACATTCGTGGCATTTTAATCTAGGAGTAATGGATGTAGGATTTGTGATTTTATGAGTGACAGAAGGGCTGTCTTCAAAATTGGATTTTTTTGGCATTACTCAGTGTAATTGTTGCCTAGAGGTTGCATGATTCACCCATAGATTAGCAGCAAGTGTGTGTGTGTTCTGCAGTGCTTTCTGATGAAATTGTAAATTAACATTCTTGTTTTGATTCTAAAACAACACTGTTCATCTCTAGTGTACTCGAGAGCTGATCAACCCTAAACATCTTAGCACTGCAATGATTTCAAACTGCTGTAGTTATCAGTGTTGGAAACATCATTTATTGTGAGTACTGGGACTTAACGTTACTTGAGCCACAGACTAACAATATATAATTAAAACTTAATTTGAAATTCAAATTCTTAGAGTGCCAACTATCCTCCCACACTTATTTTTTCAGAGCTTCAGCTTTACTTATCAAAGCTTATGGATAATTGCAACAATCAGTTTGTTCCATTTTATTGGCTAACGGACATGAACAGCTAAAAATGTAGGTTGCAGCCTTAATGGTTAATTTGTGGGTGTATGGCTCTTGTTTTATGCACTTCGCCCTACCTTTTGGTGGGGCAGGCTGATACTCTTCTCAGTATGGAGCGGTACTGGCACGCCTGAGAGCATATCACCAGCTTCTCCCCTTAGCTAAAGACAGTGCCCAAGAAAGGACCTATACCTACCCAACCATAGAATTTTTACTCTAATCTGCAAGGTGGTCCTTGTGAAGGGAGATACACCTAGTTCCTTCAATGTCTGCCCACAGAGCTCGGCAACATGGAATCAATGCTCTTACTATGTTGGCTGTTCACTGCGTATTACAAGATAGATATATATGAGGAATATCATTCAATCCATCCAGCCAGAAAAAATTTGCTATTATTCCATTATAGCATCAAACTGTTTCCAAAACTGTTTGTTGGGTTTTGACTCTACTATTCTGTGCAAAATCAATTCTATGTATTGATCACTCTGAAGAGCTTCCCAATGTCAGTTTTAAATTTTTCATTTCCATTTTTTAAATTCTTTCATGGGATGCAGGCATCGCTGGCAAGGACAGCATTTGTTGCCCATCCCTAACTGTCCTTGACAACTGAGTGGCTTGCTCAGCCATTTCAGAGGGCAGTTTAGAGTCAACCACATTGCTTGGGTCTGGAGTTACATGTAGGCCAGACCAGGTAAGGAGGGCAGATTTCCTTCCCTAAAGAACATTCTTGAACCAGATGGATTTTTTACGTCAATCAATGATAGTTTCACAGCACCATTATTGAGACTAGCTTTCAACTCCAACTTAATTAATTGAATTTAAATTCCACCAGCTACCTTGGTGGGATTTGAGCCCAGGGCATTGCCTGAGCCTCTGGATTACTAGTTCAGTGACATGATCACTACGCGACTGCCTCACCTTGTTGCAGTTTGGTTTGATGAAATCTTCTGGATTTACCTTTTTCTGTATCTTCAATGTCACTGGGTCTAAATCCTGGAGCTCCCTACCTAACACTATTGCAGTAGCACCTTCACCACATGGGCTGCAGCGGTTCAAGAAGACAGCCCACGATCACCTCCTCAGGGCAACTATGAATGGGCAATAAATGTTGACCTTACCAATAATGCCTACATCCCAAGCATAACTGAAATAAACATTTTGCTATCTACATAGCTTTGTAAGAGCACCCCTGTCAGCTCTTTATTTATCAGCAGCTAGTAGTTTTTCTTTGCACCACCTCCAGGGATTGAATGTCTTGGCGTCCATAGAAGAAATCATAAAAGGTTTACGGCACAGAAAGAGGCCGGCCGAATAAAGAGCCACCCAGCCTAAATCCACTTTCCAGCATTTGGTCTGTAGCCCTGCAGGTTATGGCACTTGAAGTGCATATCCAGACAGCTTTTAAATGAGTTGAGGATTTCTGCCTCTACTGCCCTTTCAAGCAATGAGTTTCAGATCCACACCACCGTCTGAGTGAAAATTATTTCCTCAACTCCCCTCTAATCTTGCTACCAATTACTTTAAATCTATGCCCCTTGGTCACTTATCTCTCCGCTAAGATAAATTGGCTCTTCACATCCACTCTATACAGGCCCCTCACAATTTTGTACATTTCAATCAAATCTCCCCTCAGCCTTCTCTGTTCCAAGAGAACAAACCCAGCCTATCCCATCTTTCCTCATAGCTGCATTTTTACAGTCATGGCAACATCCGAGTAAATGTCCTCTGTACCCGCTCTAGTGCAATTACATCCTTTCTGTAATGAGGTGACCAGAACAGCACACAGTACTCAATTTGTGGCCTAACTAATGATTTATACAGTTCCAGCTTCCTGTTATATTTTATACCTCGACTAATAAAGGAAACGATTACATATGCCTTCTTAACCACCTTATCCACCTGTCCTGCTACCTTCAGGGATCTGTGGACATTCACTTCCTCTACACCTCTCAGTATTCTCCCATTAATCGTGTATTTTTTTGCCTTGTTTGAGCTCCCCAAATACATCACCTCATACTTCGGGTTGAATTCCATTTGCCACTTTTCTGCCCACCTTACCAGTCCATCGATATCTTCCTGCAGTCTACAGATAGTCTCCTCGCTATCAACCACATTGCCAGTTTTTGTGTTGTCTGCATACTTCTTGATCATACCCCCTACATGTACATCCAAATCATTAATATATACCACAAAAAGCAGGGGACCTAGTACTGAGCCCTGCGGAACACCACTGGAAATAGCCTTCCAGTCACAAAAACACCTGTCAGCAATTACCCTTTGTTTCCTGCCACTGAGCCAATTTTGTATACAGCTTACTACATTTCCCTGGATTCCATGGGCTTTTATTTTTTTAACCAGTCTGCCATGTGGGACCTTGTCAAAAGCCTTGCTAAAATCCATGTAGACCACATCAACTGCACTACTCTCATCAACCTTCCTTGTTACTTCTTCAAAAAATTTAATCAAGTTAGTCAGACAAGATCTTCCCTTAACAAATCCATGCTGACTATCCTTGATTAATCTGTGCCCTTCTAAGTGACAGTTTATCCTGTCTCTCAGAATTGATTCCAATAATTTGCCCACTAATGAGGTTAGACTGACTGGCCTGTAATTATTCAGTTTATCCTTTGCTCCCTTTTTAAACAAAGGTACGTTAGCAGTCGTCCAGTCTTCTGGCACCACACCTGTATCCACTGCGGATAGGGTCAGCTGTGGCTCCATTACTTGCCTCTGAGTCACAAAGTTCTGGTTTCAAGTCCCATGCCAGGACCTGAGCACACAAATCAATGCAGGAGTGCTGCACTGTCAGAGGTGCCATCTTTCAGATGAGATGTTAAACCGAGGCCTTGTCTGTGCTTTCAGGTGGACATAAAAGATCCCACAGCACTATTTGGAAGAAGAGCAGCAGAGTTGTATCCTGATCAATATTTATTCCTCAATCAATATCACAAAAACAGATTAACTGTTCAGTTATCATGTTGCTATTTGTGGGAGCTTGCTCTATGCCATTTTCCTATGTTACAACAGTGACAACACTTCTAAAAAAGACGTGCAGTAGTCATGAAAGGTACTATATAAATGCAAGTTGTTTTCCAGTACGCAGTTGGTAATCTCACCAAAGTACATTACAGTTTAAGCTTTAATTTCTCTGATTTATTGAGGTAGATTTACCCCCAGATTGATAACTGGGTGAATGGCCAGTGGAATGTCACCTGATGGTCCCACTGAAAGGTCCATTCCATTTTGAGGGCGTCAATTTACGCCAAGCTGATGGGCTGGAAAT
The DNA here is from genome assembly GCF_036365525.1 of Heterodontus francisci. NCBI lineage: Eukaryota > Metazoa > Chordata > Chondrichthyes > Heterodontiformes > Heterodontidae > Heterodontus > Heterodontus francisci. Next base: position 195,646,641 of record NC_090372.1, on the reverse strand, counting down.
TGCCCTGGTACCATCTGCCGATATCAAGCTATTGCAATATCAGGAGCAAAGAACAAAGAAAATTACAGCACAGGAACAGGCCCTTCGGCCCTCCAAGCCTGCGCCGATCCAGATCCTCTATCTAAACATGTCGCCTATTTTCTAAGGGTCTGTATCTCTTTACTTCCTGCCCATTCATGTATCTGTCTAGATACATCTTAAAAGACGCTATCGTGCCCACGTCTACCACCTCTGCTGGCAACGCGTTCCAGGCACCCACCACCCTCTGTGTAAAGAACTTTCCACGCATATCCCCCCTAAACTTTTCCCCTCTCACTTTGAACTCGTGACCCCTAGTAATTGAATCCCCCACTCTGGGAAAAAGCTTCTTGCTATCCAACCTGTCTATACCTCTCATGATTTTGTACACCTCAATCAGGTCCCCCCTCAACCTCCGTCTTTCTAATGAAAATAATCCTAATCTACTCAACCTCTCTTCATAGCTAGCGCCCTCCATACCAGGCAACATCCTGGTGAACCTCCTCTGCACCCTCTGCAAAGCATCCGCATCCTTTTGGTAATGTGGCGACCAGAACTGCACGCAGTATTCCAAATGTGGCCGAACCAAAGTCCTATACAACTGTAACATGACCTGCCAACTCTTGTACTCAATACCCCGTCTGATGAAGGAAAGCATGCTGTATGCCTTCTTGACCACTCTATTGACCTGCGTTGCCACCTTCAGGGAACAATGGACCTGAACACCCAAATCTCTCTATACATCAATTTTCCCCAGGACTTTTCCATTTACTGTATAGTTCACTCTTGAATTGGATCTTCCAAAATGCATCACCTCGCATTTGCCCTGATTGAACTCCATCTGCCATTTCTCTGCCCAACTCTCCAGTCTATCTATATTCTGCTGTATTCTCTGACAGTCCCCTTCACTATCTGCTACTCCACCAATCTTAGTGTCGTCTGCAAATTTGCTAATCAGACCAAGGTGGAGAATGCAAGAGCTGGAGCAACAGCAGCCCAGACTGAGTTTATGGAGTCTGGAGGAGCACAGCCACTCCTTCCTGCCCCACCCAAAGATGAAGAGGAACTCACTTTCAGGATCACTACCTACCAGGCTACTAGGATGACCCCATCAGAACGCTGATGGCCACCTAAACGGTGGCAACAAGGGGCTAGGTTCTAATGTTTAATTTTCCAGTCAGCATTGCCCCATTTTTGCCAGGTGGGAGGACTGAGTATTCGGCCAGTACTCTTAGGTAATGCTGGGGACAGGGCATAGCAAAATAAAAATTGGGAGCTCTACTTTTCTGGTTATATAGTGAAGTAAATTTAAAGCACACCTCAACAGGTGAATTTATAGGTTACAGAGCTACTAGTGAACAGGGGGATATGCTTATTTTGAAAATACTATTTTAATGCCAAATATTTGGAGTGAAATTCATCTTGGGCGGACATATAAAATGGGCGGCAGCACAACAGCAACTCACTTTTACTCTCAGTGACGCATCAAAGTCAATTGAATAGATAACCAGGTGATGTGAAGAATGAGCAGCTGATGTGTTACCACCCATTTCACGCTACCTTGCAAGATGAATTTCACCCCCTTTGCCATCTAGATTTGTAACTGCATTTCTGAAGTATGAAGCCATGACATATTTGGGCTACAAAAGCAAAATACCGTGGCTGCTGGAAATCTGAAACAAAAACAGAAAATACTAGACATACTCAGCAGGTCATGTGGCATCTGTCCAGAGAAAAAAAAGAGTTAATGTTTCAGGTCTGTGTGCCTGTGGGGGAGGTTGTGGCATAGTGGTAATGTCACTGAACTAGTAATCCAGAGGCCCAGGCTAGTGCCCTGGGGACATGGGTTCAAGTCCCACCATGGCAGCTGATGGAATTTAAATTGAATTAATTAAGTCTGGAACTGAAAGCTCATCTCAGTAATGGTGCCATGAAATTATCATCAATTGTTGTAAAAACCCATCTGTCCTTTAGGGAAGGCAATTTGCTTGCCTTACTTGGTCTGGCCTGCATGTGACTCCAGACCCACATCAAATTGGTTGACACTTAACTGCCCTCTGAAATGGCCTAGCAAGCCACTCAGTTGTCAAAGGCAATCAGGGATGGTGAACAAATGCTGGCCATGCCAATGATGCCCACATCCCATGAAAAAAACCTTTCACCAGAACAAATATTGGGGTTAGTTCTATGCACTGTTATATATTCTATGCCCCTAAATATGGTTCGCCAACTTCTGTTAACTGTACAGATTAGAAGTGGGAATGGATATATTAGTATTTGTGGCATCATTCTCCTAATATTAGGTATCTAGTAGCTCCACATATACATTTGCATCACAGTCAACTGGCTGTAATTAAGGAAGTGTGACTTTAGTATATTTATTTTTATTTACTGCATTTTCACCTGTTTCTGAATGAATTCAGTTTTAACGTACCATATTTTGCCCTTTAGCTGTGACTGAAATTGTTGGCACAGCCAGTCTCTATCACTTTGGCTAATTAATTAGCAACCGTTCATTTATTCATGAAAATTCTGCAAATTTAATTGCTTCAAATGTAGATGTGGCTGTTATCATATTCTCACTGATTAAAGAAGATTTTTTTTTGTTTTGTGATGAAATAATTAAAGTATATTAGTTTATAAGAGGTAAGAGCTAATTTGTACCCATGTGTTGAGAATTAAAATATTTTTGCAAAAATTAATCTTTCCAGTGAAAGAGTTCTACAGAGTTTTATATTAAAATCAAAACATCAATTAATAAAGTTGAAAGTTTAAAATGGAATATGGTGTGACATCTGGATGAGTAAATTAAACATTGAATGTTCTAATTGATAGATAAGTATGTGCCTGGATCCTATCACATCAATACTGCTAATGATTTATTCAGAAACTCATAAAGGTATTTCTTTAGTTGAAGGACAGTTTAACAGAGAAGATTGTGCCTGTTTTTAATTAGACAGAAACAAGATACTGCAACAGCTTTGTGATGAACTGATTTGTATATGGGACAGCAAGCTAACGTCTCTGGTCCAGTTTGCCATTACCTACTTTCAGGACAAGAGTGATGAGATTTGGCCTTTGCTGCTTGCGGCCACTTCAGCCTTGTCTATTGCAATCATGCACTCAGCTTCACAGATACTCATTGAACCTCCTCCTCCAGTTAGTTGCTTGATTTTCCATCACCATCGTCGACTGGATGTAGAAGGCGACAAAGCTTTGCTATTGGCTCTAGGACTGCTCAACTTATAACCTGTTTAGTTTGTAGGTAGTTCTGTGTTGTCACTTCAATAGACTAGTGTGTCAATCTAAGTTATACCTACTGCTGCTCAAATACCCCCCACTGAATCAGGGTTGATCTCTTGGCTTGATGGAGCTGATGGAGAAATAAATATGCTGGCCCATGAGGTTACTGTGCCTCAAGGCTACCCATGGCTGTTAGATCTACCCTTGGTCTGTCCCAGATAGCATGGTGCTAGTGTCCCATTGTATGATAAAGGATGTGCACATTGTAAATTGATTCTTTACAGGGGATATACACCCGCTCCACTGAGTAGAAACAGGGCAGTAGCACCCAAAAATTGTGGGGATGAGTTTACCACTCCATTCCCACTCCAGCCAATGCCATCCTGAAATGGGCCTACTGTAGATGGCCTGATTTTAGCAGAAGGACCTTTTAATATGCAAATTGGGGCCTGATGCTGCCATTTTGGGAACTCCTTGGGTGAAGTATGTGGATTGCATTATCCACCCATTTTTACCCAGCAATAATGAAGGAATGGCAATACATGTCATGTCAGGATGGTGTGTGAGTTGGAGAGGAGTTTGGAGCTGATAGAGTTCCCATGATATAACTCACCCTGTCCTTCTTTGTGGTAGAGTCATGAGGCTGGGAGCTGCTGTTGATGTAAGCTTAGTGAGCTACATCAGTGTGTCCTGCAGTGGGTGCACACTGCAGTCACAGTGTGTCAGCAGTGGAAGAGGTGAATATTGAATCCCATGGTAGAGACGCACCAATGATGCATGCTGCTTTATCTTACTCTTTGGCATATTGCCCTCTTTCTGAATCTCATAAGGAACAATAGTTGTTTAAATTGTAGTACATTAGAATTAGAACATGACAGCGCAGTACAGGCCCTTCGGCCCTCGATGTTGCGCCGACCTGTGAAACCATCTGACCTACACTATTCCATTTTCATCCATATGTCTATCCAATGACCACTTAAATGCCCTTAAAGTTGGCGAGTCTACTACTGTTGCAGGCAGGGCGTTCCACGCCCCTACTACTCTCTGAGTAAAGAAACTACCTCTGACATCTGTCCTATATCTATCACCCCTCAACTTAAAGCTATGTCCCCTCGTGTTTGCCATCACCATCCGAGGAAAAAGACTCTCACTATTCACCCTATCTAACCCTCTGATTATCTTATATGTCTCTATTAAGTCACCTCTCCTCCTCCTTCTCTCCAACGAAAACAACCTCAAGTCCCTCAGCCTTTCCTCGTAAGACCTTCCCTCCATACCAGGCAACATCCTAGTAAATCTCCTCTGCACCCTTTCCAAAGCTTCCACATCCTTCCTATAATGCGGTGACCAGAACTGCACGCAATACTCCAGGTGCGGTCTCACCAGAGTTTTGTACAGCTGCAGCATGACCTCGTGGCTCCGAAACTCGATCCCCCTACTAATAAAAGCTAACACACCATATGCCTTCTTAACAGCCCTATTAACCTGGGTAGCAACTTTCAGGGATTTATGTACCTGGACACCAAGATCTCTCTGTTCATCTACACTACCAAGAATCTTCCCATTAGCCCAGTACTCTGCATTCCTGTTACTCCTTCCAAAGTGAATCACCTCACACTTTTCCGCATTAAACTCCATTTGCCATCTCTCAGCCCAGCTCTGCAGCCTATCTATGTCCCTCTGTACCCTACAACATCCTTCGGCACTATCCACAACTCCACCGACCTTCGTGTCATCCGCAAATTTACTAACCCACCCTTCTGCACCCTCTTCCAGGTCATTTATAAAAATGACAAACAGCAGTGGCCCCGAAACAGATCCTTGCGGTACACCACTAGTAACTAAACTCCAGGATGAACATTTGCCATCAGCCACCACCCTCTGTCTTCTTTCAGCTAGCCAATTTCTGATCCAAAGCTCTAAATCACCTTCAACCCCATACTTCCGTATTTTCTGCAATAGCCTACCATGGGGAACCTTATCAAACGCCTTACTGAAATCCATATACACCACATCCACTGCTTTACCCTCATCCACTTGTTCGGTCACCTTCTCGAAAAACTCAATAAGGTTTGTGAGGCACGACCTACCCTTCACAAAACCGTGCTGATTATCGCTAATGAACTTATTCTTTTCAAGATGATTATAAATCCTGTCTCTTATAACCTTTTCCAACATTTTACCCACAACCGAAGTAAGGCTCACAGGTCTATAATTACCAGGGCTGTCTCTACTCCCCTTCTTGAACAAGGGGACAACATTTGCTATCCTCCAGTCTTCCGGCACTATTCCTGTCGACAATGACGACATAAGGTTCAAGGACAAAGGCTCTGTAATCTCCTCCCTGGCCTCCCAGAGAATCCTAGGATAAATCCCATCTGGCCCAGGGGACTTATCTATTTTCACACTTCCAAAATTGCTAACACCTCCTCCTTGTGAACCTCAATCCCATCTAGCCTAGTAGTCTGAATCTCAGTATTCTCCTCGACAACATTTTCTTTCTCTACTGTAAATACTGACGAAAAATATTCATTTAACGCTTCCCCTATCTCCTCTGATTCCACACACAACTTCCCACTACCATCCTTGATTGGCCCTAATCTAACTCTAGTCATTCTTTTATTCCTGATATACCTATAGAAAGCCTTAGGGTTTTCCTTGATCCTATCCGCCAATGACTTCTCCTGTCCTCTCCTTGCTCTTCTTAGCTCTCCCTTTAGATCCTTCCTGGCTAGCTTGTAACTCTCAAGCGCCCTAACTGAGCCTTCACGTCTCATCCTAACATAAGCCTTCTTCTTCCTTTTGACAAGCGCTTCAACTTCTTTAGTAAACCACGGCTCCCTCGCTCGACAACTTCCTCCCTGCCTGACAGGTACATACTTATCAAGGACACGCAGTAGCTGCTCCTTGAATAAGCTCCACATTTCGATTGTGCCCATCCCCTGCAGTTTCCTTCCCCATCCTACGCATCCTAAATCTTGCCTAATCGCATCATAATTTCCTCTCCCCCAGCTATAATTCTTGCCCTGCGGTATATACCTGTCCCTGCCCATCGCTAAGGTAAACCTAACCGAATTGTGATCACTATCACCAAAGTGCTCACCTACATTGGACTGATTTTGTGTTTTTGCGTAATGTCTGCAGTGCATCGAATGTGAGACTTTCACTTAGAGTCATAGAGTCATTACGGCACAGAATGAGGCCATTCATCCCATTGAGTCCATGCCTTCTTTCTGTAGAGCAATCCACTCAGTCCCATTTCCTTGCTCCATCCATATAGCCCTGCAAGCTTATTTCCCTCAAGTGACTATTCAATTTCCTTTTGAAATATTTCATAGTCTTTGCCTCCACCACCCTTGTAGGCAGTGGGTTCCAGTCCATTATCACTCATTGTGTACATAAGGTCTTCCTCACATCCCCCCTGTACCTTTGCCCAAAACTTTAAACCTGTGACCCCCTAGTCCTTGTATCGTCAGCTAATGGGAACAGCTTTTCTTTGTCTACCTTATGTAAACCTGTCATAATCTTGTACAGCTCTATCAAATCTTCTCTCAACCTCCTTTGTTCCAAGGCAAACAACTACAGCTTCTGCAAACTAACCTTGCAGCTAAAATCTGTCAGCCCTAGAACATTTCCTCTGCAGCCTTTCAAGGACCCTGACATCTTTCCTGAAGTGTGGTGACCAGAGTGGGACACAATACTCTTTTTGTGGCCTAGCCAGAGCTTTATAAAGCATAACTTCCCTGCTTTTGTACTCATTTTCTCTATTTATGAAGCACAAGATCTCATATGCTTTGCTAATTACTCTCTCAATATCTCCTGCCACCTTCAAAGATCTATGCACACGAACCCCAGGTCCCTCTGTTCCTGCACACTCTTTAGATCTGTGCCATTAAGTCTATATTGCCTCTCCCTAACCCTCTGCCAAAATGCATCACCTCACACTTCACTGTTAAATTCCATCTGCCACTTGCCTGCCCATTTTGCTAGCCTACGTCCTGTTGTAGTCACTTGGTATCGTTACCACTGTTTGCCATGCCTCCATGCCATGCAAGTTTGGTATCATCGGCAAATTTTGAAATTTTACTCTGTATTCCAATATCCAAGTCATTTATATCAAAAAAGCAGTGATCCTGGCACTGACCCTTGGAGAACATCACTGTCTACCATGCAGCAGTCTTTAAAAAAGAATCATTTACCATGACTCGATGTTTTCTGTCCTTAAGCCAATTTTTTATCCAAACTAACACTATCCATCTTAATCCATATTTGTGCTTCTTCCTTGATTAATATTGATAATCTGCTCCATTTAGATAATTTTTTCATAAAGAATTTTTAAATTGCCTCAACAGCCTTCGATTCCCAGTAGTGTGAAACACCAATACAAAGTTTATAGGCATTTATGAAAAATTTACATTTATATAGCACCTTATTGCATCCTTGGGCCATCCCAGTGGACTTTACAATGAACGATTACTTTTGAGATCCAGTTACTGTTGTTATGTAGGCAAATGTGATAACCAGTTAGTGGAGTTTATGACATGGGCCACAAACTCTAAGCATTTTATAAGAAAATAAAGACTTGCGTATTAGTACCCATCATGAGCGCAGGATTCCTAAAGCACTTTATAATAAATTATAATTTTTTTGGTGTGTAGTCACTGTTGTAATAACTGGGGCAGCCAATTTGGGCACCAGTAATGGGATAATCTCTTATTGTGATGTTGGTTGAGGGATAAACCATTGGCCAGGATACAAGCGAGAACACCTCTGCTCTTCAAAATGTTGTCATGGGATCAGACAGAGCTTCGCTTTGACATCTCAGCCAAAAGATGGTACTTCCATCTTGCAGCACTCCCTCAGTATTGTAAGTCTAGATTTTGTGCTTAAGTCTGCAAAGTGGAACTTGAACCCACAGCCCTTTGACTCAGAGGCAAGGATGCTACCCACTGAGCCACAGCTGCAGCTTATATTGATTCCCTAGTTGTACTTGTCAGGAAGGCTTTGGCTGGCAAATAATTATCATGGGCACACAGTGTTCCTTTTCTGAAAGATTTTTATGTATTAGCATTGTCCCTGCTGATGTCAGCAGCCTCTTGCTGAAACAGTGATAAATTTAATTTAGATTTTTATTAGTAAGCCTTACCCATCTGAATAAGTAAGACTTGCATACAGTGAACGCAACAAAGTGCTGTGAGCAGCACTGTAAGGCTTAAGCAGAGACTTCGGAGAATTGTGATAATATAGTTCGTTCTGTGATTAATTTTCACAAGATAAAATTGAACCTTTTTCGGCCGTTCAGTTTTTAAAAATTCATTCATGGGATGTGAGTGTCGCTAGCAAGGCCAGCATATGTTGCCATTCCTACTTGCCCTTGAGAAGGTGGTGGTGAGCTGCCTTCTTGAACTGCTGCAATCCATGTGGTGTAGATACACCTACTCACATTGCTGTTATGAAGGGAGTTCCAGGACTTTGACCCAGTGATAGAGAAGGAATGGTAATATAGTTCCAAGTCAGGATACAAAATGTCACCTCTGCCCCATTTCTTACTGTATGACTCTGTCTAGCGGAGTAATATTTGCAGAAAGAAAAAAAGTGTGCTCATTTGGCACCTCAGAAAGCTTGCACAGAAATGTCTGAATGTGCTTTTCATTCAATTATTTAGTTTGAAGTGTAATTATGGCAGCACACACACCAGCCAGTTTGTGTACAGCAAGATATCAAACAGCAGTGAAGCAATTCTATTATGGGTGTGTTGGTTGAGGGAGGGTACCAAGAAAAACCGCTGCTATTCTTAGAATAGTGCCATGGGATCTTTAATGGCAGACAGGACCTTGCTATTAGCATCACAAGTCATATATATTTATATATATATATATATATATATATATATATATATATATATATATATATATAGTTGTATGGATATGTGGGTGTATATCTATATATTAAAACTATATAGATTTCAATAGCAGTTGTTCATTTGTTAGGCAGTGTTTGATTTCTTTTCCTGATAGCAATGCATTAGAATCATAGTGATCTCCTGCACCACAACTTTGACCCTTAACCTAGGTTTTATAAAACAGCTGCTGAATTTGAACTTTTACTTACGTAAAATAAGATCATAGTTGGCTCCATTTAAAATCGGTTGTGCGGAACCCTGCTGCTGAATTTGAACTTTTACTTACGTAAAATAAGATCATAGTTGGCTCCATTTAAAATCGGTTGTGCGGAACCCTGCTGCTGAATTTGCCTATTTCACAATGACTATACTTCAAAGTTAATTCATTGATTGTGAAGCACTTTGGGACTTGTGGATGTGAAAAGTGCCACATAAATGCAGTTTTTTCCTTTTCCTTCTTGCAGTTGTGACGAGACCAATAGAGGTATAACATTCATGAATATGTTTGTATTTTTCTTTTTGCCACTAGAGGCACAAAAGATGCCATCAAACGACACTTCACAGAAGGTTAATTTATGTGAAATAAAAAAAGAAAATTCTGGAAATATCAGCAGGTCTGGCAGCATTTGGGGAGAGAGAAACAGTTAACATTGACCTTTTCATCAACCTGAAACGTTAACTCTGTTTCCCTTTCCACAAATGCTGCCAGACCTGCTGAGTATTTCCAGCATATTTGCTTTTATTTCAGATTACCAGCATCCGTGTTATTTTCCTTTTGTGGTAATTTATGTGATCCCAACAATGTCTAGTAGCTTTCCTATATTAGCAGCTCTCGAAGCCTTGCCAGTTGACTCGATATATCCCGGCAGTCTTCAAATGATTTCAGCCTCTATCTAAAGAGAGAAAGAAGCTGCATTTCTGCAGTGTGGTTTCACTTCTCTCTCATACATATCCCATAGCATTTCACACACAATGAATTACTTTGAAGTACATTGTTATGTAAGTGAAAGCAGAGCTACTTTGCATACAGGCAGGCATCAAGATCATCTAAGTTCCACATAGTGTTTTGACTTCCTTGGTGACCAGAAATTTGAATAGTACACTGCACTATTTGTTTCATTCGGATGCATGTGATCTAGTTAAGAAAATGTGCCACAATTGCAAACCAGTGCTTGGTGAACAAACTTTCCAAAGTCTTCAAGGAAGAATTTGTCCCTCTGTTTGCTGTTTTTGTCTCCTTTCATGGAATAATTGAATTATACATCCCCGGCATATGCACCCTACTGAGTCGCTTGAGATGGCTTGGCCATGTGCGCCGCATGAAAGATTGCAGGATCCCCAAGGACACATTGTACAGCGAGCTCGTCACTGGTATCAGACCCACCAGCCGTCCATGTCTCCGCTTTAAAGACGTCTGCAAATGCGACATGAAGTCCTGTGACATTGATCACAAGTCGTGGGAGTCAGTTGCCAGTGATCGCCAGAGCTGGCGGGCAGCCATAAAGGCAGGGCTAAAGTGTGGCGAGTCGAAGAGACTTAGCAGTTGGTAGGAAAAAAGACAGAAGCGCAAGGAGAGAGCCAACTGCCTAACAGCCCCGACAACTAATTTTATCTGCAGCACCTGTGGAAGAGTCTGTCACTCTAGAATTGGCCTTCATAGCCACTCCAGGCGGTGCTCCACAAACCACTGACCACCTCCAGGCACTTACCCATTATCTCTTGAGACAAGGCGGCCAAAGAAGAAGAAGAAAAAGGTGACCATTCGGCCCATTATGCCTATGTTGGCCCATTATGCCTATGTTGGCTTTTTGAAAGAACTATCCAATTAGTCCCACTCTCTGCCCATTCCTAATATCCCTATAAACTTTTCCTTTTTAACTATATATTAAACTCGCTTTGGAAAGTTACTATTGAATCTGCTTCCACCACCTTTTTGAGCAGTGCATTCCAGATCATCACCGCTCGCCTGTGTAAAAAAAAAAAGTCTCCTTATCTCCCTTTTGACAATTATCTTTACTTATCTCTTCAGCAAAGTTGGGCCAGTTGTCATCTAACATTTTTATTCAGGCACTTCCTTGAACTTTCCTTTTATTAGTTATCACTCCTTATATGTCACTTCATCAGTAGTTTTTATGGGGTGGTTCAGTAGTTTTTCACCGCTTTCCAACTTTCTAAAAAGAAACCTGTTGTAGGCTATTAAACCTGTAACAGCCTCTTTGCGCTAATAGTTTGCATGCATGATCCTTGAATTTTAACCTGTCCGCGACTCGAACTTGATACTAAAATAGGTGAAGCAACTGCAGCCTTAACTTGAGATCATTTAAAAAACAGATCTGTAAGAACAAATTTTACATGACTCATCTGGCCTTCAGCAGCAAGACGATGGAAATAGAGATTGGTCATCATTACTACAATTACCACTCTTAGCCATCTCAAGTTGAAAAGCTGTCAACTGGTGCTTCACTTGCTGTTTTGACCTGTTCCCTCTCTGACATTTTGCCATATCACAGCTGTTTGGTACTTAAGTGAGATTGACTAGTGATTGATTTTCAGTTTCTATAGTTACATGGCAACAGGATTATCTTTTGGCACAATCCCAAATTTCTGCCCAACGTCATTAGCCTACTTCTATCTTTGTCAGTCTGTAACCTTAGAGAATTTCTATCTGTTCTTTTGTATCTAACTTTGAGTGTTGAATGCACTCCCTGAAGTCTATAAGTTTGAACTGTAATAGGTTCTCAAAGCCTTTGGGTCCAATGTATATTTCCTATAAGAAAGATGAAATAAATTCCCAAATTGTAGCTTTCTGAATAAATTGGTAGTATAACAACATAACATATTCTCTCGCTGGCAAACATTGCCATCCAGCAACTAACAACATATTCATCTTGTTCATTTTTCAAACGTGAGAGAAAACTTTTTCTTGGCTAGTATTTGTCTTTGGCTGGTGGGCTTAAATGGTCTTGACGCGCATGTGTTTTTCATCTCGCACTTGCTTTGAAACTCTGTCCACAATCTGTAACCTCATGGCCTGGCATATCCCCCACTCTACCATTACCATCAAGCCAGCAGACCAACCTTAGTTCAATGAAGAGTGCTAGGAGCAGCACCTCAAAACGTGGTGTCAACCTGGTGAAGCTACAACACAGGACTACTTGCATTCCAAACTGTGTAAGCAGCATGCAATAGACAGAGCTAAACAATCCCATAACCAACAGATCAGATCTAAGCTCTGCAGTCCTGCCATATCCAGCCATGAATGGTGGAGGACAATTAAACAACTAACTGGAGGTGACTCCACAATTATCCCCATCCTCAATAATGGGGGAGCCCAGAACCATCAGTGCGAAAGATAAGGCTGAAGCATTTGCAACAATCTTCAGCCAGAAGTGCCAAGTTGATGATCCATTTTGGCCTCCTCCTGAAGTCCCCAGCATCACAGAAGCCGGACTTCAGCCGATTCGATTCACTCTGCATGATATCAAGAAACGACTGAAGGCACTGGATACTGCAAAAGCTATGGGCCCTGACAACATTCCGGCAATAGTACTGAAGACCTGTGCTCCAGAACTTGCCACGCCCCAAGCCAAGCTGTTCCAGTACAGCTACAACACTGGCATCTACCCGGCAATGTGGAAAATTGCCCAAATATGTCCTGTACACAAAAAGCAGGACAAGTCCAACCCGGCCAATTACCGCCCCATCAGTCTACTCTCAATCATCAGTAAAGTGATGGAAGGTGTCATCAACAGTGCCATCAAGCGGAACTTGCTTAGCAATAACCTGCTCAGTGACACTCAGTTTGGGTTTCGTCAGGGCCACTCAGCTCCTGACCTCATTACAGCCTTGGTTGTACAACATGGACAAAAGAGCTGAACTCAAGAGCTGAGGTGAGAGTGACTGTCCTGGACGTCAAGGCAGCATTTGACTGAGTATGGCATCAAGGAGCCCTAGCAAAACTGAGGTCATTGGGAATCAGGGGGAAAACTCTCCGTTGGTTGGAGTTATACCTAGTGCAAAAGAAGATGGTTGTGGTTGTTGGAGGTCAATCATCTGAGCTCCAGGACATCACTTCAGGAGTTCCTCAGGGTAGTGTCCTGGGCCCAACCATCTTCAGCTGCTTCATCAATGACCTTCCTTCAATCATAAGGTCTGAAGTGGGGATGTTCACTGAAGATTGCACAATGTTCAGCAAAATTCGCAATTCCTCAGATACTGAAGCAGTCCATGTAGAAATGCAGCAAGACCAGGACAATATCCAGGCTTGGGCTGATAAGTGGCAAGTAACATTCCTACCACTGCGTTGACCATCTCCAATAAGAGAGAATCTAATCATCTCCCCTTGATGTTCATTAGTATTACCATCGCTGAATTCCACACCATCAACATATTGGGGTTACCATTGACCAGAAACTTAACTGAACTAGCCATATCACAGAATCACAGAAATGTTACAGCACAGAAGGAGGCCATTCGGCCCATCATGCCCACACCGACTCTCTGAATGAGCAGTTCACCTAATGCAATTCCCCCGCCTATAAATACTGGTGGCTACAAGAGCAGGTCAGAGGCTGGAAATTCTACGCCGAGTAACCAACCTCTTGACTCCACTAAGCTAGTCCACCATCCAAAGGCACAAGTCAGAAATGTGATGGAATACTCTCCACTTGCCTGGATGAGTATAGCTCCAACAACACTCAAGAATCTGAACACCGTACAGGACAAAGCAGCCCACTTGATCGGCATCCCATCCACCACATCAAACATTCACTCCCTGCACCACCAGCACACAGTGGCAGCAGTGTGTACCGTCTACAAGATGCACTGCAGCAACTGACCAAGGCTCCTTCGACAGCAGCTTCCAAACCCACAACCTCTACCACCTGGAACGACAAGGGCAGCAAATGCATAAGAACACCACCACCTGCAAGTTCCCCTCCAAGCTACACATCATCCTGACTTGGAACTATATTGCCATTCCTTCACTGTCACTGGGTCAAAATCCTGGAATTTCCTTCCAAACAGCACTGTGGGTGTACCTACACCACAGGGACTACAGCGGTTCAAGATGGAGGCTCACTACCCCCTTCTCAAGGGCAATTATGGACTGACAACAACTGCTGGCGTTACCAGCAACACTCTCATCCCATGAAAGAATAAAACAAAAAAATTCCTTTATATTCGCCTGCACTTGTTCTGAACAGTTTGTGAACTGTGACAACAGTTGCAGAACCTGAAGTAGGAATGATGCCCAATAGAGTATATCCACACCTGTTCAATGAGCAGGATGAACTGGACAGTATAAGAGATAGGCTGCTCAGTACAAGAACTACAGGCAAATGTCATGCAATCAAACATCATGTGATCAAACCTCCAGAAATATGTTTAGCCAGAGTTGGCAATTCTATTCCGTGCTGTAGCTGAGAGAAATTATGAGTACTGTTGGAAATTCCCCAAAAGTCACCAAGTCAAATGTCATTTAGCCCAGAGGGGATCAACCACCATTACAGTAATGATACTTGGCAGCATTAAAAAAAAAATTCAGACCACCTCGTCTTTGGCCCCCTGATCCACATCAGAGTGGCTGTGGGCTACTCTGAATTTCCTGGACACTGTCTGCGCAAGTACTTTCAATGCACCCTTACAATTGGAGACCACCTGTCTCAATCATGCTAATGACCCATCCCCAGGACCTGTGACAGGGTCAGTGTCCCCCTGTGTTGGTGCATTTAAATCCCACCCTTCCATCTGCTGGCAGATCGTTATCATCTAACAAATAGCTTTTTCTTCCCCTTCATTCTTTAGAAAGAGAAGACTGAGGGGTGACCTGACAGCGGTCTTTAAGGTTGAAAGGGTTTGATAAGGCAAATGAAGAGATGTTTCTATTTGTGGGGGAGACCAGAACCAATATAAGATATCAGATAGTCATGAATATATCCAATAGGTAATTCAGGAGAAACTTCTTTACCCAGAGAGTGGTTAGAATGTGGAACTTGTAGTTGAGGATACTAGCATAGATGTGCTTAAGGAGATTCCAGGTAAGCACATGAGGGAGAAAGAAATCAAAGGATTATTTGATGGAGTTAGATAAAGAAGGGTGGCGGGGGGACACATGTGTAGCACAAACACCATGGATATGTGAAGCTGAATGGCCTAATTCTATGTTATAAATGCTATGTACTGTGTTCCAAGTTCATATGCACATTTTATGTTGTTCATGATATTGTCTTGGCAGATCTGCCCTTATAGTTGCTATAGCTATTTTGTTGGGATCCCTCTTTCTGAATTGGATTACTTTGGTATGCTCCTACAGTGTATAGTGGATGCAATGAAGAAGAAAGTGTACATGCCTTTTGGGCCATCTTCATTCTTTGAATGATACTGATCCTCTACATATCATAATCCTATGGATGCACCTGACTTCAATGGAAATAAAAATCAGGAGAGATGCAAAACAAGCTGCTGATACACTTTCAATCATTTCACACTATTGCACAATCAGGGATCAGTGCTGGGACCTTTGCTCTTTGTAGTATATATAAATGATTTGGAGGAAAATGTAGCTGGTCTGATTAGTAAGTTTGCGGACGACATAAAGGTTGGTGGATCTGGCAGCATCTGTGGAAAGAGAAGCAGAGTTAACGTTTCGGGTCAGTGACCCTTCCTCGGAACAAGGGTCACTGACCCGAAACGTTAACTCTGCTTCTCTTTCCACAGATGCTGCCAGACCTGCTGAGTGAATCCAGCATTTCTTGTTTTTGTTTCAGATTTCCAGCATCCGCAGTATTTTGCTTTTATATAAAGGTTGGTGGAGTTGCGGATAGTGATGAGGATTGTCAGAGGATACAGCAGGATATAGATCGGTTGGAGACTTGGGCGGAGAAATGGCAGATGGAGTTTAATCCGGACAAATGTGAGGTAATGCATTTTGGAAGGTCTAATGCAGGTGGGAAGTATACAGTAAATGGCAGAAACCTTAGGAGTATTGACAGGCAGAGAGATCTTGGCATACAGGTCCACAGGTCACTGAAAGTGGCAACGCAGGTGGATAAGGTAGTCAAGAAGGCATACGGCATGCTTGCCTTCATCGGTCGGGGCATAGAGTATAAAAATTGGCAAGTCATGCTGCAGCTGTACAGAACTTTAGTTAGGCCACACTTAGAATATTGCATGCAATTCTGGTCGCCACACTACCAGAAGGACGTGGAGGCTTTGGCGAGGGTACAGAAGAGGTTTACCAGGATGTTGCCTGGTCTGGAGGGCATTAGCTATGAGGAGAGGTTGGATAAACTCGGATTGTTTTCACTGGAACGACGGAGGTGGAGGGGCGGCCTGATAGATGTTTACAAAGTTATGAGCGGCATGGACAGAGTGGATAGTCAGAAGCTTTTTCCCAGGGTGGAAGAGTCAGTTACTAGGGGACATAGGTTTAAGGTGAGAGGGGCAAAGTTTAGAGGGGATGTGCGAGGCAAGTTCTTTACACAGAGGGTGGTGAGTGCCTGGAACTTGCTGCCGGAGGTGGTGTTGGAAGCAGGTACGATAGTGATGTTTAAGAGGCACCTTGACAAATACATGAATAGGATGGGAATAGAGGCATACGGTCCCCGGAAGTGCAGAAGGTTTTAGTTTAGGCAGGCATCAAGATCGGCGCAGGCTTGGAGGGCCAAATGGCCTGTTCCTGTGCTGTTCTTTGTTCTAATTACCCATTATTCCTTGGGAGTTGTACTTAAAGGATCTGGCAATACACTAACATTCTGCTTGCTTTGTCAATTTTTGTTGCACAGAATGTTGGAGCACATTCTTCAAAAAAGAAACGTTTTCTAAATATTTGATGTTAGATATCTAATCACTTTACCTGTAACTTGGTTAAGTTCTGCAGAAATTACAACAGATTTGTTAGATACAAATGTCCTTCAGGAACTAATTTTGGCCTAGATTTTTGTTCTTTTCTTTTACTAAATACTCTTGAATTTCTTGCTGATATGAATTAATTACAAAAAATAGGAAGGGGGCCAATGGAGGAATGTAATGATGTTAAAAGTGACTCAGAAGGTCAATAGCCCTTATAAGATGATATAATATGTTGAAAGTAACATTCAAAGACCCCAAAAAGAAGTCTATAAATTTTATTTGACATATCTACTAATATTATTCCCTATTAAAATAATTTTGACAACTTTATTAACTGTTCTGAGCTATCTATCTGTATTTCTGGATCTGTTCCTGGGATGTGAGCAATGCTGACTCATCCCTAGTTGTCCTCAGGGCATTGAGAGTTAACCATGTTGGGCTAGAGTCATGTGTGGGTTAGATTAGGTAGGGGGCCAGGTTCTGCTCCCTGACTGACATTAATGAACCAGTTAAGTTTTTACAAGAATCTGTCAGATTTCCTGATCATTTTCTGGTGCTAGTCCACAAATGGCCAGATTTTGCATTCCAGTAGGCAACCTCTAGATTGTTAGTCCACTACCACAACCACTTGGTGACTGCACTTCTGTGAGTTCTCCTGGCCTTAGAGGGGGTGAGATTCCTCTAAGCAGTATTTGTAATGTACATATTATTGCATTCACATGGAATTAATTTCTGTCATAGTTCAGTGAATTCATTAAAAATTTCATATGAACACTGTAGCATGTTTGTTACAAAAATCGGGGAGGGCAATTTGACCTCTGATATTAGTCAATATATTGTTTTTCATTGACCTCTCATTCAGCATGGTGGCAAAGTGCATTGGAGCATTTGAGATTAAGAAGTCATCAGTTTTCAGTCTAAGATGTTATAGGAAGCACAGAGGAATAATCGTTCCCAGGCAACACATGGCTGTTCTAGCAGTTGGCTATGGAGTGATGTTTGCAAAGGCCAGTTGAGTTGAGTTGCTGTGGGGAAGCTTTGAGGAAAAATCCTTGCAGGTTATTGTCACTTTGCACCTTAATTGGAGGTAATTAAGGTTATCAATGGATTTTTATGACACCTTTTTCCCCACATAATCATTTCCACAATTTTGTATTACTTGTTTCTGCTCCAGTAATTCCCAATTATTAGCTTCCATTTCTTGTCATTGGATATTTTCACTGCCCACCTGCCAAATAGTCAGAAAAAAACAAATTCCACTTCCACCCGAATCCACCCTCCTACCACCCCCATCCCAATAACTTTGTATTTTATATTGTTGTGAAGAGGTTAATGGAGAAAGCTTTAAGGTCAAGCAACTTCAAAAAGTAAATAGCAGAGACTGCTCCAAATTTACACTCTTAGTTTGACACAAACCTTTTCTCAAGACAACCATTGCAAGGATATTGGAATCTGACAAAAATGTACTGTGGGCTTACTTCAAAAATTGCAAGGTTTTTACATTGATAATTGCATGTGTCGTTACAACTGAACCTTTTCTGATAGCCTTCATTTCCAGTAATGAAAAGGCAGTTTGAAAAGAGTGCAGAAATTACCAAGAAACTTCTGCGCCTACGATTGAAATTTTAAACCCACTCATTACTGAGCTTCTAAACAAATGGCATCATGATAGTAAGTTTATTTTGTAGCTATTCCAGTACAGCTACAACACGCACCTACCCGACAATGTGGGAAATTGCTCAGGAATATCCTGTGCACAAAAAGCAGGACAAAGGCAATCCAGCCAACTGCTGCCCCATCAGTCTACTCTCTATTATCAACAAAGAAATGGAAAGTGTTGTCAAAAGTGTTATCAGGTGACACTTACTCACCAATAACTTGCTCACATGCCAAATTTGGATTCCACCAGGACCACTTGGCTGCAGACCTCATTACAGCCTTTGTCCAAACATGGACAAAACAGCTGAAATCCAAAGGTGAGGAGAGATGCCTTTGTCATCAAGTCAATATTTGGCCAACTGTGGCATAGTGGAGACCTAGTAAAACAGAAGCCAATGGGAATCGGGAATAATCTCCACTAGCTGCAGTCGTACACAGCACAAAGGAAGATGGTTGTGGTTGTTGGAGGCCAATCATCTCAGCCCCTGGACATTGCTACAGGAGTTCCTCAGGGCAATGTCCTAGGTCCAAACATCTTCATCTGCTTCAACAATGATCTTCCCTCCATCATAATGTCAGAAGTGAGGATGTTCACTGATGATTGCAAACTGTTCAGTTCCATGGTGGAAAGTAACATTTGTGTCACAAAAGTGCCATGCATAATTATCTCCAAGAAGAGAGACTCTAACCACCTTCTCTTGACGTTTAGTGACAGTACCATCACTGAATTCCCTTAGCACCAACATCCTTGGGGGTGGGGGGGGTGGTGGTGCAGGGAGAGCAGTGGTGATCACCATTGACCAGAAACTTAACTGGACTAGCCACATAAATACCATGGCTACAACAGCAAGCCAGAGCTGGGTATTAGTAACTCAACTCCTGAGTCCCAAAGTCTTTCCACCATCTACAAGGCACAAGTCAGGAGTGTGATGGAATAATCTCCTATTGCCTGGATGAGTGCAGCTCCAACAACACTCAGGAAGTTTGACATCATCCAGGACAAAGCAGCCTGCTTCATTGGCACCCCATCCACCATGTTAAATATTCATTCCCTCCACCACTAGCACATAGTGGTTGCCCTGTATAGTACCATCTACAAGATGCATGGCAGCACCTTGCCAAAGCTTCTTTGACAACACCTTCCAAACCCGTGACCTATACCTCAACAAGGGTAGCAGGGAGATGGGAACACCACCACCTGCAAGTCCCCCTCCAAGTCATACACCATCCCGATTTGGAAATATATCACCGTTTCCTTATCATTGCTGGGTCCAAATCCTGAAATTCCCTATCTAATAGCACTGTGGGTGTATCTGCACCACAAGGACTGCAGTGGTTCAAGAAAGCAGCTCTCCACCATCTTCTCAAGGGCAATTAAGGATGGGCAATAAGTGCTGGCCTTGCCAGCGATGCCCACATCCCATGAATGAATAAAATATATATAAATAGCGTTTTGGTCTGTATGTGATTTCCCAATGGGGGTGCACTATATTGCACTGTCAGCAATAACACTGTGGCCCATTAGATATGTATGCTTTCTGGTGCACTTGTCCAGGAACTTTTTATTACCTTTGGCCCATTAGGGCTGAGGTAATTGTTTTGTTAGCGACCATGAACTTCTTTTCTATTTTGCTGTTGTTACTCAGAAACAATTTGCAAGTATATTGCTTAAATGAATATTTGTCTATGTTCATGACTTAATTATATCCTCGTAATTTGAGATGTTTAAAGACGACCATAAAATAAATGCGTAACCCATAATTTCCAGTGTATCTGTTCGTTGAGCCAATTACGTTTCTAATGGAAACAGAAACCACTGGAAACAATCAGGAGGTCAGGCAGCAACTGTGGCGAGAGAAATAGTTGCAGTGACACTTCTGTGCAGCATCCGCAATATTCTGCCTGCCTTTTCGATTTGCAATTAAAATTGTTTAGGATTATGATTATTGCAATATATGTTGAAACCTACATTGAGTACGTACATTTTTTCAGGCCCATCATTGTAAGGTTTTGTGAAACCAATTTGCAATGCAACACTGTTCATTAATGCTATTAGATTTCAACTCAACGCAAGTACCTATTTCAACATTTGTTTTCACTGCTATATTTAAGTGGTGCTCGAATTAATTGGTTTTGTCTCTTTATTTCTTTTTTTTGGGTCATATTTTATTATGAACCTCAAAGTTATTACTAATACGTTATTCAAAAGTTAACTACAGGTTGCTGAAAGCTTCTTGGGAGTAATACTGCCTCCTGGTTCACTCACAGTTCTGCTGCTCTTAGTCTATGGCTTAACATTTGAACTATAATCCTCCAGAAAAGGGCCAGCCCATGGAAAGAGAGAAGCAATGATGCTCTTAATTGGATGTGACCTGCAATTAGGTGACCATTAAACAATTGCTACAGCACAGACAAGGCAAAGTGCATTGATCGTCCTCCCATATAGAACCTGTCCCATCAAATTGTACAAGTTGTTGTTGCTTTTCCAAAACAGGCATGTGATCTGCTCTGCCAGATTGCTGCCCATGCAGTGAATGTGGAAAATTTGTCCCAATATTTGATAAACAGCTGAAATGACCCAATAATGGATCAGTGATTAAATTACCTCTGCACTTTGGGTTGAGTCACAGTACAGAATGTCATATCTGGCCTGAAATTCCTGTTGTCAATGATTTACCCAACTTAGCAGTATGGCATATCCCTGCTCCTATTTCTTATGTTCTTAGTTGGTGTGAGTACAAAACAAGAATTCTATCTTGTACTTGCACCAACTTTTTTTGCTAAAACTATCAGAGGAATTTAACTGCCCTACCCCACCCCTCCCCACCCCCAACAATTATGATGTTTATGCCATATAAATATCACTTGTGAAGCATTGGCAAGTGTAAACAAAAACAGTAATATAAATCTGGTGTATAGTTACCAAAGATTAAGATAATGTTACATGTAGTAGCATCATCGCAGCAACAAATTAATCACTGGTTGTGTCTGTGTTGTAGCTGTGACTGCAGGGACCATTTTACCTGGTTATTTTGATTGGTGGCAGGGTGGTTGCTACGGAAATGTTTGCTTAGCCTATGATTTGCTGCAGCGTGTGGTTGAAATAGCTATAGCTGTTAGAGAGTGAATACTGAACATCATAACCCATGTGGCGAGCAAATGTTGCCAACAGTCACCGTTTCATTGATGATTTACTAACTTTGCATTAGTGTTTTAATACATTACATTCACAGGGCTAGTGCAAACTCCATAAATATTTAATGAAATTTAGTCTTTTGGTAATGGCATAATCCTGCAATAGTGCTATCAGACAAGACTATAAACCAGTACTACATATAAACAGAATGTCCACCTTATCCCTGTCTGTGTTTTGCAAACTTTAGCGAAAGTCCAATTAATCACGCACCAAAACAATTTTTAATAAAGCACATACAGATAAGTTTGGAATTCTTTTGTTTTCTAGACCACATTTTGAAGTTCTGTCCAGTTTTGGCCCTCCTCCAAATGGTGGGTGATATGGTGGCCTTGGAAACAGAGCTTTAAGAACCTCACCTTGTTTTAAGAATCTCACCTACTCAGATAGGCTCAAGGGCCTTGGTCTATTTATTTAAGAGCAAACTTAGAACTAATAGAGGTCTATATAATAATTAAAGGGCTGGATAGTGTCACTATGATGGATTATTTCAGTTTAACAGATTGGGGAGGACCAAAGCACACGAGTTTAAACTACGTAAGAGTACGAATAAATGGGATGTTAGACAGTTCTTCTTTTCCCAGAGAGTAGTGAGCCTCTGGAATACATTGCTAGCTGGGCAGGTGGGTATTGACTCTCTGCTGGCCTTCAAGAGGCAGCTGAATTGGTTCCTGGCTGGGGCAGAGATTGCATCATATGGAAGGTGTCTTTATAGGTAGTACTTGGTCTGTGTGATCTCCTGGACTGGTTTTAATCACTTGAGAGGGTCAGAGAGGAATTTTGAAGAGTTTTTTTTCCTTATAGGCCCCTTTTTTTTGGGTTCTCGACTCTCAGGAGATTACGTGACTGCGAGTGTGGAGTGGTGGGAGGGGGTGATGAGGTCAATGGAGGGAAGGAGTGTTTAGTCGTAGTGGACAATCTATCTTGGTGTGGGGCAGGCTTAATGGACCAGCTGATTTGTTTCCTGTCCATCATTTTCATATGCTTGTACATAAAGGATTAGCTTTCATTATAGTGACTTATTTGTCTTAAATGCTGTTGAAGAATGATAACTTAGGGTCTAATGGGGTCTATTTTTTTATTGAACTCCTTCCCATTTGATAGTGCAAAAAAACAAAATGGAGCATAAAAATTTACTGATTTCTTTCTCATACTCTCACGTAAGTGTGCACCTAACATCCACCTACCATCCCATTTATTCCTACTCTTACGTAGTTTAAACTCGTGTGCCTTCGTCCTCCCCAATCTGTTAAACTGAAATAATCCATCATTAGTGACACTACAGCACTTTAATTATTTTATAGACCTCTATCAGGTAAGCTCTAAGTTTACTCTGAAATATAGACCAAAGCCCTTGAGCCTATCTGAGTAGGTGAGGTTCTTAAAGCTCTGTTTCCAAGGCCACGATATCACCGACCATTTGTGGGGTGCAGTGGTGGGGGGGGGGGGGGACCAAAACTGGGCAGAATTTCAAAATGTGGTCTAGAAAACAAAAGAATTCCAAACTTATCTGTATGTGCTTTATTAAAAATCGTCTTGGTGCGTGATTAATTGGACTTTCACTAAAGTTTGCAAAACACA
This sequence comes from Heterodontus francisci, assembly GCF_036365525.1. Taxonomy (NCBI): domain Eukaryota; kingdom Metazoa; phylum Chordata; class Chondrichthyes; order Heterodontiformes; family Heterodontidae; genus Heterodontus; species Heterodontus francisci. The sequence goes on along the minus strand of NC_090372.1, from coordinate 195,623,194 downwards.
GACTGGGTTGTCTGTGTTTTAAAAAATTCTCAATATAAGCTTTACCTGTGTAAAGCTTCTGAAATTTGTTATCTAGTTTTTCTTCAAATAATTGTGAAGAACAACCAAATAGATATTGTTCGACTAACTAAATGATAATTATGTTCCCTGGGAAATTGTGCACACTGCATATACTCAGACGGCAGGATCTAACTTCAGCTGAAACTCTCAGCAAAAAATACCAAGTTCAAGTGCAGACTTCTGAGAGAGGCTTTAACCTTCAAGTAAAAACTCTAATGAAGGCTTTAAAAGACATATCAATCGTCAAATTTAGTCATATTATTGTGAAATACATTAGTTCTTGATTTTTGTTTTGTTTAAAACTGTATTTTTAGCATCAGAAATTTTCAGTTATTGAGAAAAAATGCCACACGAAAAGGACAATCATTTTCAGTTGTTCGCTTCCTTTTATAATTTTTTTGATTGGTAGTTTTTTCCTGGGTACTTAGGATAGGCTGTTTTCATGTGTCCGAGTACTTTCTCATTAGCAATTTTTCAGCACTTTTCCTTTCTTGTGATTTATAAATTTCTTTGGTTCCTGGTAAAACAGCACTAAATCAGAACTAATCAACAAAATATGCCAGCAAAAGTGTGTTGCGAAAAATGTGAAAATAGTAAGTGTGACAAACAGGAAATGTATAGTACTAGACATAAGATTTTTAATGTTTTTATCTTTTTGACAACAACATGCATTTATTTAGTGTAGGATTGCAGGGCTGGGAGAAGTTACAGAGATAGGGAGGGGCGAGGCCATGGGATATGAAAGCAAGGATGAAAATTATAAAATCGAGGTGTTGCCAGACCGGGTGCTGATGTAAATCAATGATGGTGTGAGTTAGTACGTGGGCAGCAGAGTTTTGGATGAACTCAAATTTATAGACAGTGCAAGGTGAGAGGCCGGCCAGGATGGCATTGGAATAGTCAAGGCTAGAGGTAGTAAAGGCATGGATAAGGGTTTCAGCAGCAGATGAAGGGCGGCACAGTGGCGCAGTGGTTAGCACCGCAGACTCACAGCTCCAGGGACCCGGGTTCGATTCCGGGTACTGCCTGTGTGGAGTTTGCAAGTTCTCCCTGTGTCTGCGTGGGTTTTCTCAGGGTGCTCCGGTTTCCTCCCACAAGCCAAAAGACTTGCAGGTTGATAGGTAAATTGGCCATTATAAATTGTCACTAGTATAGGTAGGTGGTAGGGAAATATAGGGGCAGGTGGGGATGTTTGGTAGGAATATGGGATTAGTGTAGGATTAGTATAAATGGGTGGTTGATGTTCGGCACAGACTCGGTGGGCCAAAGGGCCTGTTTCAGTGCTGTATCTCTAATCTAATCTAATCTAAATGAACTGAGGCAAGGGCAGAGTTGGGTGATTGCAGAGGTGGAAGTAGATCATCTTAGTGATGGAGAGGATATGGGGTTGGAAGCTTAGCTCGGGGACAAATAGGATGCCAAGGTTGCAGACATAGAATTGTAGAATATACAGCACAGAAGGAGGCCATTCAGCTCATCGAGTCTGCACTGGCCTTTTCAAAGAGCAATTAGTTAATCCCACTCCCCCTCCTTTTTTTAAAATTCGTTCATGGGATGTGAGCGTTGCTGGCTATGCCAGCGTTTATTGCCCATCCCCAATTGCCCTTGAGAAGATGGTGGTGAACTGCCTTCTTGAACTGCTGCAGTCCTCAGGGTGTAGGTACACCTACAGTGTTGTTAGGAGGGAGTTCCAGGATTATGACCCAGCAACAGTGAAGTAATGGCAATATAGCTACAAGTCAGGATGGTGTGTAGCTTGGAGGGAAACTTGCAGGTGGTGGTGTTCCCGTGCATCTTGTAAATGTTAAACACTGCTACCACTGTGCATCGGTGGTGAAGGGAGTGAACGTTGAGGGTGGTGGATGGGGTGCCAATCAAGCGGCTGCTTTGTCCTGGATGGTGTCGAGCTTCTTGAGTGTTGTTGGAGCTGCACCCATCCAGACAAGTGGAGAGTATTACCTATAAAATTCGAACAGGACTTGACAGGGTAGATGCAGGAAGGATGTTCCCTATGCTGGGGAGTCCAGAACCAGGGGTCATAGTCTAAGGATACGGGGTAAACCTTTCAGGACTGAGATGAGGAGAAATTTCTTCACCCAGGGAGTGGTGAACCTGTGGAATTTGCTACCACAGAAAGCAGTTGAGGCCAAAACATTGTATGTTTTCAAGAAGGAGTTAGATATAGCTCTTGGGTCTAAAGGGATCAAAGGGTATGGGGTGAAAGCGGGAACAGGTTATGGAGTTGGATGATCAGCCATGATCAACAGGGTACTGCCTTGGCGAAGTTTGCAAGTTCTCCCTGTGACCGCGTGGGTTTTCGCCTGGTGCTCCGGTTTCCTCCCACAGCCAAAGACGTGCAGGTTGATAGGTAAATTGGCCATTATAAAATTGCCCCTAGTATAGGTAGGTGGTAGAGGAATTGAGGGAAGGTGGGGATGTAGTAGGAATATGGGATTAATGTAGGATTAGTATAAATGGGTGGTTGATGGTCAGCACAGCCTTGGTGGGCCGAAGGGCCTGTGTCGGTGCTGTGTCTCTAAATAAAAAATAAAATTAAAAAAGAGTGGCAGAAAATAGGAGCAGGCTCGAAGGGCCGAATGGCCTACTCCTCCTATTTTCTATGTTTCCAATCCATCACACTCCTAACTTGTGCCTTGTAGATGGTGGACAGGCATTGGGGAGACAGGATGTGTGTTACTTGCCGCAGAATTCCCAGCCTCTGACCTGCTCATGTAGCCACAGTATTTATGTGGTTGGTCCAGTTCTAGTCAATGGTAACCCCCAGGATGTTGATTGTGAGAGATTCAGCGATGGTAATGCTATTGAACATGAAGGGGAGATGGTTATATTCTCTCTTGTTTGAGATGGTCATTTCCTGGCACTTATGTGGCACAAATGTTACTTGCCACTTATCAATCTAAGCCTGGATGTTGTCTGGGTCTTGCTGCATCTGGACACGGGCTGCTTCAGTATCTGAGGAGTCGTGAATGGTACTGAACATTGTGCACTCATTAGCGAGCATCCTCACTTCTGACCTTAAGTAGGTCATTGATGAGTTATAGGGATATAGGGAAAGATGAAAGCTGAAGATGGTTTCGACACTACCCTGAGGAACTCCTGCAGTGGTGTCCTGGGACTGAGATGTTTGACCTCTAACAACCACAACCATCTTCCTTTGTGCTAGGCGTGACTTCAACCAGCAGAGAGTTTTTCCCCTGATTCCCATTGACTCTAGTTTTGCTATGGCTCCTTTGAGGCCATACTCGGTCAAATGCTGCCTTGATGTCAAGGCCAGTCACTCTCATCTCTCTTTCCCTATATTCCTGTAATATTTTTCTCCTTCAAGTATTTATACAATTCCATTTTGAAAGCTACAATTGAATCTGGTTCTACCACCCAATCAGGCAGTACATTCCAAATCCTAAACGCTTGTTGTGTAAAAAAGATCACCTCTGGTTCATTTGCCAGTCGCCTTAAATCTGTGCCCTCTGGTTATTGACCCTTCAGCTAGTGGAAACAGTTTATTTTTATTACTCTATCTAATCCCTTCATAATTGTAAACACCTCTATCAAATCTACTCTTAGCCTTCTCTGCTTGAAGGAGAACAATCCCAGCTTCTCCAGTCTATCCATGTAACTATAGGCTGAATTTTACCAGCCCTCCGACATCGGGGATCATGGGGGTTGGGGGGGGGGGCTCGGAACATTCTTCCAGGAGAGGCCGCCTCGACCCCCACGCCGAGAAGGCCGTACCGCATTTTATCGGCGGCAGCGAGGCCTCGGTGTGGCCCCCCTGCCACTCGGCAGCGGGCCTTCATTTTAATATTAAAATTAATTAAAACACATGCAAATAAACCTACCTGGTCCCAAATTGATATCCCATTCTGGCCGGAACTCCCAAACCTTCGATTTCCGCACGGACATCCGAGGTGTGATACTGGTGGGGAGGGGGGATTAGTGAAATTCTCAGGGTGAGATGTTGGTTTGGGGGGGGGGTGGGGGTGCGAGTAGCAGTTTTTTGAATTGTGTGGGGGGATTGTGGGAAGGGTTAATAAAGGTCGGGGGAAACTGCGCCACTGTATAGTATAAATGGGTGGTTGATGGTTGGCACAGACTCAGTGGGCTGAAGGGCCTGTTTCAGTGCTGCATCTCTTGATGACTCTAGATGTGGTGGCACAGTGGTTAGCACTGCAGACTCACAGCTCCAGCGACCTAGGTTCAGTTCTGGGTACTGCCTGTGCAGAGTTTGCAAGTTCTCCCAGTGACTGCGTGGGTTTCTGCTGGGTGCTCTGGTTTCCTCCTACAGCCAAAGACTTGTAGGTTGATAGGTAAATTGGCCATTGTAAATTGCCCCTATTGTAGGTAGGTGGTAGGGAAGATGGGATTAATATAAATGGTGGTTGTTGGTCGGCACAGACTCGGTGGGCTGAAGGGCCTGTTTCAGTGCTGTATCTCTCTATGACTCTATGTTGCTTTGGTGCATTGAAAATATATGCAAATAAGATTTTCCTGGTTCAGCCTCAGTCAGTGGCCAGGGCATCCGAGGAGGATGGTGTGGTCAACAATGCCAAAGGCTGCAGGCAGGTCGAGAAGGATGAGGACTAATAAAATATCTGTATTTGTCACAGTCCCTAGTGACAAATAGCTGTAAACGCGCTCTGTCCGTGCTTATCCATGAACTATGCAACTTGTGTGAATATTAATAGTTCCTGTTACTCATGGAATAGTATCCAAATGGTAGCCAGGAGAGTAAAGGAGCAAGGAGGAAAAATTAGAAAATGCATCAACCAACAAAAATCTGTAAAATTCACAGGGACCGGTTCAATATGACAAATTAGTTTTTGTAAAATGTACTGTTTCTAGATGTAAATAGGACCAGTGAATAAACAGAAAGAGTTATAACAAAGCTCATCCAAAGTAATTAAATTGCAATTTTTAAGTCCCATTATACTAGAAATTCAAAACGTATGTACGTGGTGCTCCCTCACGTTTCATTTGAAACTTGATTGGAATAGCTCCAAAATAATTATTTGTGTTTATAATGGTCTTCCTCACCTTTCAAAATTGCCCTTTTAATCTGTGTGCTCTATATTTTAATTTAAATGTCATATGACGTAAGATAAGTCACTATTGTTTTGCTGATAATACAAGTGCTATTTTAATAGACAACAGAATTAATACTTGCCTTGAAATTCCACAGTAATATGAATTTGTATCTCATTAGTATGCTGCCTTAATGCAGCGTCTCTGAGGTTAATTATAGTAGTACATTGCTATGCAAAGGTTGTGTGGGATTATATTCATAATGCAGTCAATCCTACTTAATTGTATATCTGACAATTTCAAATCTTATTTGCATATATTTTCAATGCACCAAAGCAACATCTAGTCATTATTATGTGTAATATTCTTGCAGTGCATTGGCATACAATGTGCTTAAAACACTTACAAAATATGTCTATATTTACTGGGACCAAAGATCTTCCTGCTGATTTTATAAAATAAGCATCAATTTTCCTAAAGTGTAAGAGTTAGATTTTAATTATTGGTTTTCATTATGGATGCCTTGCTTTAAAGCATTGTTGCATTCTTAATGACTTGCGAGGTAGGATACATAGCTAATGGGAGCAGGTCGTTAGCCCATTAGATTTGACAAACAATTATGATTCTCCCTTTCATAGTGTCATAAAACCGTTTACAATTCTGGCTCAAATTCTTTCTCCTCCCGGCAGTGTGCAGGTACCAGGGATCATCGAGAAGCTCAACCAAATGATCATGAGTCGCGACCTTGAGTATCGTCAGGTTATTGCATGACAAAGGGCATCACAGCCAAGCCTACCCCTGTCCTTACCCACCCCTGACCCTGTTCTCATTCACCCACACAGCAAGCACCCCTGGTGTGGTTTGCTGGACAGCGATCAGAAACAGGGTGGGGGGGGGGGGGCGGGGGGGGAGCTTCCAGCGCCGGGCCGAAAAGAGGTGGGAAACCCCGCCTCTGCATTTCTTCTGATCCCCAGAACGATCCTCCAGTCTTTTGGGGTCAAAGTTTAAGAAAGTGGATCCCCATCCCTTGAAACACTTACACTTAATAACGATGGGATCCCGCCCCCAAGAGCTACCGGCCAATCACAGGGCCGGCAGCTCAACAGTATCGGCAGTGCCACCGGGAGCGTGGCCACTGCCGGTACTGCAGAGGCCCCGGACCCAGGCTCAGCGTTGGAAGTCTGGAATGATCCTCCGCTGATGCAGGCCCCGGTGAGGGGATGATGGGCATTCGGTCCAGGGGGCGGGGGATTCCGGGGATGCAGTGGTTCCCGGGGGGTGTCCTCCTTGGGCCATGAATTGCCCAGGAAGGAGGGACCCCCCCACCCCACCCCCACCACCAAAGCCCACAGGGAGGACACATCGTTTTACAAGGCCCGCGGAACTGTCGGGTTGGGAACAAAATCCAGCCCAAGAATTTTTCTCCCCTCGCTAAAATTGACAGATTTTTGCTGGGCAAAGGTATTAAGGTTGCAAAACCAAGTAAGGTAGATGGAATTAAGGTCAACCATGATCTAAATGAATGGGAAGAACAGGCTCAAGGGGCTAAATGGCCTATTCCTGGTCCTTTGTTCCGAAACTGAAGTCAGTAGTAGCTTGTTGTTCACTAGGCTGGTTTTGATTAGTTTACTGAGCACAGGGGTTGAACCCTCCTGATCTGTAAGGCTCACCTACTTGCTAGACATAATGGGAGAGCTTAAAGACCATTTGAATTGTCCTACTGGTTCAGTTTTTCAGAACAGGTACTTCTGTTAATAAAGTAAAATTAGGTAAAAAAAGATCATAAATATGCAGCATAATTATATTTCCATCATATCATTGATACACAAGGTTTTGACATCAGTATTGCTTAAAAAAAAAGCTTTTTTTTGGTGAGGTGGAGGTGGTGAGGATATAGCTTTTGTTTTGTTAATGATTTTATCCCATCACCAAGTCTGTCTGCCTATGCCGTCCACTTTCTGCAGAAGTATGGGGTTGAAGGTGATTTAGAGCTTTGGATCAGAAATTGGCTAGCTGAAAGAAGACAGAGGGTGGTGGTTGATGGCAAATGTTCATCCTGGAGTTTAGTTACTAGTGGTGTACCGCAAGGATCTATTTTGGGGCCACTGCTGTTTGTCATTTTTATAAATGACCTGGAAGAGGGTGTAGAAGGGTGGGTTAGTAAATTTGCGGATGACACTAAGGTCGGTGGAGTTGTGGATAGTGCCGAAGGATGTTGTAGGGTACAGAGGGACATAGATAGGCTGCAGAGCTGGGCTGAGAGATGGCAAATGGAGTTTAATGTGGAAAAGTGCAAGTTGATTCACTTTGGAAGGAGTAACAGGAATGCTGAGTACTGGGCTAATGGGAAGATTCTTGGTAGTGTAGATGAACAGAGAGATCTTGGTATCCAGGTGCATAAATCCCTGAAGGTTGCTACCCAGGTTAATAGGGCTGTTAAGAAGGCATATGGTGTGTTAGCTTTTATTAGTAGGGGGATCGAGTTTCGGAGCCACGAGGTCATTTTGCAGCTGTACAAAACTCTGGTGAGACCGCACCTGGAGTATTGCGTGCAGTTCTGGTCACCGCATTATAGGAAGGATGTGGAAGCTATGGAAAGGGTGCAGAGGAGATTTACTAGGATGTTGCCTGGTATGGAGGGAAGGTCTTACGAGGAAAGGCTGAGGGACTTGAGGTTGTTTTCGTTGGAGAGAAGGAGGAGGAGAGGTGACTTAATAGAGACATATAAGATAATCAGAGGGTTAGATAGGGTGGATAGTGAGAGTCTTTTTCCTTGGATGGTGATGGCAAACACGAGGGGACATAGCTTTAAGTTGAGGGGTGATAGATATAGGACAGATGTTAGAGGTAGTTTCTTTACTCAGAGAGTAGTAGGGGCGTGGAACGCCCTGCCTGCAACAGTAGTAGTCTCGCCAACTTTAAGGGCATTTAAGTGGTCATTGGATAGACATATGGATGAAAATGGAATAGTGTAGGTCAGATGGTTTCACAGGTCGGCGCAACATCGAGGGCCGAAGGGCCTGTACTGCGCTGTAATGTTCTAATTCTAATACTAACATCTCCCAGAATCCAGTGAGTGTCACGAGATAATTGACTAGCAGGAAGTACACAAGAAGGGGACAGATTCTGTCCATAACAACACAACTTAAGTCGAGAACTCCAGTTTGGCAGATCAAAGACTTTTACCCAACAACAGCAACAACTTGCATTTATATACTGCCTTTAACGTAGTAAAACATCCCAAGGCGCTTCACAGGAGCCTTATCAAACAAAATCTGGCAACAAGTCAACTACAGAGATCTTAGGACAGATAAACAAAAGCTTGGTCAAAGAGAGCGTTTTAAGGAGTGTCTTAAAGGAGGAGAGAGAGGCGATGAGGTTTAGGGAGGGAATTCCACATGTCATGTCTCAAATTCCTCACATGTTGAATCCCAAAATATTATCATCTGGAAGTTCCCCTCCAAGTCACATACCATCTTGACTTGGAACTATATCGCTGTTCCTTCACAGTCACTGGCTGAAAATCCTGGAACTCCCTTCCTAACAGCACTGTGGGTGTACCTACCCCACATAGACTGCAGTAGTTCAAGACGACGGCTCAGCACCACCTTCTCAAGGCCAATTAGGGATGGGCAACAAATGCTGGCCTAACCAGTAACACCCACATCCCATGAAACAATAACAATATTTGAAAATCTTTCCTGGACATTTTGTCCCCATGTGAAGTGCTTTACATTGAATGTCATCGTCCACCTGTCTGCCCAAATCCCAAGTATATTCAAATCCTCCTGTACCTGTTCAGCTCTGGTGTGTACCACCTTCATTAGCTTTGTATCATCTGCAAAGTTAGCCATTGTGATTTAAGATCCAATTAATGAAGCGGAGCTTTGATGGATTTACTATCATTTCTGAAAAATACAAATAGTGATATCTTAAGTAGTATGTGCTTCTATGCTGGATATTGTATTTTTCTCTATAGTTTAAGCATGGCATACTGCATAATTAATAAAATAATGCAATGTGCGGAAAGTATATCAGGATCAAACGGTGATTTAAATGAATCTATTCACTCAAGACTAAAATTTTCTGAGTGCAATCTAAGCTAAGAATTCTTGACAATTTTTCATGGTATTATTTGCCCACTATTTAAACATAGAGTTAACCTGTTTAAAATTAAATAATTGACAAATTAATGCCTTAGTACGAGTTTATGCAGTGATATTGCATACTGTGATTTCTAAAAGTGCAGTTCTTCCTCAATGCTGCAACTGAAGCGTTAGCATTGATTTTGTACTCAAGCCCAGAGGTGAGACTTGAATTCACAACCTTCTGACTCAGAGGCAAAAGCAATGGAGAAGTGACACATAACTCACAGTTTTAGCAAATGTTTGGTGATTCTGTACTAACAAAATGGCCCAGAATATAAGCCTGAATAAAATTTGCACTGTACACTATCATTCTTTTTCAGGAGTTGAAGATGAACATGCCTTAGCAACAGAGCTTAGACAGCGCGGACAACAGGCCCTGCCAGGTCATTCATCTTACACCCGTTCTTCACGGCAGCATTCCACATCCTACCCAAAATACGATTACCAGTATCATGTTGAAGAGGAAGAGGCAGTCGGATCGCCTGCAATGGCCTACAGTGTCCCTGAGGAGGGAGCCATTCCCAACCCAGGTGTGAATCCAAGACAAGAAATGGGAAAGAAAAACACTGAGCAATTGGGCATTGATAAAAATAAGAAAAGCAATTCTCCAGATAAGGTTTGCCGCTGTTGTTCAGCATGCTAGGCTTCATCTTGGAGAAGTTAGCTCTGGCCTTCCATAGTTTGAGGTAGGTTCAGAGTGTCCATTACTAAAGAAGGCCTTCAGTTTTCAGGCAGTGCTAATTCAAGCTAAGAGGAACTCTATTCTTTAGTTAATAACAAGCAGAAACTCTCAAAAATTCATAGAAGTGCTCCACTTACACATATATAAAAATAAAAGTTGTGTGACAAGTGTCAGTACAGGGAGAAATACCCAACAGAGCCTTGGAAAATCTCTGGGTTACAAAGCATGCTCAAATACTTTCAAGGGAGTGGGACTAAGCACCACTGCTCTTTCAAAGAGCTGACACAGGCATGATGGGCCAAACGGCCTCCTTCTGTGCTGTAAGTTTCTCTGATTCTATTAACTGTTTTCTTGACTAAAACGCAACCATTCACATTACTCTGTTTATAAAAAAACTTCCATTCACTAAATCTCAGCCAAATTCCTTAAAAGTAACATGCAAGCTCTCTTGAGCTGCCATTTAATTTTTTATTATTCTTTTGTGCAATGTGGGCACTGCTGGCACAGCCAGCATTTGTTGCCCATCCTTAATTGCCCTTGGACAACTGAGAGGCTTGCTAGGCCACTTCAGAGGGCAGTTAAGAGTCAAGCACATCGCTGTGGGTCTGGAGTTATATGCTGGCCAGACCAGGTAAGGACGGAAGATTTCCTTCCCTAAACAACATTTGTGAACCAGATGGGGTTTTACAACAATTGATGATAACTTCAAGGCACCATTACCGAGACTAGCTTTCAATTCCAGATTATTTTTATGAATTAATTGAATTTCAAATTCCACCAACTGCTGTGATGGGATTTGAACCTGTGTCCCCAAGGCATTAACTTGGGCCTTCAGATTACTAGCCTAGTGAAATTACCACTACACCACCATCACCCCCAATTAATTGTGCTCAATCTCTTCTGACGCCTCCGCAGTATTCCGGATCAGTGATCTAACTGTTCCCATTCTAAAATCATGGGCACGCTGATTGTTGGGAAGTTGACACAGAATGCCAGCCTTCAGGTTGAACTATTTTTTGTGATGTGCAGGCGTTCCTGTAAGGAATTGATCAAAAAGTAGACTGTGACAAAGGGATTTGGAAATATTGGGATGTATTGGGCACATAAATTGTGACCAACCCTTAGAAATTCACCAACCTTTAGAAATACCGCAACCTGACAAATCTGCAGTGCAGCCAAATTGAGGAAGTTAAATCCCAAAATATGAAAATTGGCACGTAAAAGGTCTTATTTTTCAAAGCTTCACTTTAAACACAACTTTCCATTTGTCTATTGTAGTGAGACGGAACCTTGGATTTTTACAAGTCCATTATTGCATTGTTTGTCTATAGCTAATTGGGATGCATATTGGCATCAACTACACGAATACCAGAGCAGGGACAGTATTAGTACATATACTGAGAACATGTGAGTGAATTATGGGAGCCAGAACTTGCTGACCATTTAAAAAAAAAAATCAAATTAAAATCGAATGGCATACAGCCAGCTAGGCAGCTGTTGAGCCACCTTATTGATGACAGCAACGATGGCTCAGGCATTCAGTTTATCCCTAAACAAACACCTTCAGTTGCAACAGTCCTTTTGAATCAAGCAAATGGGATTTGCACAAAATCTTTTGCAGAACATCACGAGGTGTGTATGTGTTAGCATGCACACTTGCACGCGGTGGCAGGATTAGCACATCTCTCCATCTATTTCTTAAATACTGCAGTAACAGCTCTGCAGCTCCCTAGAATGAGATTGAGAAAGGTGGATAGACTAGTACTAGTTATGACACTGCTTTATTACCACAGGGCATTTTATGCACCAATAGTAAGTTACTATTTCCAAACTTAAAATGTACAATATTATTTAAATTAGAGATTGGAGAGTGCACTTTGTTTTTTGCTGAGCTACAGATTTTGGAAAATATCCTATTAATGCTCCTGCTGGTAGACTCAGGGCATTGACTGATGATAGCATTGAATTTTGGTAAGATGGTGGTGCCGTCTGTTCAGTAGAGAGTTTTATCCTGGCTCCCTAACCCTTTCTCTTAAGGGTTTCTATGGTCACAACTTACTTAGATTTAATTGCGAGAGATCTGTGCACATTAGCTGGTTCTGGGCATTTAAACCATTAAATCAAGCTCCCTGAATTCCAGTAGCAGACTTGCAAATCAATGGAAAATATTCGACATTAGATTATTGTTTTGTTTGAAATGTATAAAACACAAAGGAAAAGACGCTGATAAAGGCCCTTAAGTAAGATTTACTTAAAAAGATAGCCTATGTTATCATTTGTTTATTCAATTCCCAGATTGTTTGCAGGTTTTCATAAATGCTATATTGGGTATCCAAATCTGTAGTCCTATATATACTCATGCATTACATGTAAGACACCTCCCTGACTTCTTTTATGACTCATGTATAACATTTCCTATCGGTCACCATGGCTGTCAGAAAGCAGGAAGCTTTGTTCAGCGTACAATGGCTATTTTGCGAACTGCCACCTCCACACACAGATAAGAAGGAAACTGAGCCTGAGACAGGTGAATGGGAAGTTGAAAACCTGTGAGGAGGGAAAGGGAAGCATAAAACAGGAGAGTGGGAGGTTGAGAATCCGAGACATAAGCGATGCCAGGAAGTTCAGAGCAGATCAGTTCAGGAGTAAGTAAATAGGATTCTCAGAGTGAACTACAGTGACTCACTGATGAGATGTTCCCTACTTTCAGACACCAAACAATGGCTGAAATATCAAATCTCATATACCTGAGTATATACAGGATTGCACTGAATTTACAAACTGTTTATGCTGTGCGCCTTGAAGCCATTTACTCACTGACATATGTAGTTTAAGTTTGCAATAAAAAAAAATTAGGTCAAGTTTGGCTTTAATTAAAATGATTTTTTCTCTGTTGGGCACCAATCATATATACTTCAATTGTCATAGCTTTAGCAGCAATGGTAATGCCTCAGATTATGCTTGTTTGAAAATCAGAGAGATTAGGATGGATTTTATCAGCCCTCTGGAGATGGCTGGGAGGCAGGAGGCCTCGTAAAATGGCTTTGGGAGGGGAGCCAGATGTTTTTCTGCCGCCACAGGATATTACCAGCAGTGGGAACTCAACGGCTTGGCTGCCCACCAACCGGAGGGCGGGTGGCCAATTAAACCAATTGATCGGCCAATTAGTGGCCAATTCCTGCCCATGCTAGCATTTAACCAGGGTTGGGAGTGGTCACCACCATGTGGGGAGACTGGTTGGTAAACTGTGGCAGCCTTCCAGTGGGTTCCGAGTGGGGGCCCTCCTTTATAGCCCATTGAAGGCAACCCGCCCCGGTGGCAGGGCTGCTCCCGCAGCTCCGGCACTGCTGCTGGAGGGTGCACCCCGAGACCCCGATTGCCGGGACGTGCCTGCCTGGCCCCCAGCACATTAAATAAACAAAACACCTGACATCAACATGGAGCCACCCTCCTCTTCTTCCTGCAGCCTCAGCAGAGGCCATTCCTATTGGTGGCAATGCTGAGCTGCTGGCCCTCTGATTGAGCCAGCAGCTTTGGGACGTGTGTGCTGTCCTCAATTGAACGGCAGTCCTGGCGGTGGCCTCTTAATTGGTCGACGGCGGTAAAATACCACCCAGGATCCCACCGCCCGTCCGCGTGGGCTCGGGTGCCACTTTCAGTTCTGCCAGTGGGACAATATTCTGGCCTTTATTTCCCATCCTATAGGACTCTAACAGTGTAGGGTGGTAGTCTAGTAGGGAGATAGCACACAAGCTAAAGTCTCGACTTATATCCCTTACGACTAGTTACCAATGTTCAGCTCTGAGCTGAGTTTTGAGGACCAAGAATTCTCTCTCTCTAGTAGGAGATTTGCGTTATAGTGTTAATCTGCTCTAGGAGCATAGGAACAGAAGTAGACCATTCAGCCCCTCAAGCCTGCTGCATCATTCATTTAGATCATGGCTGATCTATACCTCAATTTAATTAACCTGCCTTAGCTCCATATCTCTTGATACCCTTACCTAACAAAAATCTGTCTATCTCAGTCTTGAAAGCTTTAATTGCTCCAGCATCCACAGCCTTTTGAGAGAGAATTTCAGATTTCCACAATTCCTTGTGTTCAGAAGTGGTTTCCAATTTCCCTCCTAAATAGTCTGGCTCTAACTTTAATAGACACCAGTAGTCCCAGTTTAACCATCCTTATCTAAAAGATCTAGCTATTGGCCGAGAGAACGCATTGTGCTATGAACAACAGAAATGAGTTTGCTGTGATTGAAAAGTAGTTTTTTTAATCTCACAGCTGAGGCCTGGACCTAAATTTATTATTTCTGTTTGATTTCTGTTTTCACATTTGAACCCCTACAAATCTGAATTTCCTTTGCAGCTTTTAAAATGCTTTTTCTACTTCACTGGGGACTTCAAACGCAATGCAATCCCTGAGTGTAAAATCTACTTTTCACCCTGCAGGATCAGCAGTCATTTTTAATATATATCCTGAGATGATAGAGGCTCTCTGCCAGCTGTTATTCTTGGAATCTGTGACAGTAAAAAAAGGGTCAAGTTTTTTTCTCATTAAGGAAAAGGCCACTTTGGACACTTGGCCATACTGGATTATAATATTTTAGAGGAATATGGCCCTTTGTACTATGGGAGAATTAGGGAGCTCAACAACCAGTCACTCTCCCGATAAGCCCATTTCCTTCATACTACAAGCAGTGGTTTTCTAGTATTTCAACTGATGGACACGTTGGAATGCGATCCCTGGCTTACGTTAGAGAAGACCTCATTTCTACCTGATGGAGGATTGACAGTGCACTAAAAGAGGAACAACTGTTTAGCCCAGTCTGCTGCAAGTGATTTTGTGTAAAAGCCTAAATGCTGACGCATTAAAATGATCAGACACACATTCCTTCTGGCCAGTTCTGATGAAAGGTCACTGACCTGAAACGTTAATTCTGCTGCTCTCTCTGCAGATGCTGCCAGACCTGCTGAGTATTTCCAGCTCTTTTTGTTTTTATTTCAGATTTCCAGCATCTGCAGTATTTTGCTTTTATTCTTCCTGGCTGTTATTTGATGAGTGAATCACTCATGTCTTTTCACATTAATTAAAATGAAGGTTCTGCAGCTAACCGATGATGTACAAGACAGATTCATTTTGTAATACCTCCGCTGATTTCCATACAGGCTTTAGCGATGGTTAAAAAAAAAATGAATGCTGTGGCAGTGCATTAACTGCAGGATAATTTTCAAACCCAGTTTGCAGTGCCAACTCACCGGCCTTTTGCCCATGGTTTTCTGATGTGCATAGCCAGCAGGCAAGGTTCCCTGCTGGCTGTACAAACCAGGGTAATCAGCCCTGTTGTTTTCATTAAAAGGAAATTTTTGCAAGTATCATAGCCACATCTGTATCATCACGCCGTTTATAACTGGAGGAACAGTTAAAGCTATCAACATTCCTTTTTTTTTTTTGGTATGGATTTTGTCCTGTTTGAAATGTATTTTAAGCTGTCTTTCTGAACTGGATTTCAAGCCAAGCCCCAATTGGAGAGAGACCAACATACTAATCATTGTATTATTCAGCCTCCAATTTGCTTTACTTTTTATTAACTATTCTCTAGAGGTGGACAACACTGACAGGGCCACATTTACTGCCCATCCATAGTTGCCTCGAAAAGGCGGTGGTGGCCCTTCCTCTTGCAGGATATACTTAACATTGAAAAAAAACAGATTTTAGTACAGAAATTTTATTGCAGTTCTCAAAGAATTAATGTGCAAATGAATTATCTGGGCTATTGATATATTTCTATGCTGACAAAACAATACAAGGTATGTTAGTGTAACAGTTATTGCACTGGACTGTCAACCCAGATGTTGTGTGCTTAAATCCTGTCTAGGAAATTGAGGAAATTGATTTCAATCATTCTGATCCTCCATGGGCTGGAAGTATAAAAAAAAACAGTTAAAGCTGCTGGATTCTTTTCTGTAAAAGCTCAACTGGTTCACTGATGTTCTTTAGGAAATGGTGCCGGTCACCCCTACCATTGCCTGGCTTACCCGTGACTGCAGTCCAAACCATACAGTTTCCTCTTACTGTCTAGTGAAGTGGCCGAGCAATTGACTTAGTAGTTGTACAAACAATTGCTTGTGAAGTGCAATAGAAGGCCTGCCAACATCTTCTCAGGGCAACTAACAATGGACAATTAATGTGTTCTTGTCAATGTCACCCATAACCTGAGAACAAATTTATAAAAAAAGAACCTAAAAGTAGTTTCCAATTTGCAAAAACCTGGAATGTGAGATTATCAGCCGTGAGACTGTGTAGCTGCGGCTTTCCCTTGCGCCAAAAGTACTTGCGGTTCAAAGAGACAAGCTGAATCTGTCACATAAACCACAGGGCTGTGAAGTAGTACCCATTCATGTTTCATCTTTCAACCTTCTTGTTCTGCTTTCCCTGAATTGATTACTCTTTTTAAAAAAATCCTTCTCTTTTCTCCCTCTCACTTTTTCTCTCCATTTCTCTCTTTGTAGCCTGGCTGTGGGACTTGTTCGTGTTTTCTCTTACAACTATGGAGGCAGCATCTATCCCAGCATTCAGAACAGTAGTGAGATTCTTCTGTTAAGACTATAGGGTCTGTTTTAATACAAAACATTCATTACCGCCACTGATGCTGGAATAGCCTTTGCTCTTCTTTTCACTCAGAAAACAAGAGAAATGCTGGATGTTATTGACATGGTGAATATGCTTGGGCGGGTGAGAGATTGTCAATAGAGGGCAGTCAGTAACCTCATTTTATAAACAGTGTAGTCTTCTATCTGTGCCATCAGAAAAGGGGCCAATTTTTCCCTCACTATCTACACATATGTGGCCAGAATTTTATCTTGGTGTTGGGGATCTCAATCACCAGCTAAAGCACCAGCAAGAGCCCCGCATTGCCTCCTCTGGGGAAGGCCCACCACACTTACGCACCTAACTGGACAGTGGTGGGCCTTCCCTGGGATTAAGGACCCCGGCGACGGAAGTCCCGCCTGCTGAGAGCTGCTGGCCGATCAGAGGCTGGCAGCTCTTGCAGAGGTGGTGACTGCGCTGGGCCCAAACCACAGGTAAGTCAAGGCAGGAGGGGTTTGTGGAATGGGGGTCTTGGGTGGGGTGGGGGGTGGGGGGGGTGTAGGGGAGTTGGCAGCAAACGCAGGGGGTTGTCTCTTAGCAGGTCCCCCCCCCTTCCCGATGCCGGATCCCTCATTCAGGCACGAAGGGAAATGACCCCCCACCTACTCCTTCCGCAACCAGCAAGCAACCCACACAGCGTGTGCTCCCCATGCGGCGACATGCCCGCTCGCCACCGAGCTATTACCTTCCTGCCCTGGGCTTAATTTGGGTGGAGGTGGGAAGCTGGCAGGGATCCCCCCCACCACCATCCTCCATCCTGCCTGATTATATGCTCTCCCCTGCTTCCAAAGTCACCGGGATCTTAAGGGCTGCTGCCTGCTTTGCAACTGTTTGCCAGTGCAAGGAAAAGGAAACTGGGGAGAAATACTTACCTTAAATGAATGTTAAAAACATCTCATTCTGAAACAGCCATGAACGGCCATAAAAAAATGATTCCTCAAGTTTTACGTCAGAATGGGAGACCTCATGCTCTTTGGCTTATGGTTTATTGTCTCTTATTTCCACTTACAACCTGTTGAGTCATGTAGTCTTGCAATAGTAGATTATTGTCAAACTGTAACCTGGAGTATATATTATTAATGTTTGATAAGCTGCTTTATGAAACACCAATGTTTTCTCAGGCCAAAGAGAAGGAGGGAAGAGGAGGAAGCAAAGACACAGGGAAGAACTGAAGAAGAAAAAGACAGCAAAAGTGAAGCATTAATTGTAAGGTGCAGTGGATGATCTTTGAACTCCAGCAGAATAGTTATTTTTCATGTTAATCAATATAACTTTACAGAATGTGAATTAAACGTGACACATAGCATGTGAGTGTTTTCTATTTTTGTGGATTTTTAAAAATTGCTTTGCAAAGTAGCAGAATGGTACATAAGGATTGATTCTGTGATTTGGTACTTCCTGCTGGTAATGCCAGATCATGCAATCACCTGTCTGACCCCCTCAAGTCTGATATGTCTTAGCCAGGGTTCAGGCAAAGCTGTAATGTGGCAACTTAATTTAGTAACATTACCATGTTTATTTAGTAAAACAACAGCAACAACTTGCATTTATATAGCACTCGTAGCATAGAAAAGCCTCCCTGAGGCACTTCACAGAGGCGAGAGGAAAAACAGACGCTGAACCGAAGAAGAAAAGATTTAGGTGGGTTTTAAGGAGGAGGAAGCAAAGGACTGGCAGAGGAGTTCAGGGAGGGAAATCCAGAAAGTGAGACCTTGGTGGCTGAAGACACAGTTGCCATGTACAGGAGAAAGGAAAGGAGGAATTTGGAAGAGGTCGAAATCAGAAGATTGGAGATTTTGGGAGCAGGGAGACTAAATCATTGGGGGAAGTTACAGGGATAGGGAGGGACAAAGCCATGGTGAGATCTGAACACAAGAATTGTAACATTTGAGGAGACCAGAAATCAATTTAGGTCAGTAAGCACAAGGGTGATGTACAAGCAGGTTTTGGTGTGGGAAAAGCAGGGATTTAGATGCGCTTAACATTTATGGAAGTTGGAAGGTAGCCCAGGAGACCATTGGAGTAATTGAGTGGCTTTTCCCATTTTTCTCTCCATCAGATGGTCATTGCCACAACACTTTCTTCCAGTTCTGTCACTGGCCAGAGTGATGTTATTGATGAGAGCAATTTGTTTTGATATCAAGAGTAGCACACAACATTTAAAGTATAATGGCACAACAAATGTATTGGCACAATATAATTTTCCCTGTTGCACATTGGTATCAACAAACACCTCATGAAAGAACCGATGCAGAAGATCCCTGGTTTTGATCTTTCGCAAAGCTCATGGGCAATCCTAGACTGCATCTGCACAAACGATGGCAGATATGGATACTTGATGCCCAAATGGAAAGTTAAGAACTCTCCAATGTGCAGCTGTAGTCACCCAGAGCAGGCCATTCAACATATAATGACTCAATGCCCTATTCACAAATACAAAGGAGGCATCACAGTGATACACTTCACTGCTCCTTACAGCTTAGAAGACCTGAATGTAAAGTTATAATTGTTGCTCTACATTGTTACGACCTGGTGAGAAAGGGGTCTAGGGGTCCCTCTCAACCTTCACCAGGTCTTACCATAACAGGGTTTAATTTTAAACACATCGTGTTTTTAGCTGCCCTTAGTGAATTCTTGTTCACTGCTTTCCAATTATAAGGCAAAGAAACTAGCACAAACTGGTTTTCTTAGGTTTAAAGAAAAAAGGTTGAAATTTATTAAACTTAAACTCTAATTCGGTTAACGCCTGCAGATCCACGATGCACCCACGCTAGCATGCATACGCAACACACACATGCAGATAGAGACAGAACAGAGCAGAAGAAATAAAATGAAAAAGTTTGAGGCAATCTCTGAAGAGGATTTTTGTTACGGATCTTCGAGCTCATTGTAGAGTCCTTGATTGTAGGTAGATCTTGCTTTTCGTTGGGGCCCAGTATTCTTCTTAAACCTTGTTCACTGTAGGAGACTTTTCTCTCTTGGGGTTCATGTATCTTCAGTGGATTTGGAGATCCGTGAGAAAAAGATGGGGGCAGACAGGAGAGGCTGTGGCGAGCCAGCCAGGAGAGGTCTTTTCAGTCCAGAAGCAAACGTTCAAACTGTTCGTACAATTCAGAAAAAAAAAAACAGGTTGCCAAGCAGGCTAGTCACATGACCAGCTGGTCTGACCATGTCTATTTGTGGATTCTCTGGTCTTAGCCGACCCTGGAATGTCTCTTCCTACACACAATAGCTGGTGGTCAAAGTCCATTGTGGGTTAAATTGGATAAGGGAAGTAACTCCTTTGTCTCCACAAGCACTGTCTGTTATTATGCAAATGTCTTTCCAGCAAGGAGCCTGGTGATTGTTTGAACAAGTCCTTTCTTAACTTCAGCAACAGTTTTCAAATCAATGTTCAATATGACAAAATTAATATTCCTCATTCTTGGCAGGTGGGGATCTAACATGACAACATCTACATCAGCCTTAAGAAAGAAGAATGTATCAATACATTTATTAAAACCTTGTGACAACACTGTTACAGATTACATCACATTCTTCACCCTGAAACAGCTAATATGAAGATGAGCTCGGAATGGTCAGTTCTTTTTCCCAAGAGGCATCAATAATATCCTGAGTCGTAGCATTATCTCCAGTACCTGAACACTTTAGCATTCACCATAACCCTGAAATTTTGAGCAGAAAAATTGACCAGGGTTTGACCTGCTGGAAAGAGGTTGTGTACAGGCGGCATTAGGTTCAAACTCAATTAAACTCCAATGCTTAGTTGGCAGCATGCTCATCTCTGAATCCGAAGATTGTGGGTTTAAGTCCTACAGTAGGGACTTGAGCACAAAATCTAAACTTACACTGCAATGCAGTACTGAGTGAGTGCTACGCTGTCGGAGGTACAGTCTTTCAGATGAAATATTAAATTGAGGCTCCATCTGCCCTCTCCAGTGGACCTAAAAGATCCCAAGGCTTTATTTTGAAGACGACAGGAGAGATTTCCCCGATATCCTGGCCAATATTTATCCCTCATCCAACATCACTAAAAAGAGTTTGGCTGATCATTATCACATTACTGTTTATGGTACCTTGCTGTGTGCAAATTCTCTTCCACATTCCCAACAGTACAACAGTGACTACACTTTAAAGATACTTTATCGGCTGTGAAGCACTTTGGGCTGCTCTGAGCTTGTGAAAGGTGCTATATAAATGCAAGTTCTTTCTTTTATGCTTCAGTACTCTGACACCAGGATCTTCACAGTAAAGGATGCCCGCTTCGAAGAGGTAGTGAGAGACATCATGAAGGAACAGCACACACCTCACCATGTGTCGCGGCTTTCACAATAGGGAGGTAGGGAAGACAATTGGAAAAGAGAGAAATAAATTAGAAAAGGAACCTTTGTCCCAACATTTGTTTATACACACAAGACAAGATTGGATTAATTTTTTAAAATAAATATTTTGCAAAATTAAATGTCTGTTTGGATGGACTGTAATTTTGTGTTATTGTATAACACTTCACATTAAAGAAAGGTTCAAGAAATCATTAGCAAGTAGCTGCACAATTTAGTGCAATCTTTAATATTTCAGAGAGCCCAGGGACGAATTCCAAAATGAAAAAGGGCAAGGGAAATTGTTGCCTCAACTCAGTAACTATATTGTACATAACGTTAAGTTCCTATTTACAGGCGCAAAAATGAAGGCAGCTGCTCTCCACTGAGTTACACGTACATGTTCAAATATTGAGCCAAGATTGCAGCACCAGGTCTTATGATAATGTGACATGCTGCACATTTTCACACCTCAGTGTTTAATATCCTCTGATAGCATGCTGGTTAGCACGTCTGTTTGAAATCTCTTTGTGTGCTATTTTAATGATCTTTATTGCCATCTTATAAAAAGCCAACTGTTAAAATAATACGGAAGAGTCTGACATGAATGGGCTAACCAGAGGAATTTATTCTCCCTGCTGCACATCCCAATATGCCTGTGAGTTAACCACATAATTAGTCATCAGTTCTCCATTGATGTATCAGCATATGGCCTGCTTTGCCTGTGTCTTTATTTTAACATCAGAAACCCCTTTTATGTTTTGGGACTGCTTCAAGTTTAATAACTGAGTCAGTTCCTTTTGTTACCAATTCACCTCATTCCTAACTGCTGGCTTTGGTGATAATAGGGCAACTGTACTAGAAGAGAGTTTGCACAAGTGAAGTTGCTCAGACGTTGTATACGCACGATGCCAATTTCTCATTCTGGCCTTTGATTTTCCCTGATGCCAGGACAAGTAAAATAATGGTGTAAACAACAGTTCTCCAGTGAGAATTTGATACCCCTTCTATTTCTTGCTGGGTCATTGCAGCATGTGCAACCTACACCAGTGCACTTTGCAACCCACCACTGGGAAGCATGCAATCCTTATCAAACTATGGATAGCTTTAGAAAATAGATATTTGCGTTTCATGCATGAAAAGTGGTTCGCCTTGATCGCCCTGTGGGTTGCTTTGCCATGAATTGTCATTGTAAATAGTCATGTGGTAGTACAGAACTTGAGTATTGCTGAAAATAGAGACATTATGATGGTCGGCACAGACTCGGTGGGCCGAAGGGCCTGTTTCAGTGCTGTATCTCTAAAAAAAAAAAAAAAAAAAATCTTGCACTCATCAGGGCAAATCACAAGAATACCAATGTAAGGGAAAACAACAAATTTATACTTTATGTATGAGAAGAGAGTGTTGATTGGTTGGCAAGTGGACTCTGTTGTTCTCCCTTACATTGGTATTCCTGCGGATTGTCCTGATGAGTGCAAGACGAAAACCTTCGACATAATGTCTCAATTTTCAGCAATTGTCATTTATCCTATATAGGGTTTATAAATTGCTGAGAATGTTTTTCCCATCAGACTCCAAGGCTGGAATTTTCTACTGGAGTTATGCTGGAAAACTCGCTTTCCCAATTTCCTGGTGGAAGTGGTTTCTATAGGTGGGCATATTGCAATAATATGCAACATTATTTAACACATTTCCAGTCTTTGCTCCACAAGCCAAGTGGACACAGTGGTGCTGGTTCATCCTTGGCATCCACTGTAAGTGACTCAGGGGCAATTTGAGGCTTAAATCTGATCAATTGCCACACTTAAGCACCAAATTGAAAAAATAATTATATTTTCCATATTAACTCAGAACACCAGCCAGGCTATGCTGGGGTCTGTGCTTTGGCTGCAATCCCACCATCCCAAAGATGTGCCTTGGTTCTCTGATATGAAGTGTTGTTGAACAGCATCTGTCCACAAACAGCAAAGCCTAGATTTTCCTCATCAGGGCAACCAAAAAAGGAAAGCAGGGTGATACTCTGCCTCATCAGAAAAAAGACAGGGTTGTGTCCCAACACATCTTCTGGTGGGCAAAATCACTGATTTGCTAGAAGTGCTTGCCTCAAACTTAATACTGATGCATGTTTTGGGAGCATGTTACACCTGCCTGTTAGGTTCCGCAGTTCTGGAATTTAGAACATTTGAGAATAAGAGTGGCCATTTTAAATTGGTGTCTAGGCAATGTTAAACATCATGGACGTCAGCATGTTTTAGTTATCTTAGAATCTTATTTCTTGTTTTTGCTCTTGCCACTTTTCTCCTGGCTCCGCATTCCTTCTGGGCATAAATGGGATTTCTGTCGATTTTACGATGGAGGAGGGGGAGAAGTCCTGAGGTAATTCACCCCTTAAATTCTCCGGAGTCCTTGTGCTAACTGATGATGATTATTCCCCCCACCACCCCGCCCCCGACCTCTCCCATGCCCAGTATTCCAGACATGCAATACCCTGCACAAAGGTATAAAATGAAGACTTTTAAAAGCATTGCTGCTTTGAAGTGGGACAGAATTGAAATTTACCCGGAAAATCAGAGCGTCCTAATTAAATCAGGACAGTTCGGAGGTACCTTATGCATAACTAGCGTTGTCTTCAATAGCCAGATTTGGCTCAGCCACTAGTATATTTCCCTACTCCCAATCTGTTTGGCTCCCTTCATCCAGTTTTTTTTTTTAATTCTCAGGATGTGGCTGACACTGGTAATGCTGTAATTATTGCCCATCTGTAGTTGCACTGGGAAGGTGGGCCACTTTCTTGAACAATTGTACAAGTGAGTAATTTGGTAGGCATCGCCCAGGTTGTTTGGACCTGGAGTCATGTGTCAGCCAAACTGGCTAGACTCCCTTCCCTGAAGAGAGTTTTACAATCCAGCATCTTGCCTAAACATTTTTATGGTGCTAGCCCACAAATGATCAGATTTATTGAATTCAGTTTGCTCTGGTGGGATTTGAACTCAGAACTTTCAATTTACCAGCATCACTACCTTTACCAGGGCACAACCATACTTTACATCATTGCTACCAGGACGGCAGTGATTCAGCGGTGTGTACAAGTTTTAAGAATGGAGGGCTAACCGAAGCAATGCTTCATGGGAAGACGTTGCCTCCTCAGATGAGATAAATCCATGAACTACTACATCATTTCCAATACATATAGGCAACAAGATGCTTTTCCCAAATATCGGGTAGATATTTTCTTATATAATGACAGCAAATTTAGGATTTAACTATATTTCAAGCAGAAAGTAGAAGGTAGTAGACCTGAATATATGTTGAAAGGAGAAGAAAAACTGAGACTAAGACTGCTCTAGTTCTACAATCCTTTAAGATATCTCCTCTCCTCCATTTCTGGCCTCTTGCGATTCCCAATTTTAATTGCCCCTTTATTGGTTGTGGTTGACTTAAAATGCCCTCTAAAATGGCCTAGCAAGCCACTCAGTTCAAGGACAATAAGGGATGGGCAATAAATGCTGGCCTAGCCAATGATGCCCACATCCCACAAATGAATTAAAAAAAATTATTGGTGGCTACGCCTTCAGTTGTCTGGACCCTAAGTTCTGGAATTCCCTCACTAAATCTCTCTGCCTCTCACCATATCTCTCCTCCTTTGAGACATTTCTTAAACCTTTGACCAAGCTTTTGGTCACCTGTCCTAATATCTCATGTGGCTCGGTGCCAAATTTTGTTTGACAACCCTCCTGTGAAGCACCTTGGGATGTTTCACTAGGTTAAAAGTGCTGTATAATTGCAAGTTATTGTTGTGCATTTACATGTCAATCATTGCATGTAAGCGGTTTCACTTCACACTAATGCTACAGTTAAAAGTGTAAATTGCATCTGAATCTTGAGTCCGTTTCACTTCAAAGTCAGTTCAGGCCTTCACATCCAGCTTACAGTGCACACAAACCAAAACTGCTTCGCATTGACCCTAAACTTGTATGTGTGACTGCACCCTAAGCTGAGTATCTTCAACACAGATGCACACAAAAAGAACTTCCTGATGGTAGCTCAGAGGAAATACATGCTTGAAAAGTAGTTTAAAGCACTGGAATTTTAGAAGCAGAGTTTTGTGCAAGCCATTACCCTATTAACTATTAAAAAATGTTTTTCTATAGGTCGTTGCAGTCTTAAGATGAACTGTGATGTGGTTGAAGCTCCAACTAGCTAAACTGGAGCCTCTTTAAAAACATTCAAAGAAAAATGAAAGAATCATAAGTAAATTGCAAAGAGCTGCATATGATAAGGTTGATTCATCTTTACATAATAGAGTGCTGACTTTCTGTACCTTTTGTTTATGAAAGTTATGGTCATACTGTAAATGTTATAGTTGTGTCTGAAATCTGAAGTGTAAAAAATATTGAATATATATTCCAGTCACAGTAGATCACGTCAACACAGAACATGATCGTTCTACAATTGCGTGTGCGCTATTTTTATGCAAGTGTTGATCCATTTAATAGAAAGAATGCACATTTTAAAAAATTCATGCTTGGGATGTGGGCATCACTGGCAAGGCTGGTATTTATTCCGCACGCCTAATTGTTCTTGAGAAGGTGGTGGTGAGCTGCTTTCTTGAACCGCTGCAGTCCATGCAGTAAGGTACTCCCTCAATATTGTTAGATAGGGAGTTCCGAGATTCTGACCCAGTGACAATGAAATGGTGCTGTTCATGTCCTCAGGATGTTGGAAAGCACTGTACAATCAATGAATTACCTTTTGAAGTGTTGTTGTTGTTATATAGACAGACATAGCAGCCAATTTATGCACAAGATCCCATGAACAGCAATTGAATGAATAACCAAAAATCTGTTTTCTGAGGGTGTTGGTTGAGGGCGGTATGTTGAACTGGACACAGGGAGACCTCCTCTGCTTTTCTTCAGATAGTGTCATGGCATCTTTTAAGTCTGTTTGAATAGTTAAACAGGGCCTCAGTTTAATATCCTCAGCCAAAAGACTGCACCTCATACAGTGCAACAGTACCTCAGTACTACACTGAAGTGACTAAAGTCCTAAATCCCTGACATTTTGACAGAGACAAGAGTGCTGCCAACTCAATCCAAATGGTACTAGTAAAATAAAAATACTGTACACAGGAATCCGTACAAGCATGCTACATGTTTTGCATATAAACTTTACATATTGGAATTGCTACCCTAGTATATCTTCTGGTGTCACATTACTTCCTATTTATATGTGGTTATTTCATGATCTTTAACTTTTGTGACTTTTTATTCTGACACTTTGTTTTTTCGAACATTCTCTAACTGTTCTGCCAAAAGGCAATCAGTATGACAAGTAATTTGTTAGTGTTCAGACCTGCTCAAAAATTACATTTTTCTTTGTCTCTGGGACTTCTTTGGCAAAAGCTCTGGTATTTTGGCAGCACCTAATACTATGTGTGGTTAAACGTAATATTTTGTAGATATTGCCACAGAGTGTCAAGCTGTAATAAATATTAAATATCAGTAGTACTGAAGGGCTGCACAATCGGGCCTGTTTTTCTTTGTTTCTATTTATATGTGTCTGGTATGACTGCCTTCTATTTAGCAATTCAAAACCTGTACCGAATGCAGAAGTCTACTGATTTTGAACTGAGTACAGTAAAGGGAGTTTGCCCTATTATCAGAAAACTAAAATGTTGTAAGTGTTTCTGTCATGCTTATTAACACAAACGGCTTGGCGCAAAATCAAAGCCACTCAAATTTTGCTTTTAACTTCCCCTGGTAACAATTTCGCCCTGAAGAAATGGCCCAGCTTACAGTATAGCGACACATAGATTTAGTACAAATATAGTTACTATGTGAAAGATAACCACAACGAAACTAGTCTAAGGCTAAATTTAGTCATAATCATAGAGAGATACAGCACTGAAACAGGCCCTTTAGCCCACCGAGTCTGTGCCGACCAACAACCACCCATTTTTATACTAATCCTACATTAATCCCATATTCCCTACCGCATCCCCACCATTCTCCTACCACCTACCTACACTAGGGGCAATTTACAATGGCTAATTTACCTATCAACCTGCAAGTCTTTGGCTGTGGGAGGAAACCAGAGCACCCGGCGGAAACCCACGCGGTCACAGGGAGAACTTGCAAACTCTGCACAGGCCGTACCCAGAACTGAACCCGGGTCACTGGAGCTGTGAGGCTGCGGTGCTAACCACTTGAACTGTGTATTTGAATAATGTGAGATAGCATAGGGTCATTTATGGATGGGTAAAACAAACAGAAATGGCCACACAACAAAATATGTTCTAAGTTGAAAGCTCTAGTTAGGGTTAGTACTAAGGATGAATAAAAGAAAACAGGGACACATGTTCCTCCACTACCTTCAGTCTACATGGACGTATCCTTTCTGTATGTGGGCCTTTTCCCCGCCTTATTGTCCTTTTCATAGTGGTATATATACATACATTTCTCTCATGGCGCCAAAAGATCTGGTAAAAAAAATATATATATTAAACATTACTTCCTCTACTATCTGCATCCTGAACAAAGTCGTGTATACTCTGAAGATTTTCTACAGTTACAAATGACTAGTAATGAATTTTAGACATTTAATAATTTTCCTCAACTCCAATTCTTGGGCTGTTTTCCTCTGCTTTTCTTTAAGGGATGCCATCTGCCCCATTCGCCTAGGTCTCTGATCAACTGGCACTGTAACAGAATAATGGAATTTATTGCTCACGTCCAGTCCGCTTCTAGGATCACTTCTGATGAAGCGTCACTGACCTGAAACGTTAACTCTGCTTCTCTCTCCAGACCTGCTGAGTATTTCCAGCATTTCTTGTTTTTATCTCCAGGATCAAGGTCCTGGAGAACCAGGATAACTGATTGCTGCCTTTTGTAAGGAAGAAGGAGCCTAAGGGCCTGGAGGCCTCTGGCTGCTGTTTTTAGACAGGCAGCCAAATGGCCCCATATCCAAAGGCTGCTACCACTGTTTTAGGCCTCACAGTGATTGCGCAGTGATTGAGCTTCCTGCCCTAGTACTGGGCACAGATCCTCTGCCAAGAGCCAGCTTAAAGACGTGGAAGGCATGGTGGGGATAGGTAATGACAAGAGGGTTCAGATCAGCTCAGCTCAGCTTCCTCTGACTTGCACCCAAGAGGAGGGAAGCAGGAAAATTGGTTCTAATATTTTTTCAGTGCTTCTTCAGTTTGTTTCCCCATCCTCTTCACAATTTGAGCGCTTTTTCTATAATCCCACAAACAAATCCATAATGTGAGGCAAAATAAAACCCAAAAAGTAAATTCTTTTGTCTTTTATAGAGAAGTTTTTCTTCTTATTACATAGAATTCAATGCATAGAATTTACAGCACAGAAACAGCCATTTGGCCCAACTGGTCTATGCTGGGGTTTATGCTCCACTCTACTTCATCTAACCCCATCTGATTATCCTTCTAATGAGATTCTGATCCTGCGTGCCAGTGATGTTTGTGAATTGCACAGAACCCGACACCTGCTCCAGAACCCATATATGCTATAAATGTGGAATATTGTCTGCCTGAGAGCCTAGCCTCACTGTAGGAAAGCAAAAACATTTCAGAAAAGTCTGCGGTGGAGATTAAGTATTCTCTGTTCAAACCCAGATGCTATTAACAATCCTTTTCACTCAAGTGCAAATTGCTATTTTATGTGGCGTGTTGCAGTGTTAATCAGTTGTCACTTATAGTCGTTTAGTTTGTCTTTGCTGCTGGTTCCTTCTCACATAGATCCTTCCAATTTGCTGCAAAACACCTACTAACAGGGCAGATGGGGGAGTCGTTCATTCACTCTGCTATTTTCTACATCATGTTTCTTATTTTCGATTTTGAAGGCATCGGAATAACGCCTTGGAGATGTAACAGGACTGGACAGTGTGAGGACACTTCACAAACATCAGCAGATGGTGCCTGATCTGGAGGCTTTAATGATCTTGCTGTTTCTACTGTGTGTTGCTTCAGCACACCCACACTGTCTGATTCAGTACTAATCCACTGTTCCTTCAATGATATTTAAAACACTCAGACTTCAGTAACCCAAATATCCCTACAAGGACAATCGCACATCAAGGAATATTATGGAAACGCTAAATTATCTCTAGTATATTAGTTCGCTTAGGTGGTACTGATGCTTCACTTCTGTATTTTCCTTGCTAATTTTCCCCTCCCCTTTCCCCATCTCTTATAAAGCTTTAACTCCCTTCTGTGATACGATTGTATGAACACTGGACACTGTACTTATCCCTAATGTTCATTATTTCTGAGTGAGCATAAGCAGCAAGCATCAGTACTTGAGCAGCAATTGGCAGTAGGGTCAGTCAGATTGGGCAGAAACAGACTGGATCAGTCCTGCTGTTCCATTTTAACTTCCCTCTCCCCCTCTGCCCCATCTTGTTTCCACCACATTTGGTGGGGGCAGTTAAAATCGAATTCCAGGTACGTAAACGCACATACATAAGCAAAAACTTGTATTTATACAGCACCTTTAATGTCAAACACACCAGCATCGTCATTCATTGTTAATGAAACAATATATGAACACTGCAATTTTGAAGTAGGAAATCATAACTGCTCTAAATTACTGGAAAACCAAATTGGACAGAGAGTGCAACCGGCTCTGATTTGCTTTTGCCCATTTTCCACTGCTGTCAAATAAGAAGTTCACCTTCATTGCCCCAAAGGCAGCAGCTGAATGCACACCAAGGGCTAAATTTAGTGGAGCCAATAGGGGTCCCGGCACTGGGCAGAAAAGGCAAGGGGAACCCCCGCCTTGGCCCTTTGGAGCCCTCCCAGCACAATTTAATGCCCCTAGGGCAATTAACTGGCCAGCATCGGGGTCCCCGTCCCTTTAAGGATGGGAATCCCACCTTTCAGAGGTGTCAGCCAATCAGAGGGCCAGAAGCTCAGTAGTATCGGCAGCAGCACCAGGGACAGTGGCCACTGCTGTACTGCACCAAGCCTGAACTAGGCCCAGCGCTAGAGCCCTGGACCATAGGTAAGTGTGGCAGCTTTACCGGAGCCAGTCCAGCAGGCCCTGGCGAGGGATGGGGGTGAGGGTGGTTGTTGAGGGCAGGAGGTTGGTTTAACAAAGGGGCAGTCTTTGCCGCTAGGGCAACAAATCCGAGTGCCACAAATTGCCCACAGAGGAGGCCCCCCCACCCAACCTCACAGGTGGGCTGTCTTGTTTTACTGGGCGACCTGCCCGTCTGGCGGAGGTGCCCCCCACGGCTGGTGTAATTCCAACGGTGGTGGGAAGAGGCCATTAAGTGGCAACTAATTGGCTGCTTAAGGGCCTCATTTGGCCTCTGGGTGGGAAGACTGTCTTCTGCCTTTTCTGCCCCCGATTTAATTTCAGTGTGACGGGAAAACGACGGCCCATCCCTCCCTTCCATCGCAATTCTATTGGCTCCTCCACCTCCCAGCTCCCCTCCCAAGGGCAAAATGGAGCAGGAGACATAACCACTTCATTCCAGCCCCAATCTGGCCAACTGCAATTTTAAATTGCAAGCAGTAAGAACACCCGCCCCAAGGTGGTGGGCTCCTCCTTAGAGAAAATGTCGTTGGGACCCAATCTGCCATTTTACCTTGAGGCCTGAGCTAGGGGCCAGTGGTGGCTTTCTCAATAGGAAACAGCTGCTGGGAACCTCTGTGATAATACATTAACGTAGATTAAAACTTTTTTTTAAAGTTTTCTTCTGTGCCAAGAGTTTCCTCTGGGCACTGCAAGGAAACCTTAGACCTGCCCTGCCCAGGACTTCTCCCCATCCCCCTTTCCGCCGACCGGAATTTCCATGTGCTGAGGACTGTACCTCCGAATCCCTGATGGCGGCCTCCTGCTGTCTGATGTTAATGGCTGAGCATCTGTTTTGTGCCCAGCCGTTTTGGTCAGGAGGTCGGCAAGCCTGCCTGCTGCCACTCGCTTTGTCGCATTCCTGATTCGGAGTTAAAATCAAGCCTGTGAGATCAGGACATTTCCAACAATTCTTTCAATACAAGACTTACCCAATGGAGGCGATGAAAATATTTGAACGCCTCTGAGTCCAGAAATCAGACAAAGTCGGTAGCCCACCTTAGTGACAGGCGGAGGTCCCACCACACTGAAGATGGCCCCAGTAGCAAAATACCTATCTCAAGATGGATGCCACCCAAGTGTCCAGCCCAGCACAGAGCCTTTGAATATGCAGTATGAAATGACCTTGTGATGACGGTGCTCAAGGTTTATTGAATGCTGCATTTAATGTGCTAGATTGTACTGCAAATGCTTTTCAATTGCAGCATTGTGGTCCTTCAGTGAAACATGGACACAACTGTACATTTTGGAAAGGATAGAAAAGTCACTGCAGCCATTTCACTCCGTCTTCTGTAGCAGGGGAGCTTTAAGAACAATCAGCACCCCTGACCCTGGTATGCTGTGTGGCAGGAGCTCTTTGATAATACATTAATGAGCTGACCCTGGTGGGCTGTGTACCAGGAGCTGTTTGATACGAAGTTAATGAGATGAACTTGTATTATGGCACAAGGCCAGCTCACTGCACTCCAGGCAAACAGTGTCAGAACTGCACTATCAAAAGAACTGAGACAAGAGGATTGCAGAAGAACGTTAGTCAACATTTCAGTAGAAGTCAAATGAAACACCTTTAAAAGAGTAATGCAGGACATGCAGCAACTGAGACTAAGCAAGTGTGACCTGAAATGGATTAACAAAAAACATAAAAGTGAACTAAAAATGAAAAAAAAAAAAGACCCCTGAAAATCCTGCAGGGAGAGGGGGCTCACATGGCTATATACAGGATCATACAGAGACAAGTTAAAAGGGTCAGATTTTCAGGAGCTAGGAAGGAAGTTAAAGAGTAGGACCTCGAAGGTAGTACTCTCTGGATTACTCCCAGTGCCACACGCTAGCAAGAGTAGTAATAGGAAGATAGGGAGGATCAATGTGCGGCTTGAAGCCTAGTGCAGGAGGGAGGGCTTTAGATTCCTGGGGTATTGGGAACAGTTCTGGGGCAGGCGGCACCTATTCAAAAGGGATGGGTTGCACCTCAACAGGACTGGGATCAATGTCCTTGTGGGAAGATTTACTAGTGTGTTTGGGGAGGGTTTAAACTAAATTGGCAGGGGGATGGGCATCAGCATATAGAAGTGGAAAAGAGGCACAAGGTGCATAAAGGAATGAGAGTGTTGGATAGTGCTAGAGAAGGGAGTAGTTCCATATTAGATAGGAATTGACTGAGACGGGCTACAAGGAATACAAAGACAGGATTACAATGCATTTATGTAAATGCACAAAGTGTGGTGAATAATGTTGGTGAGCTACAAGCACAAATAGCAGTATGGGAATATGATGTAGTAGCAATAACGGAAATGTAGCTTAAAAGTGGTGAGGACTTAATATTCAAGGATATAAAGTGTTCAGAAAAGATAAAGAAGGAAAAAAGGGAGGTGGAATGGCAGTACTCATTAGGGAAGACATTGTAGTGTTGTTATGATCCCCATGGAGATTGAAAAACCAAAAGAACCAAATTTACCCTATGACTCCTGAAAAGTGTGAGGTGATGCATTTTGGGAGGACTAACAAGGCACGGGAATATACACTGGATGGTAGGACTCGAGGAAGTACAGAGGGTCAGAGGGATCTTGGTGTACTTGTCCATAGATCACTGAAGTCAGCAGCACAGGTAGATAAGGTGGTTAGGAAGGCATATGGGATACTTGCCTTGATTAGTCGAAGCATAGACTATAAGAGCAGGAAGGTTATGATGGAGCTATATAAAATGCTAGTTAGGCCACAGCTGGAGTACTGTGTACAGTTCTGGTCACCACACTATAGGAAGGATGTGATTGCACTGGAGAGGATGCAGAGGAGATTCACCAGGATGTTGCCTGGGCTGGAGCATTTCAGTTATGAAGAGAAACTGAAAAGGCTAGGGTTGTTTTCCTTGGAGCAGAGAAGGCTGAGGGGGGACATGATTAAGGTGTACAAGATTATGAGGGGCATTGATAGGATAGGTAGGAAGAAACTTTTTCCCTTAGCGGAGGGGTCAATAACCAGGGGGCATAGATTTAGGGTCAGGGGCAGGAGGTTTAGGGGGGATTTGAGGAAACATTTTATCACCCAGAGGGTGGTTGGAATCTGGAACGCACTGCCTGAAGAGGTGGTGGAGGCAGGAACCCTCACAACATTTAGGAAGTATTTAGATGAGCACTTGAAACGCCATAACATACAAGGCTACGGGTCAAGTGCAGGAACATGGGATTAGAATAGTTGGGTGCTGTATGGCCGGCACAGACACGATGGGCTGAAGGGCCTGTTTCTGTGCTGTATAACTAATAACTTTTTTACGCAGCAAGTGATAATGGGACTCGCTGCCCATGAGGGTGGTGGAAGCCGAGACAATCAATGATTTCAATAGGAAATTGGATGGGCACTTGAAGAAAATAAACTTGCAGGGTTAACAGGGATCGAGCGGGACAGTGGGACTGACTGGATTGCTCCATGAAGAGCCAGTATGGACTCAATAGCCAAATGGCCTCCTTCTATGCTGTAAATGACTATGACTCTATGACTCAATCAAACTGTACAGTGCTCTGATCACACAGCACCATATTCCAGTCGCTGAGAAACGAGGGAGACATTCACTGGAGGCTGTGCAGTGAAGAGTCACCAGGCTGATAGTGTCAAGGCTTGAGTTATGAGAAAAGATTTGGAATTTGCATCTGGGAAGGAGGCATCTGAGAGGGGATCTTATAGACGTATGTGGTAGTGTCATGGAAAGGGTTAATCTAGAATAGTATTTTACACTAAATAGTGAGAGTATGGCAAGAGGACGCAGATTCAACGTAACTTAGTGGCTGTTCTTCAGTTCTTCAGGCAGAGTGACTAACACTTCAAATGAACTTCTAGATGGAGGCAAAACACCTGGAATCATTATGAAACAATTGGTCCCAGCATTGAATGTAGGATATTCTGGATGGATGTATTAAGATAAATTGAATGGCCTTCCTCCCCTATAAGTATCTTGTGATTTTGTCGGCATTTCCTTTTGGTGTCTGCCATTGTAAGGTTCTCTGCACTTCCTTCTCCAGTCCACCAGAGGGCTACATGTACTGCCCAAAACATGGACCTCAATTAGTGCCTGGGAACCTGTGATAAAGATTTAAAATTTAAACCGATTGCTTTGCAAGTTGTCAGTACACAACTATAGGTATAAAACCTAAACTAGTTAGGTTTAGTGAGGATAAATTAATGAAAATGTTGGTACTGACTGAAGTACTCCTATAAGAGCCTTACTTTTGGCAAGTTTTCTTTCTTATATAGTCCACAGTTTTTACCGATTTGAGAAGGCCTGTGTAATAACGTTTACCTCCCTTTACTCAGGGATTAGCATACTCTTCACCAGAGCTGACTAACATTTGAGCCCTGCATGTAAATCTAGACTCCTGGATAATCACAGGCTGGTTGTTACCAAATATATCAGTGGCGTTACATAACCTTTGGCATTAAAGCTAATTTTAAGAGCACATTCCATTTGGACAGACAGAACTAAATTAGGCTAGGTGATACGGAACGAGAGTAATCGCTCTTCACTGATTCAAAAGTTGATTTTCAATGTCAGATATGCAAACAAATGAGAGCTGTCTTACCTGATACAAAATCCAAGCTTCTCCAATATTATTTTATTGAAACATTTGAGCAGACAGCAGAGTACCAGGGTTAAAAGCAGTGATTTCTGGCGTAGCTTAACTGAGATTCATGGTGCAACATCAAGCTAGAATTTGATTGTGAAATACAGAATAACAGATATGTGGGAGCAATTTAACTGATGTCCTAAACTGGAAAGGGTGCAAACCTGAACCATCCATAATTGTCCCGTAAACCCTGAGATTACATTACAGGTTTCAGGTTGCTCCCTGATATCTTATTATTTATAATAAATACTCTTAGATTCCATCCGACTTAATGGCCCCGGGATGAATGTGTTCCTCTGAAATTCCTCTCGTCGTTTTCATGGAGGCATGACTCTAGTTAAAATAATTGGGTGAATGCCTCTGCTAATAAAGCATATGGAGGAATTAAAGACTAATGTGCTAAGTGTTAGCATTTCACAGGCATAATTTTAGGGGTCTTGTATTGGGTGGGATTTCATGGGGGAAACTCTAATGTGGATGAGTGCGTGGATTTGAGTGGGGGTGGAGGGGTGAAATCCAGGAAAAGAGAAAGCACCAACCTACATTTCACCGCAGTGCATTAGGCTTCCTCGGGTTGTCAATTTCAATATGTTAATCGCTCAATTAGAGCGGTATTTATGTGGCTGTTGCACTTTAACTTTGGCTTCATGGGTTTCCTGGTCTTCCTGGCACTCGGCAGTGAAAGCAAGGCGAAAAGACAATGGCAATTGAGGAGGCTGAAGACATGAAGGAAATATGTCAATGAGCACTCAGTACTCACAGCTGCTTTCTTGCCTGCCTGCGTGAAAGGGTTTACTTTACACACTTTGGTGGTGTCATCTACACATCACGGGTTCGGAGTTCTGATCTATCGGATCAGCATGGGTGCCGCTTATACTGTGTCACTTTAGATCTCAGACAAAGACTAAGGTGACCAGCATGAGTAGCCTACTGCTCACAGACCTGCAGCTCTACAGGAGAGAAAAGAACAGCAGAGAGGTGCAGCTCACAGGAGGCCATAGCCGGCACACAGGGTCCAAGAGCGGAGGATAAGCTTTCTCGACATGTTGCAAAGCCAGTGCCTGAAGAGGTTCACAGCGTCGGGTTAAGGCGGTGGCAGATATTTGCAGCCTGCTGGAATGAGAACTGTTGCCAACTGGACCTGGTGACCACGCTTTACCAGTGCCTGTCAAAGTCACCATCATCCTTAACTTGTTTGCCTCTGGATCCTTCCAGGACTCTGCTGGAGCCACTTGTAGGATCTCACAGTTGGTGACGCACTAATGCATAAGACAGGGGACTGCTTCTGTGCCCAGGGCAGGCAATTATGTCAACTTTGCAGTGATGAAATGAGTCAGAATGGGAGGGTGCTCAGGCTTGCAGCTCTGGTTGGCTTCCCACGGGTGCAGGATGCCATCAACAGCATATATTTGACAATGAAGGCACCCATAGATCACCCAGGAGGGTACTGTGCAGCTGGTATGCAACCACAAAAAGATGTTGATGCAGATGTACAAAAGATTCCCAAGCAGCTGCCATGATTCTTTCATCCTGCGGCAGTTCACCCTCCCTGATCTCTTCAAAGGGTTGGATGCTCGGAGACAAGGGATACCAACTTAAAATATGGCTGATGGTATCTCTCGCAAACTCGACAAATGAAGCCCAGAAGCGATGCAATGAAAGCCATATCACCACCAGATGTGTTATCGAACAAGTCATCAGCATGCTGAAGATGAGCTGCAGATGGCGGGACAGATCTGGAGGTGCCCTTTAGTATGCAGCAGCCTGGGTCTCCCAAATGGTTGTGTTCTGCATTCTTCACAACGTTGCACAGCAGCAAGGTTTAGACCCGCAGGAGGAGCAAGGCACAGAGGCTCTTTGTACAATTCTGAGCAGGAGGAGGTGGAAGGTGATGCAGCTGATGCATCACTAACGGCACATGTTGCTACCCAAGATGTCCTCATTATTGTGAGGTTTATTTAGTGTACCCATCTAACAACCAAATGCAAAAACCACTTTTGACCCCCTTCCATAACACTAACACAAAGCAGTCCTGCAAACAAGCAAAACTCCCTTTCACAGATTTCCACCCCCCCCCCCCCCCCCCCCCACTCAGTGTCAGTTCATGTCTTCCTGTTCATCATCGCACAACAGAAAATGCCACTTGAGATCCAGCAACCAAGAATGGGCAAGATGAGAAAGTGGTGCAAAAGAATAATATTTATATGGTTCACATATGCAACAGAAACTTAACATTCTAACATTATGCAACTCGCCCACACACATACTCTTTTGCAGCTACAAATCTTGACACTTCCTTTTCCTATCACCTCTACGTGGTGCAAACCTAATGGCTTCAGCTGAGTCAGACGCAGGCTGCTCAGATCGCTGCTCTGACTGCTGAGATGCTCTTGGGCAACGTACTCTGGGTCTTGGAGCCCATGAGTGTCCTGACAAAGACTGCTCCATTTTTTTTTTTAGAGATACAGCACTGAAACAGGCCCTTCGGCCCACTGAGTCTGTGCTGACCATCAACCACACATTTATACTAATCCTACGCTAATTCCATATTCCTTCCACATCCTCACCTGTCCCTATATTTCCCTACCACCTACCTATACTAGGGACAATTTATAATGGCCAATTAACCTATCACCCTGCAAGTCTTTTGGCTTGTGGGAGGAAACCGGAGCACCCGGAGGAAACCCACGCAGACACAGGGAGAACTTGCAAACATTTACCCATGCAGGGGCAGACTTGACCATTCGGATATGTGGCAGCATGTGGGCTACTGATTGGGGAAGGGGGACAACGGATGAGAAGTGGAAATGCTTTGGACCGAGTCCACACTTCAATATTCCTTTTCACCATCATCCCTCTCATGGCCCAGCCACACTTCTCTGCTAGCAATGAGCTGGAGAACACTTTGTTACAGATCAGTGGGGCGATGAACAGCCAAGGCTAACATTTCATAATCCTATTTAAGGTGCCATTCATAGTGTGTAAGCCATTGGTAAGGACCTGCATTCACTCATTTGATTGCTGTGTTTGATGCTCCATGCAAATGGCCACTCTTCTAATAAAGAAGACATCATCACAAAGACCTACAACATCACACCACTCTTGCTTGAAATGGTCTCCTCCAATATTTCTGCAAGCGTGCACAGTGCAGCTGGGTGAACAGTTGCACGTTCTCTGCCTCTGCTCCAGAAGAATCCCCTTCATTGACAGTCCCCGCAGTTCAGCATCTGAATCCAGCTGAGCAGAGTTTCGAGCATCCTGTGCACTCTTATGTAGACTATCCACTGCTGTCCCTGTCTTCACCATCTGCTCTAGCTCACCTGTAATACGTAAGGCACCAGGAGAAAACCTGCCCTACTGGTCCCATCAAAGTGTGAGTATCTGAGCTGGTGAATGGTCTACATGAGTCCTGTAAGTGTGTACTCTTAGAGGGAGTGACCTCCTCTGAGAAGTTGTTGGTGTCCATGACCTGGGCAACCTCCTGTGGATTGCATGTAAACCCTGTGGGAAGTAAAAGACATGAATGATCACTGTCAAGGTAGGAGTGTTTGAAGCTATCATTATGCACATGATCATATTTCACTTGCTGTTGACATCAAGTCAACATGAGTGAATGCTGCATGCCATGTGGCTGTGTGAAATTTAATTCTTTCACCAGGTAGCTGGGAGGCCCCCATCTCTGACAGTCAGGAGCACCGAGACTCCCATTGATTTCCAGTGCCTGCACCTCTGCACTTGTTACCTGTGCAATGGCCATCTCCAGTTCCCTATCTCTCCCTAATGTTCTGTGCTCTCATCTCCTGCGAGGATGGAAAGAAGAGTGAGAGTAATGGAATGAGTTGAATGGATGGATGGAGACCATTTGTTAAGGATGAGGGAGAGAAGGATGTGGGTGAGTATCAGTGGTGGATGGACAGAGAGGGATGAGTGCATCTGCAAGCTAAGTCTGTGTGAGGAATGATGTGCTGGAGTAGGCTTGAGAAGGCAGAATAAGGACATTGCAGTGATACACACAATAGGGCGCGGGTGAATGTACCATTGCTCTCTCCTTTCCTGCCCTGCTTAGGTCATTGAACTGCTTCCTGCATTGTGTCCAGGTGGCGCCACACTCCTGCTGCTGTGTCATGACCTACCAAGCCTTCTTGGTGACCCCAGCCAGAGTCATAGAAATTTACAGCATGGGAAGAGGCCATTCAGCCCATTGTGTCCATACTAACCAACACGTAGCTATCCAGCCTTAACCCGCTTTCCAGCCGTTGGTCCGTGGCCTTGTAGGTTACGGCACTTCAAGTGCATATCTAAGTACTTTTTAACTGTTATGAGGGTTTCTGCCTCTATCACCCTTTCAGGCAGTGGGTTCCAGATCCCCATCACCCTCTGGGTGAAACAATTTTCCCTCAAATCCCCTCTAAACCTCCTACCTCTTACCCTAAATCTGCGCTCCCCCGGTTATGGACCACTCAACCAAGGCAATAGGGCCTTCTAATCCACTCTATCTCAACCCCTCATAATTTTATACACTTCAATTAGGTCTCCCCTCAACCTCCTCCGTTCTAAAGAAAACAATCCTAGCCTATCCTATCTTTCCTCTTAACTAAAATTCTCCAGTCCAAGAAACATTCCCTCTAGTACAATCCCATCTTACCAGAACTGCATGCATTACTCCAGCTGTGGCCTAACTAGTGTTTTATACAGTTCCAGCATCACCTCCCAGCTCTTATATTCTATGCCTGGGCTAATAATGGAAAGTATCCTGTAAGCCGTCTTGCCCACTTTATCTACCTGTTCAGCCACCTTCAGGGATATGGACATGTACTCCAATGTCCCTCAGTTCACAGAAACACAGAATAATACAGTGCAGAAGAGGTCCTTCGGCCCATCGAGTCTGCACCGATGCATTAAAAACACCTGACCTGTCTACCTAATCCCATTTGCCACCACATGGCCCATAGCCTTGAATGTTATGACATGCCAAGTGCTCCTTTTTAAAGGATGTGAGGCAACCTGCCTCTACCACCCTCCCAGGCAGGGCATTCCAGACCGTCACCACCCTCTGGGTAAAAAAGTTCTTCCTCAAATCCCCCTTAAACCACCCGCCCCTCACCTTAAACTTGTGACCCCTCGTAACTGACCCTTCAACTAAGGGGAACAGCTGCTCCCTATCCACCCTGTCCATGCCCTCATAATCTTGCACACCTCGATCAGGTCACCCCTCAGTCTTCTCTGCTCCAGTGAAAACAACCCAAGCCTATCCAACCTCTCGTCATAGCTTAAATGTTCCATCCCAGGCAACATCCTGGTGAATCGCCTCTGCACCCCCTCCAATGCAATCACATCCTTCCTATAATGTGGCGACCAGAATTGCACACAGAACTCCAGCTGTGGCCTCACCAAAGTTCTATACAACTCCAACATGACCTCCCTGCTTTTGTAATCTATGCCTCGATTGATAAAGGCAAGTGTCCCATATGCCTTTTTCACCACCCTATTAACCTGCCCTTCTGCCTTCAGAGATCTATGGACAAACACGCCAAGGTCCCTTTGTTCCTCGGAACTTCCCAGTGTCAGGCCATTCATTGAATACTTCCGTGTCACATTACTCCTTCCAAAGTGTATCACCTCACACTTTTCAGCGTTAAATTCCATCTGCCACTTTTCTGCCCATTTGACCATCCCGTCTATATCTTCCTGTAACCTAAGACACTCCACCTCCTCTACACTTCTCAGTATCCTACCATTTACTGTGCATTCCTTTGCCTTGTTAGCCTTCCCCAAATGCATTACCTCACACTTCTCCAGATTGAACTCCATTTGCCACTGTTCCGCCCACTTGACTAGTCCATTGATATCTTTCTGCAGTCTACAGCTTTATCAACCACACAGCCAATTTTTGTATCATCTACAAATCTCTTACTCGTTCCCCCTACAATCAAGTCAAATACCACAAAAAGCAAGGGACCTAATACTGAGCCCTGTCAAACCCCACTGGAAACAGCCTTGCAGTCTCTAAAACACCCATTGCCCATTCCCCTTTGCTTCCTGCCTCTGAGCCTATTTTGGATCCACCTTTCCACTTTGCCTTGGATCCCAATGGCCTTTTACTTATGTGACCAGTCTGTCATGTGGGAACTTATCAAAAGCCTTGCTAAAATCCATATAAGCTCCATCAAATCGACCCTCCTTGTTACTGCCTCAGAAAATTCAACCACGTTGATCAGACTCGACCTTCCCTTAACAAATCAGTGCTGACTGTCTTTGATTAATCCGTATCTTTCTAAATGAGGATTTATCCTATCCCTCAGAATTTTTTTCTAACAATTTTCCCACCACCAAGGTTAGGCTAACTGGCCTGTAATTACTCGGTCTATCCCTTTCTTCCTTTTTAAACAATGGTACAACATTAGCTCTTCTCCAGTCCTCTGGCACTACACCTGCACCCAGATAGGACTGCAAAAAGATGGTCAGAGCCTCCGCTATTTCTTCTCCCGCTTCCCTTAACAGCCTAGGATACATTTTGTCTGGGCCTGGGGATTTATTCACTTTCAAAGATGTTAAACCCCTTAATATTTCCTCTCTCACTATGCTAATTTCATTTAATATTTCACACTCCTCCTCCCTGCTTGCAATGTCTGTATTGTCACTGTCTTCTGTGAAAACAAACATAAAGTATTCATTAAGAATCATACCAACATCTGAAATAAAAACAGAAAATG
Organism: Heterodontus francisci; assembly: GCF_036365525.1. Lineage (NCBI taxonomy): Eukaryota > Metazoa > Chordata > Chondrichthyes > Heterodontiformes > Heterodontidae > Heterodontus > Heterodontus francisci. Next base: position 195,581,875 of record NC_090372.1, on the reverse strand, counting down.
CTGGAGATACTCAGCAGGTCTGGCAGCATCTGTGGAGAGAGAAACAGAGTGAACGTTTCAGGTCTATAACCTTTCATCAGGACCCATACCAATGTCTTCCACCTCCACATACATTAAGGCCCCGAATAGGCCCTACTCTTTCTTTAGTTATCCTCTTACTCTTTATATGTGTATTAAAAATCTTTGGGTTTTCCTTTATTTTGCTTGCCAATATTTTTTCATGCCCTCTCTTTGTTTTCCTAATTTCCTTTATAATTTCACCCCTACACTTTTTATACTGGGCCCTTGGTATCTGTCATAAGCTTCCCTTTTTTTCTTTATCCTCTCCTTTAAGCCCTTTGACATCCAGGGGGCTCTGGATTTCTTGGTCCCACCTTTTTTCTTTAAGGGAACATACTTGCTCCGAACCCTCACTATTTCTTCCTTGAATGCCTCCCACTGATCTTGCACTGATTTACCTCCAAGTAGCTAAATTACATTTCAGCTTAGTCACATTAGCTTTTCCTCAATTGAGAAATTTTATTCCTGGTCTATCTTTGTCCTCTTCCATAACTACCCTGAATCTGACTGAATTATGATCACTTCCTCCAAAATGCTCCCCAACTGATATCCCTTCCACCTGCCCAGCTTCATTCCCTAAAGCTAAGTCCAGAACTGCTCCCTTTTGTTGGGCTTGCTATGTACTGACTAAAAAAGTTCTCCTGAATGCATTTTAAGATTCTGCTCCAGTTTCTTCCTCCTGTCACTAGGAAACATCATATCCCTTGGGTCCTCACGGCCCCCAGCAGTACATCCAGGGAGGTGTTGTTGAAGTGGGATGCAGCCTATGACCTTCTACATTCCATGGCAAGACTTGTTTCTCTCTCCACATGTTTCAACTTGAGCATCCCTTTAAATAGTGGGGTTAAAATCGTGTCATACAGGTCATCTTCACACCCACTGACACTAATTAGTCGGGAAATCTGGAAATCATATGGTAATGCAGTGGCTGGGTTAAAAAGGCACCGACAGATGCTCTGCACTTACTTTTGAGTTTCCTGCATGGTTATCGGGCCCTCCAGCTCCCAGCGCATTGCCAAATTAAAATCCAGCCTTTTGGCAGCTGTCAGTGCATATGCTTCTCCCTTGTGTGTGTGTGACGGCAGTTACACAAGAGGATTAATGGCCATGATGTCAGTACAATATGCTTATCAAGAAATAATCTGAATTCTGTCTCCTGTATACAATATGTGACAGTAATCACATTCAGAAATACTGTACTGGATGAAAAAGACAAGTACGAGTCACTAGCGTAGTCTTATATCAAGTACAATGTTCGGAGCCATCTGGTAGCATTGAACACTTGGGATTTAAGGCTGATGTTTAAAACCCCTAATATCTAGGCATTCACAAAGCTAAAAGCCAATGGCTGCTGCCCCTTTCTAACATCATAGGAAAAACAAATGCATTTCTCCCTAGACTGCTGTGGCATACATTTATACTTTCCTAACAGGAGTTTGATAGGGTAGATGTGGAGAAGATGTTCCCACTTGTAGGGGAGTCCCAAACTAGGGACCATAAATATAAAATAAATCCAATAAAGAATTCAGGAGAAACTTTTTTTATCTGGACAATGGCTAGAATGCGAAACTTGTCATCACATGGAATAGTTGAGGCAAAGAACATAGAAACCTTTAAGCACAAATTAGGCAAGTACATGAGAGAGAAAAGAATAGAATGCTATGTTGATAGAGTGAGACGAAGTAGAGTGGTAGGAGGCTTGTGTGGAGCATATAAATCAGTACAAAACAGTTGGGCCGAATGGCCTGTTTCTGTGTAGCTCACCAGATGAAATTGTATCAGTAAATCATTGATTTGACTTGAAATGGCTTCCTACATGTGAAGAGCACTATAGAATTGCAAGCTGCTGTGATATTTTCCTGAGTCTTGTGTCTGCCCGTGGTAAGGAATTAAGTGAGAAAGGATTCAATATTTTCTCTTCATTGTGCTCGCTCAATATCCAAACACACAATCCTGTCAGGTACAATGTTTTTTTCCTCCCTATGTTTGTCACCTCTTGTTACGAAGGCACTGACTGATCTTGGTATACCATTCCACAGGTGACTGAAGTGACAATTCTTCATTTGGAAGATTGTGTTGTGGGGTGTTTGGGCAGGAGCATCGAAGCTGAGCTCAATGTTATCCACACAGCAGCGTCTTCTCGCAGGGGTTACTAGATAAAGTCGGGACTTGCACTTATATAGCACCTTTCCTGACTGCAAGGACATCCCAAAGCGCTTTACAGCCAGTGAAATACTTTTGACATGTAGTCACAGTTGTAATGTTGGAAACGCAGCAGCCAATTTGTGCACCTGCTTTTAGTGATGTTGGTTGAGGGAAAAATGTTCTCCAGATTACAGAGGAGGATCCATCCCCCTGCTCGTTATCAAAATAGTGCCATGGGATCTTTTACATCCACCAGACAGTGCCTGGGGCTTAATGTCTCATCTGACAAATGGCACCTCGAACATTGCAGCACTCCCTCAGGGAGCGCCAGCCTTGATTTTATGCTCATGTCCCTGAATTGGGATGTGAACCCACAACTTTCTGACTCCGAGATGAAAGATAGTGATCAGGAACAAGAACACGAACGAATGTTTCCTCCAACTAACCTTGGACGTTGAAAGCTCCACTTCCACCCCAGATAGGAGCAGTTAACTCACCACAGACTGGCAATTAAACATAAGATTGTCCTGCTCTATGACTCAGATTTTCAGTAGGCAGTGACTTTACTGGAATGAAAGTAGAACTACACTATACTGTAAACATTTGCACTCCTCGTATGGAGTAGGCCATTCAGCCCCTTGAGCCTGTTCTGTCATTCAATTAGATTTTTGGTACTTCAACTCCATTTACCTACCTTTGCTCCATATCCCTTGATAAACTTACTAAACAAAGATCTCAATCTCAGACTTATATTTTAAATTGTCGCAGGATCCACAGCCTATCTGGCAAAGAAACCTCCAAATTTCTTTTTTTTTAGAATATTACAGCGCAGTACAGGCCCTTCGGCCCTCGATGTTGCGCCGATCATCTGACCTACACTATTCCATTTACATCCATATGTCTATCCAATGACCACTTAAATGCCCTTAAAGTTGGCGAGTCTACTACTGTTGCAGGCAGGGCGTTCCACGCCCCTACTACTCTCTGCGTAAAGAAACTACCTCTGACATCTGTCCTATATCTTTCACCCCTCAACTTAAAGCTATGTCCCCTCGTGTTTGCCATCCTCATCCGAGGAAAAAGACTCTCACTATCCACCCTATCTAACCCTCTGATTATCTTGTATGTCTCTATTAAGTCACCTCTCCTCCTCCTTCTCTCTAACGAAAACAACCCCAAGTCCCTCAGCCTTTCCTCGTAAGACCTTCCTTCCATACCAGGCAACATCCTAGTAAATCTCCTCTGCACCCTTTCCAAAGCTTCGACATCCTTCCTATAATGCGGTGACCAGAACTGCACGCAATACTCCAGGTGCGGCCTCACCAGAGTTTTGTACAGCTGCATCATGACCCCGTGGCTCCGAAACTCGATCCCCCTACTAATAAAGGCTAACACACCATATGCCTTCTTAACAGCCCTATTAACCTGGGTAGCAACTTTCAGGGATTTATGTACCTGGATACCAAGATCTCTCTGCTCATCTACACTACCAAGAATCTTCCCATTAGCCCAGTACTCTGCATTGCTGTTACTCCTTCCAAAGTGAATCAGCTCACACTTCTCCGCATTAAACTCCATTTGCCATCTCTCAGCCCAGCTCTGCAGCCTATCTATGTCCCTCTGTACCCTACAACACCCTTCGACACTATCCACAACTCCACCGACCTTCGTGTCATCCGCAAATTTACTAACCCACCCTTCTACACCCTCATCCAGGTCGTTTATAAAAATGACAAACAGCAGTGGCCCCAAAACAGAACCTTGCGGTACACCACTAGTAACTAAACTCCAGGATGAACATTTGCCATCAACCACCACCCTCTGTCTTCTTTCAGCTAGCCAATTTCTGATCCAAAGCTCTAAATCACCTTCAACCCCATACTTCCGTATTTTCTGCAATAGCCTACCGTGGGGAACCTTATCAAACGCCTTACTGAAATCCATATATACCACATCCACGGCTTTACCCTCATCCACCTGTTTGGTCACCTTCTCGAAAAACTCAATAAGGTTTGTGAGGCACGACCTACCTTTCACAAAACCGTGCTGACTATCGCAAATGAACTTATTCTTTTCAAGATGATTATAAATCCTGTCTCTTATAACCTTTTCCAACATTTTACCCACAACCGAAGTAAGGCTCACAGGTCTATAATTACCAGGGCTGTCTCTACTCCCCTTCTTGAACAAGGGGACAACATTTGCTATCCTCCAGTCCTCCGGCACTACTCCTGTCGACAATGACGACTTAAAGATCAACAACAACGGCTCTGCAATCTCCTCCCTGGCTTCCCAGAGAATCCTAGGATAAATCCCATCTGGCCCAGGGGACTTATCTATTTTCACTCTTTCCAAAATTGCTAACACCTCCTCCTTGTGAATCTCAATCCCATCTAGCCTAGTAGGCTGTATCTCAGTAATCTCCTCGGCAACATTTTCTTTTTCTACTGTAAATACTGACGAAAAATATTCATTTAACGCTTCCCCTATCTCCTCTGATTCCGCACACAACTTCCCACTACTATCCTTGATTGGCCCTGTTCTAACTCTAGTCATTCGTTTATTCCTGATATACCTATAGAAAGCCTTAGGGTTTTCTTTGATCCTATCCGCCAATGACTTCTCGTGTCCTCTCCTTGCTCTTCTTAGCCCTCCCTTTAGATCCTTCCTGGCTAGCTTGTAACTCTCAAGCGCCCTAACTGAGCCTTCACGTCTCATCCTAACATAAGCCGCCCTCTTCCTCTTGACAAGCGCTTCAACTTCTTGAGTAAACCACGGCTCCCTCGCTCGACAACTTCCTCCCTGCCTGACAGGTACATACTTATCAAGGACACGCATTAGCTGCTCCTTGAATAAGCTCCACATTTCGTTTGTGCCCATCCCCTGCAGTTTCCTTCCCCATCCTACACATCCTAAATCTTGCCTAATCGCGTCATAATTTCCTTTCCCCCAGCTATAATTCTTGCCCTGCGGTATATACCTGTCCCTGCCCATCGCTAAGGTAAACCTAACCGAATTGTGATCACTATCGCCAAAGTGCTCACCTACATCTAAATCGAACACCTGGCCGGGTTCATTACCCAGTACCAAATCCAATGTGGCATCGCCCCTGGTTGGCCTGTCCACATACTGTGTCAGAAAACCCTCCTGCACACACTGGACAAAAACAGACCCATCTAAAGTACTCGAACTATAGTATTTCCAGTCAATATTTGGAAAGTTAAAGTCCCCCATAACCACTACCCTGTTACTCTCGCTCCTGTCGAGAATCATCTTCGCTATCCTTTCCTCTACATCTCTGGAACTATTCGGAGGTCTATAGAAAACTCCCAACAGGGTGACCTCTCCTCTCCTGTTTCTAACCTCGGCCCATACTACCTCAGTAGACGAGTCCTCAAACGTCCTTTCTGCCGCTGTAATACTTTCCTTGATTAACAATGCCACACCCCCCCCCCCCCCTCTTTTACCCTCTTCTCTGTTCTTTCTGAAACATCTAAATCCCGGAACCTGCAACATCCATTCCTGCCCCTGCTCTACCCATGTCTCTGAAATGGCCACAACATCAGGATCCCAGGTACCAACCCATGCTGCAAGCTCACCCACCTTATTCCGGATGCTCCTGGCGTTGAAGTAGACACACTTTAAACCAAGTTCTTGCTTGCCAGTGCCCTCTTGCGTCCCTGTAACCTTATCCCCTACCTCACTACTCTCAACAGCCTGTACACTGGAACTACAATTTAGGTTCCCATTCCCCTGCTGATTTAGTTTAAACCCCCCCGAAGAGCACTAACAAATCTCCCCCCCAGGATATTGGTACCCCTCTGGTTCAGGTGAAGACCATCCTGTTTGTAGAGGTCCCACCTACCCCAGAAAGAGCCCCAATTATCCAGGAAACCAAAACCCTCCCTCCTACACCATCCCTGCAGCCACGTGTTCAACTCCTCTCTCTCCCTATTCCTCTCTTCGCTAGCACGTGGCACAGGCAACAACCCAGAGATAACAACTCTGGTTGTTCTCGCTCTAAGCTTCCACCCTAGCTCCCTGAATTTCTGCCTTAAATCCCCATCTCTCTTCCTACCTATGTCGTTGGTGCCTATGTGGACCACGACTTGGGGGTGCTCCCCCTCCCCCTTAAGGATCCCAAAAACACGATCGGAGACATCACGTACCCTGGCACCTGGGAGGCAACACACCAACCGTGAGTCTCTCTCGTTCCCACAGAACCTCCTATCTGTTCCCCTAACTATGGAGTCCCCAATGACTAATGCTCTGCTCCTCTTCCCTTTTCCCTTCTGAGCAACAGGGACAGACTCTGTGCCAGAGACCTGCACCCCATTGCTTACCCCTGGTAAGTCGTCCCCCCCCAACAGTATCCAAAACGGTATACCTGTTGTTGAGGGAAACGGCCACAGGGGATCCCTGCACTGCCTGCTGGTTCCCTTTCCTTCCCCTGACGGTAACCCATCTACCTACTTCTTTTACCTGAGGTGTGACTGCCTCCCTATAACTCCTGTCAATAATCCCCTCCGCCTCCCGAATGATCCGAAGTTCATCCAGCTCCAGCTCCAGTTCCCTAACGCGGTCTGCGAGGAGCTGGAGTTGGGTGCACTTCCCGCAGATGCAGTCAGCAGGGACACTCTTGGCGACCCCTACCTCCCACATTCTGCAGGAGGAACATACAACTGCCTTTACCTCCATTCCCACTATTCTAGATTCCCAATAAATCTACTGAAAAACCAAACGAAAAAAAAAGTCAAAACTTGTTCGCTTAGCAATCCGACGGACTGAACTTTTTAAATAAAAAGCTTACCTTATCAACACACTAGAGTCCTTTTTTTTTTTTGGTTAGAGGAGGAGGGTGGGTGGGAGACACTACACGTGTAGTGTCTCGGGTACTGCCACTGCCCAAATAAATAGTTTTCCCCTACCCAGCAGTCCCCGGTCCTCCGAAACAAAAAAGGGATTAACTTGTAACTTACTGAAATTGACCGCTCAGCTGAAAGTCCGCTCCGCACCTCGTTCTGTCAAGGCTGCTCTGAAATTGACCGCTCAGCTGAAAGTCTGCTCCGCACCTCGTTCTGTCAAGGCTGCTCCTCGCAAAAGCTATCTACTATCCTTTATGCTTCCTGATTGCACTCATGAATGGCCTAGATCTAATTTTAAGATTGTGCCCCTTTGTTCTAGATTTCCCCCACCAAAATAAATAGCTTCCCTCTATCCACCCTATCAAATCACTTTATCATTTTAAACACCTTCATTACATCACACCTCAAATGTCTAAATTCAAGGGAATACACACCAGGTTTATACAATCTGTCCTCATCATTTAACCCTTTAACCTTTGTTATCTGTTACGAGGGTTTCCATTTTTTGTTAAAACTTGAGAATCTATATTTTAAAAACTGATAAAGGATTCCATGGAGGCTGTGACCTTAAAAGGAAGCTCAACAGAAGTTGACCAGCAAACAAATCTTACTGGAAAGTATTTTTTTTATTCATTCCTGGGATGTGGGCGTCGCTGGGCAGGCCAGCATTTATTGCCCATCCCTAATTGCCCTTGAGAAGGTGGTGCTGAGCTGCCTTCTTGAACCACTGCAATCCATGTGGGGTAGGTACAACCGCAGTGCTGTTAGGAAGGGAGTTCCAGGATTTTGACCCAGCGACACTGAAGGAACGGCGATATAGTTCCAAGTCAGGATGGTGTGTGACTTGGAGGGGAACTTGCAGGTGGTGGTGTTCCCATGTATTTGCTGCTCTTGTCCTTCTAGTTGGTAGAGGTTGCGTATTTGGAGGGTTCTGTCGAAGGAGCCTTGGTGCTTTGCTGCAATGCATCTTGTAGATGGTACACACTACTTCCACTGTCTGTCGGTGGTGGAGGGAGTGAATGTTTGTGGATGGGGTGCCAATCAAGTGGGCTGCTTTGTCCTGGATGGTGTTGAGCTTCTTGAGTGTTGTTGGAGCTGCACCCATCCAGGCAAGTGGAGAGTATTTCACCTGTTTGCAAATAACTCAGCAGAAGGTTTGTGCTTGTTTGACTCTGTAAAGGATCTATGGTTGTCATACGACTTGCCTCTGGAAAGGTTCTAGTTTCATTTTGAACTGTTAAAAAAGCCAGTTGGTGTTTGGACAAGAACAGAAAGAAGTTTGCTTCCAGGAAAAGAAAGCTAATTTCTCTCTCTCTCTCTGAAGAATCCCTGCATTGTTTAATAATTACTACATCAAGTTGTATTGTTGCCTCCTGTATTTGAAGAAATCCTGCATGTTTCTAGAAACCTTGCATCTTTGAAGGAACTTTGCATCGAATATGTGACAATTGAAACCTTTGTTGGTGCACGCCTGATGTAAGACCTATGTGACGCCTTCTGTAGCTGCATCTTTTGAAAGCCTACCCAGACTGTTCATCAACATCGCCGTGAAAGAACTGTTCTAGGAAGATTCCTAGTGGCAGCCATCTATTCGCGTTTGGGACACTTCGCAAAACAAAGGACTTCCATACCTTCTTTTCAGTCTAAGTTTTTTTATTCCTTCTATTTCTTTGTAACAGCTGTAAACATAAATCCCATTTTTTTCCTGGTTAACCTATTGTGTATGTGTGTCTGAAGGTTAGGATAAAAATAAGGGGCTTTAATATTTCAATTTGCGTGAAATTTTACTTCATTATTAGTTTGCTTTAAATTAAATGGATAATTTCTTTTGTTTATTAAAGAAACCTGGTTGGTGTGCTTTATTCTGGGGAAAAATAGTGGGCTGGATTTTACAGCCCCCCAATGTTGTGTCATGGTGGGGTGGCCTGGAAAATACCTCTGGGAGAGGCCCAGTACAGGCCTCAATGCTGGAGAGGCCCAGTACAGGCCTCAACACTGGGAAGGCCCGGCTCCATATTACCGGCAGCAGCGAGGCCTCGTGGCGGCACCACCCCACCCCCAACACTCTGCCACTCAGCGACGGGACCAAAATTTACATACGCAAATTTATTTAAATAAATGACTTAATGAATTACCCACTCCTGCCATCAGTCCCGGTGCGATATTCGTGCTGGTGCCTGGCACTCCTGCACCTTTGGATCCCTAGGTGGAACACTGGTGGGAGGGGGGAATAGGTACGTTTTCAGGGTTGTTGGGGGGGGTGGGGGAGTGGGGTCAAATGCATCTGATTGGTCTAGGGGGTGGTGGGAAGGGGTAAAGTTTAAAGTTTATGAACCTTGAAGGGGAGGGAAGGTCGGGAGCAAAAGCTAAGTGTTTTGGGGGGGTGGGCAAGTAATACATTTGATGATAATTGGGGGGGGGGGAATGTGGGAGAGGGTCAGGATAACTTTATTTAATTTTTTAAAGTAATTTTTCTTTAACTATTTAAATGAAATGGAAGGGCTTGAAGCCCTTTAAAAATGGTGTTGGCGTCTGCGCAGTGGCGCCGGTCGCTGTTGCCGGGGGCAGACCGCCCGCCTTTCCCCATCATCGGGGCGGTGGGGGGGGGGGGGCGCGGTCTGGCCCAGCCATTTACCTGAGGCGCCGCGTTTAATATTGCGTCGGTTCCGCGACGAGTGGTTCGTGCGGGCGGTCCGCCATAGTTTACGTCTGCTGCTTCTCTCGGCGGCGGACATGTAAAATTCAGCCCAGTATATCTGACTGACTGTTTCGGTAAGTGGGCAAATTTAAATATATGTTGTGACCCGTGGAGAAGTGGGACTGAATTAACAGTGCACTGCCCTGCCTCGGTCTTAACTGTATCATTCAACTGGAGTGCATAATGGGAATTCCAGTGTGTGTTTGCTGCAAAAGAAATTTGATAAAGGAATATGAGCACAGAGTGGGCACATGGGATTAGGAGTATTAGTTATGTGGAAGCTAAACTCCAAAGCGGACTGGTTGGGCCAAATAACCTGTCTCTGTATTAAATATTCTCTGCTATTCTATGACTTGGCATCTATTAATTTCAATGAATTGGTGCTCCTGGAGGGAGAAGAGAGGGTGGTGGAGGGACGGGTGTTGGGGTGGAGCTAATGGATAGAAAATGGGGGAGATGGGGAATGTGCAAATTCCCAATATGCATGCCCATCAAGCCCTAATATATCATACAAAATCAGTATAAAACTGCTGTAAGAATCTACTCCTGCAGATGTATGACAATGTCCTCAGTTATTTTGTACGTGGCTCTTTTCCATCTGCTGTGCTGCTTTCGGCCTTCATGTAAAGAGGCCCAGAAATTAGGAGAATTTTATATATGCTGTGAATTGTTGTGATCCAGAATGCACTGCACAAAGGAACAGCAGTTCTCAAGAAGCTGTGGAGCTGAAGGAGTTTATAGAGATAGGGTTGGGGGCAGGGGCTGAGATAATAAAGGTGTTTAAACATGAGGATTTTAAATCTGAGGCACTCGGGGAGCCAATGTAGATCAGCAAAAACAGAAGTGGCCTTGATCATCAGGATAAATAGAGACTTACGAGTGCCCAGTAATTGAAGCTTTTGAAAGTGAATCAAGATTCTTCACACTGAATCTTCCCAACCACAATTGGGTTTGAAACCATCCTTAAAATCCAAGGACTGACAGCCATAGAAAAGCCATATGAGAAACCCATATAATAGACCAAGACTGATAGTAGAGGACAACACCAAAGTTGCTTTTGATAAAGTCCCGCATGGGAGATAGGTTGAGAAGGTAAGAGCCCATGGGATCCAGGGCAATTTGGCAAATTGGATCCAAAATTGGCTTAGTGGTAGGAGGCAGAGGATGAGGGTCAAGTGTTGTTTTTGCGAGTGGAAGCCTGTGACCAGTGGTGTACCGCAGGGATCGGTGCTGGGACCCTTGCTGTTTGTAGTGTACAATAATGATTTAGACGTAAGTTCGCAGATGACACGAAAATTGGTGGTGTCGTAAATAGTGAGGAGGAAAGCCTTAGATTACAGGACGATATAGATGGGCTGGTAAGATGGGCGGAGCTGTGGCAAATGGAATTTAATCCTGAGAAGTGTGAGGTGATGCATTTTGGGAGGACTAACAAGGCAAGGGAATATACAATGGATGGTAGGACCCTAGGAAGTACAGAGGGTCAGAGGGACCCTGGTGTATTTGTCCATAGATCACTGAAGGCAGCAGCACAGGTAGACAAGATGGTTAGGCAGGCATATGGGATACTTGCTTTTATTAGCCAAGGCATACAATATAAGAGCAGGGAGGATATGATGGAGCTGTTAAAATGCTAGTTAGGTCACAGCTGGAGTACTGTGTACAGTTCTGGGCACCACACTATAGGAAGGATGTGATTGCACTGAAGAAGGTGCAGAGGAGATTCACCAGGATGTTGCCTGGGCTGGAGCATTTCAGCTATGAAGACAGACTGAAAAGGCTAGGGTTGTTTCTCTTAGAGCAGAGAAGGCTGCGGGGGGACCTGATTGAGGTATACAAAATTATGAGGGGCATTAATAGGTTAGATAGGAAGAAACTTTTTCCCTTAGTGGAGGGGTCAATAACCAGGGGCCATAGATTTAAGGTAAGGGGCAGGAGTTTTAGAGGGGATTTGAGGAAAACTTTTTTCACCCAGAGGATGGTTGGAATCTGGAATGCACTGCCTGAAGAGATGGTAGAGGCAGGAACCATCACAACATTTAAGAAGTATTTAGATGAGCGCCTGAAATGCCATAGCATACAAGGCTATGGGCCAAGTGCTGGAAAATGGGATTAGAATAGATAGGTGCTTGATGGCCAGCACAGACACGATGGGCCAAAGGGCCTGTTTCTGGGCTGTTTCACTGTATGACTCTAATGGGAGAGAAATCAATTTTAATTAAAATATTATGGCTCAGTGATATCAAGTCTGGCTTCTAAAAGCCTGTAGATTGTAGGAGGAAGGGAAGGTCTTGCACATAGAATGATACAACTCAGAAGGAGGCCACTCGATCCATTGTGCCTGAGCCATTGTACATTATATTGCTTAACACTCCAGTTATAAACGGCGTATCTTCCAACTCGTGTAAGTCTACAAGAGACTTGCTAGTTCTACATTAGGAATGCATAAATACTAACATCTGGAGGCTTGTGCCAAAGTTTGGAGTGCTGTCCCACAGACTATTCAAGTAACAGCCTGACTCACCAAATCGTATCTTACAGAAAATGTCCCAGACACTGCCATCACCATCCCCCAGTATCTCCTGTCCCACCAGTAGGACAGACACACTAGAGGAGGCAGCACAGTGGTGTACAGTCAGGAGGGAGTTGCCCTGGGAGTCCTCAACATTGGCTCTAGACCCCGTGGTCGCCTTGGCATCAGGCCAAACATGGGCAAGGAAACCTCCTTCTGATTACCACCTACTGCCCTCCCTGAGCTGATGAATCAGTACTCCTCCATGTTGAACAGCACTTGGAGGAAATATTGAGTGTGGCAAGGTGAAAAATGCACTCTGGGTGGGAGATTTCAATGTCCATCATCAAGAGTGGCTTGGAAGCTCCACTACTGACTGAGCTGGCCGAGTCCTGAAGGATATAGCTGCCAGACTGGGTCTGCAGCAAGTGGTGAGGGAACCAACAAGAGGCAAGAATATACTTGACCTCGTCCTCGCCAATCTGCCTGCCGCAGATGCTTCTGTCCATGACAGTATTGGTAGGAGTGATCACCACACAGTCCTTGTGGAGACAAAGACCTGTCTTCACATTGAGGATACCCTCCATCGTGTTGTGTGGCACTACCACCGTGCTAAATGGAATAGATTTCAAATAGATCTAGCAACTCAAAACTGGGCATCCATGAGGCGCTGTGGGCCATCAGCAGCAGCAGAATTGTATTCAACCACAAACTGTAATCTCATGGCCCGGCGTATAACCCACTCTACCATTACCATCAAGCCAGGAGACCAACCCTGGTTCAATGAAGAGTGCAGGAGGGCATGCCAGGAGCAGCACCAGGCATACCTCAAAATGAGGTGTCAACCTGGTGAAGCTACAACACAGGACTACTTGCATGCTAAACAGTGTAAGCAGCATGCGGTAGATAGAGCTAAGCGATCCCATAACCAACAGATCAGATCTAAGCTCTGCAGTCCTGCCACATCCAGTTCTGAATGATGGTGGACAATTAAACAAGTAACGGGAGGAAGTGGCTTCACAAATATCCCCATCCTCAATGATGGGGGTGCCCAGCACATCAGTGCAAAAGGTAAGGCTGAAGCATTTGCAACAATCTTCAGCCAGAAGTGCTGAGTGGATGATCCATCTCAGCCCCCTCCTGAAGTCCCCAGCATCACAGATGCCAGACTTCAGCCAATTCGATTCACTCCGTGTGATATCAGGAAATGACTGAAGGTACTGGATACTGGAAAGGCTATGGGCCCTGACAATATTCCAGCAATAGTACCGAAGACATGTGCTCCTGAACTTGCCACATCCCTAGCCAAGCTGTTCCAGTACAGCTACAACACTGGCATCTATCCGGCAATGTGGAAAATTGCCCAGGTATGTCCTATACACAAAAAGCAGGACAAGTCCAACCTGGCCAATTATCGTCCATCAGTCTACTCTCAATCATCAGTAAAGTGATGGAAGATGTCGTAGACAGTGCGATCAAACGGCACTTGCTTAGCAATAACCTGCTCAGTGATGCTCAGTTTGGGTTCTGCCAGGGCCAGTCAGCTCTTGACCTCATTACAGCCTTAGTTCAAACATGGACAAAAGAGCTGAACTCAAGAGGTGAGGTGAGAGTGACTGCCCTTGATATCAAGGCAGCATTTGAATGACTATGGCATCAAGGAGTCCTAGCAAAACGGGAGAAAATGGGAATCAGGGGAAAAACTGTCCGCTGGTTGGAGTCATACCTAGCGCAAAGGAAGATGGCACAGTGGCAGCAGCATGTACCACATACACGATGCACTGCAGCAATGCACCAAGCCTCCTTAGACAGCACCCTTCAAATCCGCGACCTCTACCACCTAGAAGGACAAGGGCAGCAGATGCATGGGAACACCACTACCTGCAAGTTCCCCTCCAAGCCACACACGATTCTGACTTGGAAGTGTATCGCCATTACTTCACTGTCAATGGTATTTATATGGTTGCTCCAATTTGGTTTCTGGTCAATGGTAACTCCCAGGATGTTGATAGTTGGGGATTCAGCGATGGTAATGCCATTGAATGTCAAGGGGAGATGGTTAGATTCTCTCTTGTTGGAGATAGTCATTGCCTGGCACTTGTGTGGTGCGAATGTTTCTTGCCACTTATCAGCTCAGGCCTGGGTATTGTCCTGCTTTAAGAAATTATTTTTTCTAGGCTAGCTACTTTGATAGAGTGCAACAGGTGCTTGTCAGTGTTCTCTGTTTTTTCTCTTTCAGCACTTTGCTTGTGGTTTACACAGCTTTTCGATAGGCAGTTCAAGGGTTTTTCCCATTGCTTTTCTTTGCTAGAGCTTATTCATCTTTTCCACACTTGGCTGGTTTAATGATTTTTTCAGCTTGACTGCTTTAATGGAGACTTGGGGTTTTCCATGCTTTTTTTCACTATCGGACTTTGTTTTTCTTTCAATTTGCATGCTTTTCAGAGTTGAATCTTTTTTTTCTCTCGCTCATTTAAAAAATTTATTTTTTAAACTCTTCAAAGGCTTTGCTTTTTTTAACTGGGATTTCTCCATCGTCAGCACAATGACTCACCCGATCGCTTGCTTTTCAGCCATGCTTCCATTCTTTGGTGCTTTTGTCAGCTAAAAGTATGAAGCTTTCTTTCACTCTTTTTAGGTACTTGTTTGAAAGTTTCTTCACTTGTTGCTTCAAATTTTCTCTTCTGCTTTCTGTATTGCCGTTAAATTTTGTTTGCTGTTTTACCCATGGTCTTCAAGCTTATATCTCTTCACCACCGCTGCCACCATATCATGAGTTTCTTTGTGTTATCTTAAGCAACACAATGAGGTACATGGATTCTAATTCCTTGAAGATTGCTAGAAGATTTATTAACAGCTAAACTAGTACGTACAACACAGAGAAAACTATATACATAACCTTTGTCCAGGGTGTTGTTGTGCAGAGTGCCTATGGCTTCTAGTCACATGATTACATCCTGGTACTTAGCTCATTAGCATACTGAGTTCTTACAGGGACATCACTTTTAAAGCGATCATACAACAAAGATCGTGTTCCTTCTCTAATCATCGCATCCACATTCCATTTTAGGATTTAGCACATTTATTCCTTGTCCAAGACAAGCCTTAGTCCAAGCTGACTAAGACAACCCTGTCATGATTGTATATGTGGGCTTGAGTATTAGAGAATATATGGTACTGGGAAGGGAAACTGAAAGTAGCTTTGTGCTTTGGGGAAAACACCTGACCTGGAGTTGTTGTAAGGTCAGATAAGCTTATGCTGCTGTAGTGAAAACAGTGAACAGAACTCTACAGAAGTCTTTAATAAAACACTTGTTAAATCTTTGTTAAAGTTACAGCTGTGATTTCAAGTGTGATTCATTTCAGCCTGAAATATGATATTGGCAACGAGGTAAATTTGGAAATATTTAGGATTGTGTCATGTCATTTGCTGGAGCTGATATGTCTGCAGTCCAGGGAATTGAGCCGTTTGATCTGACAGGTGATGCCAGTTCTGTCAGTGTTCGATACGGAAAGCAAGGTTGGAGGAGTTTGAAGCATATGCTGACAGTAGTGGTTTGTTTTTGGATGGGGCAACGGAGGTGCATAAAGCACAGCGACGGGTCTTATTACTATTCAATGTGGGTGCGTCGGTGAGGGAGACTTTCAAGACGTTGCCTGACACGGGAGAAAAGGCGGATGAAGGACCATTATGTGGTGATGCCAAATGCCACAATCCAAAGGCATGTTTTCTGTCAAATGAGACAGAAAGAAGGTGGAACAGTAGCCCAATTTGTGACTCATTTGAGGCAGGTGTTGGATGGATGCAGTTATGTTGTGATGGATTTGAATAACCAGATAATGGATCAGGTGGTCCAACATTGCAAGTCGGGTAAGTTGAGACACAGGCTGCTGGAAAGAGGAGGTGACTTAACGTTGGATGACACTTTGAAGATAGCGGCTGCATTGGAAGCAGTGGATGGACAAGTGCACAGCATGAAGCTTGGTCCCATTTCTGCCATCGGCACGACAAAATCTGAGGTTAATCGAGGGACACAATGGAATGCAGGTACTCATCAATATGAACAGCAAAAGTCTGAGAGAGAGTATTTCAGATGTGGCAACTTGGGGCACTGTGGAAGAGATAAGAGATGATTGCTGCCCTGCCAAGGGAAAGATATGTAGAAAATGTAGGGGCAGAGAACAAAGTTGAACAGAGTGGCAAGCCTGGCAATCCAGGTAAAGGCAAGAGAGATGAAAGTAGTCCAACTGTGAGATGAGTTGAAGAATATGCAGTGAGTGAGTACACGAATAACAATCATGGATACATGTTTTCTGTCAATGGGAGCAACCATGAGAAAGCTCCAGTGATTGTTGAGGGTGTTGAAGTGATTATTGTAGATTCAGGCAGTGACAGTAATGTCATCAGCAGAGCACTGTGGGAGGAACTGAAGACAAAGAGAATCAAGTGCACATCTGGAAAATCTGTCAAAAAGCTTTATCCTTACACATCTTAAACCCCACTTCAAACCGTTGGATGCTTCACAACGAATGTAAGAGCTGGACATCAGAGTGTGGAGGCAGAATTCATAGTGATTGAGGAGGATGGTGAGCCTCTTCTGAGTAGAGAAGCTGGCCAAGCTTTAGGGGTGCTGCACATTGGATTGAAAATGAATTCTGTGAAATCCTATGCAGAGCTTTGAGAGGAGTTTGGATCAGTGTTTCAAGGAATTGGGAAGTTGCACAACCACCAAGTGAGATTAACAATTGACGAGAACGTGAAGTCTGTAGCTCAGCCTGTACATAGAAAACCCTTTGGTCTGAGAGGGAAAGTTGAGGCAGAGATCAAGGAATTGGTTGACCAAGACATCATGGAGCCAGTTTAAGGACAAACACACAGATCTTCACTGGTGAAGGAAGCTGAATCATTTGTGCGGTTTGTGGCATTTCGTGATACACCCAGAGGAATGACAACTAGAGAGACTGAAAGAGAGTCACACAAAGATCCAATGTTGAATGACATCAGACAGTGAATCCAAGATGGACATTGGGAGAATTGCCCATTCAGAGCGTACATTGTTATACGAGATGAACTGTGCACAATTGGGAAGTGTATTCTCAGAGGTAACAGGCTTGGAGTGCCACAAAAGCTTAGGCCTAGATGCTAGCTCATGAGGGTCATTTGGGAATGGTTGATACTAAGCAAAACTTACGAACCAAAGAATGGTGGCCAAGGATGGAGAAAGATGTGGAGCAGTTTGTCAAAACACGTCATGGATGTCAACTTGTCAGTAGATCCAATCCACCAGAACCACCAGTACGCAGTGTACTGTCACCGGCTGGACCATGGGAGGATGTAGCAGTTGACTTCTTAGGTTCATTTCCATCAGAAGAGTCCGTACTAATGGCAGAGAAAACGGTGTTTGCATTGACTGAAATATTTGCAAGACGTGGTCTACTTTGGATACTTTGTATCCAGACAATGGACCACAATTCATGTCACAGACCTTTGCAGATTACATGTAAATCACAGGTATTCACCATTACAGAGTAACACCTAAATGGCCACAGGCAAATGGGGAAGCGGAAAGACAAATCCAATCCTTAGAGAAACGGATGAGGATTGCTCAGGCTGAGGGTAAAGACTGGAAGAAGATGTTGTTGTCATATGTGGCCATGTATAGAGCAACTACAACAATGGGAAAGAGCCCAGCTGAGTTGTTGTTTGGACGCAAAATACGCACCAAGATACCAGAGCTGAGGGACATTAGAGTTGATCAGGAGGTTTGAGATCATGATGCTGAGGAAAAGGGTGCTGCAAAGTTTTATGCAGATGGAGAGCTAGATAGTCTGATGTGATGCCAGGTGATGAAGTATTGCTGAGACAGGAGAGTCTGAGTAAGATGGATACACCATATTATCCCAAGCCATACGCTGCTATTGCCAAGAAGGGAAACAGTGTGACTGTGCAGTCACAGAAGGAGTACTGTATGACAGAAATTCTTCATGTGTTAAAGATAATCATGGTGACAAAGACACAACAGCAGATGAATCAGATGTAGGAGCTGAGGCAAAGCTGACATCCAGCAATTCAGATGTCCAAGCCAGTGATGCTGTTGGCAGCCAGCCACTTTTCTATCCAGAGGGAGAAACATCAATTCCAGAGGGGCCGACAACTTTCCTAATCCTGACACGGTGACCAGAGTTTCTGAAACAACAGGAAGGCCACGGCGTGAGAGGAGACTACCAAAAAGATATGAAGTTTATGTGTTGTGATTATGTTCAAAAATCATGGACATGTTTTCGTCTGTTAAGGGAGGAATGTCATGATTGTATGTGTGGGCTTGATATTAGAGAATATATGGTACTGGGAAGGGAAACTGAAAGCAGCTTTGTGCTTTGGGGAAAACACCTGACCTGGGGTTGTTGTAAGGTCAGATAAGCTTATGCTGCTGTAGTGAGAACAGTGAACAGAACTCTACAGAAGTCTTTAATAAACACTTGTTAAATCTTTGTTAAAGTTAAAGCTGTGATTTCAAGTGTGATTCATTTCAGCCTGAGATGTGACAAGCCCCACTGCATGACAGCAGTGAGGCACTCCTTCCTAGAGTCTTAGACAGTGCCTGTCCACTAACCATTTAGTCAATCCCTTCCAGCGTGTATCTTAGGCAGTCCCTTTGAAGAAAACCACTCATGACACTCCTGTTTCAGGTTATATCTCAAACTGTTCATTTCTAGGAATCCCCTAGCAAATGGAGTTCTATAGTACCCCTCAGTGAGTCCAATTTCAGAATACCCCTCACAGTCCAGTTCTAGAGTTCCCCTCTTCAAGTCCAATTCTAGGTATCCCTCAAATAGTTCAGTTCTAGAGTTCCCCTCAGTGTCCAGTCCAGGGTACACTTCAGACAGTCCAGTTCTAGGCTACATCTCAGAGAGTACAGGATCTAGGATCTCTCCTGCTCGTATCTTAACTCGCATTAATCACTCATGTGCTCACTGACCTACATTGGCTTCCAGTCCAGCAACGTCTCAATCTTAAAATTCTCATCCTTGCTTTCAAATCTGTCCATGGCCTTGCCCCTCCTTATCTCTGTAATCTCTCCAGACTTACAATCCTCTGAGATCTCTATGCTTCTCCAATTCTGGCCCTTTATGCATTCCTGATTTTAATCACTCCACCATTGGCAGCTGCCTAGGCTCTAAGCCTTGGAATTCTCTCCCTAAACCTCTCCCCCTTTAAAACCTACCACTTTGACCAAGATTTTGGTCATCTGTCCTAATATTCCTTATGCCACTCAATGTCAAATTTAGTTTGATAATGCTCCTGTGAAACACCTTGGAATGTTTTGCTATGTTAAAGTTGCTATCTAAATGCAGTTAGTTTTTGTTGTTGATACTGCGCAGACAGCGTGTTTGCTGCCATTGTGTTTAGGATTGAAAAGTTTGAGAGTCAGCCCACTTGGTAATTATCTACAAGGTTGTTAACTTTAAAATTGCAAAAACAAGGGATAGGACTGGCAACACTGCTGACACAATACCAGACATGAAACATGCGTACGTGAGGCCTTTGCCTATTAGTAAGATGATCAGGAAAGACAAAACGAAATAGCCTGGATACATAGAAAGGTTGGAACATGAAAGGATAGTGAAATGGCTGGCATGGGAACGTAAGTGGCAGGATGTCACAAGGCTATCAACTAGATGACGTCAGACAGCGATGCCAGGAAGGCAGAGTCAATCATGAAATAGAGAAGGAAAGAGAGAACACAAGACCCGAGTAATAGGGTAACTGCTGTGAATGAGCCTTTGTTTAACCATCCAGTGCCAAGAAGACAAGTCAAATAAATCAAGATTACTGAATGCATCCTAATGAGTTAAATGCTCTCCTAATGCACATTCACATAAAATTCAATTGTACGTTATTTTAACACAGTTATTAACCAGTTTGAAGTAAATGGGCTAACAATTGAGTTAAGAGAGCAACGGCATTTTATGTGAAGGTATTAAGCACTGTGTTACCAAAGAAAATGAAACCCCTCAGTGCTCTCAATAGCATCCGTCAGCTTGCTAACTGCTTTGCTGACAATCCCCATTCCATAGCCAACTACAGCTTTCTTAAGATGCATTCGGAATACAAATTGAACTAGACTTCACTAATTATCCAGCACCAATTCACTCCTTTCTGAACTCAAATCAGAGCTGTAAAATAATACTTGTCAGGTAGCTTCTAGCTTTATTGAGACACAGTGATCAGACTTGGAAGTAAGATCAGTGTATTTGTCTCCTCATATCTTGTCTTTGTGTGGCCTTCATCTCTTAGCTGTCTGGCTGACTGACTAGCTCCTAAACTACTTCAAAAGTACAGTGATTTGAATACCTTCCCTCTTGTT
This sequence comes from Heterodontus francisci, assembly GCF_036365525.1. NCBI lineage: Eukaryota > Metazoa > Chordata > Chondrichthyes > Heterodontiformes > Heterodontidae > Heterodontus > Heterodontus francisci. The sequence continues at coordinate 195,561,226 of NC_090372.1, read as the reverse complement.
GCATGCAAAGTCTTACTTTAAGGAAGTCAAAGGTTAATTTCAATGATTTTTTAAGAATGCCTTCTTCATTAAGTTGTCTCCATATAGTTATGTTTTTGATGAATGCTGAACAGTAAAAGGGGCATCAGTGGTGGGGAGGGGCGCACATACTTTTGTCATGAAGCTTCAGCATCAGTCACTTCCATTTAGATGCAGTGTGATTAGATGAGTAAAGCTCCTTCGACCTCAACAGTTGCTTTAATTCCAACTTCAGAAGGCCACCCCTGAATGCACCAGTGTAATAGGGGCTGAAGTTCCTCGGCAGGTGGGTTAGAAGAGTCAGGAGCTGAACTACTCAACAACAGAACAACAATATGCCTTTACATAGTGCTTTTAACATAAGAAAAGTCCAAAGGCACTTCATGGAGGTGTAACCAGACAAGGTTGACTGCTGAACCAAAGAAGGAGGCATTAGGGCTTCAAAAAAGCTTAGTCAAAGAGGTAGGTTTTAAGCAGGGTCTTAAAGGAGAGAGGGAAGTGGAGTGGCAAAGGGGTTTAGGGAAGGAAATCCAGAGTGTGGGGCCTTGACAGCTGAATGCACTACCACCAATGGTAGGGAAAAGTTTGTGTGAGGGTGGGGGTGGGCGGTGCGGTGCGGTGAGTCAGGAGAATGGCGAATTCAGAGGTAGTTGTCAGGCTGGAAGGCATTGCAGAGGAAAGGAGGGGCAAGGCCATGAAGAGATTTAAACATGGGGCTGAGAATTTTAAATTTGACACATTGTTGGGGGAGGGGAGCTGATGTAGGTTAGCAAGGTCAAAGGTCATGGGTGACTCATGGCAAAGTACCTAACCTCTGTCCTGATGTGGCTAGCCCAGTAGATGTTGATGATGGGTGACTTAGCGATGGTGGTGTCACTGAAGGACAAGACGATATACCTGAGATAAAAACAGAAAATGCTGGAAACACTCAGCAGGTCAGGCAGCATTTGTGGAGTGAGAAACAGGGTTAACATTTCAGGTCAATTAATTTTTATCAGAAAGATATGCCTTTCTCTTGATCAAGATGGTTCATTACCTGGCAGTTATGTGATTTGAGCACTGCTACTTGTCATCCCAAGCCTAGGTGTTATCCAGGTTCTGCTGTGTGCTGCCGTGTGCTGCAGTACTATGGGATAAGTTGAGGAAACTGTTGAATCATCAGTGATGTTATCACAGAATGAACGTCATTAGTGAAGGAGTGGAAATTAGTTTGGCCATGAACATCCCTAATTATGGCAGAGCCCAGCTTATAAGCATGACAAAACATATTCAGCTAAAGTACAAACTGGATAATTCCACTTCGTCCTCTTCCAAGGTCCCTACAATCATACAGGCAATTCTCCAACCAACTCAGTTCACTCCACTTGATGTTATTTCCTGTTATTACCTCTCCCCCCTGCCCCCCCCAAACCCCGCAACTGCCTCTAACCCTGTTACCAAGTACCCAGTATAATCCAGCCCAGGGCCTGTCTCACCAATAACCTGCTCACTGTTTCTTAGTTCAGGTTCTGCCAGAACTGATCAGCTCCAGATCTCATCACAGTTTTGCGCCAGGCATGGATATAGGAGCTGATAGCCAGAGGAGAGGTTAGGGTAGCTGCCCTTAGCGTCTAGGCAGCATTCAACTGAGTATGGCACCAAGGAACCCAGGCAAAACTGAGGTCAGTGGGAGGGTCGAAGGGAACACCCTCTTTAGGCTGCAGTCCTACATGACACAGATGAAGATGATCATGGCTGTTGGAGTCCAATCATAACTGTCCAAGGTCATCGCTGCAGGAATTCCTCGGGGAAAAGTGTCCTCAGCCCGTCTACCTTCACCCTCTTTTTTCTATGACCATCCATCCTTATTTGGTAGCGGTGACCTTTTTGAATTACTGCATCTTCTTTTTATCTTGTGGATAGGGCAAACCTGGTGAATCTTCCACATTGTTGGATAGATTCTAGTGAATTGTCACTTTCTCCAAGGTAGGATGCTCAGAACTGAACACAATAATGGGGCAGAGTTTCCTATATTTTGTGTTTGGGTATAAACATTTGTCTGAGCGCAGGACAGAGTGGAAAATCAAACAGGGAGGAATGCTTGGCCATAACGGAGTCAATCCGATTTTCTGTCCATTAATTCATGGATCAACATTGTGCAGGTTCCATTACACATGTGATCCTTCATTCACGAGTGCAATAAGAGGAAAATCTGCCTAGTTGAATCCTCCATCCGGAGAGGTAGTTACAGAGATGCATGCATGCATGGCTCCAGAATCGTAAAGATTCTCAGGAGCTCCAACTGCTTGCTTGGCTTATGGCTATTAAAGTCAAAACCATTATGGATTTAGTTCAGGGTCTTTCTCGGGACCAGAATGAGTTTGTAGAATTATCATTCAAGGCACATGTCCAGCTGCATTCCCCAGGTAACTGATGCACAGATCCTGAAGGCTGGCAGGATCAATCATTTCTCCAGGACTGCAATAAAACAGTTGGCTACACAGAAAACATTTTATTCCATCGCAGGTTTCCCCAGAGCACTGGACATAGTTCACTGTACCTTATCGAGGTAAAAATGAGCACCATCAGTCAATCCAACGGCATGCATCAACCACAAGGGCTTCTTTTCGCTCCACACGCAGGTTATCTGACATGCACACGAAATTATTCTCCCAGTGCCTGCCAATTATTTGGGGTCAACATATGAATTATTTTCCTTAGCTAGTGATGTGTGCATGTTCTTTTTAAATAGAACTACAAGGGGAGCTTTTGGACAGGTTGTGGCTATGGCCTTAATCCATGCTTAGTTAAAACAAAAAAAACAAACTAGATGTCAACTTCAATAGATGTACACAGGCATTAGCTCAAAGTGTAGAATTCACAGAGCTGCTCATACAGAATGGCCACAAACATAGAATTGTAGGATCATTCAGCACAGAAGGAGGCTAGTTGGCCCATCGTGCTCATGTCAGCTCTGTGAAAGAGCTATCTATTGGTTCCACACCCCTGCTCTTTCCCCACAGCCTTGCAGCTTCCACCGTCAACCTCTCCCCTCCCCCCGCCCCACACCCAGACACTTTTTAAGCAGATATCCGCTTTCCTTTTGAAAATTACACTTGAATCTGCTTCCACCATCATTCCAAATCAAAACAATTCGCTGAGTAAAGAAATTTCTCCTCACCTCCCCTTTGGCATTTTTTGCCAACTTTCTTAAAATAATAAAAAGTGAATTGGTCTATAGAATATGAGATGCACATCATGGTTCAGGTCTGATTTCACTAATTTTCTTGAATTATTATGATTTAGCATATATAGATTTACCAGAGCATTTATCTATTTATCAGGTTCTCAATCTCTACAACTTGTATTATTGGACTCATTCCACTACCATTCTGGGGTTCTACTCCTCAAATCCGCAAATCCTCAAATCCTGACTGTGGATTCAATAGTAACTTTCAAAAGGGAAGTGGATATCTACTGAAAAGTTGCAGAGCTACAGGAAAAAAGCAGGGGAGTGGAACTACTTGATAACTCTTTTAAACCTGTTCGTCCTGATACATCTGCTACCCATCCTGGGATTCCACTTCTCAAACCCGGACCTGTTTTGCTCTTTAGCCTAGGCCTCCTCTAGCCATAGATTGTGGTAGATTGACTATCTACTAAATCATACTGGCAGTTAACACCTGTTTATCCAGTTTGTTAGATTGCTAAATAAAGTCCCCAGCATGAATGGTTTGGTATATATCCAGAAATGAGATCAACATTTGTAGATGTCTGTGTATATTATATAAAAACTTCTTCAGTGATCTTCATAACCATTGCTATAGCAACTCTAACAATATTACAGCAAGTTATACCATTTTTTTCCCCTTACAGAAACAGGGAGAGAACAAGAATAGGAAAAATAGTCAGGGACAAATAGAAAGATGCAGAGATAACAATGGGATAAAAAATTGGGAGTCATACAGAAAGAGGGAGAGACAGAAAGAATTGAGACCAAGAGACAAGTAGGGAAAAAGTTACAGCAAAAGAGACACTTTTTCTTTTAACTTTTGTCTTTGAACAATATCACAGGAGACCAATTAGTGAGACTAAAGAACAGTTGAGGAGATACAATGCCACATAAACGATTCAACATTATTCTGTCAAAGGTTTTCCTTCAGATCCGAAAATCAATGAAACTAAATGCTTATGGAATTTCATCCGACAGATATAGTTGCCTGAATAATATGAACTATGTATATAGCATAACAAAATGGCATTCACCAGGTTAACAGAATAATTGCAACAAATAGGAAAAGACACAAAATGAAATGATGCAGACAAATGTCTTGCTAGGCTCCCACCTGCCAAGAATGAGGCACATTGATTTTGTCATATAGACATTGATTTTTAACTGTTGTTGGAGTGAGGAAATGACTTGTTAAACAGATCAGCCGTGACTGGAAAAAAATATTTACATACTAACAGACATCGCAGCTGAGGAAGCGTATTCCAGAGCCAGCTAAGGAGGATACAATTCACAAGGGCCAGGACTGGTTAGACCAGCTGGTCACATGACTACCTGGCTGTTCCAGGGTTTTCTTTTGAACTGGCCACAGAGAGTTTGAACTGAGAAAGACTGTTTGCTCCTGGACTGAGAAGATCTCTCCTGTCTGCTCCCCTCTCTTTCTCACAGGCCTCTGAAGGCACATGAACCCCAAGAGAGAAAAATCTCCTACAGCGAACAAGGTTTAAGAAGAATACTGGGCCCCAATGAAAGCAAGATTTACCGACAATCAAGGACTCTACAGTGAGCTCGAAGAACCGTAACAAAAACTCTTCAGATATTGCCTCAAATTTTTCCAGTTTATTTTCCTTCTGTTCTTTTCTGTCTCTATTTGCATGTGTATATCGCGTATGCATTCTAGCGTGGGTGCGTTGTGTATCTGTAGGCATCAACCGAATTAGAGTTTAAGTTCAAGTTTAATAAATTTCAACTTTTCTTCTTTAAACCTAAGAATACCTGTTGGGGCTGATTTCTTTGCCTTGTGATTGGAAAGCGGTGAACAAGGATTCACCAAGGGGGTGCTAAAACATGGTGTGTTTAAAATTAAACCCTGTTATGGTAAGACCAGGTGAAGGCTGAGAGGGACCCCTGGACACCTTCCTCACTGGGTTGTAACACAAACTGTTTCCACAAAAGTATCAAGGAACTCGCTTTACTAAAGCAACGGTGCCTTTATTCGCAATCTGCCATTAACTTTCTCCAGCAAAAATTAGCTTTTAAAATCTTAAAAACACCAATTACTGAGCCGTGACATAAGTCAATACACCACGTACATTCCACTGTTATATTTATCCACATTTTTCAACATCTCAAGTTGATCCAGTTATCCTGATTGAAAGCAGTTAGACGACTTCTCAAAATTTGATAACGATGCAAATTAAGCATTTGGCAAATATTGAGGAGGATTCTAAAAGACTTCAGGAAGATGTAGATTGGCAGAAATAACAGGTCCAAAGTGTGAGCTAATGCATTTTGGCAAGAAAAATAAGAAATGGCTATATAATCTAGACAGAAAGTTAAAGAAGGGGTGGGGGGCTAAAGGGATTAAGAAATCTAAGGAGGCTAATACATAGTGATCTATATTAACCCTCACTCCTTCCCCCCGTGACGAGTAGGAAAGGATCATGAGAGGATGAGAGGGTACAAATGAAATATTGGGGAACGTGCAGAAGACAAGGCGGAAGCATTTGCAGCCATCTTGAGCCAGAAGTGCCGAATGGATGATTCATCTCAACCTCCTCCTGAGGTCCCAAGCATCACAGATGCCAGTCTTCAGCCAATTCGATTCATTCAACGTAATATCAAGAAACCGCTGAAGACACTGGATACTGCAAAGGCTATGGGTCCTGACAACATCCCAGCTGTAGGACTGAAGATTTGTGCTGCAGAACTAGCCACGCCCCTAGCCAAGCTGTTCCATCACATCTACCTGACAATGTGGAAGATTGCCCAGGTATGTCCTGCTCACAAAAAGCAGGACAAATCCAATCCGACCAATTACTGTCATATCAGTCTACTCATGATCATCAGCAAAGTGATGGAAGGGGGCGTCGACAGTGATATCAGCGCCACCTAAACAGCAACAGCCTGCTCACTGACACTCAGTTTGGATTCCTCCAGGGCCACTTGGCTCCTGACCTCATTACAGCCTTGGTCCAAACATGGACAAAAGAGCTACACTCAAGAGGTGGGGTGAGAGTGATTGCTCTTGATATCAAGGTAGCATTTGACCGGGTGAGGCGTCAAGGAGCCCTAGAAAATGGAAATCGGGGGAAAACTGCTTGGAGTCATAGCTAGCACAAAAGAAGATGGTTGTGGTTGTTGGAGGTCAATCATCCCAACCCCAGGACATTGCTACAGGAGTTCCTCTGGGTAGTGTCCTAGGCTCAACCATCTTCAGCTCCTTCATCAATGACCTGCCCTCCATCATAAAGTCAGAAGTGGGGATGTTCGCGAATGATTGTACAATGTTCAGTACCATTCACAGCTCCTCAGATATTGGCCAGAATTTTACGCCACCCTGACGAGCGGGAAGGTGCCGGGGACAGGTGGGGTGTGCTGCAAAATAGAGCAGGAGGCACCGGGAGACCTTCCCGACCTGCTCCCGCCTCCACCGCCACTTTACACAGGGCGGCAGCGGCAAAAAACTGCCCGCCCACCCCAGGTCAATCAAGGCCAATTAACGGCCACTTAAGGGCCATCGCCTGCTTCCACGCAGATTTTATGCTTGGCAAGCGGGTGTCCTGGAGCCGGGAGAAGCCGCCTAACAAAAGCAGGCGGCTTTGGAGCATCCCGGGGTGGCCCTCATGATCGGGCGCCCTGTGCCCAATGGAGGGCTACCCCCGCTAACTCAACCACCCCCAAGACCCAACACACCAACACACCCCCCTTCCCCCCAATCGACCACCCTTGCCGCGCTGTGGCCCGACCGATTACTCCCGGCGAGGCGACCAAAACTTACCTCCCCTCCCGGCTCCCAGGCATCTTGTCTATATGCTGGGCCGCAGTCCCAGCAGTAGCCACCGCTCCCAGTGACGCTGCTGGGACTAAGAGCTGCCGGCCCGCTGATTGGCCGGCAGCTCTATAAGGCGGGACTTCCTACCTCAAGCGGGTGGCATTCCGCCTCACACCAATTGAAGCCCCGGGACCCACAAAATAAGGGTCGGGCCCCCAGGCGAGGCGGAAGCGGGTTCGCCACCGACTTTTCAGTCGGTGGCCGCTTCCCATCCGCCTATTGTAAAATTCCGTCCACTGAAACAGTCTGTGTCCATATGCAGCAAAACCTGGACTACATTCAGGCTTGGGCTCATAAGTGGCAAGTAACATTCAAGCCACACAAGTGCCAGGCAATGACCTTCCAAACAAGAGAGGATCTAACTATCTTCCCTGAACAATCAACAGTATTACTATCACTGACATCCCCACTATCAACACCCTGGGGGTTACCATTGACCAGAAACTGAACTGGAGTAGCCACATAAATACTGTGGCTACAAGAGCAGGTCAGAGGCTGGGAATTCTGTGGCGAGTAACTCAACTCCTGACTCCCCAAAGCCTGTCCACCATCTACAAGGCACAAGTCATGAGTGTGATGGAATACTCTCCACTTGCCTGGATGGCAACAACATTCAGGAAACTTGACACCATCCAGGACAAAGCAGCCCGCTAGATTGGCACCCCATCCATCACCTTAAACATTCACTCCCTCCACCACCGATGCACAGTGTATGCCATCTACTAGATGCACTGCAGCAACTTATCAAGGTTCCTTTGACAGCACCTTCTAAACCCATGATCGCTACCACCTGGAAAGACAAGGACAGCAAATATGTGGGAGCACCACCATCTGCAAGTTCCCCTCCAAGCCACACACCATCATGACTTGGAAATATATCACCGTTCCTTCACTGTTGCTGGATCAAAATCCTGGAACTCCCTTCCTAACAGCATTGTAGGTGCACCTGCACCAGATGGACTGCAGCGATTCAAGAAGGCAGCTCACCACCACCTTCTCAAGGACAATTAGGAATGGCCAACAAATGCTGGCCTCGCCAGCGACGCCCACATCCCATGAAACGAGAAAAAACAAACTGCTACATACAAGCCTGCCCCCATGTTTACAGTGACAGGTTGCAAGGCTTGGAGGGAACCCTTCAATGTAATATTGCACATTGTAAGTGGGAGCCTGATATAAATTTAACAGTAGCTGGTCAGGTTTCGCAAGGCTTGGGAAACCTGGCAGTGAAATGGAGACAGGAGCAGCTGGCTGCATTAGGTAAGTGCTTTTTAGAGCACTCCTTGTGGGCCAGGAGGAGCAGGAGTGCTTCCCCCACAGTCCCTCAAGCAAACCTTCGGCCTCCCGTCTGTCAATTGCAGCCTCTCCTCAGCGCCGCGTTTTGTTGACCCCCACCAACCCCTGATGTTGAGCTACCTGCCCCACAATCAGCCAACCACCCCTCACAACACCCAGCCTGCCCTCCCATCCCTAAGCTTTGATCTTTCCTACACTCTCAATTGCCAGACTCCACTCCCTCCCCCCCTGGCCCTACACTAACACACCACCGCCATGTCCTGATCTTTCCTGGAGATTGGAATAGAAAAATTATAATAAGATCTGCTGTTAAATTCAGAATACTTCAACAGTATGCAACTACTATCTTCAACCTTGCTTCTGGCACTCTGCACTAAAACCCAGACAATCAGCAGCTTCCCTTCAAATGCCTTGTGCATTTTGTGAACTTCTGGAATTACCACAGCAATGAATCCGTCTGGAAACTGAAGGGTCAATGAAACGTAACATCAGATGAAGTGTCAAACGGGCAGCTAATCCAATCCAGTCAACTCCTGCTGGGCGGATTAAGTTAAAATGACTATTTATTTGTTTTGGTTGGGGAGTCAGTGAAGAAGAGCCATCAATTTATAACAGCAAGGACAGAAGTTAAGGGAAATTTCTGTATACGAAGAGGTGCTAGCATTATGTAATGCTTTGCCACAAGGAGTAGTTAAGCCATGTGTGAAGTGGCAATAGTATAAGATTATGTACAGTTTAGAGTCATAGAGTCATAGAGTTATACAGCACAGAAACAGGCCCTTTGGCCCACCGTGTCCGTGCTGGCCATCAAGCCTGTGTATTCTAATCCCATTTTCCAGCACTTGGCCCATAGCTTTGTATGCTATGGCGTTTCAAGTGCTCATCTAAATACTGCTTAAATGTTGTGAGGGTTCCTGTCTCTACCACCCCTTCAGGCAGTGTGTTCCAGATTTCAACCACCCTCTGGGTGAAAACATTTTTCCTCAAATCCCCTCTAAACCTCCTGCCCCTTACCTTAACTCTATGCGCCCTGGTTATTGACACCTCCAATAAGGGAAGAAGTCTTTCCTATCTACCCTATCTATGCCCCTCATAGAAATGGCTCTCCAGATGGGCAGTAAATGAAGACCAGGAAGGCTCCCAGATTCAGGATACTGCATTTGCTAATCACAGCCAGAGTGCCAATGGCACTATAATCAGCCACAGTGCCTAAACAGGAAGGGGAAATCAGCCGGAGCTTGCTGCTAATCGCTATGCAGTGATCCCCTACTATAAGACAGTATATGTGGCCCTCATGTGAGGGCCAGATCAGGATACACCCACCCTATTGATATTCACTATCAAGGCTCATACATGAGATTGTGTAAAGTACCGGAGCAAGGTACATCAGTGAGGAGCCAATAGAAAAGAGGAGGAGAGGGGAGAAATTAGCAGGAAAGGATAATTGCCATAGGTATCAGGATACATATGGTGGTTATACTGACTTTCATGTCTTCATAAAGGAGTGTGTAGAGACAGCAGCAAATGAGGTCACAAAGACCTTGACAGAAGGGACAATAGTAAACATTGCAGTCAGCAAAAGATTGGAAGGTTTCAGCCAATATTGATAGGCTTTCAGAGCAAATAATAAAATCTCACTTGAGGCTGACTTTTGTTCTCTGATCACAAAACCAGGCTAAGTGCACTTGGTGTCGATGGGTGCGCCAAGGGAGTTCACAATGCATAAGGCACTTGAAAGGAAGCCGCAAAATGGATGCGTTTTGTCACTGGGAGCTAGGAGCATACTATTGAAGTTAACTGCAGAGATTTTATGGCAAGTTAAACATGCAGGTCGCTTGGTCTACTTTGAGTTAAAAGTTGGAATATGTAGCAGTGGTTAGGAGGTAGCAGGATCTGATAAATATGACATTAGCATGGACAATGAGAAAAGCCACAGAAAGTTGTGGTGATCCAGTGCAAGAACATGGTTGAAACATTAGTGCTCTGTCCTGTTTGGAACTGCAGGTTGAGTGATTGTATCATTGAAACTAAAGCCACCAAATAGGATAACCCATGCACTGTTGCTCCAGAAAAGCAGAAATAGCTGTAATTAGATCCTAGGATTTATGAATTTGTGCTTCTAATTTAGAGTGTCATGTGACAAGATAGCATATCAGAATTTGGATGGAAAGTTAGTAGACAGATAATTATTTCCAGCCTACTGAACTCTAAACACAAGTTACCAATGTACACTTTGACCTACTAATGTCTACATATTTTGTCAGGGAGTTGGTGGCCCCTACAACGGGCAGGAAAGCTGGTGATAAGCTCACCTTGGCTGTTTGGGGGAGCCTCAGATGCATTTTCTGCCAATCTAGCAGCTAATGAGTTGCCGTTGGGGCTCCCATCCCTTTTAAGGAGGGCCGGCAGCTCTTTGGTCCCAGCAGTGCCAACGGGAGTAGTGGCCACTGCTGGGACTGCACCCAGTTGGGAAATGCAGTAATGGCCTCAGAGCAAGGTAAGTGGGGTCGACAGTCGCCAGGGCCAGTCAGGTAGGTGGTTAGTGAGGACAGGGGTGGGTGTTGCCGTGGGGGCGGACATTGCCACTAGGGAGCCTCTCCGTGGGCCACTGAGTGCCCGATTAGGAGGGCCCCCCACCCCCGAGCCCGCAAGGAGGCCGCCAGTGTTCACCAGGCAGTCTGTCCACGTGGCGGTGGGCCCACCCGCTGCTGGTAAAATGCCAGCAGTGGCAGGAGAAGGTCCTTAATTGGCCACTTAAGCGGCGCAATCCGTCTCTGGGCAGGAGGGCCGTCCTCCACCTTCCTCGTTGCTGGCAAAATGCCATGGCGGCAGGAAAGCGACGGGAACACCACTCCTCCACCCTCCCTCGGCATTTTCCTGCCACCACCCCTCCGCCCCCGCACACCTCCCAGTCCACTCTTGCCAGCCCCATAAAATTTTGCTTGATATCCCATGTTGTCTTAATGGCACAGTACCAACATACACTCAAAGAGCAAGCACAGGCACGATGGGCTGAATGGCCTCCTTCTGTGCTGTATTATTCTATGAATCTATGATTCTTTTCCAAGAGCAAGTGACATGGAAGGCATCAAAGACTAAGGTACTCTGTGTAGCGATAGAAGATGATGTCAAAAAGGATTGAATGTTATCATGCAACCACTGCAGGGATAATGGATAACAATATAAAATGGCATCTCCCAGGATGGTTACCACATTATCAAGACAGGTGAATAAACTACCACCCATGCAATAAATTCATTTGTAAATATACTTATTTGTAATTAATTCTACTTTTGGAACAATATAAATTATTTTGTTCGCAGTTCAACATGTTGAAAGTTCTGCTGGTTCACAGATGATAAGAACAGACTTTGAGTTGTATAATTGTGCTGGCTGTGCTGAGATTTTTTTGCGTTTGGAAAACAGTGCCTTCTAGTTTAACTTTATTACTGTTTTGCTGCATATTTTAACCTCAGTTCAAGGTGGGACAATCCAAGGAACATGTTAGACTGAAGAATCACCGAAGTGCCAAAGGCAAGTGTGTCGGCAGATTTCCGAAGGATTCATGGCTTATTTTAGAGGCCTTGAAATATTGGGTTGTTACAAACTCTTCATCTTCAAAATTCTGAGAAGGTTTGTGAGGGTAAATAATGAAAGCACATTTTCACTAGTCAAAGAATCAGTAACAAGGGGGTATAAGGATTAGCACTAAAACCTTAAAGTGGAAGGTTAGACATTTTTTCACACAAGGTGTAATTTTAATGAAGAGTTACTGCAAGTGGCTTTGAAGCTGAGTTAGTAACAACATTGAAGAGCTAATTAGAGGAGTGATTCTATGATCCTGTGCTGTCAATGGCTGTTTTTTCCTTACGGCAGCATGTGTACCATTTACAAGATGCACTGCAGCAAAGCACCAAGGCTCCTTAGACAGCACCTTTCAAACCCGCGACCTCTACCAACTAGAAGGACAAGGGCAGCAAATGTATGGGAACACAAGTTCCCCTCCAAGTCACGCCCCATCCTGACTTGGAACTATATCGCCGTTCCTTCACCATCGCTGGGTCAAAATCTAGAACTCCCTTCCTAACAGCACTGTGGGTGTACCTACCTCACATGGACTGCAGTGGTTCAAGAAGCCAGCTCACCACCACCTTCTCAAGGGCAATTAGGGATGGGCAATAAATGCTGGCCTGGCCAGCGACGCCCACATCCCAGGAATGAATTTAAAAAAAGGAGATTGTTGCTGGCATGGAAATAGGACATCATAGCCCACATTCTTCAATATGTGCTTCCAGTGAGCAGAGCTTTCTGCTGGCAGGTCAGGATTGCAGAGTCACTCTTCAGATGAACACTCAAACTAAAAAAAATATAAAAGACGTAAGGAAGGAATAGCCAAATGGGATTAGAGCAGATAGTACTAGTATAGGGGTGGGGGCCAGATCACAATGGCAAAGGGGTAATGAGGCAAATTACCCCTTCCATGCGGAAATTAGTTTGTATATATTACAAAATGTGGTCAATTATTCAGAGATGAGGAGGCCAGACTGAAAATAAGGATGGACTGGAGGCTTTAGGATGACAAGCTTAATGGTATTGTCAAATAGCTGTGCTCCGAGACACATTCTTGGGGGCCTACAGGGTCCTTAGAGTAGCAAAGAATGAAGGAGGTAGGTGTAAATAATAAATAAGCGAGAGGCCGAAGCAATTGAGACAATGCCAAAGGATATCTTTTCTTAGACATCAGCATGGGTTGAGCTGTAAGGCTGGGAAAGGTAAATTGTGAGAGTATGAGCTCTCCATTCACTGTACATATTGTCTGTGCTTGTTTCCACATCCATCATCATCCCCTTGACAATTTCTCTGTCCTGACAAGTTAGTTGTGTGTCATTTATCAATAGTGAAATACTGAGGAACATCACTGAGCCATTTAACTCCTTCGCAGGGTCTAACAACCTCTGAGATAGAGGTGTTGTCCCTGCTGATGGGAACTTGCTCTTGCTCCCTTTTGTTATCACTGTTAAACTTTTAAAATGAATATCTCGGAAGCAATACGTCCGAGCCAGTTCTGAATTGCACTACCAACATTAATGCTGTACAAGCTCATAAGACTGAGAACAAAACATTTTTTTTTAAAGTAGCCTGTTAGAGTGGGTTCAGCTAGAACTGGGAGTCCATGTTACCTGCTCCAAATGTTGTGATCTCACATCTGTTGCACACATAAGCAGAACGCCACTCATGGGGACTCGTGAAGATGTAAAGGGTGCTATATAAATACAAATTCTTTCCTTTTCTTTTCAGTAATGTCAGGGGCTTCCCCTGATGGCTTCCTGTAGCTTTCCAAGTGGATTACTGAAAACCTTGCAAAGATCATATGGAACAACATTTCTAGTCTTAGCACTTTACACCCTGGGTCCTTTAGAGCTGCTTAGTACTGTGTAATCGTATACCCATCATAGACTAGTTAGGGACTGGTTGAGCCTTCCCATGAAGCTATAGAATGGAGTGTCTGATGAGTCAAAAGGCTATCATTGGTCGTCTCCTCAACTGTTGCCACTCATGCAAATCTATAGTGCCTTAATCATGCAGCTAAGACTGGTGTCAATTCCAGGTAGTACCTCCTTTGTATTGCCTGACTTGAACTGAAATGCACATATAGGGCTAAATTTAGCGAGCCTGTCGCAGGTCCAGGAGGCAGACCCGGAAGCGGGTTTCATCGCTGCCTGTGACATTTGCAGCTGGCGGACCGCGATCACATGGCTGGCGGCCACTTTACACAATGGAGGCGCGATGGGGCAGGCTCTGAGGCAGTGATTGTGACGTCAGATGACTCCAATGCAAGTGCTGGCGCCATATTTAAAGCACTGCCAGCCCTGCTTATATTGCTCCTTTTCAGTGATTCACTGATTCCAGAGTGCTGCTGGAGGCACTGTTGGAACTCCTGGAATACCCCCAACCCCCCAGAGAAGGATGTAACACTCTTGGGACAGAGCAAGTGGGACTGGGCGCTATGTCTGAGAGAAGACACAGGGTGTCCCCACGGTTTAGTGATGCCTCCCTCGAGATTCTTCTGCAGGCTGCAAGGGAAAGGTAGGAGGTCCTCTTTCCAAGGGATGGCAAGAAGAGGTCCTCCCGCCTGACCAAGCAAACTGGATGGAGATCACAGTGGAGGTCAGCAAACATGAGGTCACCCAATGCAACTGGATCCAGTGCAGGAAGAGAGTGAACGACCTCCTCCATTCTGCCAAGGTGAGTGCTCCATAACTCTCTCCTCTTTGGGGCTGGCACGTTGCTATGCGGCAGGGAGCGTGACCGAGGGCGGGAGTCACCACAAAGGCAGTGGCAAGGAGGGTGAGGCATCACCACATCCTGGCAGATGCACGGCTGCATCTGGGCGACAGGCCACCTTATTTCACACTTCATGGCCATTACGTCCCCTGAGAGCGGATGTGGAGAGAAGCCATCTAGGTAACCCCAGCAGGGGGTGAGGGGCTGCCACTAGCATAACTGTGCTGTGAAGTTTTACTATTACCCTCGTTCCACTTGCAGGAGAAACAGGCCCATAACACCAGGGAGACCTCGAGGACTGGCAGGGGCATCCCAGATCTCCGGCCTCTTTTCATGGCGGAGGAGGAGGCACTGGAGATAGCGGTGGCCCAGGGCGGCCCTCAATAGTGGATGGGGAGACAGGAGTCTCCACACAAGAGAGTGAGGATTGTCTTCATTTGACCTCAACCACACTTCTGGAGATCCACCACACACGGATGGCATGAAGAGATATGCACAGCCTAACCTACAGATCTTTGCGTTCTCTCACGCAGGTCATCGTCTGCAGGAGGCTCCAGCAAAAAGGGGACAACTGTCAATCTCTGAAGAGGAGGTGCAGAAAGAGGATGCACCATCACATCCTTCTCCTGCACCTTCCACCAGCGCAGAGACATTCACGTCGGTGGGTATGTGCTGTACCTTAGATTCAGGGTAACAAGCTGATGCAAGCACCACACATGGACCCTAGCAGCTTATGGAAGCTGTGACAGCAGAGGCCACTGACAGTCAGAGGATCCTGGATAGCCAGGCTCATGCTGAGCCCCAGGATGGTGATGAGCCTCTTGTGTTAACAGCACAGGGAATGCTGGAGTTACAGCGAGAGATAAGACAACATCTGGCGGAGATGCCAGAGGCCATGCGTGGCCGTTAGTGGACAATGGAGGAGTCCACCCATGCCATGAGTGCTGCCATTAGCACATGGCTTCCTCCATCGAGAAGTTGACGAACCTCATGGAGAGCCAGATCTCACAGATGCATGCAGACCGGCACACCATCACCTTGGCCATGAGCTCAATACAGCAGTGGCAAGGCGAGAGAAGGACCAGGCGCTTGGAGTCTTCTCCAGGTTTCTGTCCTTCTCTGGTGAGCAGGGAGGTTTGAGTGAGCCTTGAAAGGGAGGAGGAGAGGCTGACCTCCACGTCTGAGGGCTCCCCTCAGGGTGTTCTGAGGTCAGAATTTAGTGGAGCCAGTGGGGCTCCCGGCACTGGGTCGCAAAGGTGGTGGGAACCCCACCTCAGCCATTCGGAGACCCCAGCTCTATTTAACGGCACCTGGGCAATTAACAGCCCATGCTGGGATCCCGTCCCTTTAAAGACCAGGATCCTTCCTCCAAGAACTGCCGGCCAATCACAGGGCCAGCAGCTCAGTCAAATCGGCAGTGCCACCGGGAAAGGTGGCCGCTGACAGTACTACAGGAGGCCTCAGAACTAAGCCCAGTGCTGGAGTCCAGGACTGCAAGTAAGTGAGGCAGGGTTGCTGGAGCCTGTCCGGTAGGCCCTGGCGATTGAGAGGGGGAGAGTGGGGATTGAGTGCAGGGAAAAGGCCCTCTCACCCAGTGCTATGCCCACTGGACCCTCTCACTAAAGACCTAGCCCACCTATGCAGAGTACACAACATTGCAGGCCAACAATGGCCTCCATTCCCCCCTTTTCCCCTATTCACAGCTCCCCATGGCAGCCTTCCTGAGTCGGCACTGAGGCCTCGCCTTGGTGCCCCCAACTTTCAATGGCCGGGAATCCAAAGGTATGTGAGGCCCGCCCACTGTTGACTTAATTCCAAACTCCCCATTGAATTGCAATCAGTTCCATGCAAATGTATTACACTGAGCTGTTCGGCAATTTAAATTGCAGTCCCGTTGCATCGGGGTGGCGACGCTGCCTTGGAACTTTCCCACCACTGACTAAAACCACAACTAAAGTCACAACATCGGGTTTCCGGGCGAGTGCGTCCATCGCTATTCTCCGCCCCCCCACCCCCGCCTCCATTCCTGCCCTAATGACCTCACTAAATTCTGCCCATAAAGAAAGAAAGACTTGCATTTATATTGTGCCTTTCACAACCAAAGCCCTGAGAGCCAATTAATTACTTTTGAAATGTAGTCACTGTTGTAATATTGGAAACAACAACTACTAATTTGCATACAGCAAGATCCCACAAACAGCAATGTCATTATGATCAGATAATTTGTTTTAGCAATGTTGATTGAAGGATAAATTTGACCAGGATAACAGGGATAGCTCCCTTGCTCTTCTTTGAAATAGTGTCATGGGATCTTTTACATTCACCTGAGAGCACAGACAGGGTGTCGTTTAAAAGATGGCACCTCAGAAAGTGTAACACTCCCTCAGTACTGCACTGGAGTGTCAACCTCGATTTTTGTGCTCAACTCAATGGAATGGGATTTGAACCATTTGAGTTAGAGGCAAGAGTGCTCCCAACTGATCCATAGCTGACACTATTCATGACCATGAAACTTTAACTATGGACCAGCCTCTGAACATTTAGAGGCTGGAAATTCTGCGGTGAGTAACTCACCTCCTGATTCCCCAAAGCCCATCCACCATCTACAAGGCACAAGTTAGGAGCGTGACGGATACTCTCCACTTGCCTGGATGAGTGCAGTTCCAACAACACTCAAGGAGCTTGACACCATCCAGGACAAAGCAGCTCCTTGATTGGATCCCCATCCATCATTTTAAACATTCACTCCTGCTGCCACCAGCGCACAGTGGCAGCAGTGTGTCCTCTCTAAAAGGGGCTGGTTAGCTTAGAGATCTAGCACATGGTTCAGAATAATGCAAACAGTGTGGGTTCAATTCCTGTTCCAGCTGAGGTAGACTTGGGGACCTGCCTCTTTGTCCTGCCCCTGTTGGTGAAATAAATGTGTTAGTCTGTGACAGAACTGCAGCAATTTTCTAAGGCTCCTTCAACAGCACCTTACAAGCCTACCACCTGTTATAGATAGTTGGGCAATGAAAGGGATGGTTCCCCCTTTTTTACCTCTTGATTTACTGAAGACAGCGTTTTGTTAAAAAATGTGTTTTACTCCCTGAGCGTTTTAATGGTCAATAAACAGACAAATGGCAGGTTTTCTCGTAAGTTTAAAAGAAAGATAAATGTTTATGATACAACACCCGAAAATGTATTAGATTAGATTAGATTAGAGATACAGCACTGAAACAGGCCCTTGGGCCCACCGAGTCTGTGCCGAACATCAACCACCCATTTATACTAATCCTACACTAATCCCATATTCCTACCAAACATCCCCACCTGTCCCTATATTTCCCTACCACCTACCTATACTAGTGACAATTTATAATGGCCAATTTACCTATCAACCTGCAAGTCTTTTGGCTTGTGGGAGGAAACCGGAGCACCCGGAGAAAACCCACGCAGACACAGGGAGAACCTGCAAACTCCACACAGGCAGTACCCGGAATCGAACCCGGGTCCCTGGAGCTGTGAGGCTGCGGTGCTAACCACTGCGCCACTGTGTATTGTTACGATCAGGTGAGGAAGGGGTCTCAGGCTCCCCTCTTGCCCCTTTCCTGGTTTGGGCGTAACAGCGTTTAACTTTTAAAATGCAGTGATTTTAGCTTACCCCCTCAGTGGTCCTTTAGTCACTGGACTCTAATTGTAACTGCAAATGAATCAATCAGACAGGTTTTCTTAGGTTTAAACAAGAAAGATATAAGTTTATTAGCCTTATCACTCTAACTCGGTTAAAAATTCCTAAAATACGCGACATGACCACGCTTACCTGCACATGACAGAAACACACACACATATAGATACAGAGGGGAAGAAAGAATTGGGTGGGGGTGGTGATGAAGTAGGGTTGGCAATAAATAGAATTCAGAAACTGGATGGTCATGTCCTTGATACAATGTCCTCAATTGAGATTATGGTCTTGGAATTCTCACTGAGGTCCGGTGCACAATTTTCGACTTGATTGTCTGGCACCAGAAGACTGAAGAGGTGCTCTGTCTGAGGCATAAGCTGCTACCATGGGTCCCTAGGACTTTGCTTGAGAGAGAGACAGAAAGAGAGGTGCTTTCTTCTTTGAGTTCAGTTGCAGTCTCTAAAAAAAACCTTTCTGTGTGGCACAATTCAAACAATCCCCAGTCTGGCCAGCAGGTAAGTCATGTGATCATCTCTTTGTTTGAGACAGCATCTTCTGGGAGGGTTGTTGATTCTCAAGGCTCTCCAGTCACACTCGGTGGCGTGGGGGGGCGGGATTGTGGGTGGAGTTCTCTTACATTGACAAAGAATGTTGATTTTCATGACTGTCCAGACCAATCTTGTTAATTGAATCAGTGAGCACTCCCATTGTCTCTCTATTCAACTGTCTCTCAGAATACAAATGTGCAACCATGTTTTCAGCTGTTCAACTCTGTAGTCTTTTTTAAAACAAGTTATGTGCAATGTCCAGTAAAAAAGGTTCGAGTAGTGTTTCCTATGACAAATATGTTTCCATTTTGCAGGTGTGATTTTCATCACACCTTCACCCCTTGCTGAATGAAATGAGACGTTAAGGGTGCATTTAATTATAAATTAGAAGGAAGAGAAAATACCGGAAAGCACATTCATTCAGAAATATTAAAATTGTTTCAGCATGTCTTTCCTTTGTGGCAGTGCTGCTTTAAATTGACCCTTTTTCTTTGAGGTGGTTCTGAGATAGTTATGTGTTGCCCAAGGGGTTTAAAATTTCTTTACTTTCCCAATAGGTTGGGAATGGGCATCCCAATAAACATGTGATTTTTGGGGAAGTTTGGGGTTTGAAGTTTGCACAATTCCATGATTGTCCAGGGTGCTTTAGTTCCTGTTGGGGTCTGCAGAGGGATGGTTAGATTTAATTAGCCCTGGTTTGGAGTTCTGATCATGGGAGTCGGCAGTGGGTGGATCCACTCTGACCTCACTTTCAGTGTTCTGGTGAGTTGTGCCAGTGCTGTTCATTTCAGGGTATTGTTGGTTCCTGTTTCTCCTGACTGTGGGGGAGGATTATTTGCTAATCTTCCCTTTGTCCTCTGAGACATTCCTGCTTGCAGGTATTTGTCCAGATTCTACTGCACTCCCCTGTGGCACTTTGACTAGGTAAGGCAACACCCTTGTGGTTTCTCTGCCTTCTTGAGGACTTTCATTGTCCCTGTAGGTTTCTGTA
Source organism: Heterodontus francisci (assembly GCF_036365525.1). Taxonomy (NCBI): domain Eukaryota; kingdom Metazoa; phylum Chordata; class Chondrichthyes; order Heterodontiformes; family Heterodontidae; genus Heterodontus; species Heterodontus francisci. The sequence continues at coordinate 195,541,381 of NC_090372.1, read as the reverse complement.
AATGCTGTTAGCAACCCTGGTGGGGTGCTTCTGGTGTCTGCATTTACATAGGAGGATGTGGGGTCTAATTTTCCCAACATTTTGGGGTTGGCTGACCGTACAGTTAGGGTTTTCATTTGGGAATCCTCCCAACATCCTTTAACCTGTCCTCTTTGTCCCTTTTTCCCCTTTCCTCTCTGACTGTTTTTCCAGACCTGTGCCTGTCTGTCCCCTTTCGTTCTTGGCAGGGGTCCCTTACAGTTCACCAGTCCTCTGCTGGAGGGTTCTCCAAACACCAATTCAGGACTTAGGGGTGCACATTTCACTGTAGGTTGGAGTTTCCCTTCAACCTGGCACATGTGGTAACTCCTACAGTACTCCACCGCATCTTTGTGGAGTTTTGGCCAGTTAAACCGCTGCCTTATGTGGGCTTTGTTTTTTCATGTACCGACATGTACAACCATTGTCAACTCATGGGCCATTCTTACTATTACTTACTGTTACCTCTGTGGTACCACTAACTGGTGAACCACTGTCCACTCTTTGTGTTCAGGTCTGTGAGGAGAACTCCACTTCCTCATCAGTACTTTATTCTTTAAATAATAGCAATCCAATAATTTGCCCACTCCTGAGGTTCGACTGACTGGCCTGTAATTATTTGGTCTATCCCTCACTCCCTTTTTAAACAGAGGTACAATGTTAGCAGTTCTCCAATCCTCCAGCACCACACCTGCATCCAGTGAGGATTGGAAAATGATGGTCAGACCTTCCGCTATTTCCTCCCTGGCTTCTTTTAACAACCTGAGGTACATTTCATCCAGCCCTGGTGATTTATCAACTTTCAAGGATGCTAATCCCATTAATACTTCCTGTCTCCCTATGTTTATCACATCCAGTACCTCACACTCCTCTTCCTTAATTACAATGGCCAGAATTTTACACCGCCTCAGCAGGTCGAATGGTGGTGCAAGGGTGGCGTAAAATTGAATGGCAAGCTCCGGGAGGCCTAACAGCCCCAATTCCGCCTCCGATCAGGTTTACAGAGGTCGGGCAGTGGGGTGGGGGGGGGGGGGGTGCGCGGTGAGAAACAGCCCGCCTGCCCAAAGCCAATCAAGACCTTTAAGTGGCCACTTAACGACCACTTAAGAGCCCTCTCCCGCCTCCACGGATATTTTACCCATGCCAAGCGGGTGTGCCGGGGACGCTAAAGGCCGCCCAACTATAGCTGCCAGCCCTTCCGCACCCCGGTGGGGGGGGTGCCTGGCAATCGGGAAGGGTACCCGATTGAGGGCTGCCCCCGCCTCCCAACCCAACACGGGGATCCACAACGCCCCCCTCCCCCCAAACGACCACCCTAGCCTCACCAGGGCATGACCAATTCCCCTGGTGAGGCAACCCAAACTTACCTTCAGTCCCGATTCCTTTGTATCCTCCTCGGTCGGCTGGGCTCCTGGTGGCGTTGATTGGCCGGCAGCTCACTGAGGCGGGACCTCCTCCCTCAAGTGGGTGGAAGTCCCACCTGGGGCCAATTAAAGCCTGGGGATCTGTAAAATATGGGATGGATCCCCAGGCTGGGCGGAAGCGGGTTCGGCACCGACATTTACGTCGGAGTCCGGCTCCCGTCCGCCCACTGTAAAATTCTGGCCAATATCTGCATCGTCCCCCTCTTTTGTGAAGACAGATGCAAAGTATTTATTAAGAACAATACCAACATCTTCTGCCTCTACACATAGGTTATCTTTTTGGTCTTTTATGGGCCCTACTCTTTCCTTAGTTATCCTCTTACTCTTAATGCTTTGACAAAACATCTTTGGGTTCACCATGATTTTACTTGCCAATATTCTTTCATGCCCTCTCCTTGCTTTCCTAATTTCCTTTGTAATTTCACCCCTCCACTTTCTATACTCCTCTCGGCTTTCTGTAGTATTGAGTTCTCAGCGTCGGACATAAGCTTTTCTCTTCTGCCTTATCTTACCCTGTAAGTTCCTTGACATCCATGGGGCTCTAGATTTGGCCATCTCACCCTTTTTCCTTGTGGGAACATGTTTACTCGGAACCCCTTTGAATGCCTCCCACTGATCTGACACTGATTTACCTGCAAGTAGCTGTTTCCAGTCCACTTTTGCTAAAACGCTCCTCAGTTTAGTAATATTGGCCTTGTCCCAATTGAGAAATCTAACTCCTGTTCTATCTCTGTCCTTTTCCATAATTATTTTAAAACTGACTGAATTACCTCTCCTGGCTGGCACTGCTGAGGCTTCAGAGCTGCTGGCCCTCTGATTGAGCTAGCAGCATCAGAAGCCTGCCCGTCATCCTTAATTGGATGGCAGGCCCACAGGCAGCCAGCTAGGAGGCCACCTACTGGCAAGTGCGGACTCAGGACTCACTTTTTACCCCGATGTTGGGGTCCCAAAGCCAGGGATAAAATTCAGGTCAACGTGTCCTGGTGATTTGGTAACTTTGGTCTGTTAAATTCTATAAACTCACAACTGCAAAACCAAAATAAAAGCCTGGAGCCCTGAAATTGCGAGACTTCACTCCCGACATAGATTCCTGCTCAACAGGAATACCGGTAGAGAACCTGTTTGCCTGATTTATTATGCGCTTGATTTTTTTTGACCACTGAAATCAATGGCCGGAAAATCGGGAGCACTGCAAATCAAGCACACTGACTTCCATGATTGATTCTCCAGTCACTGCTCCTGTCGAGTGAGACTCCGTACAGGGGCTTGAAATGTCACCGTTTTGGGGCTACAGTGATGAATATAATAGCTAAGTAAGTGCAGAAATAAGGTAATAGCCAGTGAACGTCTGACCCTGCAAAATTTCTCACACAATTAAACTCTGTTGGTGAACCTTGGTTGTTATTTTTAGGCTACTCAACATCACTTGGAGCAGACGTTAGGCAGCTATACCTGGACCTGAGAAATGTGGTGAAGTGGGAATAACAAAACTGGTGAAAGTAACAATAATAGGGGCATGAGGAGGTGAGGGGCATACTTGTCCGTCTCAAGGTATTTTAAAAGCATGGGCCTAGAAATTGGCTCTCACCCAAATTTAAGCAAAACGGTCCTCCTGCATCGTCAAAACATGATCATAATGTTGGGAGTGCTGGCGGCATTTTTAAGAGGCAATTAGTGTTGCCAACTCTGATTTCCCACCTTCAACAGCCTCACCCAATAAAACATCCTTTCTTCCCCAATCTCCAATATTTTTATGTTTAATAAATGAGAGAGTTCAAAGAAATGAAAATAAATGTTTTAATACCCCAATGATTTTTCTGTTAGGTTGCGTGCAGCAGTGTCCGGGAGATTAATCTGTAACTCCTGGAGACCTCAGGACAAGCCCTGCAGGGTTGACAACTAATGTGCCAATCTTGAAGAGGATGAATTTCAGCCAGCGAGGACACTGGCACTGGGCCTATGGTAAGTCTGGGAGAGGCAGGGGAGGAGATCAGGAGAGAGCGAGTGGTAGCTAGGAGGGGCCTGCTGATTCAATCTGGAGCCAGAAGGGGTGTCTTCTGCTTCTGCCTCCACATTCAGATAAGGACTTATTTCCTTATTTACCTTTTTGGTGGCAGCCTCGAGGTTCCTTTAAGGACTGTTGGTTTGGCTGCTTGGGGCCTGGAAAAATAGCACTCAATACACGGTGCGGTTAGTCCCGTTCAAAGTTCACAGAGGAGACTGTAAGAGCTGTTAGGCCCTCCATTTTGCACAGGCAATGGGTCTAACACTAGTATCAGTCTACTGCAATATAGGGGTGAGCAAACTAATTTTCTACTTGGAAATGTCCAAATTGTTCAGTCAGTAATTGAGCTGCTAATGTGGAGCTGAGCCTGATAGTCCAGGTTGCAGGTTTGAGTTTTCTGACCATGGGGCTGGGCAGCAGTAGGAGTTAAGAGGGAGCAAAAACCCTGATCATTATCCAGTGGCTGCCCCCTGTTAGAAAACATGTGCGTGCGGACATCAGGCAAGGAAAGGACTGGGGTCTGTGTGAGGGCCATGTTCTTCCCACCAGTAAAAAAGCCTATCAACACAAATTATCTGGACTTACACATGGAATGGTTACCTGGACGGGTCGTTGGAGATTGACCAGTACCCTGGAACCCTGTCCCAGCATACAGTCATCTGTTCAAAATAAAGAAAATGCCATTTGAGCAACATCACAGCAGCAGTGTTGGCACCAGGCAGTTGCCAATGTATTTAAATTGATCTATTTTCCTTTTATAGGGGCAAACTAATGAATGGAGCAGTCATTTCTGCAAGGATATTAAAACAGCAGGCTTCAACCGTGTGAGTAAATTAGCATATTAATTTTTCATTGACATTTGAAAACCAATACTGTGCTTTTGCATCAGTGTGGATAAGGTCAAAGTGAACCACATGCAGGCTCTGCAAGGTCAGGATATGGCATTTTTTAAACAGTTGCTGTTCTATATTTGACTTACGAATATACTCATTAACAAAAAAAAGGAGGCAGCTCACTTCTTCACCATCTCGACCTTCATTATAAAAGTAATTCAATCTAAAATAAGTCGAACTTTTGGGCTCCAGTCTCAGAATTCCCATCACACTGGGGGCATGAGCGAAGGGGATGGAAACAATAAAAATGTTTTATGTTATATGTTGGATTAATAGTTTAGGTAGAAACCCTTCATCAGAACTGGCTAGACTGGAGAAGTCCCCTTTAGAGAACGAAGCAAAACAAAGAGGGGAAGAGGGATCAAGAGTTTTTCACAAAGAGACAATTGATAGCCTGTAAGAGGATTTTAAAATGATGGAAAGAGAATTAAAAGTGCTGCAGGGATGTGGGACTTCAGTTTTGCAGAGAGACTAGAAAATCTGGGACTGCTCTCCTTGGAGCAGGGTAAGTTATGTGGAGACTTAATAGAGGTGTTATAAAATTATGAGGGGTTTTGATAGATTAAATAAGGAGACACTGTTTCCATTGCTAGCGGACACAGATTTTGGATAACTGGTATCTGAGGCTAGATGAGAAGAATTTTTTTTTTTACACAGCTGGTTGTAATTATCTGGAATTTATTGCCTGAAAGGCTGGTGGAAGCAGATTCAATAATAACTTTCAAAATGGTTTGGATATATAGTTGAAAAAGAAAATATTTCAAGGCTTTGGCGCAAGAGAAGGGGAGTGGGATTAATTGGATAGCTCTTTCACACGGGCATGGTGGGCCAAATAGCCTCATTCTTTGCCATAGGATTCTATGATACTATGCGGAGACCATCCCGGTCAGGCATGTCAGTTTTTAACCTGTCTTGCTCCTTCAGATGACCTGATGTTCATTTCCAGCATTGACTGACTTTATTTCTTATAGTTCCTGCTGGTCAATGGAGCCAATGAGAAGGGAAATCTGGCATCTGACATTTAGTTGGCTTCCCTGGGCATTGATACTGGATTCCTCTTAACCGGGGGAAGATCATTAACAACAATGATAATACCATTAACCTTTGGATCGCTGATGTAAACAATTCCGTTTCTGTGTAGAATTTCAAGTCATTCTTGAATCTGCTGGAGAATTGTCCTGGTGTAGGTTTTTTCCTACTGAGAGAAATAAAGACTTGCATTTATACAGTGCCTTTCACGACCAGCAGATGTCCCAAAGCACTTTACAGCCAATCAAGTACTTTTGAAGTGTAGTCACTGTAATATAGGAAATGCGGCAGCCAATTTGGGCACAGCAAGCTCCCACAAACAGCCATGTGATGGTGACCAGATAATCTGTTTTTGTGATGTTGATTCAGGGATATATATTGTCCAGGATACCAGGAAATAACTCCCCTGATCCCCTTCGAAATAGTGCCATGGGATCTTTTACATCTACCTGAATGGCAGATGGGGCCTCGGTTTAATGTCTCATCTGGAAGACAGCACCTCCTACAGTGCTGCACGGTGTAGTTGCTTAAACTCCTGTGTTTCAGCCACAGCTGTATTTGCATTGGCACTCACATAGCTTTGTCTGTACTGTGAGAAGTTGGATTTCATTCTGACGTCTGTCTGTATTATCGTTAGTCCAACTTTCCTGATACAAATTGTTAGTTACTTTTCTTTGCTTTTTTAACATTTTACTAATGGGATGTCCAGTCTTTTTATCTTGTCCTGCCGTTCAGTCGCCAGAATTTATAGGTTTTTTTTATATGTTGAGTGTTTTAATTTAATTTAATTCTTGATTATGCAATGAACTAACTCAAATTAACCCAATAAGATCAAATAAATGTTTGGTCTGTAAGCATCAGCCACAGATGGACTCTCGAATAGTAAATTAAAAGATAAAGTTTATTTTAAAAGGAAAAAGGGTATACTTATCAACACAAAACAGTCTTTTACAGCTGATCGGGCTGATGCCAAGTTGTAGCATTCCTCAAGTTTTGCTTTGTTAGCAGCAATTCTTTCAAATTCTGTCTGCAGAATCATTCAGGACATGACTCGCTTGTAAAGATGTCTCTTGGAGCCTTGACTTTTATCCCCTTTTGGACATTAGAACACCTTGTGGTTTGCCTGATGGTTGGTCCAGGTGCGATGTCGGTTACTACCCTACTCTAACTCAGACTTAATTGATAAAACATTTGCCAATAATTGAGATAAACACCTTTAGATTTAGATTTTAGAGATACAGCACTGAAACAGGCCCTTTGGCCCACCGAGTCTCTGCCGACCATTAACCACCCATTTATACTAATCCTACACTAATCCCATATTCCTACCACATCCTCATCTGTCCCTATATTTCCCTACCACCTACCTATACTAGTGACAATTTATAATGGCCAATTTACCTATCAACCTGCAAGTCTTTTGGCTGTAGGAGGAAACCGGAGCACCCGGAGGAAACCCACGCAGACACAGGGAGAACTTGCAAACTCCACACAGGCAGTACCCAGAATTGAACCCGAGTCGCTGGAGCTGCGAGGCTGCGAAGAGTTCTATTCATTATGGTTGTTATCTCCTTGGACAGTATGAATTTGTACAGAAATTGATTATTTGTTAGCCAAGCTATTGAATGTTAGCAGGGTCACAATACTTTTTCTGCTGACTTTGTTTTACAGCTTAAGACTTCATTTTTAAACTTAATACTTTTAAAGTAAAGCCCATTCTTTCTAGCATGATTATTAATTCATTAATTACAACGCGATCAAGGTCCATTGCTTTATAATCATTGTTTCTTGATGGGTTACTACTTAACACATTATTTTGATTAATACAGTTGCTGATGCAAGACACAAAAATGACTTCTTTGATCACATGTTAAGATGGCTTGCTTGACCTTGCTAGCTTACTACAGTGAATGTAATATGGAATTAATCTAAAAATGGTCCAGCTACACTAAAAAATTACTACCTAGACTTACTTACAGGGGGGGAGGTTGATGAAATTGACATGGATCAGGGTACAAAAGGGGTGATATTGCAATTGCAACGGTCACCTGTTATGCACTGTGCCTGATAATCAGGACCATTGACTTCCACGGAACTGAATATCAGGTGTGCAGTATAAAGGTCAACTAATGCAATTCCACCTAGTCTGCATCCCTGCCCCATGTCCAATTTCAGTTCTTAGGTGTCTCTGGTCAGTGAAAAATGTCTATTTTTTTTTGTTACAATAACCGAAGTTGCTGGAAATGCACAACATGTCGTTCAGAATCTAGAAGAGAAAGATAGGTTTGTATACATTTTTGGGATATTCTTTTGATATAGTGTATATATGATTGCGACAATTCTCGAGACATTTGTGGACGCGGAAGACCATCTCAATTCAACTTATCCATCCAGAGCAATCTTACTCTCCCCCATTGCTGCATCTAACTGTTTCTTGAATGACTTCAGGCTTTTCACCACAGACCACTCTGCTCAAAGTCCATTTCAAGAGTTGGTCACTCTCTGAATGATAGAATCATGGAATGGCTTTACCACAGAAGGACGCCATTCGGCTTCTCGTGTCCATGAGGCTCTCAATAAGAGCAACTCAGCTAGTCCCACTCTCCTGCCCTTCCCCCATAGCCTTGCAAATTCTTTCTCTTCAGGTGATTGTCCAATTCCCTTTTGAAAGCCCCAGTTGTACCTGCGTCCACCACACTCTCAGGCAGTGCACTCTAGATCCTAACCACTTGCTGTGTTTTTCATCAAGTCTCTGTTGGTTCTTTTGCCATTCACCTTAAATCAGTGTCCTCTGGTTCTCGACCCTTCTGCCAATAAGAACAGTTTCTCTCTATCTGCTCTGTCCAGACCCCTTATGATTTTGAACACTTCTATCAAATCTCCTCTCAACCTTCTCTTCTCTAAGGAGAACAACCCCAGCATCTCCAATATATTCATGTAACCGAAGTCCCTCATCTCTAGAGCCATTTTAGTAAATCTTTTCTGCACCCTTTCTAAAGCCTTCACATTCTTCCTTCTAAAGTGTGATGCCCAGAATTGGACACAGTACTCCAGTTGAGGCCAAACCAGTGTTTTATAAACGTTCACCATAACTTCCTTGCTTTTGTACTCTATGCCTCTATTTATAAAGCCCAGGATCCCATATGCCTTTTCAACCACTTTTCAACCAGCCCTGCCAACTGCAACGATTTATTTTTTTTATTTTTTTAAATTTAGAGATACAGCACTGAAACAGGCCCTTCAGCCCACCGAGTCTGTGCCGACCATCAACCACCCATGTGGGCATATACCCCCAGGTCTCTCTGTTCCTGCACCCCATTTAGAATTATGCCCTTTCGTTTATATTGCTTCTCCTTGTTCTCATAGATTCATTATGGCACAGCAGGAGGCCATTCAGCCCATCAAGTCCATGCCAGCTCTCTGCAGGGCAATCCAGTCAGTCCAATTCCCTAAAATTAGGGCGGCACAGTGGCGCAGTGGTTAGCACCGCAGCCTCACAGCTCCAGCGACCCGGGTTCAATTCCGGGTACTGCCTGTGTGGAGTTTGCAAGTTCTCCCTGTGTCTGCGTGGGTTTCCTCCGGGTGCTCCGGTTTCCTCCCACATGCCAAAGACTTGCAGGTTGATAGGTAAATTGGCCATTATAAATTACCCCTAGGATAGGTAGGTGGTAGGGAAATATAGGGACTGGTGGGGATGTGGTAGGAATATGGAATTAGTGTAGGATTAGTATAAATGGGTGGTTGATGGTCGGCACAGACTTGGTGGGCCGAAGGGCCTGTTTCAGTGCTGTATCTCTGAAAAAAAAAGCAAAATACTGCAGTAGCTGGAAATCTGAAATAAAAACAAGAAATGCTAGAAATACTCAGCAGGAGTATCTGTAGAGAGAGAAGCAGAGTTAACGTTTCAGGTCAGTGACCCTTCTTCAGTCTAATTCCCTAGCTCTATCCCCATAGCCCTGCAAGTTTATTTCCCTCAAGTGCCTATCCAATTTCCTTTTGATATCACTGATTGTCCCTGCTCCCACCACCTTTGTAAGCAGTGAGTTCCAGGTCATTACCACTCGATATACACCCAGGTCCCTCTCCTCCTGCATCCCCTTTAGAATTGTACCCTTTGTTTTATATTGTCTCTCCACGTTCTTCTTACCATAATGAATCACTTCATACTGCTTCGCATGAAATTTAACCTGCCACTTGTCCGCCCATTCCACCAACCTGTCTGTCCTTTTAAATTTCCACACTATTCTCCTCACAGCTCACAATGCTTCCAAGTTTTGTATCATCCGCAGCTTTTGAAATTGTGCCTTGTACATCAAGGTCTAGGTCATTAATATATAATCAGGAAGAGCAAGAGTCCCAACACTGACCCCTGGGGAACACCACTACAAACCTTCCTCCAGTCTGGAAAACATCCATTAACCACTAGTTTCCTGTCACTCAGCCAATTCCGTATCCATCTTGCATGTCCCTTTTATTTCATGAGCTATAACTTTGCTCACAGGTCTATTGTGCAGCTCTGTATCAAATGCCTTTTGGAAGTCCATGTACACCACATCAACAGTATTGCCCTCATCAACCCTCTCTGTTACCTCATCAAAAAACTCCAACAATTTAGTTAAACATGATTTGCCCTTAACAAATCTGTGCTAGCTTTCCTTAATTAACCCGCATTTCCCGAGTGACTATTAATTTTGTCTCAAATTATCATTTTTAGAAGATTCTAACCACCGAGGTTAAACTAACTGGCCTGTAGTTGCTGGGCTTATTTTTATGCCCTTTTTTGAACAAGGGTGTAACATTTGTAATTCTCCAGTCCTCTGCCATCACCCCTCAATCTAAGAATGGAAAATTATGGCCAGTGCTTCTGCAATTTCCACTCTCACTTCCCTCAGTTCCTTGGATGCATCTCATCCAGTCCTGGTGCTTTATCAACTTTAAGTACAGCTAGCCTATCCAATGCCTCCTCCTTATCACTTTTAAACCCTTCAAGTATCTGAATTACCTCCGACTTCACCATGACCTGCACAGGTGAGTGATAAGTATTCTATCGCACTTGGACACTGCTGATGTAAATTCTGTAGATGGTGGAGATGCCTTTGAAGGGTCGGGAGGCAAACCATTTACTGCTGAATATCTGACCTTTGTCCTTCTCTTTCACCCACATAGCAGATCTAGTTCAGCTTCCTCAGGATACTGATGGGGTGAGGGGTGGGGGTTGGTCGGCAGATGTTGGGGAGACTTCTTGTCATTTGTGTTAACAAACATGGATAGGAAAACAGGTTCAATGTATTTTAAATGTAGTTTTAAAAATACAGCAGAAGTTGAACAGAATCTCAAGTTTTTACTTCTGGAATGCAAGCTTGACTACAAGAGCAGATAAACATCTGCCTACTTATCTTGTCCAGTTTGAAGGAACTAGATAGGGTGCTCCATGGTACTTTGTGGAACCTGATGAAATGGATCTTGCGACCTTGAATGAGGAAGATAAGATGTATGAGAAAGTGAGGCTAATAGCTTTATGAGATGAAATCATCTCATCCATGTCAATCATTAATATAACTTTACCTATTGGTTTCCACCTTGTAGCTTTAGAAGGTAGTTGCATGCCTTAGAATGACATTTAGATTACTGATTGATTACAGAAAGGTATAAAAATGGCAAATTGTAACAGAATTGGATGTGACACAAGAAGTTTGAGCTCTAAGCACTGTATACTCAATAGTTTACTGTTTCCAGAATCTGGTTTTCTTAGTTTTGTAAGTACTTCATATTATTTAGAATATTACACTTTGAATGAATGGAGTATTGTCTTACCATCTTTGAATGAACTCACCTAAGGCTAACAATGTCAAGTAAACCAAATTGACTAGACGTTCGCATCTGTGATGGCAAGGTCTTTGGGAGGAGGTCAAATAGGTTCACTCACGGCACTTTTGATGAAGACGTTTTCAAATACTTCAAGCTCATGCACCCAAATACTGGGCAGCAACATGGTTGTGGAGGGGATGCTCATGTCAAATCACTGGTGGTATCTGGATATCCTCCACTCTTCTTGACTAAATCATAGAATATGTCATGCAAGGCCCCAACCTGCCAAGAATGAGGCACATCAATTCTGTCATGAACATTGATTTTTAACTGTTGTTGGAGCGAGGAAATGACTTGTTAAACAAATCAGCCATGCCTGAAAAAAAAACATTTACATACTAACAGACATTGAAGGTGAGGAAGCACATTCCAGGGCCTGCTAAGGAGGACTGGTTAGACCAGCTGGTCACATGACTAACTGGCTGTTCCAGGAGTTTCTTTTGAACTGGCCACAGAGAGTTTGAACTCAGAAAGACTGTTTGCTTCTGGACTGAGAAGATCTCTCCTGTCTGCTCCTAACTCTTTCTCACAAGCCTCTGAATCCACTGAAGACACATGAACCCCAAGAGAGAAAAATCTCCTACAGCAAACAAGGTTTAAGAAGAATACTGGGCCCCAACGAAAAGCAAGATCTACCGACAATCAAGGACTCTACAATGAGCTTGAAGAACCGTAACAAAACCTCTTCAGATATTGCCTCAAATTTTTCCACTTTATTTTTCTTCTGCTCTTTTCTGTTTCTATTTGCATGTATGTATCGCATATGCATGCTAGCATTGTGTATCCGTAGGCATCAGCCGAATTAGAGTTTAAGTTCAAGTTTAATAAATTTCAACTTTTCTTCTTTAAACCTAAGAAAGCCTAATTGTGCTGGTTTCTTTGACTTATAATTGGAAAGCGGTGAACAAGGATTCACCAAGGGGGATATAAAAACAGTGTGTTTAAAATTAAACCCTGTTACGGTAAGACCAGGTGAAGGCTGAGAGGGACCCCCAGACACTTTTCTCACCTGGTCATAACAAATCATATAATTATAGAAATTTAGAACATAGAACATAGAACAGTACAGCACAGTACAGGCCCTTCAGCCCACGATGTTGTGCCGACCCTTTAACCTACTCTAAGATCAAACTACCTACATACCCTTCATTCTACTATCATCCATGTACCTATCCAAGAGTCGCTTAAATGTCCCTAACGTATCTGCTTCTACTATCACCGCTGGCAGTGCATTCCACGCACCCACCACTCTCTGTGTAAAGAACCTACCTCTGACATCTCCCCTAAACCTTCCTCCAATCACCTTAAAATTGTGCCCCCTGGTGATAGCCCTTTCTGCCCTGGGAAAAAGTCTCTGGCTATCCACTCTATCTATGCCTCTCATCATCTTGTACCCCTCTATCAAGTCACCTCTCATCCTTCTTCTCTCCAATGAGAAAAGCCCTAGCTCCCTCAACCTTTCTTCATAAGACATGCCCTCCAGTCCAGGCAGCATCCTGGTAAATCTCCTCTGCACCCTCTCTAAAGCTTCCACATCCTTCCTATAATGAGGCGACCAGAACTGAACACAATATTCCAAGTGTGGTCTAGCCAGGGCTTTATAGAGCTGCAGCATAACCTCGCGGCTCTTAAACTCAATCCCCCTGTTAATGAAAGCCAACACACCATACGCCTTCTTAACAACCCTATCAACTTGGGTGGCAACTTTGAGCGATCTATGGACGTGGACCCCAAGATCCCTCTGTTCCTCCACACTGCCAAGAATCCTGTCTTTAAGCCTGTATTCTGCATTCAAATTCGACCTTCCAAAATGAATCACTTCACACTTTTCCAGGTTGAACTCCATCTGCCACTTCTCAGCCCAGCTCTGCATCCTGTCAATGTCCCGTTGCAACCTACAACAGCCCTCCACACTATCCACAACTCCAGCAACCTTTGTGTCATCGGCAAACTTACTAACCCAGCCTTCCACTTCCTCATCCAAGTCATTTATAAAAATCACAAAGAGCAGAGGTCCCAGAACAGATCCCTACGGAACACCACTGGTCACCGAGCTCCAGGCAGAATACTTTTCATCTACTACCACCCTCTGTCTTCTATGGGCCAGCCAATTCTGTATCCAGACAGCCAAATTTCTCTGTATCCCATGCCTCCTTACTTTCTGAATGAGCCTACCATGGGGAACCTTATCAAACGCCTTGCTAAAATCCATATACACCACATCCACTGCTCTTCCTTCATCAATGTGTTTTGTCACATCCTCAAAGAATTCAATAAGGCTTGTGAGGCATGACCTGCCCCTCACAAAGCCATGCTGACTATCTCTAATCAAACTATGCTTTTCCAAATAATCATAAATCCTGTCTCTCAGAATCCTCTCCAATAATTTGCCCACCACCGACGTAAGACTGACTGGTCTGTAATTTCCAGGGTTATCCCTATTCCCTTTCTTGAACAAGGGAATAACATTTGCTACCCTCCAATCATCTGGTACTACTCCAGTGGACAGTGAGGACACAAAGATCATCGCCAAAGGCGCGGCAATCTCTTCCCTCGCTTCCCGTAATAACCTTCGTTATATCCCATCTGGCCCCGGGGACTTATCTATCCTCATGTCTTTCAAAATTTCCAGCACATCCTCCCTCTTAACCTCAACCTGTTCGAGCATATCAGCCTGTTTCACGCTGTCCTCACAAACGTCCAGGTCCCTCTCACTAGTGAATACTGAAGCAATGTATTCATTAAGGACCTCCTCTACCTCCTCCGACACCAGGCACAAGTTCCCTCCACTATCCCTGATCGGCCCTACCCTCACTCTGGCCATCCTCTTGTTCCTCACATAAGTGTAGAACGCCTTGGGATTTTCCTTAATCCTACCCGCCAAGACTTTTTCATGTCCCCTTCTAGCTCTCCTAAGTTCATTCTTCAGTTCCTTCCTGGCTATCTTGTAACCGTCTAGAGCCCTGTCTGATCCTTGCTTCCTCAACCTTAAGTAAGCTTCCTTCTTCCTCTTGACTAGCTGTTCCACATCTCTTGTCATCCAAGGTTCCTTCACCCTACCATCCTTTCCTTGCCTCATCGGGACAAACCTATCCAAGCAGTCGCAGCAAGTGCTCCCTAAACAACCTCCACATTTCTGTCGCCTCCGCCTCCGGGCTGAGCGTTCTGAACTCAGCAAAGGTCTCAGTTTTATCCCCTTACGCCCCCACCTCAATGAATTTCGCGCTCGGCATGACGTTGAGCTCTTCTTCCGTCGCCTCCGCCTCCGGGCTCACTTCTTCGACCAGGAGTCCTCCCCCCGACCAGCAGACCCATTCACCCGCCTCCAGCATTCTCCCTCTACCTGGACCCCTCACCCTGGCCTCTTACCCGCTCTTGATCTCTTCATTGAAAACTGTCGGCGAGACATTGGACGTCTCAATTTCTCTGCCCCCCTCACTCACTCTAACCTGTCCCCCTCTGAACTTGAGGCACTCCGTTCTCTCAGGTCTAACCCCGACATGGTCATCAAACCTGCAGACAAGGGTGGTGCTGTTGTTGTATGGCGTACCGACCTCTACCTTGCAGAAGCTCAACGCCAACTCACAGACACCTCTTCCTACCTCCCTCTGGACCATGACCCCACCACCGAACATCAAGCCACCGTCCAAAGGACTGTCACTGACCTCATCTCCTCTGGAGATCTTCCCTCTACAGCTTCCAACCTCATAGTCCCGCAACCCCGGACAGCCCGCTTCTACCTCCTTCCCAAAATCCACAAACGGGACTGTCCCGGCAGACCCATTGTGTCAGCCTGCTCCTGCCCAACTGAACTTATTTCTTCCTATCTAGACTCTATCTTTTCTCCGCTGGTCCAGTCTCTTCCCACCTACATCCGTGACTCTTCTGACGCCCTACGTCATTTTGACAATTTCAAGTTTCCTGGTCCCAACCGCCTCCTCTTCACTATGGACGTCCAATCGCTCTACACCTCCATCCCCCACCAGGATGGTTTGAGAGCTCTCCGCTTCTTCCTGGAACAGAGGCCCAACCAGTCCCCATCCACCAACACCCTCCTCCGCCTGGCTGAACTTGTTCTCACATTGAACAACTTCTCCTTCAACTCCATGCATTTCCTTCAAGTAAAAGGTGTCGCTATGGGTACCCGCATGGGTCCTAGTTATGCCTGTCTTTTTGTGGGATATGTCGAGCATTCTTTGTTCCAGTCCTACTCAGGCCCCCTCCCCCAACTCTTTTTCCGGTACATTGATGACTGTATCGGTGCCGTTTCCTGCTCCCGCCCCAAACTAGAAAACTTTATCAACTTTGCTTCCAATTTCCACCCTTCTCTCACCTTTACATGGTCCATCTCTGACACTTCCCTTCCCTTCCTCGACTTCTCTGTCTCCATCTCTGGGGATAGGTTGTCTACCAATATCCATTATAAGCCCACTGACTCCCACAGCTACCTCGACTACACTTCTTCACACCCTACCTCCTGCAAGGACTCCATTCCATTCTCCCAGTTTCTCCGTCTCCGACGCATCTGCTCTGATGATGCTACCTTCCATGACGGTGCTTCTGATATGACCTCCTTTTTCCTCAACCGAGGATTTCCCCCCACTGTGGTTGACAGGGCCCTCAACCGTGTCCGACCCATTCCCCGCACCACTACCCTCACCCCTTCCCCTCCCTCCCAGAACCGTGACAGGGTTCCCCTTGTCCTCACTTTTCATCCCACCAGCCTCCATATCCAAAGGATCATCCTCCGCCATTTTCGCCACCTCCAGCGTGATGCCACTACCACTTCCGAGTCCTCTGCAGCAGTATTCATCTGCGACTAACAAACAAACTATCCTTCTCCCCCCTGCTCTCATGCTCACATCTCTGTCCTGGGATTGCTGCAGTGTTCCAGTGAACATCAACGCAAGCTCGAGGAACAGCATCTCATCTACCGATTCGGCACACTCCAGCTGCCGGACTGAACATTGAGTTCAATAATATCAGAGCATGACAGCCCCCCATTTTACTTTAATTTTTAGTCATTTTTAGTTATTTTTTCTTCCTTTTTTTTTGCATTCCTTTTTACATTTTTTACAATCTTTTTTTGCATTTATTTCATTTCATCTTAGTTTGTTCAGTTTGCTTACCCACTGTTTTTTTCAGGTTGTTTTTCTTTAGGTTTGCACTTGCTGATGTTCAATATTCAGTATATTCACACCTAATCTGTACTAATGCTTTGTCTTTCAACACACCATTAACATATTGTTTGCCTTTGCTCCGTGACCTTTTGGTCAGCTATGTGGCCTGGTCCAATCTGCACCTTCTCCTTTGTTATCTCTTGCCCAACCCCCACCTCACTTGTTTATAATCTGTGACTTTTCTAATATTTGTCAGTTCCGAAGAAGGGTCACTGACCCGAAACGTTAACTCTGCTTCTCTTTCCACAGATGCTGCCAGACCTGCTGAGTGAATCCAGCATTTCTTGTTTTTGCTCCACATTTCTGTCGTGCATTTCCCTGAGAACATCTGTTCCAAATTTACAGCACAGAAAGAAGCCATTCGGCCGATTGTGTCCCCTTCAGCTGACAAGCAGCCATCAGCCTAATCCCATTTTCTACCTCTTGGTCTGTAGCTTTATAGGTTATGGCATTTAAAGTGCATATCCAAGTACTTTTTAACTGTTATGAGGGTTTCTGCTTCTACCACACCTTCAGGCAGTGGGTTCCAGATCCTCACCAGCCTCTGGGTGCAAAAAACTTACCCTTGAATTCCCTCTAAACCTCCTACGTCTTATCCTAAATCTATGCCCGTCTGGTTAAAGACCCCTTAACCAAGGGGAATAGGGTCTTCCTATCAACTCTAACCAGATGCCTCATAATTTTATAAACTTCAATTAGGTCTCCCCTCAGCTTCCTCTGTTCCAAAGAAAACAAACCTAGCCTATTCAATCTTTCCTCATAACTAAAATTCTCCAGTCCAGGCAAAATCCTTGTAAATCTCCTCTGTACCCTCTCTTTCGAGATTAATACAAATGAAGCTGAAGTGAAGGCATAGAGGTTGAAAACAGGGCATTAATGGTGACTTCTTGTTGCTTCAGCTTACACATGCTAACTGTGCAAGAGAACTGAATCACATGATATTGCATCACTTCCTGTGATGACATACATATAGCATAAACATATATTCAAATGATTATATTGAACATACTAACAAATACACTATCACGTCTATAGTGCAGTGACCAGAACAACATGCAGTACTCCAGCTGTGGCTGAGCTAGTGTTTTATACAGTTCCAGCATAACCTTCCAGCTCTTATATTCTATGCCTTGGCTAATAAAAGGCAACTATTCCGTATGCCTTCTTGACCACTTTATCTACCTGTCCAGCCACCTTCAGGGATCTGTAGGTATGCACTCCAAGGTCCCTCTGTTCCTTCACACTTCTCAGTATCCTACCATTGGTTGTGTATTCCTTTGTCTTGTTAGCCTTCCCCAAATGCATTACCTCACACTTCTCCAGATTGAACTCCATTTGCCACTGTTCCGCCCACTTGACTAGTCCATTGATATCTTCCTGCAGTCTACAGCTTTCTTCTTCATTATCAACCACACAGCCAACTTTTGTATAGTCTGCAAACTTCTTAATCATAACCTCTACATTCAAGTCCAAATCATTGATATATACCACAAAAAGCAAGGGACCTCGTACTGGACCCTGCAATACCCAACTGGAAACAGCCTTCCAGTCACAAACACCCATCGACCATTATCCTTTGTTTTCTGCCTCTGAGCCAATTTTGGATCCAACTTTCCGCTTTGCCTTGGATCTTTTACTTTTGTGACCAGTCCGCCATGTGGGACCTTATCCAAAGCCTTACTAAAATTCATATAGACTACAACAAACGCACTACCCTCATCAACCCTCTTTGTCACCTCTTCAAAAAATCTAATCATATTATTCAGACATGATCTTCCCTTAACCAATCCGTGTTGACTCTCCTTGATTAATCCATGCTTTCTAAATGAAGATTTATCCTGTCCCTCAGAATTTTTTCAATAATTTTCCCAGCACCAAGGTTAGGCTGACTGGCCTGTAATTACTAAGTCTATCCCTTATTTCCTTTTTAAACAATGGTACAACATTAGCTGTGCTCCAGTCCTCTGGCATCATACCTATAGCCGGAGGACTAGAAAATGACGATCAGAACCTCCACTATTTCTTCTCTTGCTTTCCTTAACAGCCTAACATACATTTCATCTGGGCCTGGGGATTTATCCACTTTCAAAGATGGTAAACCCCTTAATATTTCCTCTCTCACTATGCTAATTTCATCTAATATTTCACACTCCTCTTCCCTGATTGAAACGTCTGCATCATCCCTCTCTTTTGTGTCAACAGACGCAAAGTAGTCATTAAGAACCATAACAACCTTCTCCGCCTCCATGTATAGTTTACTCTTACAGTCTCCAATAGGCCCTACTCTTTCTTTAGTTATCCTCTTGCTCATTATGCTTTTATTAAAAAAACCTTTGTGTTTTCCTTGATTTTACTTGCCAATATTTTTTCATGCCCTCTCTTTGCTTTCCTAATTTCCTTTTTAATTTCATCCCTATACTTTTTATATTCCTCTAGGTTTTCTGCAGTATTGAGCCCTCAGTCATAGAATCATACAGCACAGAAACAGGCCCTTCAGCCCATCGTGTCTGTGCCAGCCATCAAGTACCTATCTATTCTTATCCCATTTTCCAGCATCTGGTATCCGGTATCTGCCATAAGCTTCCCTGAGACTGATGTAATAAGGTTACAGTGATTTGATATGGTCCATTCATTGTGGAACCACTTATCTCTGCATGTAATCTGCATTTTTGGCGTTCAGCGTGCACACCTTAGATAGAATTACAGAGAATTTACAGCATAGAAACAGGCCATTTGGCTCAACTGGTCTATGCTGGTGTTTATGCTCCACACTTGCCTCCTACCCCAACTTCATCTAATCTTATCAACATAGGCTTTTAATCCTTTCTCTCTCATGTACTTATCGAGCTTCCCCTTAAGTGCATCTATGCTGTTTGCTTCAACTACTCCCGTTGGTAACAAGTTCCATGTTTTAACTATTTTCTCCTTATTGGATTTATTAATGACTATTTATATTTATTGCTTTTGCATTCGACGTCCTTATGCAGAAAGTCGCGAATACTATTTGCTCTTTTCATCATTACCATCCTGCAGGGTAAATAAATAGTTGGTGTTAGTCAGAGTCTTGTACGAGCATCCAAGCTTCCTTTGACTTCATTCTGGCAAGTGAGAGAAGGTGTAGGGGGAATTCAGTCCATTACCGGGCCAGTTAAAGAGGAAGCTCTGAATCACATCTAAGTAGTGGTGCAACTAACCAAGGACTGATTGGAGAACTTGATTGAAAAGGGAAAAACATTTGCATAATCCCTTGAGTCGCCAGCACTCTTTTGGATGGATACATGATTCATATCTTGATGAGAAGAAAAATAAAATAAAGGTGAGTAAAAAGACAGCAAAGGAGGATATTGACAAAATGATGCATATTTTGAAAGCTTCTTATTACATAAAATGAGAACTACCAATAACAGCAATGCATTTTTCTTTAATTACTCATGCCTTTCTGATAAGGCATTTTACATTCTCTAGTAGTAAGCAACAGTTTCTCTACACTGTATTGCAAGCATAGAATTTGCAAATCAAAAATTCCAAGTACAGCCAATGTACAGTGCATCTTTATTTCCAAATGAGTCTATAAAAATTTAGGAAAGGATTGTATTACAAGTTACGAAGTAATTTAGTAATTTTGAATTCTATGCTGTTAAAGTTGTTAACTGTAGCTTCCTTCCATGTTAGTAAGGCAGAAAGACCTACTTATTTAGTGTCTTTTCACATCTCTCAGCGACAACTCAAAGTGCTTCACATAGGAAGGCTGTAGTTATGGAGGCAAACAGGACAGTCATTTTGCACATCCCATAACCATCCTTGAGATGAATGGCCTGTTGTTCTGTTTTTGACAACTTAAGTTGAGGGGAAAATTTTGTTCAGGACACCAGGGCTACTCCCCAGTCTTTAAATAGTGAAAAGAAGGAAAGAAAGAACATGCATTTATAGCGAGCCTCTGGACATCATGAAGCGCTTTACAATGAGTACTGTTGAAGTGTAGTCACTGTTATAAGGAAAAATATATCAGCCTTAGAGGTGGCACAACGCACATTTAGCAGAGTGAAAGGGTTAAATTATGAGGGCAGACTGTATAAACTTCTCTTGTATTCCCTTGCGTTTAAAAGGTTAAGGGGTCTTCTAATTGAGAACTTTAAAACGATAAAGGAGATTCAACAGATAAAATACCGAGAAACTATTTTCTCTGGTCGGTGAGTCCAGAACTATGAAGGTAAAACCTTAAAATTAGAGCTCTGCCATTTAGGAGCGAAATCAGGAAGCACACATCAAAAGGTGGTGGAAATCTGGAACTCTCGCTCATAAGGCTGTGGTTGCTGGGTCAATTGAAATTTTCAAGACTGAGATTGATAAGATTTTTGTTTGGTAAGGGTATCAAGGAATTAAGGAAGAAAGGTGGGTAAATGGAGTTGAGGTACGAATCAGCCATGATTTAGTTGAATGGCAGAACAAGCTTTGGGGGGGCTAGATGGCTTACTCCTGTTCCTATGTAATGTAAGGAAAAACGCTATGGGATCTTCAACCAGAACCACCAGAAAAGGCAGACTTGGTTTAGCATCTCATCTGGAGGACTATAGGTTTCTTCTAAATTTGGTCTAGTTTATAAACCAAGAATGACACTGATTTGCAGCAAGAGGATTCCTAATGTATATTTAAGTTTAAAGGGTTTGGGGAAAACTGACATTCAAATTACTGTTATTACTATTCATTTCAGTCTGATGTTTCTCCGAGCACCCTCCTAATATCAAACTGATTCAGTCTTAACCCATGATCAATGGGAACAGGTCAGGAATCAGTTCAACCAGCAGCCATATCTTTCTGACTCACTCATCTCTTGCGATTGGCTAACTGTGATCCAGCAGCTGGATGCTTTGATTGGTCAAACAAATTCCTGTTGCCATGACTCTGTTGCTAGGATCGCAGCGGTCTCCAGACCCGGTAGGAAACATATAATGAATAATGGATGGTTGATTTTCTCTATGCTGTCTGATCTGAAATGCAGATGAGTTCAAATACCACCTCCTGTACTCCTAGGTTCATTATAACAATCCTTAATATTAAATCAGAATGTGGCAACTGCATAGTCCCAGATGCCATGACGGTGGTAGCAGACTGCTAATGCCAATTATTATGCAAAGGATAAAATAAGAGTTACTATCTGCTTTTATTCACAAAAGCTCTATAGAATATTTAATGAACTCCATGACCTTTCTGATATCTTTAGGCTTCAGAAAGAAAGAGGTGTGAAATACTTAGCTAAGCATTCAGTCAATTCATTCTCGCTTTGTTTTATGCAAAGCACTTTGTAGATTAAGCTTTTTCAGTCCTGTTGGTACTGAGTTTTATCTTTTTCAGGCATTGGCTAGGGATGTACACCTGTTAGATGACCTTTTATTTCTCTTTCTAAATTTCTTTTCTCCCAGAATTTTCTTTTTCTTTCAATCCAGATATCCAGCATTGACAGTGTTTCTTGTTGTCCCTATCCATCTCTTATTTAGCAGTCCGCTGTGCATGAGAGGTGCTGTGACCTCTATTCCCTTCCATTTACTCAGAGACCAGAGCTGCAGGAATTTAGGTTATAAAATATGGCCCTAAACATGAAGCTTGTGCGACGAAGGCTCATTAAATTGTGGCAGATTAAACATTTAGAAGCATCTCAAGCAAATTATTCTTACCTATAATATCTGTTTGAAACGGGCAATTATATTTTTAAAAAAACAGATCCCATTACCATGGAGTTTGCAGAACATTAACTCTTTTTCATTAATCAATCTATAAAAAGCACTCATTAAAATTTAAATGCCTCATGGTCTAGAAGTCAAAATAAAGAGACAACATAGAGAGACACAACCTGCAGACTAGTTTCAGAAACACTTGGTTGGAGTGAGAAAATAAATCTGAGCGTTGACCTACATTTAGTAGTTATGTAAATCTAAAATCTCAGAGGAGAGGGTATATCATTTATAAAATACTGACAACAGAGCTCAGCTCACAAACATGACCATTAAGTGTTATCTGTGTTAATCCAGATAGCAGATTTAAAACTGTTACCAAAGAAAGGCAGGGCGTAATGCAAGATGTGAGTCCCTATAGAGGGCACACAATACCCACTCTCAAAGTCATGTCGCTTCCAATAACTAAGTGATGTAGCATGACATTGCAAAGTTTAACTCCAGAAGTGTGAGGTCTTTGTTAATACATGACAGAACTGCCAATACAGTAATGGCCCCAAAACATTTTTCTGTTGCTTTGCTGGTGAACATACTAAGCAAAATACAGACTGATTTAATTTTTTCACTATTTCATAACAATCACATGATTATCACATGCTTCCTATAAGCACTATACTGCTGTAAGCCATATAATTATTTCACTGGTAGGGGCCGCTCTATCACATCACACCTTCAGCCGAGCAGGGCTCTACAAGATTTTGGGAAAAATTAGCTGTCCACCAAAGCTCCTCACTCTCATCCGCTCCTTCTATGACAACATGCACTGCACTGTACAGTTTGATGGTCCACTTCTGACATTTTCGGAGTGAAGAATGGAGTGAAACAGGGTTGTATCCTAGCCCCCATTCTGTTTGGCATCTTCTCCATGCTCCTGTCCTTCACCTTCTCTGCAAATACGGAAGGAGTCTACTTGCACACGAGGTCAGACAGCAAGCTCTACAATCTATCAAGGCTGAAAGCGAAGACAAAAACACATCACGTCCTGATCAGAGAACTCCTCTACACTGATGATGCTGTGCTAGTCGCTAACGCGGAAACTCAGCTACAAAGACTGTCTCTCCCAGACAGACAATCTGTCCCTTGATGCAGAGCTCGATACACACATAGGGAAAAGCAGCTACCACCTTTGGCCGATTTGCAAAATATGCATGGGATAAAACCAAGGTGACACTTAGGACCAAGCTGTTTATAAGGCCTGTGTTCTCAGCACTTTGCTGTGTGGCTGTGAAACATGGGCGACTTACAGCTACCAGGAAAGGAAGCTCAATAATTTCCATCTTCACTGTCTATGGCGCATTATGAGTATATTCTGGTAGGACAAAATCACAAATGTGGCAGTCCTCTCAAAGGCAGAGCTCCCAAGTGTGTTGGCACTAATCAAAGAAAGGCAGCTTCGGTGGATCGGACATGTCTGCAGAATGGAGGACGGTTGCATGCCCAAGGACCTTCTGTATCGTGAGGGAGCCGGGCCAGATGACCAATGGGGTGTCCAAAGCTCCACTTCAAGGATGCTTGCAAGAGTGACATGAAGGCCCTAAATGGCCCTATTGCACCTGGGAGTCACAAGTTGGTGAAAGAGGGAAATGGGGACACATCCTGTGGACTGGTGTGCACTATCATGGTGACCAGCTGCTACAGCAGCTTGGCAACAGGCGCCAACGTCAAAAACAACTCACAGCATCTCTTGGCGCTTGTGGCCGAACCTGCCACTCAAGAATTGGCCTTCACAGCCATCAGCTAGGGTGCATCAAGAGAAGACACCCCACTTTTCATAGCAGGAAGGATGCCAACCAACCAGGAGCCCCTCTATCACATCAACCATTAACACCACAAATTACACAACAGAATATAACAGCAGCAACAAGTTGCACCTATATAGAAAGACTTACATTTATATAGCACCTTTCACGACGTCAGGATGTCCCAATATGTTTTACAGTCAATAAAGTACTTTAGAACTGTTACAATGTAGGAAACACGGCAGCCAATTTGCACAAAACAAAGTCCAACAAACAGCAATGTGATAAAGACCAGATAATCTTGTTTAAGTGATGTTGGTTAAGGAATGAATATTGGCCAAGACACTAGTGATAACTCCCCTGCTCTTTTTCAGTGGCATAGGATCTTTTAACATCCACCTGAGAGGGCAGACGGGGGCCGAGGTTTGACATCTCATCCAAAAGTCTGCACCTCTGTCAATGCAGCATTTCCTCAGTATTGCACTGGAGAGTCAATCTTGATTTTGTGCTCAAGTTTCTGGAGTGGGACTTGAAGCCACAACCTTCTGGTTCAGAAGCAAGACGCCACCAACTGAACCACAGCTAACAAGTAAATCAATAGGTTCTTTAAAATATTAAAAATGTCCAAAGGTGCTTCACAAGAGCGTTATCAGACAAAATTTGACTCTGAGCCACATAAATTGATATTGGGGCAGGTGACCAAATGCTTGGTCAAAGAGCAAGGTTTTAAGGAGTGTCTTAAAAGAACAGAGAGAAGCAGAGATATGGAGAGGTTTAAGGAGGAATTCCAGGGCTTAGGGCATTGTCAGCTGAAAGCACAGCTGCCAATGGTGGAGTGATTAAAATCAGTGATGTGCAAGAGGCCAGAATTGGAGGAGCACAGAGATCTGAGAGGGTTGTGGGGCTGGAGGAGGTTACAGAGATAGAGTAGGACGAGGCCATGGAGGGATTTGAAAACAAGGATGAGAATATAAAATTGAGGCATTGCCGGACTGGGAGTCAATATAGGTCAATGAGCACAGAGGTGATGGCTGAACGGGAGCTGGTGCAAATTAGGCTATGGGCAGCTGATTTTTGAATGATATTAGCTAGAGCATCTGTAATTGAATTGAATGTTATCAGTAGTGAACCCTTTTATTGCTGGCAGGTGACCCATGGTGTTGCTCATAGTTAGTCTTGGAACCTGGTAAGTCGTTATGATTTTTTCCGAGGCACTAAACATGAGGTTTTCCACCACACTATAATACCAGAAAACTTATCAAAGCAACATATCATGTGACTGACTTGAAATTTAAGTATGTCTTATTGATGTAGAAAATTGCAGACCTAACTGAACAGATAAGTG
Organism: Heterodontus francisci; assembly: GCF_036365525.1. Classification (NCBI taxonomy): domain Eukaryota; kingdom Metazoa; phylum Chordata; class Chondrichthyes; order Heterodontiformes; family Heterodontidae; genus Heterodontus; species Heterodontus francisci. The sequence continues at coordinate 195,516,151 of NC_090372.1, read as the reverse complement.
GCTATTTGACTTAATGACAATGCTGAAATGTGTGGATTTATGGATTAGAAACTGGACTGAAATAACGACATTTGAGCTGCTGTACATAGTTTTAAGATGTTTTTTGCATTTTTTAATTTGTACTGTGGGTAGGTAGAGGTTTTTAATCACCATTCTCACTGATGATGTGGTGGAAGCTTTTCGCCTTGTACTCATCAGGACAATCTGCAAGAATACCATTGTAAGGGAAAACAATAACTTTATACTGTAGGAGAAGAGCGTGCTGATTGGTTGGAAAGTGAACTCTGATTGGTCGAGGCGTTGCCATGGAGAATGCACCAGTTTACGATGACTTACAGTTAACTGCCAAGCTTTGTTTGAAATTTAAACCAGGCAGCTTGACTCTGATTGGTCAAGGCATTGCCCTGAGGAATGAATCAGCGAATGGCTGTCACTTATTTTGTTTAGCTGAAACAGGCACAATGTTTGTACATGTTCTTTCTGTCTGCAAAGAACAGGGCCCTGCATTTTAATATATGCAGCTTCCACTATGTGCAAATGCGCCACACTGCAAGCCCTACTGACAATCTTAAATTGGTTGTGAGTGTAATTCTTAGAACACTGAAGATTATTTAGCAAATGTTGTCCAATCGCAGAATCACATCTAATGTTGGACACTGTTTTGAGTTTTGCAAGCACGGGCTGGTTGCGTACGGCCTGTACCTTGCCCATTGCGAACAGTGGAAGGGACATGTTGTTTGATACAATCAGCCAGTCTTAGGGACGTATGGCCTATATACCTGGCATCACACTGGCATTGAAATTCATATATCACATTACTCATTTGTGTGATAGGCAGGATGTCTTTTTGGCTTGACCACAGCATGTAGGCCTTCTGGTTTTATCTGCCGTTTTTTTTGGGTACCTTTCCATCCGCAATACCTGCAGGAGGCCCTTAAGTAGCAGTTAATTGTCCAGTTAAGGGCATTGATTGGCCTGAGGTGGGTGGGCCGTTTCTCGCCGCCACCACCCCGCATAAAATTGCAGTGGGGCAGGAAGCTGTCAGGATCGGCACCCCTCCCCCCCCCGCCTCCCACTCAATTTTACGCTCTTCCCCCCACCTCGGCTACCAGTCCACTCGTTAGGTCGTAAAATTCCGGTCATTAATATCTCCTTTTACAATCAGTGTCATAATGCTCCTTGGGACATTTTTATTATGTTAAAAGTACTATATAAATATAAGTTGTTGTTGTTATTGTCATCATTGGACAGGGCAGGGGTGGAGCCTAGCGACAGCAAACCTTTGTGCACTGTTTGAGCTGAGTTTTGTGCCCATGGCAGGGCTCCCGATGTCGGGTCAGAAAGGCTGGGGGAATCCCGCCTCGGCCAACTGAAGCCCACCACCTCCCTTAACCACCACGCACCTCCCCACCCCCCAACCACCAAACAATTCTACACTGCTAGGCCAAGCAACAGCTCGGCACCTGGATCCCAGTCCCTTTAAAGGCAGGGATCCCGCATCCAAGAGCTGCTGGCCAATCATGGAGCGGGCAGCTCAGCAGTATTAACAGTGCTATCGGGAGTGGTGCCCATTGCCGGTACTGCAAGAGGCCTTGGATCCAGCCCAGCGCAGGAGCCCAGATCCAAGGCACGTGAGGCAGGGTTGCCAGGTCCAGACTCGCAGGCCTCGGCAAGGGGTTCGGGGTGGGGCATTGTTGTTGGGTTAGGGTTTAGTGCAGGGGGAGGGTTGTCCAGGGAGGTGCAGGTTTTCCCAGCAGTGGCCCTCCGTGGGCCACAGATTTCCCACAGAGGAGGGCTGCCCCCCTCAAGCCCACAGGGAGGTCACCTTGATTTACTGGTGGAGGCCTCCCTGACATTGGTTACATTTTTAAAATTCTTTCATGGGATGTGGGCATCAGTGGCAAGGCCAGCATTTGTTGCCCATTCCTAATTTCCCTTGACAACTTGCTCTGCCATTTCAGAGGGCGTAGAAAGTCAATCACATTGCTGTGGGTCTGGAGTCAAATGTAGGCCAGACCAGATAAGAACGACAAATTTCCTCCTCTAAAGGACATTAGTGAATCAGATGGGTTTTTGCAACAATTGATGATAGTTTCGTGGTACCATTACTGAGCTGAGCTTTCAGATCCAGATTATTATTAATTAATTGAATTTAAATTCCACCAGGTGCCATAGTGGGATTTGTACCTTTGATCCTAGGGCATTAGGCTGGGTCTCTGGATTACTAGTTTAGTGACATTATCACTATGCCACCATCTCCACCAAATCCCAGCAGCGGCAGGAAGAGGCCCATAAGTGGCCAATGGTAGGCCACTGGGCAGGAAGGGTGTTTTCGGCCTATCCCACCCCCGACAAAATTGCGTTGTGATGGGGAGGCAACGGGCTGTCCACTCCCCACCTCCCGTCGCCATTCTATGGGCCGCTCCTGCCTCTAAACCCCTCTCGGGGGGGGGGGGGCCCATAAAATTCAGCCCTTTGACTGGACAGTCTTGCTATTTCACTCACATGAAGGATCAGGTGTGTTACGCACTCAGCTTTCAAATGTGCCACTGCGCAATATACTCCAAAGGGAGGCAACCTTAAGTCCATTCTGGCAGCTGTAGGTCGATGAATTGTTTAAACACAATGACATCAATACATTCCGGGAATTACTGCAAAAAAAAACTGAGATCCAAACGATTTTAAATCCTCCAAAAACCTTTGGGCTGGATTTTGCAATCCCACCACTGCTCCCGGCGGTGGGAGCGGAAAATGGCAGCTGTCCCCCAGTGGACCCGTGTTGCCACGCCGCCATGATTCTGCAGGGGCGGCCACTTTACATATTCATGGCGGCCGCTCCCCCCAATCACATGGCGGGAGTGGCATTGGCAACGCCGTTCACAGAGCCGTCAATGCGGAAGCAGGTGCTGGTGCCACTTTTAAAAGGCTGCCAGCCCTGCAGAGAGTTCAACAAAATGCAAAGTTGACCCCTTTCTCCCCCTTCCCTATACACAAAGTGCAGAGTTGCCTCCTTCCCCCCACCCCATACCCATCAGAGCGCAGAGTTTGCCCCTCTCTCCTCACCCACCCCCCCCCCCCCCCACCCATCACAGTGCCGAGTTCACCCCTTCCCCACCTCGGTGGCGCCAGCTTTTCCAGGACAGGAAAGTGGAGGCGTGTGAGTGCTGCTCCTTGAGCTGAGGATCGGGAACTGAAGGAAAGATTGCTGCGGTTTATATTTTAATTCATGCAAATGTGTTATTTAAATATGCTAAGTCAGCAGAGGGGCAGCCACGGAGTTTCCCCACTGGCGGGAAGATTGGGCCCGGCAATCCCGGCATCGGGTTCTGTGGCACCCGCTGCCACTCTGATCTTCTGCCACCCCACCCCCACGCCCCCAACGCTACGGAACCCAACGTCGGGCTGGGGACAAAATCCAGCCCTTTCTGTGGATGTTTTCCCAGCCACTTGCTGTAACTCTGGAGGAGGAACAGTAGAAGCCTGGAGAAACGGTGTCACAGTGGGCGGTCGGGGTACCTCCAGAGGAATTCTACCTAGCTCCATTTTTAAAATTTGTTCTTGTGCTGTGGGCATTGTTGGCAAGCCTGTCATTTATTGCCCATCCCTAGCTGCCCTGATACAACCGAATGGCTTGCTAAGCCACGTCAGTGGGCAGTTAACAAGTCGTGTGGGGCTGGAGCTACATATAGGCCAGGCCAGGTAAGGACGGCAGGTTTCTTTGCCTTAAGGACATTAGTGAACCAGTTGGGTTTTTTTACAACAATCCGACAGTTTCATGGTCACTTTTACTGATGCCAGATTTTATTTCCAGATTTAAAAAAATGCTCAAACTGCCATGCTGGGATTTGAACTCGCAGAGTTGGGGTGAAATTAATCAACAACTCAAAACAGGCTGATAGAGAATCCGCAGCTCATTTTACACTGTGCCTGATTTTCTTTACCAGGGTGGAAAATGGGCTGCCCAGTTTGCACGACTGACATTGCCCAATGTCAGTTCTTAGAATTATTATAATAAAAGCAAAATACTGCGGATGCTGGAAATCTGAAATAAAAACAAGAAATGCTGGAACCACTCAGCAGGTCTGGCAGCATCTGTGAAAAGAGAAGCAGAGTTAACGTTTCGGGTCAGTGACCCTTCTTCGGAACTGACAAATATTAGAAAAGTCACAGGTTATAAGTAGGTGAGGTGGGGGTGAGGCAAGAGATAACAAAGGAGGTCGAGATTGGACCAGGCCACATAGCTGACCAAAAGGTCACGGAGCAAAGGCAAACAATATGTTAATGGTGTGTTGAAAGACAAAGCATTAGTACAGATTAGGTGTTAATACACTGAATATTGAACAGCAGCAAGTGCAAACCTGAAAAAAAACAGTGGGTAAGCAAACTGAACAAACTAAGATGAAATGAAATAAATGCAAAAAAAAGGTTGTAAAAAATGTAAAAAAGAATGTAAAAAAAAAGGAAGAAAAAATAACTAAAAATGAAAGTAAAATGGGGGGCTGTCATGCTCTGAAATTATTGAACTCAATGTTCAGTCCGGCAGGCTGTAGTGTGCCTAATCGGTAGATGAGATGCTGTTCCTCGAGCTTGCGTTGATGTTCACTGGAACACTGCAGCAATCCCAGGACAGAGATGTGAGCATGAGAGCAGGGGGGAGTGTTGAAATGGCAAGCAACTGGAAGCTCAGGGTCCTGCTTGCGGACTGAGCGGAGATGTTCCGCAAAGCGGTCACCCTGTCTGCGCTTGGTCTCCCCAATGTAGAGGAGACCACACTGTGAGCAGCGAATACAGTATACTACATTGAAAGAAGTACAAGTAAATCGCTGCTTCACCTGAAAGGAGTGTTTGGGGCCTGGGATAGTGAGGAGAGAGGAGGTAAATGGGCAGGTATTACACCTCCTGCGATTGCAGGGGAAGGTGCCATGGGACGGGGACGGGGTGGTGGGGGTAATGGAGGAGTGGACCATGGTGTCACGGAGGGAACGATCCCTTCGGAATGCTGACAGGGGAAGGGAGGGGAAGATGCGACTGGTAGTGGCATCACGCTGGAGGTGGCGGAAATGGCGGAGGATGATCCTTTGGATATGGAGGCTGATGGGGTGAAAAGTGAGGACAAGGGGAACCCTGTCACGGTTCTGGGAGGGAGGGGAAGGGGTGAGGGTAGAGGTGCGGGGAATGGGCCGGACACGGTTGAGGGCCCTGTCAACCACAGTGGGGGGAAATCCTCGGTTGAGGAAAAAGGAGGTCATATCAGAAGCACCGTCATGGAAGGTAGCATCATCAGAGCAGATGCGTCGGAGACGGAGAAACTGGGAGAATGGAATGGAGTCCTTGCAGGAGGTAGGGTGTGAAGAAGTGTAGTCGAGGTAGCTGTGGGAGTCGGTGGGCTTATAATGGATATTAGTAGATAACCTATCCCCAGAGATGGAGACAGAGAAGTCGAGGAAGGGAAGGGAAGTGTCAGAGATGGACCATGTAAAGGTGAGAGAAGGGTGGAAATTGGAAGCAAAGTTGATAAAGTTTTCCAGTTCGGGGCGGGAGCAGGAAACGGCACTGATACAGTAATCAATGTACCGGAAAAAGAGTTGGGGGAGGGGGCCTGAGTAGGACTGGAACAAAGAATGCTCGACATATCCCACAAAAAGACAGGCATAACTAGGACCCATGCGGGTACCCATAGCAACACCTTTTACTTGAAGGAAGTGCGTGGAGTTGAAGGAGAAGTTGTTCAATGTGAGAACAAGTTCAGCCAGGCGGAGGAGGGTGGTGGTGGATGGGGACTGGTCGGGCCTCTGTTCCAGGAAGAAGCGGAGAGCCCTCAAACCATCCTGGTGGGGGATGGAGGTGTAGAGCGATTGGACGTCCATAGTGAAGAGGAGGCGGTTGGGACCATGAAACTGGAAATTGTCAAAATGACGTAGGGCGTCAGAAGAGTCACGGATGTAGGTGGGAAGAGACTGGACCAGCGGAGAAAAGATAGAGTCTAGATAGGAAGAAATAAGTTCAGTGGGGCAGGAGCAGGCTGACACAATGGGTCTGCCGGGACAGTCCCGTTTGTGGATTTTGGGAAGGAGGTAGAAGCGGGCTGTCCGGGGTTGTGGGACTATGAGGTTGGAAGCTGTAGAGGGAAGATCTCCAGAGGAGATGAGGTCAGTGACAGTCCTTTGGACAGTGGCTTGATGTTCGGTGGTGGGGTCATGGTCCAGAGGGAGGTAGGAAGAAGTGTCCGTGAGTTGGCGTTGAGCTTCTGCAAGGTAGAGGTCGATACGCCATACAACAACAGCACCACCCTTGTCTGCAGGTTTGATGACCATGTCGGGGTTAGACCTGAGAGAACGGAGTGCCTCAAGTTCAGAGGGGGACAGGTTAGAGTGAGTGAGGGGGGCAGAGAAATTGAGATGACCAATGTCTCGCCGACAGTTTTCAATGAAGAGATCAAGAGCGGGTAAGAGGCCAGGGGGAGGGGTCCAGGTAGAGGGAGAATGCTGGAGGCGGGTGAATGGGTCTGCTGGTCGGGGGGAGGACTCCTGGTCAAAGAAGTGAGCCCGGAGGCGGAGGCGACGGAAGAAGAGCTCCACGTCATGCCGAGCGCGAAATTCATTGAGGTGGGGGCGTGAGGGGATAAAACTGAGACCTTTGCTGAGTACAGAACGTTCAGCATCAGAGAGGGGGAGGTCAGAGGGTATAGTGAATACACGGCAAGGGGTCAGATCAGAAGTGGTGGGGTCAGAGGGAAGTGAAGCGGAAGGAGGATCTGGAGGGGCATTAGTCCCCATCAGCTGCTGGAGCTTGCGTTCCTTAACACCTGAAAGGAAGAGAAAAAGTATTTTGTTAATGCGTCGGATGAGACGAAAGATGAAATGAAACTGCGGAGTAGAACAGATTTGAGATAAGGTGAGGCGGTGCTGCTGGAGAGAGAGGTTCAGTGTGTGCATGTGGCGGCGCATAGCACTGAGTGTGGATCTCAGAATGCGGCGAATTATTACCCTGGCTTCTGAATTGCTAATCCAATAACATGACCAAAACACTCCCATACACAGTCTGGCAATGCCTCAATTTAAACATCCTCAGCTTTGTTTTCAAATCCTTCTGGGGCCTTACCTCTCCATTTCTTTGTAACCTCCTCTGGCCCTACAACCCTTTGAGATCTCTCCACTCCTCTAATTCCAGCCTCTTGAGCATACTCAATTTTCTTTGCTCCACCATTGGCGGCTGTGTCTTCAGCTGCCTAGGCCCTAGCTCTGGAATTGCCTCCCCAACCTGCTCTCTCTTCCTTTAAGATGCTCCTTAAAATGTACCTCTTTGACCGAGCTTTTGGTCGCCTATCCTAACACTTCTTATGTAATTTGGTGTCAAGTCTTGTTTGCTAACTCTGCTGTGAAGCACCTTGGGACATTTTAAAGGCGCTACATAAATACAAGCTATTGCTGTTGTTGAACCATACATTTCTCAGTGAGATGTGTGGTCACTTTAAATTTTCTTTATTGCAAGTGGCTGCGCTGAAATATGTGTAGTCACCAGATGACGCCCATGGGCTTTTACATCCACTCAGGAGGCACAGTATTATTCATATGCCAATACATTTTGACTGCAAAGTAAATAAAAACCACTCAAGAGAGAGTTTACCTTCTCCTGAAAGCAATCAAGTGCTTGGTTACGCATACAGATGGGTTTAGGTCCAACAGCTAGCTGTGGTTCAAGAAACTGTCACTTCAATTTGATAAGCAACTGAGGGAGGCACCTTTTGATTGCCTGCGGCCCTTTAAAGGGTCATCAAGGTACATCGCAGCACTTCAATTCACCTGGGTTCATGGAGCTACAGGGGGCATAGTAATCAGATAAAACCATACAAATAACTTTGAGGTTATAGCTGCCAGCCTAGGGTTAATATTACTAAAAGAGTGAGCAACGTTTTGTGCTTTTTTAAAACTTGTTTTTATTCCAGAGGTATAACTTCAGTAATCGAGTGAAATTTGTCTTTACTTCCTGCCACCTTTTTAAAAAAAAATCTTTTACTGAACCTGATTAGTATTTCCTCAGTGGAGATGCATAGTGTGACAGTATGAGCTAATTGAAGTAATGAGTGTTCCTGTTAGATGCCTGGGCAACACCACATTGCTGTACAAAGTAACAGTCTAGTTTGTGGAAAGGAAGAACGGAAGACATTGCATTCATAGAGTGCCTCTCCAACCCTCAGGATGTCTCAAAGCACTTCATAGCCCAATGAATTACTTTTGAAGTATGGGCATTGTTCGCAGGCAAATGTGGCTCCATTTTATGATGAACACATGCAGGATGCCATATTATATATATATATGTATATTTATAAAATCATACATCTGTGCACAATACAAAATCTTATTTTCTGTTGTCATATCTTTGTCACATTTTCATGACTAACATGTTCCATTATAAATTCCTATGTCCATATTGATAATGGAAACTACCTCTGTAGCTTGTCATGCTGTAACTTTATGCTCTCACTAGTGGTGATGCTGTTGTGCTCTGCTTTGAATCTCCCAGTTTCTCAGCCTGAACTGTAGAGAGACTCCAACTGCAACCACCACCCCCCTACCCTCACTTTCTATCGGTTTCCTAAATTCATGTAAGGTTTACTGTATCCTCTCCTTCCCTCCGCCTCACTGTCTCTCACCACACCCTTAACTCCCCATCCACAACCCTCCACCCACCAAGGATAGATGACCAGAGGCCTGTTCACTTTCAACCAGTTTACCTTCTTTCCCCCACCCCATTCCATGCCCCACCCTCACCTTCCCTTTCCAGGTATTTCCCTCAAGGATGTTCCTTTTTGCTTTCAAAATTCAGCTTACTTGTTTTTACAAATTAAAATTCTGTCTGACGTCTTCATTCTAACAGGGCTTCTTTCTTTCTCTCTCTTTGTTAGCAATCAGGATTAGTCTCACAAGTGCCAGCAATTAGCACTTACCATTTCTAATTGCCAAAAAACGTGAGCAGGGGAGTTAGTTGGCTTCAAAATTCAGCAGTTCTTTTTGAAAATTAAATTAACATTAGCATGAGGAAAGATTTCCTCCTCTGAAGTATATAGATTACAAAAACAGAAAGTACTACAGTTGGGGAATCGGTACATTCATATTCTCTTTCTCACTCTTTCACACACACATGGCACCTTCCCGTTTTTTTTTAAAACACACATAATCTTCAGCTGGATTTTTTTCCCAAAAATATTCTGTAGCTTTTCTTCAAACAATTTAAAAAAAATTACTGAACAAAAACTGATAGGAGTTAAAGAAAATGGTCATGGTACAGTTAACTGAATGTTACTGATGCTTCCTGAGAAATTAGAAACTTCAGATGCTGAGAGAAAAATTGACAATCGAGTATCTTCAGAAAATATTTTGAGTGAGCTGTGTGTGAGGAAAAGCAACCTGTAGGCCAGATTAGACAATTACGGGATAATAAGTTCCGATAGTTGATTCTCATTCTCAGTGTAAACAAAATAATTTCTAATGGAAAAAGTTGATATAGAAGTATGATAAAAAGAGTAATGAAGAGAAGTAAGGAGTTGTAGACTGCAATGCATGCGGGTATAAGATTTTCAATAAGATACTGATGTCATCAACAAGATGATCTTCAGATTTTTTTTCAGTTGTCAATATGTCACACAGTGGCGCAGTGGCTAGCACCGCAGCCTCACAGCTCCAGCAACCCAGGTTCAGTTCTGGGTCCTGCCTGTGTGGAGTTTGCAAGTTCTCCCTGTGACTGCGTGGGTTTCTGCCGGGTGCTCCAGTTTTCTCCCACAGCCAAAGACTTGCAGGTTGATAGGTACATTGCCCCTAGTGTAGGTAGGTGGTAGGAGAATGGTGGGGATGTGGTAGGGAATATGGGATTAATGTAGGATTATTATAAATGGGTGGTTGGTGGTGGGCCGAAGGGCCTGTTTCAGTGCTGTATCTCTAAATAAATAAATAATTGGTGTGCACAAAATGGATGCCAGATTTCCCTGCATAAACCAGCACAGTTGGGCCGAATGGCCTTTTTCTGTGCTTTATGCTCTAGATAATGCTATGTAGTAACAGACTTCAGAAATGAATTGGATATGAAGTGTTTTGAGATGTCCTAAGGCTGTGATAAGGTGGTACTTAAATGCAAATTCTTTCTCTTACTTTAATAATTTGGTATTCTAAGTATTTTAGGTCAGTTCAAAACTTTGGCTTACAAATGTAAGCAGCCCAGTTTTAAAGCAATAATTGGTCTGCAGTGGGAACTGAATAACCTGCATTTCCTGACAACATATAGGGGCTAGACCAGAATGTTGAAGAGCTTCTACTGTATTGGTGTTAAGTTCATAATTATGTGTGCCATGGCCTTTCACAATTAGCAAGGAGTGCCAAGTCTGATTTGGTGGTGCTTTCTCCATTAAACTGGAGTGCATTTAGTAATTATCAACCATCACAGATAAATAGACCTGTCACAGTAAGAACAGGTAGTGAGTCTATTGCCTGACACATCGCTTGACATGTTGATGATCTCTTCAAGGCTAATGGGATTCTGTCCTCATCCCAGTTTCCAATACCTCTGTGCTTCTTCTCACAAAGAACTCTTTGCTGAGCTATCAGGGGAGCAAGGCAAGATTGTATCTTGTCAAGATAGAGATGTAGTCGGGTGTTTCAATCAGATTGTTTATTGGACAGAGAGATCCTGTAAATTCTGCCAGATTACGTAGAGAGTGAGAACAGAAAGTGCCGGAAATACTCAGCGGGTCTGGCAGCAACTGTGTAGAGAGAAACCGAGTTAACAGGCTTAATTTTACCAAGACCTCAATGACGTGATCCGTGGTGGAGTGGGGCTGAAGATGGGTCCGGATGAGGCCCGGCACGGGCCTCAATGCCAGGAGGCCCCGGCCTGATCCTCCCGGCGACAGCAAGGCTCTGTGGTGGCACCACCCCCCCCCACCCCCCCTCCACCTCCCCCCTCCCCCGCCACTGGGCGACGGGACCTCAATTTAAATATCCAAATGATTAAAATTAATGAATTTACATAGACTTACCTCCAATTTTGAGGCCCTGCCACGATCTTCAGTGCGGTGGCTGGCACTCCTGCGCCTTCATTTCCCCATCTGGGGAAAGGCAGCATGACATTGGTGGGGAGAGGGGAGGAGGTACGATTTACAGTGTGGTGGGGGGAACGGGGTCAAATACACGTAATGGGTGTAGGGGATGGTGGGAAGGGTTGAACTTCAAACTTTGTGTAGTTTGCGGGGGTAAGGTCAGATATCAAAGGTACGTGTTTTGGGGGAGAAGGGCAAATAGTTAATGTAATCATTATTGGGAGGGATGGGAAAGGGCATAAGAAACTTATTTATTTAATTTTGGGGGTATGCGTTTAAAAATTTAAATTAGCTGGCAGGGCTGTCTGCCCTTTAAAAATGGTGCCAGCGCCAGTGCACAGGCAGCTGATGCCATTGCTGGGGATGAACAGCCCGTCCCCTCCACGTGATTGTGGGCGAGGAGGGAAGGCCGCCAGCTATTTAAATGAGCAGCCGTGGGGGAGATTGTGACGGCTGTTTGGCGTGCAGCCTGCATGGGTGGGCCACCATTTTTTGAGCTCTGTGGTGCCACCTCCAGCGTGATGCCACCACCAAACACATCCTCCCTTCCCCTCCCCATCAGCATTCCGGAGGGACTGTTCCCTCCGCTAAACCCTGGTCCACTCCTCCATCACCCCTGATATCTCATCCATTTCCCAAGGCACCCTTCCCTGCAATCGCAGGAGATGTAATATCTGCCCTTGTACCTCCTCTGATCACTATCCAAGGCCCCAAACACTCCTTTCAGATGAAGCCTCAATTTAGTATATTGTATTCGCTATTCACAGTGCGGTCTCCTATACATTGGGGAGACCAAACGCAGGTTGGGCGACCGCTTTGCAGAACACCTCCACTCGGTCCGCAAGCATGATCCCGAGCTTCCGGTTGCTTGCCATTTTAATTCACCACCTTGTTCTCATGTCCATATTTCTTTCCTCGGCCTGCTACAGCGTTCAAGTGAACATCAAGCAAGCTTGAGGAACAGCACTTCATCTTCTGACTAGGCACTCTATGGCCTCCTGGACTCAATATTGAGTTCAATAATTTCAGACCATGAGCCCCATTATTTTTTGTTTGTTTATTATTTTTATTTTTTTTCTATATATTCTTTTTTAATTACTTATTTCTTAACCATGTGCTTGTCTTACTTATTTTCTAGGTTTTTGCATTTGGACAGAGCTGTTCATTATTCTGTCATTAGCCCTCTCTCTGGACTCATGCTTTGCCTTTCGCTATAACTATTTAGCATTCCATTTGTATTCTGTTCCATGACATCTCTGTCATTTAATTTATGGGCGGCACACTGGTGCAGTGGTTAGCACCGCAGCCTCACAGCTCCAGGGACCTGGGTTCGATTCTGGGTACTGCCTGTGCGGAGTTTGCAAGTTCTCCCTGTGTCTGCGTGGGTTTTTGCCGGGTGCTCCAGTTTCCTCCCAGCTCCAAAGACTTGCAGGTGATAGGTAAATTGGCCGTTGTAAATTGCCCCTAGTGTAGGGAGGTGATAGGGAATATGGGATTATGGGGCATCATGGGGCAGGATGTCAGAAATGCTCCATCCATCAATATTGGCGACCACGCTCTGGAAGTGGTTCAAGAGTTCACCTACCGAGGCTCAACTATCACCAGTAACCTGTCTCTAGATGCAGAAATCAACAAGCGCATGGGAAAGGCTTCTACTGCTATGTCCAGACTGGCCAAGAGAGTGTGGGAAAATGGCGCACTGACACAGAACACAAAAGTCCGAGTGTATCAAGCCTGTGTCCTCAGTACCTTGCTCTATGGCAGCGAGGCCAGGACAACGTATGTCAGCCAAGAGTGATGTCTCAATTCATTCCATCTTCGCTGCCTCGGAGAATACTTGGCATCAGGTGGCAGGACCGTATCTCCAACACAGAAGTCCTCGAGGCGGCCAACATCCCCAGCTTATACACACTACTGAGTCAGCGGCGCTTGAGATGGCTTGGCCATGTGAGCCACATGGAAGATGGCAGGATCCCCAAAGTCACATTGTATAGCGAGCTCGCCACTGGTATCAGACCCACCGGCCGTCCATGTCTCCGATTTAAAGACGTCTGCAAACGCGACATGAAGTCCTGTGACATTGATCACAAGTCGTGGGAGTCAGTTGCCAGTGTGCGCCAGAGCTGGCGGGCAGCCATAAAGGCGGGACTAAAGTGTGGCGAGTCGAAGAGACTTAGCAGTTGGCAGGAAACTAGACAGAGGCGCAAGGAGAGAGCCAACTGTGTAACAGACCCGACAAACAAATTTTTCTGCAGCACCTTTGGAAGAGCCTGCCACTCTAGAATTGGCCTTTATAGCCACTCCAGGCGCTGCTCCACACACCACTGACCACCTCCAGGCGCTTACCCATTGTCTCTTGAGACAAGGAGGCCAAAGAAGTAGGGTTAGTATAAATGGGTTGTTGGTTGGCACAGACTCGGTGGGCCAAAGGGCCTGTTTCAGTGCTGCATCTCTAAATAAATAAAAAAAAATAATCTCTCCCCCCTCCATCCTATCACGGTCCTTCCTTCTTGTTCTTCTCCCCCATCCCCACTTTCACTTGTTCAAAGACTGTTACATTTCTAACTTCTGCCAGTTCTGATGAAGGGTTTGGAAGGTGCTGTCTAAGGAGCCTTGGCAAGTTGCTGCAGTGCATCTTGTAGATGGTACACACTGCTGCCACTGTGCATCAGGAGTGGAGGGAGTGAATGTTTAATGTGGTGGATGGGATGCCGATCAAGCGGACTGCTTTGCCCTGGATGGTGTTGAGCTTCTTGAGTGTTGTTGGAGCTGCACTCATCGAGGCAGGTGGAGAGTATTTCCTCACGCTCCTGACTTGTACCTTGTAAATGGTGGACAGGCTTTGGGGAGTAAGGAGGTGAGCAAGTCTCTGCAGAATTCCCAGTCTCTGACCTGCTCTTTTAGCCTCAGTATTTATATGGCTGCTGCAATCAGTTTCTGGTCAATGGTAACTCCGAGGATGTTGATAGTGGGGGATTCAGCGATAGTAATGCCATTGAATGGCAAGAGGAGATGGTTAGATTCTCTCTTGTTGGGGATGGTCATTGCCTGGTACTTTTGTTGCACGAGTGTTACTTTCCACTTATCAGCCCAAGCCTGAATGTTGTCTATGTTTCGTTGCATACGGACATGCTTCAGTATCGGAGAAGTTGTGAATGGTACTGAAAACTGTGCAATCATCAGAAACATCCCCCCTTCTGACCTTATGATCAAGATAAGATTGTTGATGAAGCAGCTGAAGATGGTTGGGCCGGTAATTTGAATAAGCAGGCCGCAGTCCTTAATTGGCTGGTGGTTCCAGTGGCGGCCTCTCAATTGACCACAACCGGTAAAATCCCCTCCGCAATCCTACAGTTTACACACACAGTCTCGGGACCTACATTTGCTCCTGGTGGTGGAACCCACAGGGTACTGGTAAAATTCCAGCCATGATGTTTCTGAACACTCCTCTTCTATCTGGCACTGACTTTGAGGCATGTCTAGGGTATTCCCAATCTATTCTGGACATTCTACCCAGTACATCACCTGATAGGTCTTATGGAAGCACACCTGCTATGGACCTTTCAAAGTGGCACAGGGGCAAGGTAATCAATCCCAGGCCTGTAGAAGGCAGGTCCGGTGACCCTTCAAGGCAAAGATAGATATATTGGTAGTCATGTAGTCCAACCAGTAAGGGCCTCGGAATCTCCCACTGGCGTGACAGGGTGCAATTCAAATTTTTCTGACTGGCAATTGGGCATGCTCCACTCGAACCCCTACTATTTAAATAACCCCTTCCTTTGAGATTTGGCACAGGGTCCATACCACCAGCTACAGGCGGCCAGAAGTTCCCTGTCCCCCACATTACCTGTGGGGCCATTGAGTTTTCAGCCATGTAAAATTGGATATTCTTTTCAGAGTGAACATTGACACCGTTGTGTCAGCCAATGATTGGAAATGCGGTAGGGTCAGAACGTATAGTTTGTCTCCAAACTCATGACCAAAACTATCACAACGCCTCCCAATAAAAGCAGGATTATTTTTCCAGCAAAATGCAGTGAGTGGAGGATAGTTACCTATTTCAAATTATGTGCATAAAATTAATCCCAGTCATTTACAGTAGTGCAGTCTCCAGGCGTGATTAACAGGGCAGTTACCCAATCATTGTCATTCTGGCTGGGAACTTCATGCAAGATCTACTCTTGTTTTCCACCTTCCTTCCATCCTGTCCAACTCTTGGACACTAAAGTGTCCACAACCAATTTACAAAGCAATCGTTTCACCAGAATTAATGGAATGAAGTTTTTTTTCCCCCAGTTTCTCGGCATGCACAAAGTTCTATCCTTCTGAGGTCCACAGCTCCTCTATACATAAATCAAGCATGGAAACCCAACTGTTTAATTCCATTAACCCTTGGCGATTGCTGCCACACTTCAGACAAACAGAAAAAGTTCACTAGCTACTTCTGCAGTTTAGGCTGAGATTACCATAAATGCTACCGATACTACTCTTTTCAGGAGGTGTTATAGGAGAGAAAAGGTATGCATATTTTCAACATCTGAATATACTGGATCTTCCCCAAATTCAATCCCATTTCAAGATAGCCCATTTTTATCATTAGACTATTTCTAGTAACTTAAGCAGTTTCCCTTAATTTTTAAAATATATTTCCTCCCTCCCATCTTCCTTTCTTCTTTTCTGAAGATTATAACTCACTCTGGATACATAGGAACAGGAGTAGGCCATTCAGCCCCTCAAGCCTGTTCCGCCATTCCATTAGATCATGATTGATCTGTAACTCCATCTACTCATACAAAAGCAAAATACTGTGGATGCTGGAAATCTGAAACAAAAATAGAAAATAGTGGAAATACTCAGCATGTGGCTCACCATCACCTTCTCAAGGGATGGGCAACAAATGCTGGCCTTGCCAGCGATGCTCACATCCCACGAAAGAATTTAAAAAAAAGGCAAACAGAGTTAACATTTCAGGTCTGCGACCTTTCATCAAAACTGTCAAAAGTTAGAAATATAGCAGGTTCTGAGCAAGTGAAAGCTGGGGGATGGGCAGGAAGAAGAACAAAAAGGAAGGTCTGTGATAGGGTAGAGAGCAGGACAGATTAAATAACAAAAGATTTCATCTTGGTACAAAGCCAAAGGGAGTGGTAATGGGACAAGTAAAGAAACAAAAGATGTGTCTGGATGAGGTGTGAATGGCCGGACGTTTCCCTCGTCAGGGAATCTAGAATTAGGGGCACAATTTCACAATAAGAGGTCTCCCATTTAAGACGGAGATGAGGAGGAATTTCTTCTCTCTTTGTTAATCTTTGGAATTCTCTACCCCAGAGAGCAGTGGAGACTGGGTCATTCAATATATTCAAGGCTGAGTTAGATAGATTTTTGATCTACAAGGGAGTCAAGGGTTATGGGGTGCAGGCAGGAAAGTGGAGTTGAGGCCACAATCAGATCAGCGCTGGTTTTATTGAAAGGCGGATCAGGCTTGTGGGGCCAAATGGCCTACTCCTTATGTTCTTATGTTCTAAGCAACAGCAACTCCAATTTGAACATTCGTAACAGCTTTGACAGCAAATTGTACTTCATAGGGATAGGAGGGTAGTGAGGTGCGGTGGAGGGGCTTGGGGGTGGTAGGGAAAGTGAACCCTCAGTAAGGGTCACGAGAAAGGTTAGGTGGACAATTGGAGGTGTAGTCAAAGAGAGAGGAGCAGTATGTTCTGGCAAGCTATAGCACTCTGGCAGGTTGACAACACGCATGTGTATGCACATGCAAATGTAAACACCCACACATGTGCATACACATGTCGACACATACACTTATGCACACATTCACATATGTACACGCATACATACACAGACATATACGTACACACAGACACAAACACATTTTCTTTGTGAAATTGTGAAGCAATTTGACTGAAAGGGTTAACAATCTCTATCCCATTATGATTAGAAACATGCAGATAAACTCACTGATGATGACTGACAGAATCTGATATTGAGGCCAGCTGCGGTCATTCTTGGAATGACACTGATGAAAATGATAAACTAAATGCCACAAGAGTCCCAATTGCATTATCAGCTCAGACTGCGTAAAATGTCAGTGTCTAGCTGCTTTCTATTAATAAGTAAATCAGACTGTATGTAATGAAGGGAGGTATTCCTCATGATTTGAAGGGTGCTGCCACTGATCTTCCAGTCGTTGCTTCTCTAAAATTCATCTTTATCTCACGTTGCTGAAATTGAGATGACCTTGAAGCAGTTTTCTTCACCCAGAGCTGTTTGGTTAAAGTGGAAGTGTCTACTTCACAAATGTTAATTGGGAGAGAAGCCCCTGAAACCTGTTGACATTCCTAGGGATGGATGTATGGGGGGTAATTTATTAATGGTGTTAACTCCTTAAAAATAGGTGGGTCTAAGGCTGCAACTAATATGTTAACAAGTATGGTGAAGATCAAAGGTAAACAAATACTGGAACTCTGAATTACAAATGGAAAATGCTGGAAATACATGATAGATAATTTTGCGACTGTAAAGAGGAAAAGGCAGCTTACTGCTTTAGGTGTAGATACCCTGGCACCATTTGATTTATTTCTGTCTTGTTCGGAATTCACTACAGATCTGAAGTTAAAATCTTGTGCTTGTGAATTTTCTTTTGATAAAATTGAGCTGATGTTTCCTTCGACACATAGCTGTCTGAATACTAATAGGGTGAGGTTGTGTGCTGGATAGTTTGGTCATGAAGTTACTCCCGATACTCCTGTGTCTATGTTAGTTTTAATCAGCCTGGGCAGGCTATGGGGCAGATTCTAGTCTGAGTGAAATGTGCTCACAGCAGAGGAGCCAGAACTGTCGGAGGTTCTGTCTTTCGGATGAGACGTTAATTCAAGGCCCGCCTGCCCTTTCAGGTAGATATAACAGATTTCCTTTTTTTATTCGTTGATGGGACGTGAGCATCGCTGGCAACATAAGAACATAAAAACATAAGAAATAGGAACAAGAGTAAGCCATTCACCCCATCAAGCCTGCCCCGCCATTCAATAAGATCATGGCTGATCTGCCCCAGACCTCAACTCTTCTTTTGTGCCAGCTCCGCATAGCCCTCAACTCCCCGATATTTCAAAAATCTATCTACCTCCTCTTTAAATACTTTCAGTGAGCTAGACTTCACAACTCTCTGGGGTGGCGAATTCCAGACATTCACTACCCTCTGAGAGAAGAAATTCCTTCGCATCTCAGTTTTAAATGAGTGTCCCCTTATTCTGTTACTATTTCCCCTAGTTTGAGATTCCCCTACCAGTAGAAACATCTTCTCAACATCTACCCTGTCAAGCCCCCTCAGAACCTTGTATGTTTCAATAAGATCACCCCTCATTCTTCTAAACGCTAATGATTAAAGGTCTAACCTGTTTAACCGTTCTTGATAAGTCAACTCCTTCATCCCAGGAATCAGCCTAATGAATCTCTTTTGAACTGCCTCCAATGCCAGTATATCCTTTCTTAAATACAGGGACCAAAACTGTACACAGTA
The DNA here is from genome assembly GCF_036365525.1 of Heterodontus francisci. Classification (NCBI taxonomy): domain Eukaryota; kingdom Metazoa; phylum Chordata; class Chondrichthyes; order Heterodontiformes; family Heterodontidae; genus Heterodontus; species Heterodontus francisci. Next base: position 195,497,537 of record NC_090372.1, on the reverse strand, counting down.
CTCCAGGTGTGGCCTCACCAACACCCTGTACAGTTGTGACAAGACTTCCCTATTTTTAAACTTCAACCTCCTAGCAATAAAGGCCAAAATTCCATTTGCCTTCTAAATTACTTGCTGCACCTGCATGCTAACTTTTTGTGTTTCATGCACAAGAACACGCAGATCCCTCTGTGCTGCACTTTTTTGGAGTTCCTCTCCATTTAAATAATAGTCTGCCTTTTGATTCTTCCTACCAAAGTGCATGACCTCACACTTTCCTAAATTAAACTCCATCTGTCAAGTTTTTGCCCACTCACTCAACCTATCTATATCCCCTTGCAGATTCCTTATGTCCTCATCACAACATGCCCTCCCACTTATTTTTGTATCGTCACCAAATTTGGATATATTACACTCTGCTCCTCCTTCAAGTCATTAATATAGATAGTGAATAATTGAGGCCCTAGGACTGATCCTTGTGGAACTACACTGGTTATATCTTTCCAACTTGAAAAAGACCCATTAATCCCCACTCCCTGTCTTCTGTGAGTTAACCAATCTTCAATTCATGCTAATACATTACACCCAATACTGTGAGCTCCTATCTTGTACAATAATCTTTTATGTGGCACCTTATTGAATGCCTTCTGGAAATCTAAATACATTACATCTACCAGTTCCCCTTTATCAGCTCTGCTTGTTATATCCTCAAAGAACTCTAGCAAATTTGTCAAACATGATTTCCCTTTCACAAAACCATGTTGACACTCCTTGATTGCATTAAGCTTTCCTAAATGTCCTGCTATTTCTTCCTTCATAATGGACTCCAGCATTTTCCCAATAACCGATGTTAGGCTGACTGGCCTATAGTTTCCTGCTTTTTGTCTCCCTCCCTTCTTGAACAGGGGCATCACATTAATGGTTTTCCAATCTGCTGGGACCCTCCCGGAATCCAGTGAGTTCTGGAATATTTCGACCAATACCTCCACTATCTCTGCAGCTACTTCCTTTAAAACGCTTGGATGTAGGCCATCAGGTCCTGGCGACTTGTCTGCCTTTAGTCCTATTAGTTTGTCAAATACTTTGTCCCTCATGATAGAGACTGTTACAAGATCTTTCCTCCCATTAGCTCCTTGCTTATCTGATATCTGTGGGATGTTTATAGTGTCCTCCACTGTGAAGACCGATTGGTTTAAATTATCTGCAATTTCCCTGTTCCCCATTATCAATTCTCCAGTCGCATCCTCCAAGGGTCCCACACTCACTTTAGCTATTCTCTTTCTTTTTATATACCCATAGAAGCTCTTGCTGTTTGTTTTTATATTTCTTTCCAATTTACTTTCATAATCAATTTTCTCCCTCTTTACTAGCTTTTTAGTTATCCGCTGCTGGTTCCTAAAAAATTCCCAATCCTCTGGCCTACCACTAGTTTTCACCACTTTATATGCCTTAGTTTTTGATTGGATACTCTCCTTGACCGCCTTTGTTAACCATGGGTCGTTCATCCTTCTCATCGAGTCCTTCTTTTCGACCAGGATAAATCTATGCTGAGCGTTATGAAATATCTGCTTAAATGTCTGCCTCTGCTCATCCACTGACCTTCCCCTCAGTCTATTTTCCCAGCCCGCTTTAGACAACTCATTCTTCATACCCTTGTTTAAGTTGAGGACACTGGTTTGAGACCCGAGTTGCTCGACCTCAAACTGAATTTGAAATTCTACCATGTTGCGGTCGCTACCCCCTAGAGGATCCTTAACTACAATATCTCATATTAATCCTACCTCATCACACATTACTAGATCTAAAATAGCCTGTTCCCTGGTAGGTTCTATTGCTCTAAATAACAATCCCTGATTAACTCTACAAATTCGTCTTCCATGTTATCTCTGCCAAACTGATTTGTCCAGTCAATACGCAGATTAAAATCACCCATGACAGTTGTAGCACCCTTCTTACACGTCTCCATTATTTCCCGATTTATACTTTGTCCTACAGTGAGGCAACTCTTCGGGGGCCTATAAACGACTCCCACCCGTGACTTCTTCCCCTTGCTATTCCTTATATCCACCCAAACTGATTCCACATCACAATCGATTGCACCTATATCACTACTCACCATCGCACTGATACCTTCCTTTATTAATAAAGCTACCCCACCTCCTTTTCCTTTTTGCCTATTTTTCCGGAATGTCGAATACCCTTGAATATTGAGTTCCCAGTCTGGGTCACCCTGCAACCATGTCTCTGTAATAGCTATCAAGTCATACTTAGTAATTTCTATTTGTGCCATCGATTCATCTATCTTGTTACAAATGCTGCATGCATTCAGATAAAGAGCCTTAAGCTTTGACTTTTCGCCATTATTACTCATTCTGGTTCTAATTTCTGCTGCACTCTTCTGCTTATATTTTCTGCCCCTATATGCAAGGCTAACATTTGATGCTCATCCCTAATTGCCCTTGAGAAGGTGGTGGTGAGCTGCCTTCTTGAACCGCTGCAATCCATGTGGTGTAGGTGCACTCACAATGCTGTTAGGAAGAGAGTTCCAGGTTTTTGGTTTTTGACCCAGCGACAGTGAAGGAACGGTGATATAGTTCCAAGTCAGGATGGTGTGTGGCTTGGAGGGAATTTTGCAGGTGGTGATGTTCCCATGCATTTGCTTCCCTTTTCATTCTAGGTGGTAGAGGTCACAGGTTTGGAAGGTGTTGTCGAAGGAGCATTGGTGCATTGTTGCAATGCATCTTGTAGATGGTACACACTGCTGCCACTGTGCGCCAGTGGTGGAGGGGTGCCAATCAAGCGGGTTGTTTTGTCCTGAATGGTGTTGAGCTTCTTGAGTGTTGTTGAAGCCACACTCAGCCAGGCAAATGGAGAGTATTCCATCACATTCCTGACTTGTGACTTGTATATAGTAAGCAGGCTTTGGGGAAGCAGGAGGTGAGTTACTTAGTTTAGTTTAGTTTAGAGATACAGCACTGAAACAGGCCCTTCGGCCCACCGAGTCTGTGCCGACCATCAACCACCCATATATACTAATCCTACACTGATCCCATATTCCTACCACATCCCCACCTGTCCCTATATTTCCCTACCACCTACCTATACTAGGGGCAATTTATAATGGCCAATTTACCTACCAACCTGCAAGTCTTTTGGCTTGTGGGAGGAAACCGGAGCACCCGCAGAAAACCCACGCAGACACAGGGAGAACTTGCAAACTCCACACAGGCAGTACCCAGAATTGAACCCGGGTCGCTGGAGCTGTGAGGCCTTTGGCCTGCTTTTATAGCTACAGTCTTTATATGGCTGGTCCAGTTATGTTTCTGGTCAATGGTAACCCCCAAGATGTTGATAGTGGAGGATTCAGAGATGGTAATGTCATTGAATGTCAAGGGGAGATGGTTAGATTCTCTCTTGTTGGGGATGGTCATTGCCTCGCACTTGTGTGGCACAAATGTTCCTTGCCACTTATCAGCCCAAGCCTGAATGCTGTCCAGGTTTTGCTGCACACGGTATCTGAGGAGTTGCAAATGGTGCTGAACATCATGCAATCATTTCTGACCTTATGATGGAGGGAAGGTCATTGATGAAGCAGTTGAAGATGGTTGGACCTAGGACACTACCCTGAGGAAATCCTACAGTGATGTCCTGGGGCCGAGATGATTGACCTCCAACAACCATAACCATCTTCCCTTGTACTATGATTCCGACTAGTGAATTCAATTTCGCTAGGGCTCCTTGATGCTACACTTGGTCAAATGCTGCCTTGATGTCAAGGACAGCCACTCTCATCTCACCTCGTGAATTCAGCTCTTTTGTCCATGTTCAGACCAAGGCTGTAGTGAGGTCAGGAGCTGAGCGGTCTTGGCAGAACCCAAACTGAGCATCAGTGAACAGACTATTCTGAAGTGAAAGGAAGTTGTCCTCAGTGTCCTAGCCAATATTAATCCCTCAACCAACACCACTACATAGAATTTAAAACACAGGAACAAACCATTCAGCCCGACTGGTCCATGCTCCACACAAGCCCACCATATTCATCTAATTGCAGGGGAGATGGTGGAACAATGGTAATGTCACGGAACCAGTAATCCAGAGGCCCAGGCTAATGCCCTGGAGACATAGGTTCAAATCCTACCACAGCAGTTGGTGGAATTTAAATTCAATTAGTTAATAAATTCAATTATTTTTTTAAAAATCTGGAATTGAAAGCTAGTCTCAGTAATGGTGCTATGAAACTATCATTGATTGTCGTAAAAGCCCATCAGGTTCACTAATGTTCTTTAGGGAAAGAAATCTGCTATCCTTACCTGGTCTGGCCTACGTGTGACTCCAGACCCACAGCAATGTGGTTGACTCTTAACTGCCCTCTGAAATGGCCTAGCAAGTCACTCAGGTGTCAAGGGCAATTAGGGATGGGCAACAAAATACCAACGATGCCCACATCCCATGAAAGAATAAAATGAATCCAAGTCTATCAGCATATCCTACGACTACTTTCTCCCTCGTGTTTATCTAGCTTGCCCTTAAAAACATCTATACTAATCATCATTGTTTCCCTACCTGGAGCGGAGGCAGTTGGGAGCTGGGGGTGATTTTAATACAGGCCAGGGATCGGAGCGCGGCCTTTCCTACCTGGAGCGGAGGCAGTCGGGAGCTGGGAGCGACTTAAATACAGGCTGGGGATCAGAGCGCAGCCTTTCCTACCTGGAGCAGAGGCAGTCGGGAGCCAGGAGTTACTGAAATACAGACCGGGGATTAGAGCACAGCCTCTCCTACCTGAGGAGCAGAGGCAGTTGGGAGCCGGGAGCGACTTAAATACAGGCCGGGGATCGGACAGGGCCTTTCCTACCTGGAGCGGAGGCAATCTCTCTCTCTCTGTCTCTCAGTCTTTGTCTCCCCACGTGCTGAGTTTGAAAAGTGCAAAAAAGCTACCAGTGACATCACGGGAAATCTGTAAGCTGATTGGTCGGTAAGTAACAGCTGTTATTATCTGTAAATAACTTTAAAAAATCAGAGGAAAAAAAGGTTCTTTTTCTTTAAAAACCCTCACATAGCTAATGGGATACAGGGGAATGTGGCAGGTTGGATCCAGAATTGGCTCAGGGCCAAGAAACAAAGGGTTGACGGATGTTTTTGTGATTGGTAAATTGTTTTCAGTGGCGTTCGACAAGGCTCGGTGCTGGGTCCCTTGCTGTTTGTGGTATATATTAATGATTTGGACTTAAATGTGGGAGGTATGATTGGGAAATTTGCTGATGACACAAAAATTGGCCGTGTAGTTGATAGTGAAGAGGATAGCCGTCGACTCCAGGATGATGTCAATGGTTTGGTTGAGTGGGCGGAAAAGTGGCAAATGGAATTCAATCCAGATAAGTGTGAGGTAATGCATTTGGGGAGGGCAAATAAAGCGAGGGAATACACAATAAATGGGAGGATATTGAGAGGGGTAGAAGAAGTGAGAGACCTTGGAGTGCATGTCCACAGGTCCCAGAAGGTGGCAGGATAGGTAGATAGAGTAGTGAAGAAGGCATATGGAATGCTTTCCTTTATTGGCTGAGGTATAGAATACAAAAGCAGGGATGTAACGCTGGTTCGACTAAAGTCTGGCTCAGGTATAAAATTAAAACCTGACCTGGGCCCGACCCGACAACAGTCAACCGTCCCCGACCCGGGCCCGAGTCCTTTAATTTTTTGAATGCCTGACCCGACCCAAAAATAACAAAGATATGAATAAAACAGAAAAAAATCATAGATTAAAACGAAAACAATACGAAACAAAATAGTACAGTCCAGCCCGACCCAACCCGAGCCCGAATGCTGGAAGCAGACCCGACCCGAACCCAACACATATAGTAGGGTTTGGTTGGGTTCGGGTCAGGTAGCCAGGCTTTAGGTTAGACCACAGTTGAAGTATTGCATACAGTTCTGGTCACCACATTACAGGAAGAACATAATTGCTCTGGAGAGAGTACAGAGGAGATTTACAAGAATGTTACCAGGGCTTGAAAATTGCAGCAATGAGGAAAGATTGGATAGGCTAGGATTGTTTCCCTTAGAATAGTGGAGGTTGAGGGGTGACTTAATTGAGGTGTATAAAATAATGAGGGGCCTAGATAGAGTGGACAGGAAGGACCCGTTTTCCCTAGCGGAGAGGTCAATTACCAGGAGGCACAGATTTAAGGTGATTGATAGAACGATTAGAGGGGACATGAGGAGTTTTTCACCCAGAGGGTGGTGGAGGCAGCAACCCTCAATTCTTTTAAAAGGTACCTGGACAAGAACCTGAAGTGCTGTAACCTGCAAGACTATAGGACCAAGTGCTGGAAGGTGGGATTAGATAGCGGCTAGTTTGTTCAGCCAGCACGGACATGACGGGCTGAATGGGCTCCTTCAGTGCCGTAATTTTTTTATGGTTCCATGGTTCTATCTCAACTACTCCGTGTGGTAGCGAGATCCACATTCTCAGCACACTCCGAGTTAAAATGCAATGCACAAGGGCAATTAGGGATGGGCAATAAATGCTGGCCTGGCCAGCGACACCCACATCCCATGAATGAATTAAAAAAAGCTTCCAGCATTTTCAATTGTCACTCTACATTTACAGCATTCATTTTGGGTTGTGCCTAAACGAATCCATTTTCATCTGTGCTTATATCACATAGATAGAACCAAGTCTGCTGAAAGAGATTATCTGGCTACTATCACATTGCTGTTTGTGCAACCTTGCTGTGTGCAATTGGCGGCTGCATTTCAACACTGACTACACTTCAAAAGTACTTCATTGGTTGTAAAGTGCTTAATGAAATGCAAATCTTTTTCTTTCTTTCCCTTGTTCTCCCTGAGGGAGCACCAGCTCAAAATCCTGAATTTTATGTACCTCATATGATACAAGCTCCAAGAATTCCACTTGATCCTGATGGATGAGTGCTGATTGTACTTTGGCCAAAAGGAAATGCTTCAGCGCACACTCTAGTCCTTGCTGCTGGCTACATCTCTTGTGGACGGAGATTGTGGGCGAAGAAAGATTGGACAGGCTAGGCTTGTATCCTCTGGAGTTTAGAAGAGTAAGAGACGACTTGATTGAAACATATAAGATCCTGAGGGGTCTTGACAGGGTGGATGTGGAAAGGATGTTTCCCCTTGTGTGAGAATGTAGAACGAGGGGTCACTGTTTAAAAATAAGGGGTTGCCTATTTAAGACAGAGATGAGGAGAATTTTTTTTTCTCAGAGGGTCGTGGAACTCTCTTCCTCAAAAGGCGGTGGAAGCAGAGTCTTTGAATATTTTTAAAGTAGAGATACATAGATTTTTGATAAGCGAGGGGGTGAAAGGTTATCGGGGGTAGGTGGAAATGTGGAGTAATCAGTTCAGCCATGAACTTATTGAATGGCGGAGCAGACTCAAGGGGCCGAGTGGCCTACTCCTGCTCCTAATTCATATGTTCATATGTTTGGATGCACCGTTTCTGACCCCAGAAGGTGGCATTGGGTGTATTTGGTGACCTTTTATTTCAATTGAGCTTCAGTTATTAGTATGGAGCTGTTAACCTTTAACATTGCCAACACTTTTGATCCTCTCTGGGGTTTAAATCATTCTGGGTGATATCAGTAACAAACACGATAATACACTCATGTGAAATTCTTTTGTGTTATTTTAATGAAGGAGTTAACCCGAACTGAGTGAATTGCTCTTTCAGAGAGCCGGTGCGGACACGATGGGCTGTAATTCTATGATTCAATATGCATAACATGGTGGTGCAGTAAGGTAGCATTATAAATTGTTCTTTTTTTATTTGTTTTCTCTGATTATTTTTCCCTCCAGCTTCCTCCCTTCCTTTGCTGAATAAACAGACGCATACTGAGATATGGTTCTGTGGGCATTGATCAATTTTTAGTATCTCATCCAAGTGGCTACTCTTCATATGGGTACAACTGTGTAATGTTTATGGTATTGGTTTAGCAGCCCGGAGGTCAGGAGTTTAAATCCCATCACGCCAAGTTGTGAAACTGTAGGCTGTCATGAATTGTTGTAAAAAGCCTATTGGTTCACTCATGACCTTCAGGGAAGGGAACCTACGAAGTTTGACCTATGAGATTCCAACCTCCACTTTGCTATTGACTCTTAATTGCCCTCTGAATTAGCCTAGCAAGTCACTTGGCTGCAATAATAATTCCTTCGGGGCTATTAGGGTAGGGTAAGGTCTGAACAATGAGAGTTGGTGAATGATTTGATAGCAACATGGCCAAGTGTCCTTCAGTTCTCAACTCAGTGTATGACATGCACTTCCAGCAGGGGCCACTGGAGTGAGGACCTTGGCCAAATCTTCCTGGAGACACCAAAACCAACTGCAGTGCCCCCACAACAGTTCATCCAAAACGCTGCTGCCCATATCCTCACTTGTACCAAGTCCTGTTCAGCCATCACTCCTCTGCCCACTGACCCACAGTGCTGTTAGGGAGGGAGCTTCAGGATTTTGATCGAGCAGTGATGAATAAATGGCGATATATTTCCAAGTCAGGATAGTGTGTGGCTCAGAGTGGAATTTATAGCTGATGGTGTTCCCATTCGCCTGCTGCCCTTGTCCTCCTAGGAGGTGGAAATCGCAGGATTAGAAGGTGCTGTCGAAGAAGCTTTGGTGAATTGTTGCAGTGTATCTTGTAATAGTACACACTGCAACCATGCTGCACTGGTGGTGGAGGAAATGAATGTTTAAAGTGGTGGATGGGGAGCAAATCAAGTGGGTTGCTTTATCCTGAATGATGTTGAGCCTTGAGGGTTGTTGGAGCTGCACTCATCCATCATTTGGGGAGTATTCTATTGACTTGTGCCTTGGAGATGGTGGACAGGCTTTCTGGGTCAGAAGGTGAGATGCTTGCCACAGAATTCCCAACCTCTGATCTGCTCTTGTAACCATAGTATTTATGTGACTGGTCCGGTTAAGTTTCCAGTCAATGATCACCCCCAGGATGATGGGGGTTTCGGCAATGATAATGTCAAGGGTAGATGGTTATACTGTACATTAGCTCACGGTCCAGCAACATCTCTAAATCAAAATGATCATCCTTGTGTCTAAATCCCTCCATGGTTGCGCCGCTCCCTATATCTCTGTAACCTCTACTAGCTCTCTAACCCTCCGAGATTTCTGGCTCCTCTAATTCTCATGCACATTGTCACAGAGTTTTGTTTTGTTGAAAGCTAAGAATTCTGTGTGCTTTTAAAAACTGAGAAAGAGGATTTTTTTGTGAACATTGAATTCTGAAACTGGTGGTTGAACTGAGTGGGACAGACTGCAAGACACCTGTTCCAAACAACTCAGCAGAGGGAAATGACAGGTCACATGACTTGATTGTTAGCATTTCAGTTTCATTTTTGCATTGTAGAGACCAGTAAACTGGACAGGCAGGAGGCAAGAAAAAAACTGGCTGGGACTGTTTTTGTAGACCAGATAAAAGACCTCCCCCTGAAAAAGAAATCTTGCCTCTCCTGTAAAAGGAAATTCTACATTTGAGGTGGCAGCTGCAGTCTGCTTGGAGAGAAGAAAAATACCATTGGAGAGGAAAAGACCTAGGAAAAGATGAATTGCTGCTCTCTATGGAGAAAGGCTCCTTTGCTGAGAGGAAGCCCTGCATTTTAAAAGGCAGCAGATTCTTATTGCCTCCAGTCTCTGAAAAAATCTCTGACTCAGGAGTGATTCCTGTTGCGTCTTATGTTTTGGGAGATCCTGAAAGTGCAAGAAAGTTTCTATTGCTGGACTGCTATTTCAAAACCCAAGCAGACCTGTTGCTACACCCTTTGCTGAAAGATCTGTATAATGCCTGCTGAAGACAAAGTGCTGTGAACGCCTATCTATCACAGACTGTTTATTAACCTCGCCTGGAGAGACTTCGAGTGGCATTCGATTATTCAACTCTGGGACACCTCACTGACCCAGAAATATTCTACCAGAACGTGACAACCTAATTATTTTATTATTCCTAAGAAACAGTTGTAAACCAAAACATCCTTTTAAAACCAGTTAACTTTTTTTTTAATGTATGTGTGTGTGCATGAGGATGAGGAAGAATAAGAAGTTTTAAAAGAATCTTTTTCACATATAGAGTTATCTCATTATTGTTTAAGACTTAGTTTATTAATAAATAGTTAATCTTGTTTGTTGTTTAAAGAAACCTGGTTTGGTGTGCTTTATTCTGAGGGACAAATAGAGTGTTTAATTTGACTACTTTCCGGTAAGTGGGAAACTTTACTAATATACTATGACCTGTGGAGTAGTGGGGCTGAATTAACAGTGCATTACTCCCGCCTTGGTCGTAACAACATCCCTGATTTTAACAGCACTACCATTGTCGAGTTTCTAGGTATTGGAAGTCCCTCCCTAAACCTGTCTGCCTCTCTCCTTTCTCCTCCTTTTAGAAGCTCACTAAAACCTTGTTGGCCAAGCAATATCTCCTTATGTGGCTTGGTGTCAAATTATGTTTGATAATGCTTCCTTGGGATATTTTACTGTGTGAAGGCACTACATAAATGCAAGTTGTTATTGTTGCTGTCCTGGCTACATCATATGTCCCTTTAGCTGGGATGGGTGAAATACTGGTTTTAAACGATGGAGATTACTTTCCACTCGTGGTGGGAACCTTGCTCTCTCCCAGCGCATATTAGAATATCAAGAACGACTTTTCCAATCATTAAAATCAATACTCATAAAATAATTCCCAATAAGTAAAAGCTCACTCAAATACACAATGAATGTTCAGATTTGTCAATAAACTGGGAAAATATTTCAATGTTCAAGAAAGTGAGAAGGTTAAGACATTCCCCTAAGTTACTGTTCCATTTTGCTTTTAGCACGTTAGCACATTACTGTTCAGTCTCTCAAGGATAAACAGATAGATTTTCTATTCCAGGTCTGGGTATTAGTCTTCTTCATTATAGTTACATAGTCCATCAGCAGAGGCCTGGGTATAAGGTCATTAGTGAAATGAGTCTGAGCCACTTCAAGGCATTTCTAGGGAGCATGACCCATAACAGTAAACTGCTGACAACTCATTACTAATTAGCATGAAGTCATTAGTCACAGAGAGGTCACAAGGATACATAGCACAGGAAGTGGGAAGTTCACATTTTTCAGGGTTTCTTAGGATTAAGGCACATTATTCTGCATCTGTCCCATGTCACGTGTAACCTGGAAGTATTAGATGCTGACACTGGGTGGCAAAAAAGTAGCAAATGTTCCATTTCTGAGAAATGATATTGCCTCCCTTGATGAATACAAAAACCCCCACAAGAATGTTAGTTTTTTTTAATTCTTTCATGGTATTTGGGCGTCGCTGGCAAGGCCAGCATTTGTTGCCCATCCCTAATTGCCCTTGAATTAACTGACTTGCTAGGCCATTTCAGAGGGCAGTTACGAGTCAACCACATTGCTGTGGGTCTGGAGTCACATGTAGGCCAAACCAGCTAAGGACGGCAGATTTCCTTCCCTAAAGGACATTAGTGAACGAGATGGGTTTTTACGACAATTGATGATAGTTTCATGGCACCATTACTGAGACTAGCTTTTAATTCCAGATTTTAAAAAAATTAATTAATTGAATTTAAATTCCACCAACTGCTGTGGTGGGATTTGAACCCTCACTCCTGTTGCTATATCTTCGGTATTTATGCTATGTCATTTGGCTACATTTATGTAAGTCTGGGTATTAGTCTTCTTCATTATAGTTACATAGTCCATCAGCAGAGGCCTGGGTATAATGAGACCTGTGGCCTCAATAGCAAAGCTCAATAATGTATTGGATTTGGTTTGAACTGTTGAAGTGCCGCACATGAAAACAGATAGATACCATCTATTTCTCTTTACATGCCAGGAATTATAATTTTTCAACATGCAGCACAAGACCTGCCTAGGCAGGCAAGGGTCCAGACAAGTGGAGTTTGTGTCGAGTGAAAGAATTAAGCATTTTTCTAATCTATTCCTGAGTATCACGATCTTGGCACTTATTGTGCATTATTACATCACAAAGATTCTGACAGCTTTGGACTGTGTTTCATGGAAGTCAGCTTACATCTGTGCTATAAACTAATTCTTCAAAATGACTCTAAGACTGATTTAGCTTGTGCCAGCACACGATGAAGAGCTTTTCAATTGAATCTTCAAGCCACATAGCTGGAAGTGATACTTGTTTTCCAAAACAATCCTTCTGAGCTTTGCAGACTTAAGAAATGACAGATTTGCTGATCGCTTGAGCACTTAGCCAGCTGAAGCTCAGGTAGTGGCTTGTTTAAATCTGTAACTCTCTCCAATGTTTAGTACAGTCAGGTCCTAAGTTGCACACATACCATGCATGGTATATTTATATAACACCAACAACAATTTGTATTTATATAGCACCTTTAACATAATAAAATGTCCTATTGTGGACAGGTGGAAAATGGCGGGGCTGGTTTCCACTGGTCATCTCCCAACTGACCACAGACAGTGTTATTGTTTAAACTACTGTTTCAGCCTCTATGTTTTGTTGGCCAACTAAAAAGATAATGACAGATTTTCCTGTGAGTTTAAAACAGAAGATTAAATATTTACTGAACAATAATCACCTGAAATGTTTGTAACACCACCCATGCGCGAAGTCACTCTCTCATGCACGCTCAAGAAAAGATAGATAGAAGCTAAAAGGTAAGATGTGTTAAGAGTTCAAGGTGTAGAAATCAGCTGTTTTCAGGAATAACCTGTGGCATCCTCTTGGAAGGTACATTTTAAAGTTGCAGGCCTGTTTGCTGGTTGTCATGCCCTTGCTAGGTTGCTGAGGTCTCTCGGCAGTCAACACTTCAGTTTGACGATGGTGCTGGTATTTTTCAGTTCAAGTTTCACAGGTGGAGGAGTTGTTCAAAAGGTTCTCTCTTATTTCTCTGCTACAGTTGGTTGCCAACTCTTCTCAGTAGGGTTCAACTGTCCTAGCTGGAATTGATCTCTCTCTCTCAACCTTGTGCTAGAATTCAAGATGGCTTTCGATGTTCTCTCTGTGGCTGGAGATCTCAGACTAATGTTCTGATGATTTGATGACTCGACTTCCTTTGTTCTTCAAAAAGGTTACCTTTAAAGGTAAATTTTTCTCTTGTGACTTTAGGCTTTCGGTTCTTAAGAGGCTATACAGTGGCTTCTGATCAGCCCATTTTGATAACATGAGGGATGTTCACACCTTATTGTAATGTCTGTGAGTGTCTTTGTTCCAGCTCACTTTGTGGATAGCTCACATCCATATGTGATGAGCTGTTTAATTTCAATGCAGATGGGGGTTAATAAGTTTCAGTTCTTGCTGATATGAATGTGTATTTCAGTGCAGGAGAGTATGGGTCATGTGACTTTGTCCTCCATCTTGTTGAAGGCAAGTGTACCAGTCTTTTTAAATTGTTCTATTTTTTATAACTCTTCGGTTTATTTTATATTTCCATCACTGCACTTCCAGTGAGCATAACAGTTCCAAGATGCTTCACAGAGGCATTATAAAATGAACTATGACACCAAACCACATAAGGAGATATTAGGGCGGATGCCAAAGAGGTAGATTTTAAACAGTGTCTTAAAGGATGAAAGCAAGGTAGAGAGGCAGAGAGATTTGGGCAGAGAATTCCAGAGCTTAGGGCCCAGGCAGCAGAAGGTGCGGCCACCAATGGTGGAGTAATTAAAGTCAGGAATGCTCATGGAGCCAGAATTAGAGAAGCACAGATACCTAGAAGTGTTGTGGGGCTGGAGGAGATTACAGAGATAGGGAGGGGTGAGGCAATGGATGAGAAAACAAGGATGAGCATTTTAAAGAATAAACACGAGAAGGGAACATTGGTTCGAGTGCAAAGAAACTTTCCTGCCTCCACACATTGCCAACCAGATTACCACTAATTTCCCCATACCCTCTGTTCCACCAATGGCGGCCATTTTTTCAGTCACTGGGGAATTTTCATCTGAAACATCTCTACCTTGTTAACTCCCTCCCTGCCTTAAAAACCTCCTTCGTTCTTTGGCCTTTATCTTTGGCTTCCCCTAATTTATTTTCTTTCTCCTTCTTCTTCCTCTTCTTGTTGTCCACCTTTTTCCTGCCTCATTAAGCACTCTGAGATGCCTTTGTGTGAGCTATATGCTATAGCTGTATGCTATAGAAATGTAAATAGCTTTTCCTCAGACATCTGGTCAGAATTACACGGACGCTATTTTTTTTTGTAGATTGCCCTGCTGAGTGACACAATAAAGTTCCACCCATAGTGAGACAAAGAGGGAAAGAAATGAGGATCAGGGGCTGAGGGCAGCACACCCAGTTCACAATGCTAACCAAAGACAGGGTTTCAGTACAAAATGTCTGCTCCCAGGTTATCTCTGAGCAGCAGGTTTAGAGATTAAAACGCAGGAACAAAAGGAGGCTTAGAGGTGCCAGTAAATGTGCAGATATCATCTTCAATAACATTTAGGATTTTGTGACAGCAATTCAGACCAGTGCATTTATCATTTAAAATTTACCTCCAAACAAATATCCCATCACAGTAAGACTTTCTGCTTTGTCGGAAGGTTTAATGATGAAATAGTCCCTTTTAGAAATGGATCAGACATCCTTTCTGTTATCAATTGGAAACATGTTTAAGATTGTCCTCACTTCACATCATTGGTCAGTGCCCATTTCTGGGTGTAATCAACATCTTAGAATAAATGCATTTGTTCTAGATTGTTCTGTTTTAAATAGCAACAAAACTGAGCCAGGAGCAAAACCCTCACTCACTATTGAGGTCGATGATCCAGCCGGGCAGTTATTTGAGTAGATAGGAGTTTATGCTGAACCCAGTATGACCTTGAACGTGTGTGAAGTGGCCTCCTGGAGGGGAGGGACAAATCTCACACCTCACAGTTTTAAAAATATGCTCACTAGTCTCTGGAATTAAAGTGTCACATGTCTGTTGATGTACAGCCAAAATGACTTCACAACAATGTGAAAGTGGCTGTATTACTACACACACAAAAAAAAACACAATTGGGTCCCAACTGGGAGAAACAGACAGGACTTGGAGTGTTCCGGTGAGGAAGGCCTCAGTCTTCCTACCGGGAAGAATCCAAAGCATCTGCAGGAAATGAGCTGACAAGAATGTTACCGGGGGTAGCTCAGACTCTCTTCTGCTCTGTTGATCAGCTGAAGCATGACTTTAAATAAGTGGCGATAAGTAGCTGCAAAAGAGTGTGAGGAGCACAGTAGAGCTGAATGTTAGAATGTTAATGCTCAGTAGCATGGAGTAGGAACAGATACAGCCTGGGATATCACTCTGCTCAGAGCCTGATCTAAACTGCACCAGGGGATGAGAGGCTGAGTGCGGCTGATATGTTGGGGAAGGAAAGAGAAGTAAAGCATGGGGGGGGTGGGGGGGGGTTGGTCACTCCTAGGGACTCTCCATCCACAGGATTCTCTAGGCTTCAAGTGTTTTATGGCTGAATTTTTCGGTCCCGTTGGGAGTGGTAACGGAGGTGGACAGGCTCGAAAGTTCCAGTGCCGGTCGGTGTGACGATTTCCTGATGATGTTCCCGGTACCTGTCAGTTTGCCAGGGAAATGGAGGGTGGTGTCATGATCCTGCCAGATCTCTGATTGAGGCCAAGTAAGGTGATTGAGGAGCTCATTGAGAGCTTGTTAATGGAGGGTGTTGGGACTTCCATGGGGGTGCACAGGTTGTGTGCACTGTCAGGGGTAGACCAGGTGAAGGGAGGTGGGTATACATTAGGGAGCCAGCCATGACCACCCCAGGGAATTACCTCGGCCCCATTGAAGGCTGAACGGTACAGAGGGTGACTTGGCCTTTGAGAGACAGCTGCCCGTGGCACTGCACAGGTGGCAGGGAGAGTGGGCAGCAACTGCATGGGCAGTGTAGGGGGTCATTGCCCTCCTTGCATTGTGGGGGCATTAGAGCAGAGAGCAAGGCTGCCAAACAAATTGGGCAGCCACCTGACCAGAATGAAGGTTGGCATCTGGCAATGGAGGCATGATTCTCAGATTTTGTGCTCAGTTGCGATGAGGAGCAACACCTTCTGCAGGAAGGGTACATCCCCGGGCATCAGGAGGGCAGGCGAGAGGAATGAGGGGCAGGAAGGACACAGAGGCCATACCCTCAAAATAGCTGGCGAAGATGGTGATACCTAAGACCCAGTGCTGCAGGAAACTGCAACTCACCAGGCAGATGGTCTCAGACATCTGTGATCTCATCACCTTGCTGCACTGTTTACCATGTCCTCCTAGTCCCCATGGCCTTATACATCTTTGCTTCTGGCTCCTTCCAAGGATCACATGGACCTTAGTGGCATCTCACAAAGGGTTGCACACTATTGAATCTTGCAGGTCACTGGTGCCTTATTTACCAGGGCTGGACAATACACTCAATTCACGACAGATGAAGCCTCACAGGCACAGAGGGAATTGGGTTTTGCTGCCATCGCTGGATTCCCCCAGATGCAGGGAATAATTGATTGCACCCATGTGGCCATTAAGGCACCCAGTGACCGACTAATCAGATTCATCAACAGGAAGGAATGTCTATTCACACCTCTATTGGAGCCTCAGATAGCAGCACAGAGGCGCTACAACCAAAGCCACCTGCTCACCAAGACAACTACTGAGCAGGCCATCCAGCTTCTGAAGATGCAGTTCCAGTGCCTGGACTGGTTGGATGGAGCCCTGAAATACCCTTCTGCAAGGGTCTCGCTCAGTGTGGTGGTCTGCTGCGCACTCCATAACACGGCCTTCCAGAGAAGTGTGGACTTTGAGGATGATGAGGCCCCAGAAGGTGACAGCTCATTGGAGGAAGAGGAGGAGCGGGAGGTATAATGAGTTCTTTAATGTTGTCTGATGCAACATAAATGAGATGCAGGAAGTCGAGTTGGTTAAAGATCTCAAACAGATTTATTTACAGCTAGAATATTATATACAGTACAGAGCTAACTATTTACTGACCCTTACTCTGGGTGTTACAGTTGCAGAGTGATTCTGGCTCTGAGTCACATGACTGCATCCTGGTACTTGGCTCATTCGCATACTAAGATCTTGGAGGAGGTGGTGGCTGCCTGCTCACTTGGCTTACAGGTGAGATGTGTGGGGCGGTTGTCCTCGTTGTGGAGGTGCCCATGGGAGCATCTCCAGAGGCTGCTGCACCTGCATAGTTGCTAGGTCACTGGGCTCTGCTGCACAGATCCTACTGTCAGAGAAGGCAAGGTGGCCAAGGATGATGAAGGTGCCCCGTGAGGGGTGGCACCCTTATCCTCCTCATTGACATCTTCAACCCTTGCCGGTGGTCCTGATGGCTGAAGGGGAGCACCAGCTGGCGTGCAACTGGCATCACTTCCAAACATCTCTGCACTACCAGTGCCACTGACCGATTCAGGCTACAAATGTGTGGCACGCATCCTGTAGATGTCAGTGCACAGATCCTGCATGCACTCAAAGTGTTGCCTCATCTGTCTCTCAATGAAGTTGGCCACTTTCTCAATGGAGGAGCTCATGCGCTCAAAGCCCTGAGCAATGGTGGTGCCCATGAGTTGGATGGATTCCTCCATTCTATGCCCATGGCCCCTCACTACCTCAGGAACTCTGGAGCACATTTGCTTCTACATAGAGCTTCCTTTCCACTGACTCCTGAGGCCCTGCATGTGCCCAGCTATGCAGGGCTGTTTCTGCCCTCTATCCTCTGAGTGGGACTGCCTATAGCTGCTTCTGCCTCTCTCACCTCCTCCTGAACTCTAGTACCGTGCTCCTCACCCAGTGCCACCCTATCTAAACGCATGCGAAGACTCACCAAGGTGAGAGTATATGCGCTGGTGGACTGTGCTTCTTCAATTCCTTGCTTGTCAATTAGGGCCGCTGATGGAGAAGGAAAAGGCCTACCCTGTAGGAGACACAAGAAGAGATGGGAGCTAGCCATGGAGAGCAGAAGCCTCTGCAGGGCTGAGGTTTCCCAATGCAACTCAGTGTTCGGCCTGCTGTCAGACGGGGTGAAGTGAAATGCGCCTCCTTTATGAGCGCAATGTGCTCTGTAATCACCATCTCCACCATGAGTTCCCGCATTGCCAGGGCCAACTTCCCTCCTCGTCCACAATCCTGGCTATCTCCACTGCTCCCTCCTCCATTGGCATGATCATCTGCAAATAGGTACCCCTTTGCCAGGGCCCTCTCCTGGGCATGATGTGCCCATTCCTCCTGTAAGAACAAAAGAGAGCGTGATGAGGCACTGCTGTCCTTTATGGCCAATGGCATTTGCTCCAAATCATTATAAGCTGCATGTCTCAGGGCTAGCAGGTCCTCAGAAGCACTATGGCTGTGAGCTATTCTGTGGGGTCATTGTGCCCTGGGCACACACACCTCCCATGTTTGGATGCAGAATATGCCCCGAGGCTCTTTGTCTGCTGTGTCTGCTGGAGGGTGAATCCCCAGAGGCCTGTCCTGAGGGTTAGGCGTAGCACTCACCTTGCCAGAGCTTATGAGGTCATTGAACCTTTTCCGACACTAGATGCAGGATCTCCTTATAACGTTTCTGCCCTTAACATTGGCAGGTATTTCAACCCAGGCCTCTTTTGTCTGCATGGGTGGCCTTCTCCTGCCACCCTTGGGAAACAGGGCCTCCCTCCTCTCCCTCACAGCCTCCAACATGATCTCCAGGTCCCCATCAGTGAACTGAAGGGCTGACCTGCCCCTGGTTCCAGGCCTCTGGCTCTCCTAGGACGTTTTCTAATCTGCAGGTGAATCAGTGAAATGGAAACCGCAGTAATGGCTGCGAGGCCAGTTTAAATCTCTCACTTGCACAGTCCTGCCTCCATTTCCATCCCTGTGGCTGCTAATTGGACAGCAAACCCAGCTCCATATCAATTAACTTGTGAAACTTGGGACTCTTTTCTGTTTCTCCCTGGGGGTGGGTTCAGGATCCGGAAATGGTCCCAACTTCCATTTCTCACCCTCCCACATGAAAATCCAGTCCTAAGTATCTGCTGGAGTTCAGAGGTAGCACTTTTATTTCTGAGTCAGAAGATTGTGGTGTCAAGCCCCATGTCAGAGACTTGAGAACGAAATCCAGACTGACACTTCAGTGCAGTACTGAGCAAGTGCTGCTCTGCTGAAGGTGCCATCCTTTGGATGAGTTGTTGAATGGCGACCCTATCTGCCCACTCAAGTGGACATAAAAGTTCCCATAACTCTATTGCGAAGACGTTCTGCGCAGAGTCCTGACTAGATTATCTGGTCACTATCACTTTGCTGTTCGTGGGACCTTCTTGGGTTCATGTTTCCTCTAGCAGATAGTGATTACACTGTCCTTCAGTGGCTGTAAAGAGCTTTGGGATTCCCTCAGGTTGTGGAAGGTGTTATATAAATGCATTTCTTTCTTTAGATGAAGATGAAATAAAGGGGGATCGACACCAAATTCCTAATATCAGAGTGGTTGAAGCTTCCTGATTGCGATAGATTGCAACTGTATGTCCTTGTGGCAACCTGGTTGTGTATGATAGCCCTTCCTTCCCTGATTCCTTCTTTGCTTCCTTCCTTCCTGCCTCCCTCCCTCCCTCCCTCCCTTCCCTTTCTCCCTTCCTCTCTTTCTCCCTTCTCTTTCTCCCTTCTCTTTCTCCCTTCTCTTCCTTCCTTCTCTTTCTCCCTTCTCTTCCTCCCTTCTCTTTCTCCCTTCTCTTTCTCCCTTCTCTTCCTTCCTTCTCTTTCTCCCTTCTCTTCCTCCCTTCTCTTCCTCCCTTCTCTTTCTCCCTTCTCTTTCTCCCTTCTCTTCCTTCCTTCTCTTTCTCCCGTCTCTTCCTCCCTTCTCTTTCTCCCTTCTCTTCCTCCCTTCTCTTTCTCCCTTCTCTTTCTTCTCGTTCTCCCTTTCCTTCCGTCCCTCTCTTCCTCTCCTCTCTTCCTTCATTCTCTTCCTTCTTTTTGTCCTTCCTTCTCTTCCTTTCTTCTCTTTCTTCACTTCCTTCCTTCCTTCCTTCCCTCCCTTCCTCCCTCCCTTCCTTCCCTCCCTTCCTCCCTTCCTTCCTCTCCTCCTCCCTAGCTCCCTTCCTTCCTCTCCTCCTCCCTTCCTCCCTTCGTCCCTCCCTTCCCTCCCTTCCTCCCTTCCTTCCTCTCCTCCTCCCTTCCTCCCTTCCTTCCTCTCCTCCTCCCTTCCTTTCCTTCCTTCCTCTCCTCCTCCCTTCCTCCCTTCCTCCCTCCCTTCCCTCCCTTCCTCCCTTCCTTCCTCTCCTCCTCCCTTCCTCCCTTCCTTCCTCTCCTCCTCCATTCCTTTCCTTCCTTCCTCTCCTCCTCCCTTCCTTCCTTCTCTTTCTCCCTTCTCTTTCTCCCTTCTCTTCCTCCCTTCTCTTTCTTCTCGTTCTTCCTTCCTCCCTTTCCTTCCTTCTCTGTCTTCCTCTCCTCTGTTCCTTCATTCTCTTCCTTCTTTTTGTCCTTCCTTCTCTTCCTTTCTTCTCTTTCTTTACTTCCTTCCTTCCTTCCTTCCTTCCTTCCTTCCTTCCTTCCTTCCTTCCTTCCTTCCTTCCTTTCTTCCTTCCTTCCTTCCTTCCTTCCCTCCCTCCCTTTCCCTCCTTCCCTCCCTTTCATTCCTTCCTTCTCTTCCTTCCTTTCCTATCCTTCCTTTCCTCCTCCCCTCTCTTACTTTTCTTTCTTCCTTCTCTTTCTCCCTTCTCTTCCTTCCTTTTCTTTCTCCCTTCTCTTTCTTCTCGTTCTTCCTTCCTCCCTTTCCTTCCTTCCCTCTCTTCCTCTCCTCTCTTCCTTCCTTCCTTCCTTCCTTCCTTCCTTCCTTCCTTCCCTTTCCTCCTCCCTTCTCTTCCTTCCTTTTCTTCCTTCTCTTTCTCACTTCTCTGTCTTCCTTCCTCCCTTTCCTTCCTTCCCTCTCTTCCTCTCCTCTCTTCCTTCATTCTCTTCCTTCTTTTTGTCCCTCCTTTTCTTCCTTTCTTCTCTTTCTTCCCTCCCTCCCTCCCTTCCTTCTTTCCTTCCTTCCTTTCTTCCTACCTTTCCTTCCTTCCTTTCTCCCTTTCCTCCTTCCCTCTGTTCCTTTCCTCACTTCCTTCCTTTGCTTTCTTCTCTCTCTTTCTAGCTTCCTTCTGTATCTTCCTTCTCTTTCTTCTCACTCTTTCTTCTCTCTCTTTCTATCTTCCTTTTTTATCTTCCTTTTCTTTCTCCCCTCTCTTACTTCATTCCTTCGCTTCCTCCCCTCTCATTCTCCACTCTTTTTCTTCCCTCCCTTCCTTCCCTCCCTTTCTTCCTTCTCTTTCTTCCCTCCCTTTCTTCCTTCCTTCTCTTCCTTCCTTTTACATGCATACATACGAACATATGAATTAGGAGCAGGAGTAGGCCACTCGGCCCCTCGAGCCGGCTCCACCATTCAACAAGATCATGGCTGATCTGTTCCTAACCTCATCTCCACATTCCTGCCTACCCCCATTCACCCCGTTTATCAAGAATCTATCTCCCTCTGCCTCAAAAATATTCAAAGACTCTGCTTCTACTGCCTTTTGAGGAAGAAAATTCCCAAGACTCTCAACCCTCTGAGAGAAAACATTTCTCCTCATCTCTGTCTTAAATGGATGACCCCTTATTTTTAAACAGTGACTCCTAGTTCTAGATTCTCCCACAAGGGGAAACGTCCTTTCCACATCCACCCTGTCAAGACCTCTCAGAATCTTATATGTTTCAATCAAGTCTCCTCTTACTCTTCTAAACTCCACCAGATACAAGCCTAGCCTGTCCAACCATTCCTTATAAGACAGTCCGCCCATTCCAGGTACAGTCTAGCCACCTTCTTCTTTCTGTCTCTTCCTTCCTTCTCTTTCCTCCCTCTCTTTCTTCCCTCTATGTCTCTCTTTCTTCCTTCTCTCCCTCTTTATAGCCATGGTGAATGAGAGTCAAGTAAGAGCTAAACTGGATCTGGTCCTAATGAAATTCACGTGGGCAATTTTTATACCCAAGAAGAAGAACTGGTGAAAATTCAACCACAAACTCACCATTGACAATTGAATAACATGAAAATTATAATGGCACAATAATGGTCAATCACCACAGTTGAAAACAAAGCTAAATTTGGTAAAAAAGGTCCTTATCATCTGAGAACAGCAAGCTTGTTAGAAACATAAAATAACCAAAAGGAGGCTGTATTGTATTTGTATTTATCCATTGTATTTAACAACAATTATATAAGAGTTGAACCAAACTTCAGTTCTGCAATTCACAGCATATCTTCCATTCTTCACCTTGTGCACAAGGGGTTTCTTCTTACTGAAACTGTGCTTAACAATTTGTTTTAACAAATTTCCATAACTTGTAGAAGTCATCCTGATTGTAAGGTAAGTGACCCATTGAACTATTCACAGACTTGGATGGAGCAGTATGGAGTTTGCATACTAATTTGTAAAGTGGTTTGAACATAAAATGTGAATGTAAAGTAAGTATGGAATATGTAATAAGGGAAGGCTATTGATGTGGAGCATATAATGGATTCAAAAGGCAGGTAGATGTATTTATAGGAAATGCTGTGAAGCTGAGTAGCAGGAGCTGATTTATCACAAAGGGGCATGCTTATTAGGCCTATTGACCTTTATAAATTGCTAAAAATTCTTATATTCTTATGTTACTGCGCATGATGAATCAATTTTGTGAAGAGGTCCCTTGATGATCACATAACCTGTTTATGATGTTGTATTAGATCTGCAATAAAGTAATACAATGCAGTCTAATAGAGCGTATAACACATTATTATCATCATTACCCCGCGCTTATGAAAATAAATGTTTTAAAATTAATGATATTTAAAATGTTGTTGCAAACCTCAGTTAGCAAATAGCAATCAAATTAAGAGTAGCCCTTAATAGATGGAATCTTACCAGCCATGTGGAGACAGCTTTAGAGGTGGGGGTGAGGGGGAGTTTCAGAAAGTTGTGCGTCAGGTTGGCTGATATAATCCTGCCTGTGAGCAATCTTTCTGAAGGCAGGGTCATACTGCCTGGCAGCGGTGGGTAGCTAATTATCAATTAAGTGCCCACATAGTGGCAATGTGGTGACGCCTGTGGAATCTTGCCAACAGCCAAAGCCCGGCAGCTGGCGAGATGCAGCCTACCACCGGCAGACCTGGGGATCAGCAAGGCCTCCCTTAATTCCCTGATAACTGGGCTCCTCCAGGAAGATTGCTCAGGTGGGCGGCCCTCAGGAACTATCGGGATCTGGACCCAGAAATGGTCCAGGCCTGTGTTTAAAAACTAAGGCGGTCAGATTCTGTCCAATGTTACAATGATGATCCTTAATTAGTAAACAACTTGCATACAATTTATTAAATGTTAAAGGACAGATTTAAAAAACACATATTTTAAACAAATAATCTTTCCTATTAAAATGATGTTGCCTCTTGAAAACTGGTAAGAGTTGAATGTTAACGAATTTAAATGACATTTTCTGTGTTTAGGCAAGAAATGAATGTCAGGCTTTCTGGTTTTAAGTCAAGGTAAATGTAAGTTTAATATGAGAAGTTCCTGTCAGCATCTATAACAGAATTTGATACAATCCGCAGGATATCTTATTCTTTCTGTGAAAACCATGGCAACAGTGAGCATACTTTGCAAATCAACCTGATGCCACAACCGTTTGCAGGATTTGTGAATGACTCTCAAAATGCACTCTGAAGCTTTTGACTATACCAGTTAATTTCATTCTCATATGTACCTTATCATCAAATGACATTGTTTCTCACTGAGTTGTCTTATTTTGTAAATGACATGTGCTCTCATCACCATAAAATGCATACTCCAAGTTCACCAATTCCATTATGTTTACTTATAATCTCATGTCAGTCAAGGTATGACTTTTTTTGAAAATGAAAAAGAAGGTGTTACGACCGAGGTGGGAGGAGTGTCTTTTCTAGTTCCACATGTCCACAGGTCACAACATATATTTAAATGTTTACCCAGTTACCGATACAGCCAATACTCTTTTTATTTCAGAATAAAAATCCACCAACCAGGTTTCTTTAATAAACAACAAAATTATTAATTTATTATAAAACAAAACTTGGTCAATAAAGATGCAAAGCTTTAACACACAGTTTGAAATATGACTGTAAATATATATATTCCCTTCTAAATATTCAACACACACACACACCCGTTAAAGGAAAAATAAAGCAATTTGCTCTGCAGAGATCTTTTTACAAAAAAGACAAATAAGGATACTTTGGCCAAATACTTGTTAACTCTTGAAGGAAAAGGAGAAGGTTTGGAATGATATCAGTTGTCCCTTTATGAGTGTGTTCAGGAAAATTTTCTACAACAGTATGTTTCTAGTCCAACGAGAAAGCAGGCACTGCTAGACCTGGTTCTTGGGAATGAGGTGAGCCAAGTGGATCAAGTATCAGTAGGAGAGCATTTAGGGGATAGTGATCATTGTATCACAAGGTTTAGACTGACTATGGAAAATGACAAAGAGCAATCCAGGGTAAGAATAATTAACTGGGGGAAGGCCAACTTCAACAGGGTAAGAATGGAGCTGAGGCAAATAAATTGGAGGCAAAAGCTGGCAGGAAAACCAGTAGATGAACAATGGGCTATCCTCAAAGAAGAGATAGTTCAGGCACAGTTCCCTCGAAGGGGAAAAGTAGGGCAAACAAATCCAGAGCTCTCTGGATGACAAAAGAGGTAGAGATTGAGATAAAGAAGAAAAAGTGTGCTTATGACAGATGCCAGGTAGAAAATACTATTGAGAACCAGGCTGAATATAGCAGGTCCAGAAGGGAAGTGATAAAGCAACTAAGAGAAGCAAAGAGAGAGCATGAAAAGAGACTGGCAGCTAGCATTAAAGAAAATCCCTAGGTTTTCTATAGGCATATAAATAGTAAAAGGGTGGTAAAAGGAGGAGTGGGGCCAATTAGGGACCAGAAAGGGGATTTACACATGGAGACAGAAGGCACAGATGAGGTATTAAATGAATACTTTGCTCCTGTCTTTACCAAGGAAGAAGATGCAACCCAGGCAATGTTGAAAGAGGAGATAAGTCAGACACTGATAAAGAGGAAGTATTAGATAGGCTGTCTGAACTTAAAGTGGATAAAGCACCAGGACCAGATGAGATGCAACCAAGAATACTGAGGGAAATGAGGGTGGAAATCGCAGAGGCACTGGCCATAATTTTTCAGTCTTCCTTAGACTCGGGGGTAGCGCCAGAGGACTGGAGAATTGCAAATGTTACACCCTTGTTCAAAAAAGGGTGTACAGATAAGCCCAGCAACTACAGGCCAGTCAGTTTAACTTCGGTGGTGGGAAAAATTCTAGATAAAGTAATTTGGGACAAAAATCGATAGTCACATGGACAAATACGAGTTAAGTAAGGAAAGCCAGCATGGATTTCTGAAGGGAAAATCATGTTTAACTAACTTGCTGGAGTTTTTTGAGGCGGTAACAGAGAGGGTTGATGAGGGCAATGCTGTTGATGTAGTGTACTTGAACTTTCAAAAGACGTTTGATACAACGCCATGCAACAGACTTGTGAGCAAACTTGTAGCTCTTGGAATAAAAGGGACAGTGGCAATATGGATACAAAATTGGCTGAGTGACAGACAACAAAGAGTAGGGGTTAATGGATATTTTTCAGGCTGGAGGAAGGTTTGTAGTGGAGTTGGGACCCTTGTTTTTCCTGATATATATTAATGACCTAGACCTTGGTGTACAGGGCACAATTTCAAAGTTTGCAGATGGTACAAAACTTGGAAGCATTGTGAACTGTGAAGAGGATGGTGTAGAACTTCAAAAGTACATAGACAAGTTGGTGGAATGGGCAGCCAGGTGGCAGATGAAGTTCAATGCAGCGAAAGGTGAAGTGATTCATTTTGGTAGGAAGAACATGGAGAGACAATATAAAATAAAGGGTACAATTCTAAAGGAGGTGCAAGAGCAGAGGGACCTAGGTCATTGAAGGTGGCAGGACAGGTTGAGAGAGCGGTTAATAAAGCATACAGTATCCTGGGCTTTATTAATAGGGGAATAGAGTACAAGAGCAAGGAAGTTATGTTGAACTTGTATAAGACACTAGTTAGGCCTCAGCTGGAATATTGTGTCCAGTTCTGGGCGCCGCACTTTAGAAAAGATGTGAAAGCTTTGGAGAGAGTACAGAAAAGATTCACAAGAATGGTTCCAGGGATGAGTAATTTCAGTTATGCAGATAGATTGGAGAAGTTAGGACTGTTTTCTTTGAAGAAGAGAAGGCTGAGAGGTGATTTGATAGAGGTATTCAAAATCATGAGCTTCTGGGCAGAGGAGATAGAGAGAAACTGTTCCCATTCGTGAAAGGATCAAGAATGAGAGGGCACAGATTTAAAGTATTTGGTAAGAGAAGCAAAAGTGGCATGAGGAAAAACTTTTTCACGCAGCGAGTGGTTAAGATCTAGAATGCGCTGCCTGAGAACGTGGTGGAGGCAGGTTCAATTGAAACATTCAAAAGGGAATTAGACAGTTATATGAAAAGGAAGAATGTGCAGGGTTATGGGAAGAAGGCGGAATGGAACTGAGGGAATTGCTCTTTCAGAGAGCCAGTGCAGACATGATGCAGACAGTGCAGACTGTAACGATTCAGTGAATCTTTGATTTTTCTGGCATCCCAAATATGCGTAGATGACTGTCACTGAGATCTTTCTGGAGCAATTCTTTTCAGGCGGCGTTGAGAATTAATCAGGCAGGCTTTCCAGGAGAAATGCGGCATCAGGGATTTCAGCTATCAGATTGGATTTGCAGGGTTTCTCATAAAGGTGGAGAAAATATGAACTGATATCATCTCTCTTGGAAGGCTGACCTCCAGCTGACTCCAAAGTATTCAAAATGAAACCAACTCTTGACCACCATAAATCTTGACATATCACTTCTCTGTAAACAACTCCCATAGTCAGAAGCCACCTGCTCTTTACTTCACTGAGGACCTGTGACTTCCAGTAAGTGTTATAAACAAAGTCCTTCCAGTGACTATTCTGCATCTATGGAATCACTTCAGACCTCCAAAATGAATCCATCTGGATAGGCTTGGGTTGATTTCGCTGGAGCAGAGAAGACTGAGGTGTGACCTCATCAAGGGTTACAAGATTATGAGGGGCATGGACAGGGTGGATAGGGAGCTGCTGTTCCCTTTAGTTGACGGGTCAGTTACGAGGGGTCACAAGTTTAAGGTGAGGGGCAGGAGGTTTAAGGGGGATTTGAGGAAGAACTTTTTTACCCAGAGGGTGGTGACGGTCTGGAATGCACTGCCTGGGAGGGTGGTAGAGGCAGGTTGCCTCACATCCTTTAAAAAGTACCTGGATGAGCACTTGGCACGTCATAACATTCAAGGCTATGGGCCAAGTCTTGGCAAATGGGATTAGTTAGACAGGTCAAGTGTCTTTAATGCATCGGTACAGACTTGATGGGCTGAAGGGCCTCTTCTGCACTTTATTATTCTGTGATTCTGTGATCTCCACAATCTTCAACCACAAGTCCTCAAAAAGTATTAAAAGGCAGAAGCACTTTCATAACAAAAGCAATTGAAAAATATATATAGCTGGGACAGTTAAGTACAACAATAACAAGATGCACTTAGATAGAAACATAGAAAAATAGGAGCAGGGGTAGGCCATTCAGCCCTTCGAGCTTGCACTGCCATTCAATACAATCATGGTTGATCATCCAAACCCAGTACCCTGTTCCCGCTTTCTCACCGTATCCCTTGATCTCTTAACATCTTTAATGTAGAAAAGTATCCAAATCTCTTCACAGACATGAAAGGAAATAGATGATGAGCTACAGAAGGAGTGATTAAGAGGTATAACCAAAAGATTGGCCAAAGCGGTGGGTTTTAAGGAGGATTTTAATGAAGGAGAGGGTGGTAGAAAGTTGGAGGGGTTTAGGGAGAGAATATGTAAACATGGGGGTTGAAAACATGTCCACCAATGGTGGGACAAAGGGAGGGATAGGGGGGAATGGAGAATTTAGTTGAGTGAAGTTGAAGGAAATTGTAGAGCTAAGCCATAAGATAGGTGTTATTTTATACTTGTGATTCCCGAGACATTATTGATTAGACAACCCTTATCCAACAGGATCCACAAGAGAGGTAAAAATAAAGAAAACTCCAGGGGTGATTAGGGCAAAAAAATCTAGAAAATTTCTCTGCAGCCCCTTACACAATTGAAAACTAGTCCAGAAGACCACGTCAATGAGGCTTTTACTACTTGGTATTTTACCTACCTTTAATAAGACATGATCCCTGTCCCAGCCAAGAACAGGATCAGCTCTCTTTAGAAGGTTTTCACAGAGTCAACACTCATCTCATGGCGATGTGTTCCATAGGTCAACTACCCTCTGCAAAAAGAAAAACTGCAGAACATCTAACTTAACTCTGCCCTTACCTAAATCCTACAATCTATCAAATTGAAATGATCCAATAATAAGAAAACAATCTAGTCTCTTAACCATTTTTTATACTTCTAACAAATCCCCCACAGTCTACATATCTCTACAATGAACAAACCAAGCTTTCTTAGCCTTTCTGATTAACTATGGTTTATTAAGCTGTGAATTATTCTTGTGGCTCTCCTCGAAAAAGTTTCCAAAGCCTTTATATCACATACCATATGAGGGGACAAAAGATGGACCCATTATTCAGTAGTCTAACCAAATTCCTGCAAAAGGACAAGTTGGATGCTTTGCTTTTTATTGAATAGTCCTATTAATAAAACCAAGTTTCAATTTTCCTAATATAGACTGGGATAATAACATTGTAAAAGGCAAAGAGGGGGAGGAATTCCTCAAATGTGTACAAGAGAACCTTCTTGATCAGTATGTTTCCAACGAGGAAGGAAGCAATCCTGGATCTGTTCTGGGAAACAAAGTGGAAGTGGAGCATGTGGGAGAGCATTTGGGGAACAATGATCATAATATCATTTGGTTTAGAATAGTTATGGAAAAGGACAAGGTAAAATCAAACATAAAAATAACTAACTGGGGGAGGATTAACTTCAGTGAGTTGAGAAGGGATCTGGCCCAGGTGGATTGGAATCAAAAACTGGTAGACAAAACAGTAATTGAACAATGGGAGGCCTCCAAAGAGTATATGGTTCGAGTACAGAGTAGACAAGTTCCTATGAGGGGGAAAAGAAGGGCATTTGAAGCTAGAGTTCCTGGAATGATTAAAGATACCAAGGCTAAAATGAGACAGAAAAGGGGGGCTTACGATGATTGTAAAGTTTATTATACAGTAGAGGACCACGATGAATGTCGAAAGTACAGAGGAGATCTGAAAAAAGGAATGAGGGGCAAAGAGAGAGTATGAGAATAGATTAAAATAAAAACAGAAAATACAGAAAACTCAGCAGGTATGGCAGCATCTGTATTGTCAGAGTCAGAGTCAGAGTCATACAGCACAGAAACAAGCCCTTCGGCCCATCGTGTCCGTGCCGGCCATCAAGCACCTACCTATTCTAATCCCATTTTCCAGCACTTGACCCGTAGCTTTGTATGCTATGGCGTTTCAAGTGCTCATCTAAATACTTCTTAAATGTTGTGATGGTTCCTGCCTCTACCACCTCTTCAGGCAGTGCGTTCCAGATTCCAACCACCTTATGGGGGAAAACATTTTTTCCTCAAATCCCCTCTAAACCTCCTGCACCTTAGCTTAAGTCTATGCCCCCTGGTTGTTGACCCCTCCGTTAAGGGAAAAGGTTTCTGAGAAACAGAGTTAACATTTCAGGTTGATGATCCTTTATCAGAACATTCAGATTTCCAGCATCTGCAGTATTTTGCTTTTGTATGAGAATAGATTAGTCGCGAACATAAAAGAGAGCCCAAAAGACTTTAATAAACACATCAATAGTAAAAGGACTGTGAAAGGAAGGGTGAGGACAATTCGGGAAAGGAGATATTCTTGTGGAGGCAGAGACCATGAATAGGCTACATCTGTCTTCACTAGAGAAGAGGATGCTGTCAATGTATCAGCAAAAGAGGAGGCAGGAGTTTAAAAAAATTCTTTCATGGGTTGCAGGCATTGCTGGCAAGGCCAGCATTTGTTTCCCATCCCTAATTGTCCTTGACAACTGAGTGGCTTACTAGGCCATTTCAGAGGGCAGTTAAGTGTCAACCACATTGCTATGTGTCTGGAGTCATATGTAGGCCAGACCAGATAAGGACAGCAGATTTCCTTCCCTAAAAGACATTAGTGAACCAGATGGGTTTTTACAACCATCAATGATAGTTTCATGGCACCATTACTGAGATTAGTTTTCAATTCCAGATTTTTATTAACTAATTGAATTTAAATTCCACCTGGATTTGAACCTGTGTTCCCAGGGCAATAGCCTGGGCCTCTGGATTATTAGCTCAGTGACATTACCACTATGCCACTGTCTTCCCTAATTGGTATTGATATTGGATAGGAGAAAAATAAAGAGGAGGTACTTAAAAGGTTGGCAGTCCTCAAAGTAGAAAAGTCACCCAGTCCAGTTACTAAGGGTAGTAAGGGTGGAAATTGCGAAGGCTTTAGCCACAATCTTCCAATCCTCCCTGGATATGGGGTGGTGACAGAGGACTGGAGGATAACCTATGTTATCCCCCTATTCAATAAAGGGGAATGGGATAAACCTGGCAACCACAAACCTGTCAATGTAATGTCAGTAATGGGGAAACTTTTAGAGATAATAATCAGGGACACAATTAATTGCCATTTGGGAAAGTATGGGCTAATGAATGAAAGTCAGCATAGATTTGTTAAAGGTGAATCGTGTTTGACTAACTTGATGGAGTTCTTTGATGAAGTAATGGAGAGGATTGATGAGGCTAGTGCGGTTGATATTGTGTATATGGACTGATAAAAGGCATTTGACAAAGTACCACATAGTAAGACTTGTTAGCAAAATTAAAGCCTAGTGCCAACATATATACAGACTGGAGTGAAGTATGCAGTGGTGTTCCCCAGCAGTCAGTATTAGCAGTACCGCTCCTTTTGATATAAATGATCTGGACTTGAGTATACAGGGCATAATTTAGAAGTTTGCAGATGATACAAAATTCAGAAATATAGTAAACAATGAGGAGGATAGTAATAGACTTCAGGAGGACATAGATAGACCAGTAAAATGGGTAGACACATGGCAGATGAAATTTAGTATAGAAAAGTGTGAAGTGATACCTGTTGGAATGAAAAATGAGGAAAAGGAATATGAACTAAATAGTACAATTTTAAAGAGGGTGCAGGAGCAGATAGACATGTGGGTGTATGTACACAAATCTTTGAAGACGGCAGGGTAACTTAAGGTGGGGTTTTAAAAAGTATTCACGGGATGTAGGTGTCGTTGGCAAGGCCAGAGTTTATTGTCCATTCCTAATTGACCTTGAGAAATTGGTGGTGAACTGTCTTCTCAAACTACTGCAGTCCGTGTGTTATATGCACACTGTACTGTTAGGTAGGGAGTTCCAAGAGTTTGACCCAGTGACGATGAAGGAACAGCGATATGCTTCCAAGTCAGGATGATGTGTGATGGGGTGATAATAGGCCAGATTAAATTTGTCCTACCTTTTCTAGACAGGACATATCTGAGCAATTTTTCACTTTGTAAGGTAGATGCCAATGTCGCAGCTGTACTGGAACAGCTTGGCTAAAGGTGCAGCCAGTTCTGCAGGACAAGTCTTCAGCAATACATTTGGGATGTTAGTGGGGCCCATAGACTTTGTATCACACAAAGGGAATCGAATTGGCTAACGACTGGCTTCTGTGATAGTGGGGAGCTCTGGAGGATGCTGAGATGGATTACCCACTCAGCACTTCTGGCTGAAGATGGTTGCAAATGGTGCAGCCACATGCAATCTTGCACTCACATGCTGGGCTCCACCATCATTGAGAATGTTATGATTCTGATAGGCAGACAGTGAAGGATAGAACTGGAGCCTAATCTTTATACACTTACAAGCAGCCTCACAGCTCCAGCGACCCGGGTTCAATTCTGGGTACTGCCTGTGTGGAGTTTGCAAGTTCTCCCTGTGTCTGTGTGGGTTTCCTCCGGGTGCTCCGGTTTCCTTCCGCAGCCAAAAGACTTGCAGGTTGATAGGTAAATTGGCCATTATAAATTGCCCCTAGTATAGGTAGGTGGTAGGTGAATATAGGGACAGGTGAGGATGTGGTAGGAATATGGGATTAGTGTAGGATTAGTATAAATGGGTGGTTGATGGTCGGCACAGACTCGGTGGGCCGAAGGGCCTGTTTCAGTGCTGTATCTCTAAACTAAACTAAACTAAACTAAACTCATTATATATTGTGCACCTGTTTTTTTTATTTGTTCTCAGGATGTGGGCGTCACTGGCAAGGCCAACATTTGCTACCCATCCATAATTTCCCTTGAGAAGGTGGTGCTTATCCACCACCTTGAACCGCTGCAGTCCATGTGGGGTAGGTACTCCAACAGTGCCGTTAGGGAGTTCCAGGATTTTGACCCAGCGACAGTGAAGGAACGGTGATATAATTCCAAGTCAGGATAGTGTGTGAGTTGGAGGGGCACATGCAGATGGTAGTGTTCCCATGCATCTGCTGCCCTTGTCCTTCTGCTCTTGTCCTTGACCCTTGCTCCTGGTATGCTCTTCTCATTGAACCGGGGTGGTCCTCTGGCCTGATCGTAATGGTAGAATGAAGGATATTCTGAACTACGAGGTTACTGATTGTGGTAGAATATAATTCTGCTGCTGTTAATGGATCACAGGACCTCATAGTTGCCCAGTTTTGAGCTGCTAGATATGATCAAAATCTATCCCATTTAGCACAGTGGTGGTGCTGCACAAAAAGATGGAAGTTGCCCTTGGTGTGAATACGGGACTTTATCCCTGCAAGAACTGTGCAGTGGTCACACCTACCAATACTGTCATGGACAGATGCACCTGTGACAGATAGATTGGTGAGGACGAGGTCAGGTAGGTGTTTTAGTCATGTTGGATCTCACACTACCTTCAGCAGGCCCAGTATGGCAGGTATGTCCTTCAGGACTGGGCCAGCTCGGTCAGCAGTGGTGCTACATTGAAGTCCCTACCCAGAGTACTTTCTGTGCCTTTGCTACCCTCAATACTTCTTCCAAGAGGTGTTCAACATGGAGGAGTACTGATTCATCAGCTGAGGGGGGTAAGTGGTAATCAGCAGGAGGTTTCATTGCCCATGTTTGACCTGCTGTCATGAAACGCCATGAGATTGGGAGTCAATGTTGAGGACTCCCAGGGCTACTCCCTTCCGACTGTTTACCACTGTGCCATCATCTCAGCGATGGTGATGGAGGAGTTAGGGAAGTTGGCTGAAAGGAATGATTCTTTGTGTAGACTATGTCAGGCTGTTGCTTGACTAGTCTGTGGGAAAATTCTCCCAATTTTGGGCACAAGTCCGAAGACGTTACTGAAGAGAATTTTGCAGGGTCCAATAAGCTGGGTGTGCATTTACCATGTCTAGATCCGGTGCCTAGGTCAATGCTGGGTAATCTGTATGGTTTTATTCTTATCAAAGTTTTTCGTAGTAGTTTGGTGCAACTGAATGGCTTGCTAGGCCAGTTCAGAGGACAATTGAGAGTCAGCCACCTTGCTGTGGCTCTGGAGTCACATTTAGACCAGGCCAGGTAAGGATGGTAGATTTCCTTTCCTAAAGGACATTAGTGAACCAGATGAAATGTTATGACTATCTCAGCCTTTCAGCTCATTTTTCTCATGTTTCGTCTGGTTTCCTTTTGAAAGCATCTAAGCTATTTGCCTCAACCACTTCCTGTGGTATTGAGTTCCACATTCTAGCCACTCTCTGAGTAAAGAAATTTCTCCTTATTTCCCTATTGGATTTGTTAGTAATTGTCTTTGCATTTGTGGCCTCTAGTTTTGGATTCTCCCACAAGTGGAAAGATTCTCTTCACATCTACCCTATGGAACCCCTTCATAATTTTGAAGACTTCTATCAAGTCACCTCTAAGTCTACTCTTTTATAAAGAAAAAAGCTCAACCAGTTCAATCTTTACTGATAACGGTAATCTCAGTTCTGGTAGCATCCTTGTAAATGTTTTTTGCACTTTCTCTAGTGCTTCTTTAGTGCGTTTTATAGTACGGAGTTCAGAACTGTGCACAGCACTGTAAGGGCAGCCTCTACAAGTTTGGCGTGACTTTTCTGCTTTTGAAATCTATTCTCAGCAGGGCTCAGTACTAGGTCGCTTGACTGTGTGGTTGATAGTGAAAAAGAAAGCTGTTGACTGCGGGGAGATATCAATGGACTAGTTAGGTGGGCGGAACAGTGGCAAATGGAGTTCAATTTGGGGAAGGCTAACAAAGCAAGGGAATACACAATAAATGCTAGGATACTGAGAAGTGTAGAGGAGCAGAGGGACCTTGGAGTGGATGTCCGCAGATCCCTGAATGTGGCTGGACAGGTAGATAAAGTGTGCAAGAAGGCATACGGGATACTTGCCTTTATTAGCCGAGGCATAGAATATAAGAGCTGAAAGGTTATGCTGGAACTATATAAAACACTAGTTAGGTCACAGCTGGAGTACTGCATGCAGTTCTGGCCACCACACTACAGGAAAGATGTGTTTGCACTAGAGAGGGTATAGAGGAGATTTACCGAGGATGTTGCCTGAACTGGAGAATTTTAGTTATGAGGAAAGATTGGATAGCTTAGGGTTGTTTTCTTTGGAGCTGAGGAGGCTGAGGGGAGATTTAATTGGCATGTATAAAATTATAAGGTATTTTGATAGAGAGGCTAGGAAGGCCCTATTCCTTTTTGTTGAGCAATCCATAACTGGGAGGGGGGCGGGGAGTGGGAATGCGGAACTCACTACCTGAAAGGGTGGGGAGGCAGAAACCCTCATAAAATTTAAAAAGTACTAGGACATGAACTTGAAGTGCCGTACCCTACAAGGTTACGGACCAAGAGCTGGAAAGTGGGATTAGGCTGGATGGTAACTTGTCGCCCAGCGTGGACATGATGGGCCAAATGGCCTCCTTCTGTGCTATAAATTTCTATGATTCTATGATTCCCCTAGAACTAAATCCCAGTCCTTTGTTAGCAGTTTGAATTGCTTGACTGACCTGCTTTTAATGATTTGTTCACCTGTATCCCTAGATCCCTTTGCTCTTCTACCCCATTCAGTTTCTTCTTTTCTAAGGTGTATGTGACGTTTCTATTTTTCCTACCAAAATGCATTACCTCACATTTACCTATGTTAAAGTTTATTTGCCACTGAACTGCCCAGTCTGAAATTGTTCTCATGTTGTCTTGTATTATGTTGCATTATTCCTCAGTCTCCATGTCAAGTCCCTCTTTCTAGTTTACTCTAGCAGCCTCACAGTTTGGTGTTGAGACGTCCTGTCGCTCCTTGATTTGCCCAAAAATCTCAGTTGAATTTGGGCTTAAAATGCAGATTTGCTTTACAATGTGCTTAAAATACTTGAAAACCACTCCTCTTTTCACCTCCGTGACCTTCTCCAGCCCTACAAACCCTCTTCTGCACTTCCCATTCATCTGGCCTCTTGTGTATTGCTCCTTCTTTGGTCCCACCATTGTTGGCTGTGCCTGTAGCCACTCTGGAATTCCTTTCCTCAACTCCCTTGCCTCTTCCCCTCCCTCTCCTCTTTTAAGACCCTCATTAAACTCCACCTCTTTGACCAAGTTCCTAATATTTCCTCCTTTGGCTCAGCGCCCATTTTTTGACATTTTTTTTATGTCGAAGGTATAAAGGCAAAATGTCATTGTTGTTGTTTGCTCATCTGTCAGTCAATATTCATTGCAAAATTGAATGGAGCACAGACGAGACTAAATACCTCAGGAAAGGAGTCCTCTTGACTCAAGCAGTTGAGCCATCTTAAAGGGCAGGATTTTACCATGGGCTTCAGAACCCCGACGTTGGGACCAAATGAGGATCCCTTGCCCCCATTTGCATCAGCAAGACCAACTTGGCGATATTCCTGTAGGCGGCCTCCCAATTGGCCACTTTCACCCTTGCTGTCCTAATAAGTTCCCCTTGTGCTATTGTGGTCATTTCCAAATTCAAAGCTCCAGTGGGCCAGATAATTAATAGTCAGAAAGTGACTCACTCATGAATTTCCAATAGGTGGACAAGGATTACAGCAAACTGTGAGGAGATGTGTCCTAAAAACAATGGGAGCACAATATCAACAGTGGTTTCAGTCAGCCAACTCAGAAACTACAAAATAGGCCAGTAAAAACTAAATGCTTGATTTTGCTGTGTAAATTTTTCTCAGCTGCTCAAATGTAATTTTTCTGTGCATTTTCTAATTTGGGAAAATGATTTTGCTTGAACAAATAAGACCTGTCTTTGACCAAAGGGATGTGTGCTTATTCTGGGTGTTAGTTAACCCCAACATACACAGAATGAGAAACAAAAATTCTCCATTGTTGCATTTTTTAAAAATCACTTATTTCCCACCCCACTAGTCTTATTTTGTCTTGTCTCTTTAGTAGGTTCTTTATCATGGCATAGCATGCTGCAGGCGAAATAGTGACATACTCCCTTGATTACTCAGTGGGTTATCTGGTGTGTTGCTGAGCCATTCAGACCAGCAAGATCCCAGATTTGATTTCTCCACCCCTCACCACCAAATTTGTGCTGAATTAGCCACGGTGAGCTCAGCCAGGGTGATGGTGAACATACGAATTAGGAGCAGGAGTAGGCCACTCAGACCCTCAAGCCTGCTCCGCCATTCAATAAGATCATGGCTGCTTTGATTGTAACCTCAACTCCACATTCCTGTCTACTGCCAATAATCTTTCATCCCCTTGCTTATCAAGAATCTATCTACCTCTGCCTTAAAAATATTTTAAGACTCCTTCCACTGCCTTTTGAGGAAGAGAGTTCCAAAGACTCATGACCCTCTGAGAGAAAATATTTCTCCTCATCTCTGTCATAAATGGGCGACCCCTTATTTTTAAACAGTGATCCCTAGTTCTAGATTCTCCCACAAGGGGAAACATCCTTTCCACATCCACCCTGTCAAGACACCTCAGGATCTTATGTTTCAATCAAGTCACCTCTTACCCTTCTAAACTCTAGCAGATACAAGCCTAGACTGTCCAACCTTTTCTCCTAAGACAATCTGCCCATTCCAGGTATTAGTCGAGTAAACCTTCTCTGAACTGCTTCTAATGCATTTACATCCTTCCTTAAATAAGGAGACCAGTACTCTACACCGTACTCCAGATGTGGTCTCACCCATGCCCTGTATAACTGAAGCATAACCTCCCTACTTTTGCATTCAATTCCCCTTGCAATAAATGATAACATTCTATTAACTTTCCTAATTACTTGCCGAACCTGCATACTAACCTTTTGCGATTCATACACTAGGACACCCAGATCCCTCTGCATTGCAGAGCTCTGCAATCTCTCACCATTTAGATATGCTTCGTTTTATTCTTCCTGCCAAAATGGACATTTGCACATTTTCCCACATTATACTCCATTTGCCAGATCTTTGGCCACTCACTTAACCTATCTACAGCCCTTTGCAGCCCCCTAATCTCCTCTTCACAACTTACTTTCCTATCTATCTTTGTGTCATCAGCAAAGGTCAGGAGGGGAAATTCTGCCATGGGTTCTACCCTGATCATTATCCAGTGACCCACCCACTGGAAGTTGGGAGGGGAAAAATCAGCTTGGATTGCTATCCCTAATTATTATCTAGCACCCACTGCAGGGAGTCCATGTGTTGATGTGTCATAAAGGTCAGGATTGAGCTCAGCTGTGAAGCCCCATGATTGAATAAACTGCCATCACTCGCTGTCGGGGACCATACATTAATAATGACCACTGGGTAGCAGTACTAAAAGTCCCTGGTGCCTGTACAGCTTTAGCCCAACAAGAGTTCAATAAATGAAGGGGCCAACTCGGTAGAGAACAACTGATGAGGAAAATAATTGGACAGACACAAAGTTGTGACAGGAGTTGCTGACATCTTCCCATTCAGTCTCCACTGGACACACAGTCCAAGCAAGAATAGCAGCTCACCAATAATAGAATTATAGACGCAAAGCCAGCTCCTGACTCGGTGATGCAATGTGTTGATACATCACTGTGCTGTACTACTGGCCTGCCTGCCATGTCCTTTAATAATTTACTTTCTTGCCAAGTGCAATGAATTTCAACATAAGTTTCACTGGAGTTTTTACCTAGTCAAATGAACAGCTGTAATATAATTGTTGATTTCGTACAATTTTTGTTAAATTAATCCACAGTTCAGGACATCAAGATTCATAAGAGTTGGAGAAAGGTTGAGGTAAATCAAGAAATAATAATTTGGTACTACTAACTAGTCATTAGCAATTAGATAGTAATGTGCAAGCAAGGGCCTATTAAATTATGGAGAAGAACCATTTGTGTTACACCTAGATTTGAAATGTTGAAACCCAGAAAAGACACTTTGACCTTTCTGATTTCTCTCATGTCTGCCTTCTAACAGTGACTTTCAATCCTCTTTCTCCAGAAGCCTATCTCTTGATCCAATTTATATGGTTTGCTTCAATAACCTGGTAATTTATTGAACGTATCTGTGCCTTTCCTGAATTCCTTTATTCACTCCTAATTTTCATACTCTTTATGCTCTTGTTGGTGTTATTTAGATGAGCTTATACTTCATGCTTCTGAAAACCTCGTTAGATCATCTCAAATTTTTCTCTTTCCTAATGAGAACAAGTTTTACTTAACTTTCTCACTTAACTGTGGCTTTCTAAGTCCGGTTACCATCTTTTGTGCTTTACACTTCAGTCTCTCAAGACCAATATTATCCAGCTTATGGCATTGTAACTAACACCATACACTACCCCATGAGCTATTTTTTTTATCTTATTTCCTCAATAGGAAGCTAAATCATCTGTTATTTTCGGCTGTTTACCTTCAGCATTCATTCTCTTGTGCCACCTCCACTTCCTTCACCCCACCATTGGCAATCATGCCTTTGGCCATCTAGGTCCCCAAAACTCCCCCCCCTCTTATAAGACACTTCTTAAAACTTACTTCTTTGACAAAACATTTGGTCACCTGTCCTAATGACTCTGTCTCGCTATCAATTTTCATCTGATTACACCCCTGTGCAGCACCTTGGGCTGTTTTAGTGCATTAAAGGTGCTATATAAATAAAATTTATTATAGGCAGCAATCTCCACATGAAATTGAATCAAATGCTTTTTGGAAATTGATGTATAGAGCATCCACTACGTGGTTGGTTGGAAAATCTCCAGCAAGTTAGTTACGTATGGCCTTCCCTTGCTAATCCATGTCTGTTATCAAACTATACTTTCTTATGTGTTTACTCACTGCATTCTTTGTTATATCTCTGAAGATTTTCCCTACATTAAATTTAAACTAAGTGGTCTGCACTTTTAATGCTTGCCTTCTTAAAAGAGCACTGCTTTTGCAGTCGAAGGCCAAAGATGAAGAAGCTCCAGACTCTGAAATAGTATCCAACATACTCCACAAACAATACTTTATTCACAAGTATTTTTTTTTTACAGAAGTAGAACAAAATACTTTGTTTATTTTCTTATTGTATGTACAGAAAAGCAACCAAATTAATATGAAGTATGGGAACAGACAGTTCCAGAATGATCCAGTATTATGGGTGAAATCCAGGCAACATGGAGGTGAAACTCAATCATGTATGTTTACTGTGGGAGAGATTATGCTGGCATGAAACAAACCATCGTGAGAGACAGACGGGAGCCAAATGAGCATTCGCATCTGCCAGGGTGACGGTCAGTCCTGTGCCGATCTAGGAGTTCATAAAGCAGTCAAAATCACACTGTAAAAAGCTCTGCCTGACTCTTACTGAAGTCTTCCTGAAAGAGAGGTGGGATGGAAGGACAACATTAATCAGTACCATTTGTCTGGGTGCTATTAGGTTGTAAGTTTACTAGTTTGTAGTAAGCAATGACTAATTTCAATGCAGTATTAAGGTCCGATTCCACACATTTTAACGTTGGGCAATGGTGGAAAATGGGCAATGTTGAATTGACTGCCTGTTATATACAAGGCTGCCTGGGCATATAATGAATGACCAATTCAATATCACCCATTTTATACTCCTGCCTAAAGTTAAAATTATCCCCATTTACAATGCTAGTCTGCCAGTCCTCAGAAGCTAGAATTTTCAGCGGCTGCAAACATTTTTCTTTATTCATTCATGGGATTTGGGCGTCGTTGGCTAGGCCAGCATTTATTGCCCATCCCTAATTGCCCTTGAGAAGGTGGTGGTGAGCTTTTTGGACCGCTGAAGTCCATGTGGGGTAGGTACACCCATAATGCTGTTAGGAAGGGAATTCCAGGATTTTCACCCAGCGACAGTGAAGGAACGGCGACATAGTTCCAAGTCAGGATGGTGTGTGACTTGGAGGGGAACTTGCGGGTATTGGTGTTCCCATGCGTTTGCTGCCCTTGCCCTTCTAGTTGGTAGAGGTCGCAGGTTTGGAAGGTGCTGTCTAAGGAACCTTGGTGCGTTGCTGCAGTGCATCTTGTAGATGGTACACATTACTGCCACTGTGCATCGGTGGTGGAGGGAGTGAATGTTTAAGATGGTGGATGGGGTGCCAAACAAGCAGGCTGCTTTTTCCTAGATGGTGTCACGCTTCATGAGTGTTGTTGGAGCTGCACTCATTCAGGCAAGTGGAGAGTATACCACCACACTCCTGAATTGTGCCTTGTAGATGGACAGGCTTTGGGGAGTCAGGAGGTGAGTCACTCACCGCAGGATTCCTAGCCTCTGACCTGCTCTTGTAGCCACAATATTTATATGGCTACTCCAGTTCAGTTTCTGGTCAATGGTAACCCCTAGGATGTTGATCGTGGGGGATTCAGTGCTCGTAATGCCATTGAATGTCAAGGGGAGATGGTGAGATTCTCTCTAGTTGGAGATGTTCATTGCCTGGTGCGAATGTTACTAGCCACTTATCAGCCCAAGCCTGGATATTGTCCAGGTCTTGCTGCATTTCTACACGGACTGCTTCAGTATCTGAGGAGTCATGAATGGTGCCGAACATTGTGCAATCATCAGCGAACATCCCCACTTCGGACCTTATGATTGAAGGAAGGTCAGTTGAAGATGGTTGGGCCTAGGACACTATCCTGAGGAACTCCTGCAGTAACGTCCTGGAGCTCAGATGATTGACCTCCAACAACCACAACCTTTGCACTAGTTATGACTCTAACCAACAGAAAGCTTTCCCCTGATTCCCATTGACTTCAGTTTTGCTAGGGTTCCTTGATGCTGTACTCGGTCAAATGCTGACTTGATGTCAAGGGCAGTCACTCTCACCTCACCTCTTGAGTTCAGCTCTTCTGTCCATGTTTAAACCAAGGTTGTAATGAGGTCAGGAGCTGAGTGGCTCTGGCGGAGCCCAAACTGAGCATCACTGAGCAGGTTATTGCTAAGCAAGTGTCGCTTGATAGCACTGTCGACACCTTCCATCACTTTACTGATGATAGAGAGCAGGCTGATAGGGCGGTAATTGACCGGGTTGGACTTATCCTGCTTTTTATGTACAGGACACACCTGGGCAATTTTCCACATTGCTGGGTAGACGTAGGTGTTGTAGCTGTACTGGAACAGCTTGACTAGGGGCGCGGCAAATTCTGGAGCACAGGTCTTCAGTATTATTGCTGCAATATTGTCAGGGCCCATAGCCTTTGCAATATCCAGTGCCTTCAGTCATTTCTTGATATCACGCAAAGTGAATCGAATTGGCTGAAGTCTGGGGACTTCAGGAGGAGGCCGAGATCAACTCGGCACTTCTTGGCTGAAGATTGTTGCAAATTCATCAGCCTTATCTGTCGCACTGATGCACTGATGTTCTGGGCTTTGCCATCATTAAGGATGGGGATATTTGTAGAGCCATCTCCTCCAGTTGGTTGTTTAATTGTCCACCACCATTCACGGCTGGATGTGGCAGGACTGCAGAGCTTAGGTCTAATCCGTTGGTTATGGGATCACTTATGTCTATCGCATGCTGCTTGTGCAGTTTGGCATGCAAGTAGTCCTGTATTGTAGCTTCACCAGGTTGGCACCTCACTTTGAGGTCTGTCTGGTGCTGCTCCTGGCATGCCCTCCTGCATTCTTCATTGAACCAGGGTTGGTCTCCTGGCTTGATGGTAATGGTAGAGTGGGGGATATGCCGGGCCATGAGTTTACAGATTGTGGTTGAGTACAATTCTGCTGCTGATGATGGCCCACAGCGCCTCATGGATGCCCAATTTTGCATTGCTTGACCTGTTCAAAATCTATCCCATTTAGCACTGTGGTAGTGCCACACAACACGAAGGAGGGTATCCTCAATGTGAAGGCGAGACTTCGTCTCCACAAGGACTGTGCGGTGGTCATTCCTATCAATACTGTCATGGCCAGATGTATCTGTGGCAGGCAGATTGGTGAGGACAAGGTCAAGTATGTTTTTCCCTCTTGTTGGTTCCCTCACCACCAGCCGCATATCCAGTCTAGCAGCTATGTCCTTTTGGACTCGGCCAGCAGTGGTGCTACCGAGCCACTCTTGGTGATGGACATTGAAGTCCCCCACCCAGAGTACATTTTGCGTCCTTGCCACCCTCAGTGCTTCCTCCTAATGGTGATCAACATGGAGGAGTACTGATTCATCAGCTGATGGAGGGCAGTAGGTGATAATCAGCAGGAGGTTTCCTTGCCCATGTTTGACCTGATGCCATGAGACTTCATGGGGTTTGGAGTCCATGTTGAGGACTCCCAGGGCAGCTCCCTCCCGACTGTATACCACTATGCCGCCACCTCTGGGTCTGTCCTTCTGGTGGGACAGGGCTTACCCGAGGATGGTGATGGCAGTGTCTGGGACATTGTCTGTAAGGTATGATTCGATGAGTATGACTCTGTCAGGCTGTTGTTTGACTAGTCTGTGGGAAAGCTCTCCAACTGACCAATCTGAAACGAGGAATTAAGAGGGCTAAAAGGGGTCATGAAATATCTTTAGCAAACAGGGTTAAGGAAAATCCCAAAGCCTTTTATTCATATATAAGGAGAAAGAGGGTAACTAGAGAAAGGATTGGCCCACTAAAGGACAAAGGAGGAATGTTATGCTTGGACTCAGAGAAAACGGGTGAGATTCTAAACGAGTACTTTGCATCGGTATTCACCGAGGAGAGGGACATGACGGATGTTGAGGTTAGGAACAGATGTTTGATTACTCTAGGTCAAGTCGGCATAAGGAGGGAGGAAGTGTTGGGTATTCTAAAGGGCATTAAGGTGGACAAGTCCCCAGGTCCGGATGGGATCTATCCCAGGTTACTGAGGGAAGCGAGAGAGGAAATAGCTGGGGCCTTAACAGATATCTTTGCAGCATCCTTAAACACGGGTGAGGTCCCGGAGGACTGGAGAATTGCTAATGTTGTCCCCTTGTTTAAGAAGGGTAGCAGGGATAATCCAGGTAATTATAGACCGGTGAGCCTGACGTCAGTGGTAGGGAAGCTGCTGGAGAAGATACTGAGGGATAGGATCTATTCCCATTTGGAAGAAAATGGGCTCATCAGTGATAGGCAACATGGTTTTGTGCAGGGAAGGTCATATCTTACCAACTTAATAGAATTCTTTGAGGAAGTGACAAAGTTGATTGATGAGGGAAGGGCTGTCGATGTCATATACATGGACTTCAGTAAGGCGTTTGATAAGGTTCCCCATGGCAGGCTGATGGAGAAAGTGAAGGCGCTTGGGGTCCAAGGTGTACTAGCTAGATGGATAAAGAACTGGCTGGGCAACAGGAGACAGAGAGTAGCAGTAGAGGGGAGTTTCTCAAAATGGAGACGTGTGACCAGTGGTGTTCCACAGGGATCCGTGCTGGGACCACTGTTGTTTGTGATATACATTAATGATTTGGAGGAAAGTATAGGTGGACTGATTAGCAAGTTTGCAGACGACACTAAGATTGGTGGAGTAGCAGATAGTGAAGGGGACTGTCAGAGAATACAGCAGAATATAGATAGATTAGAGAGTTGGGCAGAGAAATGGCAGATGGAGTTCAATCAGGGCAAATGCGAGGTGATGCATTTTGGAAGATCCAATTCAAGAGTGAACTATACAGTAAATGGAAAAGTCCTGGGGAAAATTGATGTCCAGAGAGATTTGGGTGTTCAGGTCCACTGTTCCCTGAAGGTGGCAACGCAGGTCAATAGAGTGGTCAAGAAGGCATACGGCATGCTTTCCTTCATCGGACGGGGCATTGAGTACAAGAGTTGGCAGGTCATGTTACAGTTGTATAGGACTTTGGTTCGGCCACATTTGGAATACTGCGTACAGTTCTGGTCGCCACATTATCAAAAGGATGTGGATGCTTTGGAGAGGGTGCAGAGGAGGTTCACCAGGATGTTGCCTGGTATGGAGGGCGCTAGCTATGAAGAGAGGTTGAGTAGATTAGGATTATTTTCATTAGAAAGACGGAGGTTGAGGGGGGACCTGATTGAGGTGTACAAAATCATGAGAGGTATAGACAGAGTGGACAGCAAGAGGCTTTTTCCCAGAGTGGGGGTTTCAATTACTAGAGGACACGAGTTCAAAGTGAAAGGGGAAATGTTTAGGGGGGATATGCGTGGAAAGTTCTTTACGCAGAGGGTGGTGGGCACCTGGAACGCGTTGCCAGCGGAGGTGGTAGACGCGGGCACGATGGAGTCTTTTAAGATGTATCTAGACAGATACATGAATGGGCAGGAAGAAAAGAGATATAGAACCTAAGAAAATAGGCGACATGTTTAGAGAGAGGATCTGGATCGGCGCAGGCTTGGAGGGCCGAAGGGCCTGTTCCTGTGCTGTAATTATCTTTGTTGTTCTTTTTTTTTTAGGCACAAGCTTTTTTTT
This sequence comes from Heterodontus francisci, assembly GCF_036365525.1. Taxonomy (NCBI): domain Eukaryota; kingdom Metazoa; phylum Chordata; class Chondrichthyes; order Heterodontiformes; family Heterodontidae; genus Heterodontus; species Heterodontus francisci. Next base: position 195,452,701 of record NC_090372.1, on the reverse strand, counting down.
TTAGGCACAAGTCTCCAGATGTTAGTAAGGAGGACTTTGCAGGGTCGATAGGGCTGGGTTTACCATTGTCGTTTCCGGTGCTAAGGTCGATGCCGGGTGGTCTGTCTGGTTTCATTGACTTCGCAGTGGTTAGATACAACTGAGTGGCTTGCTGGGCCATTTCAGAGAGCATTTAGGAATCAATCACATTGCTGTGGGTCTGGAGAAACATGAAGGCCAGACCACGTAAGGACAGCAGATTTCCTTCCCGAAAGGACATTAGTGAACCAGATGGGTTTTTACAACAATCGACAATGGTTTCGTGTCCATCATTAGACTAGCTTTAAATTCCAGATTTATTAATTGAATTTAAATTCCACCTACTTAAAAATAAGTCTCAGAGAAATACCCTGGGTTTCTGGGTTACTAGTCCAGTGACAATACCACAACGCCATCGCCTTCCTACCTTTAAAGCTTTAGGCATTCAACTAACGTAAAAGGTTATTTTAAAAAGAAAGTTCCTAAATGGACGGCAGATGGAATGCAAGCAGAGGAAATGTTCTAAAATATTTTGGGGATAATTTCGACTTTGGTAGGTCGTATAAAATAGATGACAGCAAATCAGCAGCCAGTTTTACATCTCTCCCGATTTCCACTTCCATGTTTTAAACTATCAACCAAGGTCAAAATTACTTCCTTTAAGCTTAAAAAAAGCACAAAGATAGGAAGTCGAGTCAAAGCAGAGAGGAATAATAATGGAAGTTATAATAAACATGGAATAGGGAAGAGAGAATAGGAGGAGGAAAAAGCGATGACCAGGTGAGCACAAGAATATTTGTCTCCTTTAACTTGATGTAATATTCGGAATTTGTATTTAATTGATCACTCTAGGGTTAATATTCCTGTATTAATATAATTCTTGTGTCCGAGATGCTTTATAACTAATATTAATGCTTAATTCAGTATCATAGTGTTGAATACAAACAAAAGTGGTTAATCCAGGGAGATGGAAATTTCCCTGCATCTGTCAGCAGATTAATAAGAATTAAAATACTCAAAAATTTTAAACTATCTCTCCAGGAACTTAAAAATGAAAATCCAAACAATTGCATTAAATAGCACAAAATTGAAGAAGTATTTATGTGTTTTTATAAAGTTTGCATATTTGCTTAAAAATAATTAGGAAACAGTTGACTTAGGTCTGTAAAGAGAACTGTCAAAGATTTAGCACAGTTTTTCATTTCTGGTGGGCATTTTGTGTGTTCAGCTAATGTAACACGTGTATTAATAATATTTTGCTGAAAAACGCTTTATCTCCAAGTTAAAATGAAAATACATGTGGTTTTGAATGCTTTATTTTCAAATGGAAAATTTGTTGCATTATCCAGGAATATCTGGTTCTGATGTATTACTAAATTTTGGAGAAAAACAATTCCATATTTAAACAAAGTTATCGAAAGCACGTGGCTGTGAAAGTGTTAAATGTTCTGAGAGTGACCCAGCTCCATAATTTTGGCTACTTATAAATAACTGATACTTATCACAAATTCTTTCACCACAAAGCAAATAAAATAGGTTCTAATTATGAAATAATACCAATTATTTATTGAATAAAAGAAAAGTACCAGTGATCAGTAAGAAGTGAACATTAGGCTACTTTTGAGGACTTAACACAACAGAACCACAAGCAATTCTGGGAAGAGTGTTGTCTTTGTGAAGCTAAAACAATTAAAATATATTCTTAAGAGGCATATATGAGATCAGTCTTACATAACTAGGACTATTTATAGACAAAGACTATATATTCTGTGTCAACATCAAATTTGCAACAGACTGCAGTAGTCATCAGAATTAAATAAAATCAAACACTTAGGATTTCTACCTACATGTCGACATTGAAACTCAAACTGAAGTGGAAGAAACCTCAGAAAAATCGGTTGATTGCGTCACCTTAAGTGGGACAGGACAGGATCTGGATGTTCAGTAAGAACACAATCAATAATCAGATTAACATTTCTTTTTGCTTACTGAAGAGGAGATCTCAGTGTTTCCTTTCAGCACTCTGTGCCAGCTGAACCTGTACGATGTACAGGAGAGAAACAAAGGGGGCTGAACTGTCATGGCGTCTCAAAAGCAGCCACCTTGTACCAAAGCTCAATAAAAGATGATAATCAAGCGTCCCATATCAGGAATGACATGGTTTAGGTGCAAAACCCATGCACCCTCCAGTGTACCTCAATAGTATGCCTAGATGCTTAACCTCAGAACAGTACTTCGAACTGCAGCATTGTGAATTCCCACACCAACGGGTTGGATTTCATCCAATGGGCTGAGAGTTGAGGGGCGCGGGGCATTAAGTGGTGAGGGAAGGCAGGGGGTGGGACTGTTGCTTTCCCGACGCCTTGGAATTGTACCAGGGGGCGGGAAAGGTCATGGATGGCCTGCCTGCCCAGAGGCCAATTGAGGAACTTTAGTGGCCACTTAAAGACATCTTCCGGCCACCACTGGTGTTTTACCAGCAGCCAGGGGTTGGGGGGGGTGGGGTGTGGGGGGAGAGAGGCCTCTGCCATGTGGTGAGACTGCTTTGGAAAAGCTGGCAGCCTCCCTTTGGGTTTGGCGGGGGGGGGGCGCTCCTGATTGGGCACCCCGTGGCCCACGGAGGCCACCCCCCCCCATCTCGGCGGCAAGGGCCAACCCCACTGAAAGAACCCCACACCCCTGTCCGCTATCCCCTCGCCGAAGCCTGGCTGAGACTGACCCCAAGCATCTGTGTTCTGAGGCCTCCTTCATGGCTGCCGCTCCAGGCCTCCTGCAGTACCATCAGTAGCCACCGCTGCCTTCTGATTGGCTGGCAGTTCTATTACCTGTCCACCGTTGAATTTGGCTGGGAGGTCTGACAAATGGCAGTTGCAGGGTCAGCCCTGCTGGCATCCGGCCAGTTGCCGGGACAACCACGGCCGAAATAAAATCCAGTCCCAACCTCTCGGAATCTGATTGCTGGCTTACTCTCAGTATTAGTGCTGAATTATGATAATTTTTTACAATGGACTGGTTTTGACCATTAGGATCCGAGTTGGACTGTCCAAACTATTTTCACTTAAGACCCTCGCATTCATGGCAGGAAAGGGACCATCATCCCACCAATCTAGGTTGGATTCAAGCCCAGAACTCTGTGTCTAGTGTAGTGACGTAACTATGTATTTTCCAATAAAGGTGAGAGAAATATTTTCCTTATAACTAAAAAAACATTGAACAGTGCTAGACAAGGAATGGCAGATCAAAATTGTCCCAACCATGCATTTTGACATTAAGTTCAGAAGAACATCTTCTTCTTCAGTGTGACAAGAAAGACCAGATTAGAAGTAACCTAAAGCTTTCCCACAGACTTAATTACCGTCCTCACTTCACTGCCTGTGCTCATTCTTTTGTGAAATGTCAGGGCTATAGATAGAGCTATAAAAGTACTGTTAATCTATTATCCTCTGCATTTTGTAGTCAACAGAGAAGCAAAGGATTTCAAGTGCTGAAACTCTGTTTGGTGTTGGATCCAAGACGAAATGCCTGCACTGGTATGAGCTATTGATCAGACCCTTGAGGCAATCAGATCATAGCCTTACTTGTAACCCTAAGCAGAAATCAGCAATAACAGGCTCTCAATTATTTTTTCCTAGGCAGGATTTGAATGTGATTCTTCCAGTGGAGAACAGTGTATTCAAACAAAGCACAGGTGAGCAGTGAAAGAATGCAAAGCACTTAAGACCAATATTTATGCTACAATTTAACGCATTCAACATTCTAACTGTGTGGCTCTGGCAAGTTATTGATTAATAATTGTGTACGGATTATTATTGCTTGTTAAATTCACTATCACTGCCTGGGCTTCTTCTGGATAACTCAGATAGGGAAAATCTCAAGGACAGCCAAAAGATTGGGCCAGGGCTATACAATTGTTTTATCTTTTAGTGGACAAGAGGTATGTGGGATCCCTACACAGTGAGTTAACAATCTTAGATGTGTGTTGGCAGGGGAGGGGTGGGGGGGGGGGGGGGGTGGCATCTTGGTAGGTTCTTAAAGGGTAGACCAGGAACCTCTCCAGAGGATGGGAAGGCAAGTCAGTAGCACATTCTGCTTTTTAGCATCCAGATTTGGATTGGACAGAGGATAACAGAGGACAGCATGTGGCAGAGTGAGTCCTATAAGGTAAGGGCGAAATATAAGTATAAGTGAAGTGCATGGTACCTTGTTAAATAATCCAATGGCTGACTAAATACTTCCAAATGTTTTTATGACATACTCCAAAGGTGTTCCCTTCTGGGCTGAAATAATTTCCTTGAAATATTTTCCAAGAGTCCAGCACCAAACCCCCATGGCTAATCATCAGCAGGTATCTTGGTGACAACTGCATTACACAGGAACACAGTGTGAAAGTCACATTGATACTGTGAAATGACAAAAATCATTGAAAGAATAGCAACATCAGCCTGTAGGAACAGGAGCAGATGGAGTCACACGGCTATTACAAAATACTGATGTAGTTAATTTTAGCACTAGAATTAATACTGAGAAGCCTTTCTATACCGTTTTTCCAATACTAAAATGAATAAAAAATAAAAGGTTGTGTTTTTAAAATTTTGACTTTACAATATACTCAGACCTGCCACGTTTCTGGGTTATCTCCTTTGAGTGTTTTGTATCCAGTTCCGTCCAGTCCCAAAAAAGTGTATGTACAAATTCTTCTCATCTAATCTTTATTTCTTCCTACTTCGAAACCGTTCAGAGATTATTTTTTGAGCTAAGAATTGCATCAATTACAGATGTTGAAGGGACACATTTTCTAAAGCCGTTAAAATAAAAGTTACACCGCCAAGATCAGATCACGTTTTCTACAACATTCATGGAGACCGGTAGAATTAAGAGTGTTGGAGCTACGAGGAGTCTCTGGTTGTCTTTCACTGTGGAAGTGCCTTCAGGATTGCGTTCACCTCCTCAGCTACTGCTGTTAACGCAAACTCAAACTGCTCCTGTAGATGATAAACCAGTGCAGTTAGAACAGATTGTCCTTTTATTTATGCGCAATATGGGTTTAAACATGTTAACCATTGAGACAAAACCTATTGCTTTAAACCATAAACCCATTAAGAGAACCTGGGAATTGATGCAGTTAACTTTTGTTGTCCTCCAATCTCTCCACCTCCTCTGCTCCTCTTTTGAAGGCACTGACTCTTGTCAGAGTCCATTTTGAGCAAATCTCTGGTACCTTGTCCAAATGTGTGAGTGTAAACAGAGACCATCAGGAGGATAATCAAACACAAATGGCACTATAAGCCAGCATGATCCTATTCTCACTCACCAATGACCCCACATGCAGCAGAGGTCACTGGACGGCAAGCAATGGTGGGAACTCAGGCTGAATTTTCCCACATCCCAAAGGCATTCAGACCAATTACAATATCCCAACTAGTAAACTGACTGAAATTAGTTAACACAGACCAGTGTTCAAAATTGAATCTGTCTGAGCTGTATGAATGGAATGCACTACCTGAAAGGGTGGTGGAGGCAGATTAAAAAATGCTGGGCTATAGGGAAAGAGCTGGGGCGTGGGACTAATCCAATAGCTCTTTCAGAGAGCCCTCACTGCATGATAGAGTCATAGAGAGTTACAGCACTGAAACAGGCCCTTCGACCCACCGAGTCTGTGCTGACCATCAACCACCCAATTATACTAATCCTGCATTAATCCCATATTCCCTACCACATCCCCATCTTCCCTCAATTCTCCTACCACCTACCTACACTAGGGGCAATTTACAATGGCCAATTTACCTATCAACCTACTAGTCTTTGGCTGTGGGAGGAAACCGGAGCACCCGGCGGAAATCCACGCGGTCACAGGGAGAAATGCAAACTCCGCACAGGCAGTACCCAGAATCGAACCCGGGTCACTGGAGCTGTGAGGCTGCAGGTGCTAACCACTGTGTTACCCTATGATGGACCTTCTTCTATGCTTATACCCCCCTGGCACTACATACTAAGAAACCAGGGAGCTCCTCTATTGTTGCCAATGGGAATATGTCTTCCAAATTTGCTTAGAGAACATGGGGGAGTCAAGATGGTGATTTTAAGGAGTCTGTTACGGAGCCTGGTCATGTCACACTTATAACTGTTACTACATACTTTAAAAAAAACATAACTTAGACATTTTGTGTATCAAACTGCAAAACAATTTGCAATCCCACACCTGATATCAAAGGCAATGCAGGAGAAGCAGATGATTGTGATAAGAAACATAGGAAATAGGAGCAGAAGTAGGCCATTCAGACCCTCAGGCCTCTCCACCATTCAGCTAGATCATGGCTGATCTTCTACCTCAACGCCATTTCCCTGCACTATCCCAATATTCCTTGATATCTTTAATGTCTAGAAATTTATCGATCTCTGTAATGAACATATTCAATGACTGAATCTCCACAGCCCTCTGGGGTAGAGAATTCCAAAGATTCACCACCCTCTGTGAGAAGAAATTCCTCCTCATCTCAGTCCTAAATGGCCTGCCTTTTATTCTGAGACTGTGCCCCAGGTTCTAGACCCCACCGAGCCAGGGGAAACATCCTTCCTGCCTCTACTCTGTCAAGCCCTGTAAGAATTTTCTATGCTTCAATGAGATCACCTCTCATTCTTCTAAAGTCTAGAGAATAGAGTCCCAGTCTCCTCAATCTCTCCTCATAGGACAATCCTGCCCTCCCAGAGATCAGTCTAATGAACCTTCGTTGCACTCCCTCTGTGACAAGTATATCCTTCTTTAGGTAAGGAGACCAAAACTGTACACAATACACCAAGGCTCTATACAATTGCAGCAAGACTTATTACTCCTGTACTCAAATCCTCTTGCAATAAAGGACAACATGCCTTCTTAATTGCTTGCTGCACCTGCAAGTTAGATTTCAGTGACTTATGAACAAGGCACCCAGGTCCCTTTGGACATCAACACTTGCCAATCTCTCACAATTTAAGAAATACTCTGCATTTCTGTTTTTCCTACCCAAGTGGCTAATGTCATATTTTCCACATTACATTCCACCTGCCATGTTCTTGTCCACTCAATTAGCCTGTCTAAATCCCCTTGAAGTCTCTTTGCATCCTCACAACTCACATTCCCATCTAGTTTTGTGACAACAGAAAACTTGGAAATATTACATTAGGTCCCCAAATCCAAATCATTGATATAGATTGTGTATAGCTGGGGCCCAAGTACTGATCCTTGCGGTACCCCTCTAATCACAGCCTGCCAAACCGAGAATGACCCATTTATTCCTACTCTCTGTTTTCTGTCCGTTAACCAATTCTCAATCCATGGCAGTAAATTACCCCAATCCCTTGTGCTCTAATTTTGCTTACAAACCTCCTGTGTGGGACCTTATCGAAAGCCTTCTGAAAACCCATACATCACATCCACTGGGCTCTCCCCCTTATCTATTCTGCTAGTTACATCCACAAAAAGCTCCAACAGGTTTGTCAAACATGGGACGGAATTTTAAGCCCCCTGCAGGAGCAAGCTAGAAGCAGTGGGTGATTGCGTAAAATTGAGTGGAAGGTGGGGGTGCCGTTCCTGTTGCCTTCCCACTTCCGCTGCAATTTTACCAGTGGCGGCGGAGGTGACAAACTGCCTGCCCACCCCAGGCCAATTAATTACCACTTAACAGCCTCCTCCCACTGCTGCTGGTATATTACCAGTGGCTGGCAGTTCAGTAGCTCAGAAGGCCACCCAGTAAAACCAGGGCACCTCCTTGTAGGCTGTGTCAGGGGGGCCCCGTGGCACAAGCTGTCCCCACTGGAGCACCTCCCCATCCCCACCTCGAGTGACACCCCCAGCCGATTGTCTCTGGTGAGGCCCCATACACTTTACTTGTATTCCGGGGCTTCGTCCATGTTGCCGATCCTGACTGGGTGCAGTCCCAGCAGTGGTCACCACTCCCAGTGGCGCTGTTGCAACGGAAGAGCTGCCGGCCTGCTGATTGACTGACAGAGCTGGTAGGTGGGACCTCCTGCCTCAGAGGTGCGTAAGTCCCGCCCAAAGCCAATTAAGGGCCTGGGCCACATAAAATTACGGTGTGGCTTCCAGGTCCCGTGAAGGTGGGCTCGCCAACGATTTTTGTTTGCCAGCAGGCGAGGCCTCCGGCCCAATGTAAAGTACAGGCCATGATTTCCCTTTCATAAATCCATGTTGACTCTGCCCAATCCTACCTTTATTTTATAAGTGTTCAGTTGTCACATCCTTTATAATGGATTCCAGCATTTTCCCTCCTACTGATGTCAGGCTAACAGGTCTGTCGTTCTCCATTTTTTCTCTCTCTCCTTTCCTAAATAGTGGGGTAACATTTTCCACCTTCCAATCTGCAGGAACCGTTCCAGAATCTATAGAGTTTTGGAAGATAACCACCAATGCATCCACTATCTCCATAGCTACCTCCTTCAACATTCTGGGATGTAGATCATTAGGTCTAAGGGAATTATCAACGTTCAGACCCATTAATTTCCCCAGTACTACTTTTTTACGAATACTAATTTCTTTCAGTTCCTCATTCTCACTAGTCCCTTGGTTCTCTAGTATTCCTGGGGGGTTTTCTGTATCTTCCTCTGTGAAGACAGACACAAAGTATTTGTTTAGTTTCTCTGCCATTTCCTTATGCCCCATTATAAATTCCCCTGCCTGTAGTGGGCCCACATTTACCTTTGATAATCTTTTCCTTCTTACATACCTAAAATAACTTTTGCAGTCTGTTTTTATGATCCTTGCTTACAACAGTGCCTTAGAAGTGTTCAAAATGACGAGGGGTCTGGACAGAGTAGATAGGGAGAAACTGTTCCTGTTGATGGAAGGATCAAGAACCAGAGGACACCAATTTAAGGTGATTAGCAAAAGAAGCAACGGTGACATTAGGAAAAACTTCTTTAAGTAGCGAGTGTTTAGGATCTGGAACACACTGCCTGAGAGTGTAGTGAAGGCAAATTTAATCTGAATTATCTGAAGAGAAAATGTTTGCAGGACGATCGGGGAAAGGTGAGAGAGTGGGACTAGGTGAGTCGCTCTTGCAGAAAGCCAGCACAGACACAACGGGCCGAATGGCCTCTTTCTGTGCTGTAACCAGTTCTATGATTCTATGATCAAAGGGCGTTGGGAATACAAAGCAGCAGGACTTTGGAGCAGCAGGTAACGTGAGAGCAGATCCGACAGCAGCAAATACACAACATTGCAAAACCACATTAAAAGTATCCCCATGAGCTCCATCCAGTGGCTGGGGATCCAGGCTTGCACTGCCCATGGTTGGATGGTTGGAGCGGCAGGAAAAGGAACCAGTGGTATTCAGAGACAAAAATGGCGTTGGTGTCCTTTGACCCCAATTTTCATGCGCGTAATGATGCTCCTGCCTGTTTTGATGGGAGTTAACAGGCTGCAGATCTGCCCAAATATTGACATGGCATCAATGCTGTGGTAAGTCAGCGCGATTACCCGCTATTTGATTTTAGTCCTACTATTGACCTGTTTTTAAGTGCATATGGGATGGTGGCAACATGAAAATTGCGCCATTTAGTTTCCTTTCTAACTCTCATTCTCTCTCTAATAATGCATTGGGTATATTTATTTAGTGTCAGAAAGTTTCCATTCTCACCTTCGTGACATGGTATATTCTGCCCTCTTGCTCATATCATCTTTGGTTCCCAGCTTTTCCCTCTTATTTTGTCCAAGTACAGCCTAACCTTTTGGTTCAAATCACAGGCCCATGTGAAACTGGGGCCTGGGTTTTAGCCTGGAAGTGAGTTCCGTGCAGGGGCACTGTTTTGAAAGCAGGAACATGGCAGAAGAGTTTTCCCAAAGCAGGACTCCTTTAAATTGTTTTCTATCGGGTTCTGCCCACAGGCAGCCTGATTGGCAGGATGGAGGCCTGTTGGGTGAGGAAGCCTGCAGTTGAAGAGATCAGGTAAGTGAAGTGTGGGAGTGATTGTGGTGTTGGTGGGGTGGGGGATGTTCCTGATTGCAGGGGGGGAGGTGGGGGGTAATGTCCAATGGTGGTTAGGGGTGCGGTTCCAATTGTAGTGTGTGGGGAGGTGGTGATCAGGGGTGCAATGATGGTCAGAGGAAGATGGTGCTCGGGGTTGGGGGAACAGCAGATGGTGGAAGCAGCAGACAGATTTCGGGCTGGGGCGATGGGTTTCTGGGTGGCTTGTCGAGTCTGGAAGACGCACTCCTGCTCCCCCGGCCCACAAGCAGTGCTGTAAAGGCACATCCCGCATGGATTCAGCCCTTCTCACCTTCTTTCAGCTGCTGGGTTTCCTGAGGTTTGGGAAACCCATTTGTCATGTTATAAATAGAATGACTGTGAAAATGAAAGCATGCAGCCTCATTATATTTAAATGACCAACCCACCTCCCGTGAGCAGATCGGTCGCCCAATCTATTATACTATTTAGTTTCCTTGTTAACTCTCTCTCTCTAATAATGCATTTGGTATATTTATTTAGTGCCATGATATATGCTCATCCCGCCTCTGTTAAAACTGGAAGTGGGTGGGTTCAAGGCGGGTTGGGTTCCTGCTTCAGATTTTTTGAATTTTTACCTCTGACCCAACCTATTTCTGGTAGTTAAGATTCAACCCTGTGTCTAATAGTCTGCTGTGGGATCAGGGTGCCAGAATCCGCTCTGGTAGATGAGAGAGGGACCCCACAGAATACAAGATAAAGAAAATAAAAACATTAGAACAGAGAAGGTTAAGGAGAGATGTAATACAGGGGTTCAAAATTATGAGGGTTTTTGATAGAATAAATAAGGAGAAACTATTTCCACCAGCAGGCGGGGCCAAATGGTCTCCTTCTGTGCTGTATGATTCTATTTCAAACACGTGGAGACATAATGATGAAGGAAGTCATTTTTCATAGGGACGAGATTCCAGTTCTGACAAAGGCTCCAACCCTGAAACATTAACCTGCCTTTTCTCTTTTCGGACTGTGCATTTCCAAAATTTCTGGTTTTCATTTCAGTTTTTATAGGGATTGAGATAATGTACTAATCATTTGACTTGCTGCTCAAACAATGTCAAATATGGTAGACTTGATAATTAAATGTTAGATGTTTAATTTAAAAAAATTATCAATACATTTGACACGAGTTTATCCAGGCAATGGTAATAACAGGGATGGTTAATAAATGACACTGTTACCATATCTTACCTTCTAGTTTGCTACAGGACTTGCCATAATTGGCATTTCAAACCTGACTTTTATCCACAGATTTAAATGACTTTGAAGTCCTTTTACTCCTTATTTATATTCAGTGATGTGAGTGCATGGTTTGTTTAGACCCATCCAAAAGAAAACTCTCCTGAGAGAATCTCCCGCTGGTCTGTAATTAGATATTTGCAATTCACCATGTGTCTGAATAAATGAATTGGAGTGTGTGAGAAGGCATGTTGTTGCCTAGCAGCAGTTAGAGGACGTTTCTGCAGTGATTAGGATTCTTGTACTTGGGTACATGACTCAGAGTGCAAGGATTCTACCCTTTTGGTCAGTTCAGTCGCTTCCACCCGAGAGACCATGTCTTCAGTTCTCCTTCGTGATCGGTTTAACTCCAGTGTAATAATGCATAGCAAGCACTGAGAAAGTGAGAATGATTCAGATCCCAGAATGATCGAAAGGTTTGTTACATCTGATTTCCTCTTTTTTTTTTCTCCTATCCCGCTCCGCTGAAAGAGCTGACTCCTTGCTGGGGTACGGTTCCGCTAGCACCAGTAAGCCCTCCAGCACTGAATGTCCAAGTGGCATTCTTCACATGAGTTTAGATAGACTGCGGTAGGGCCAGTGGTGTCATCGTAGCCAAACCCTGATCCCAATCTCACCCAACCCTCACCTGTAATTTGCAGCAGGGATCCCTGGGCTGTGATGGGAGTGGGAACTCAATCTGATTTTTTTTGGTCTTTCCCAATCTGAGGGTCCAACCAGAACCTGGGGCCTTCTGGTTCCACCTAATACTTTCACTTACTGAGCCACCGGAGGAAGTGGATCTGCACTTATAAAGGGGGAAAGAATGCAAAAACATAAGATAGCAGGAAATAAGGCAGGGCCATTCTGCCTAATAAACCTGTTCCATTCACAGATTGTGGACAATCTTATTATGTGTTCTATCCCATTAATTTAATCCTGTGAAGTAAGGTTTTGCATAAATACTCTCTCCTCCTCCAGGGTAATGAAATAGGGATCCATCTCTTCACAGCTTGTCCTCAACTTGATTTGACTCTTCTCCATCCGCTCTTCCCTCCCCAGGAGCAGAGGAACCATCAGGTCTCATGGAGTGATAAAAGAAAAATGACAAATTCTGGAATTTGGAAATTAAAAAGCTCAGAAAATACTCAAAATGTTTAGGGCAATACCCTGACACCGATTATGCACTTCTGATTAAAAATCCTGCCAGAAGCAGCAGCCTGTCTTTCTTTTTCTCATGCTGACTAATTTGCTGCACATTTTCTGTTTTCACTTCAGTTTAGCTTACCTTTGTCTGAACCATCATTGGTCTCTGATCTCTCAAATGTTCCAGGGTAGCAGCTATATCAATCTCCTTAGCACCTGCAAAACAAACGACAAACTGCAGTGACGTCAAAGTGCAGCACCATTCCTGCAAAGGCTGTCAATCTCACTGGATCGGATTCTGCTCCTTCTCAAATTCAAGATTAGTTTTCACTCAAAAGACTGGAAATCACTGGCCAAATACGTGCTTTAGATAATCCAGTGTTTGTTATTAGAATTTCAATGAATTATGATGGTGGGCATTGCTATGTCCACATAAACTCCAGTCCCACAACCAATGTGGTTGGCCCTCCAAAGCGGCCAAGCAAGCAGCACACTGTTATCACCAGGGGAGGCGGTAGCCTGGTGGTATTGTCACTGGACTAGTAACCCAGAGACCCAGGTATTTCTCTGGGGACATGGGTTCAAATCCCACCACAGCAGAAGGTGGAACTTGAAATCAATTATTAAATCTGGAATTAAAAGCTAGTCTAATGATGGCCATGAAACTATTGTCGATTGTTGTAAAAACCCATCTGGTTCACTAATGTCCTTTAGGGAAGGAAATCAGCTGTCCTTACCTGGTCTGGCCTACATGTTTCTCCAGACCCACAGCAATGTGATTGACTCTGAAATGGCCGAGCAAGCCACTCAGTTGTATCTAACCACTACAAAGTCAATAAAAAGGAATGAAACTGGACGGACCACCCAGCATCGACCAAGGCACCGGAAACGACAACGGCAAACCCAGCTCTGTCGACCCTGCAAAGTCCTCCTTACTAACATCTGGGGGCTTGTGCCAAAGTTGGGAGAGCTGTCCCACACACTAGTCAAGCAACAGCCTGACATAGTCATACTCATGGAATCATAACTTACAATGTCCCAGACACTGCCATCACTATCCCCGGGTAAGTCCTGTACCACCGGCAGGACAAACCCACCAGAGATGGCGGGACAGTGGTAAACAGTAGGGAGGGAATTGCCCTGGGAGTCCTCAAAATCGACTGGACCCCATGAAGTCTCATGGCATCAGATCAAATATGGACAAGGAAACCTCCTGCTGATTACCACCTACCGCCCTTCCTCAGCTGATGAGTCAGTACTCCTCCATGTTGAACAGCACTTGGAGGAAGCACTGAGGGTGGCGAGGGCACAAAATGTACTCTGGGTGGGGACTTCAATGTCCATCACCAAGAGTGGCTCGGTAGCACCACTACTGACCGAGTCCTAAAGGACATATCTGCTAGACTGGGTATGCGACAGATGGTGAGGGAACCAACAAGAGGGGAAAACATACTTGACCTCGTCCTCACCAATCTGCCTGCCACATATGCATCTGTCCATGATAGTATTGGTAGGAGTGACCACTGCACAGTGCTTGTGGAGACGAAGTCCCGCCTTCACATTGAGGATACCCTCCATCGTGTTGTGTGGCACGACCACCGTGCTAAATGGGATAGATTTCGAACAGATCTTGCAATGCAAAACTGGGCATCCATGAGGCGCTGTGGGCCATCAGCAGCAGCAGAATGGTATTCAACCACAATCTGTAGCCTCATGACCCGGCATATCCCCCACTCTACCATAACCATCAAGCCAGGAGACCAACCCTGGTTCAGTGAAGAGGGCATGCCAGGAGCAGCACCAGGCATACCTCAAAATGAAGTGTCAACCTGGTGAAGCTACAACACAGGACTATCTGCGTGCCAAACTGCGTAAGCTCTGCAGTCCTGCCACATCCAGCCGTGAATGGTGGTGGACAATTAAACAACTAACTGGAGGAGGTGGCTCCACAAATATTGCCATCCTCAATGATGGGGGAGCCCAGCACATCAGTGAGAAAGAAAAGGCTGAAGCATTTGCAACAATCTTCAGCCAGAAGTGCCGAGCTGATGATCCATCTCGGCCTCCTCCTGAAGTCCCCAGCATCACAGATGCCAGACTTCAGCCAATTCGATTCACTCCACGTGATATCAAGAAACGACTGAAGGCACTGGATACTGCAAAAGCTATGGGCCCTGTCAATATTCCGGAAATAGCACTGAAGACCTGTGCTCCAGAACTTGCCGCGCCCCTATGCAAGCTGTTCCAGTACAGCTACAACACTGGCATCTACCCTGCAATGTGGAAAATTGCCCAGGTATGTCCTGCAGACATAAAGTCCAACCCGGCCAATTACCGCCCTATCAGCCTACTCTCAATCATCAGTAAAGTGATGGAAGCTGTCATCAACAGTGTCATCAAGGGGCACTTGCTTAGCAACAACATGCTCAGTGACACTCAGTTTGGGTTCCGCCAGGGCCACTCAGCTCCTGAACTCATTGCAGCCTTGGTTCAAAAATGGACAAAAGAGCTGAACTCAAGAGGTGAGGTGAGAGTGACTGCCCTTGACATTAAGGCAGCATTTGACCGAATACGGCATCAAGGAGCCCCAGCAAAACTGAGGTCAATGGGAATCGGGGGGAAACCCTCCGCTGGCTGGAGTCATACCTAGTGCAAAGGAAGATGGTTATGGTTGTTAGAGGTCAATCATCTGAGCTCCAGGACATCACTGCAGGAGATCCTCAGGGTAGTGTCCGAGGCCCAACCATCTTCAGCTGCTTCATCAATGACTTCCTTCAATCATTAGGTCAGAAGTGGGGATGTTCGCTGATGATTGCACAATGTTCAGCACCATTCGTGACTCCTCAGATACTGAAACAGTCCATGTAGAAATGCAGCATGACCTGGACAATATCCAGGCTTGGGCTGATAAGTGGCAAGTAACATTCGCTCCACACAAGTGCCAGGCAATGACCATCTCCAACAAGAGAGAATCTAACCATCTCCCCTTGACATTCAACGGCATTACCATCGCTGAATCCCCCACTATCAAAATCTCGGGGCTACCATTGACCAGAAACTGAACTGGAGTAGCCATATAAATACTGTGGCTACAAGAGCAGGTCAGAGGCTAGGAATCCTGAGGCGAGTAACTCACCTCCTGACTCCCCAAAGCCTGTCCACCATCTACAAGGCACAAGTCAGGAGTGTGATGGAATACTCTCCACTTGCCTGGATGAGTGTAGCTCCGACAACACTCAAGAAGCTCAACACCATCCAGGACAAAGCTGCCCACTTGATTGGCACCCCATCTACAAACATTCACTCCCTCCATCACCGACACACAGTGGCAGCAGTGTGTACCATCTACAAGATGCACTGCAGCAATGCACCAAGGTTCCTTAGACAGCACCTTCCAAACCTGTGACCTCTACCAACTAGAAGGACAAGGGCAGCAAATGCATGGGAACACCACCACCTGCAAGTTCCCCTCCAAGTCACACACCATCCTGACTTGGAACTGTATCGCCGTTCCTTCACTGTCGCTGGGTCAAAATCCTGGAACTCCCTTCCTAACAGCATTGTGGGTATACCTACCCCAAATGGACTGCAGCGGTTCAAGAAGGCAGTTCACCACCACCTTCTCAAGGGCAATTAGGGATGGACAATAAATGCTGGCCTGGCCAGCGATGCCCACATCCCTTGAATGAATAAAAAAAAAATCTCCTTCGGGATGGGCATTAAATACCAGGCTTGCCAGCGATACCCCACATCCTGAGAATGCTTTCCTTTAAACTTTAGTCCTAGGCGTTCAAAATGTTGTCCTTCCAAACTTGCATTACTTAAGGAGTTTTTTGAGCTGTACAGCCCTTGAAATAGTGAAATTTGTCACTGGGTGGTGGGAGTAGTTTGAAGCAATAAATTAAGAGCATTGTATAGTTTTATGTGTGATTTCCCCCCCCCACCTCCCAAACAATGTATGAGTGCCAATAAGCCTAACAATCCTGGATAATCCTGGCAGTAAATTACTGAAAAAAATGAGAAGCATGCTTGCTTTATACAACAGCTCTTTGAATGAGGCAGACCATGTAGGAAGAGTTAGATTCTGGTGTTGAGTCCATTGTTGTGCAAACTGCAGCCAATCTATTAGGAGAACCACTAATGCTGCATTCCAAGAGCTTCACATTGATGGTGATTAATCAATAATTATTAGTGTTACAGTAATCGCATTGTTGAATCCCTAAAGCCTCCTTCTCAACTCATGTCCTATTACCTTTTTGTTCTAATTGTTGCCCAAATCACATATTAATGAAAACCTGAATGGGAATAACTCACTGAGCATTTACCTAATTACTGCAAATATATCAGTTATCTCTTCTTCGGTCATTTAAAAAAAAACTACACTTTACATAAATATTCATTAAAAATAAACTTCCTGCCCTGGTGGTGTGTGTTTTGCCGGCTGTGCAAGTTCCGAGCATTGTGCACTTAACTGCCCTCATAGCATTTCTGTTAAGTTGAAAATGGTCGGTATTTTCAGTGACAGAATAGAGGGTGTTAAGATCCCACGCTGCAGTCTTTGAGAGATTCAGCCATGTGACCTGAATAAATACAAATACATTAACAGTTTCTGGGTCATTATGCCAAGGCAAAGAGTGTGCAAGTGGCAAGTCAAGGACTGATAAACACATTTTATTTGTGGTTGCCAATGTGAGTGATGTTTCAGACATCCAAAGACTGATTTTAATTCCCGGTGGGAGTTGTGCATGCTAGGGATGGGGTTAGGGGAGGAGGCGGTCAGCAAACCATCTGGTCCTCCGCAGGGGAAGGCCAGGGAGATATGAACTACTGAGCTTTGTCTACGTAGGCCCCTTGTCACTCTCCCAACCGACCCAGTGGGAAGCAGTAGCTAACTGGTGAGTGGGAGGGGGTTTTTGGGTGGCAGGAAGGTGCTGAAGAATGTTTCCAGCACTCAAGTAAGTTTACTGGGGGATGGGGGGGGGGGGCATCACTGTTTGGGGAAGGAGACAGAATCTCTAGTCAGGGGTGAGCCAAGGTTTCCTTGTGGGGCCCAGAGGAGCATTCACTAACAATCAAATTAATTTTTCTGAGGCTTTTAGGCACCAGGTTGTCACTGTAAATCCTGACTATCTTCAAGTTACCAGAAATGTCATGAGGGCAAGTAATGTGCGGAACTTGCACAGCAGGTTGTATTTGCCATAATCAGGAAGGACTGGTGCAGAGGGGTAAGCTGTCCATTTTAACTGCTTGCCCGCCTATCCGGCCGGATTCGATCGGGTATGCAGGGTCAAAAGTCAGTCCTCTAGCGTCAATAAAGCACTTGGACATCATGAAAGGTATAGTAATACTTGCAGAATAAACCTCCCTCCACTCAGGAACTTACTGAGTCAGAGCAACATTTCTATTTTCTACGCTTGTTATTACTGTGCCCTCTCTGAGCGAAATTGTCAATTTAGTGCCAGCTTTGTGCTGCGAAGGAATGTAAACCAGAAACTGGACTGAGACTCTCCCAACTCATTCCACATAGGAATCACATAGCCAGGAGACCTCCAATGCAACTGTATAAGCTGAATTTGAGCCCAGGTCTCCCAGAGGTGCAAATGACCCTGAAACATTTGAATTTAAAAGCAAAAAACCTCATCAACAAATAATAAGTGTGGTAGTGCTTCTATCGCTTCTGAATCTGGACTTCCAAAGCTCCAAATAGAAGGTAATGAACAGTTGATCAGTACATTTGATGGTTGGACCATATCTTGTTCATATTTTTAGAGCACTTAAGACACGCTGCCATTCTGTGATTGCAGTTTCTGTGTTCTACAGCGGATGCCGCATTTTATACCCTCAGGGGCATTGCTAAAGTACGCAGATTAAAAGGAGTGAATCTCTTGGATTCAAGATAAGGGAGACCAAATATCCTATCTAATTCATCCTTTCATTAAAACACTATGATTTCCCTAATATAGCATCTAACTGCTCAAGAGATTCTCCCTCCAAGGCCCTGTCCAGAAGACCATTCCAGGTGTTGGCCCCCTTTCTTTCACATTTTCTTAAGACAGAGGAGTCCAAGACTTTTTCTACCTTTTCAATATCAACTTGCATTATCTCGTAACTTTAACACAGACAATGATCCCAGGTGTTTCACAGATACATGAGGAAATCCCATAATGCACTCCTCTGATAGTTAGCTGCGGGGGGGAGGGGGAGCATTCTTCATCTAGCGTTACTGGGCTAGCAGAGTTAAGATATAGATCAGATATCTAATCGAATGGAGGATCAAGGGCTGGGCTGACTGGCCTACTCCTCTTCCTATATTTCCGAGCTAGATAGACAGACAAGTTCTTTCCCTTTATGATGTGGGGCATGCTACCAGTGTCTGCTATAATGAATACTTCTTTGTAGTAAATCATCTTGTTTGTTAACTATTTTTATTCACTCTCATTATTCATCCAATACGGGCATTGCTGATTCATTATTTTCTTGTGGTTCCATCATGAGTGTGCCAGCTTGGCTCAGTTAGTATCACTCTTATTTGGTTCAACAACCACACCAAGTCTGAGTAGATACTTTCCCCAGGGAAGCTGCGCTGTTGCCATCCTTTTGATGGAATGTTACGTCAAAGTTGCATTTAACCACTGGAGCCACTATGTGAACAGAAGCGAGTTCTCCTACTACTCTATTAAACAGTATTCCTTCAAAGGGTACCACTACAAAAAAACAGATGAACTGGTCATTTACTGTGTTGCTGCTCATGTTATGTTGCTGCTGCAGAATGGCTGCTGTATTTGTCCACACAACACCAGACATTGCATTTCGGAAATGATTTTGAGATGCTTTGATGATGTGATAAGGTACAAAATAAATACAAACATTTCTTCCTTTTATGAGTACATTATTATTATATGGGTGTGGCAACTATTACTCAGTGGGTAGCACTCTCACCTCTGTGTCAGAAGGTTGTTGGTAAAGTCCCACTCCAGGGACTTGGGGCACAATGGAGGTTAACACTCCAACACAGTAGCTGAGGGAGTGCCGCACTGTTGAAGGTGCCGTCTTTCAAATGAGGCCATTAAACTGAGGCCCCGTCTGCCCTCACAGGTAAAAGGTACCTTAGTACTATTTTGAGAAAGAGGAGGGGAGTCCTGGCCAATATTTAACCCGCAACCAACATCACTAAAACAGATGATCTGGTCATTATAACATTGCTGTTCGTGGAGCTTGTTGTGTGCAAATTGGCTGCTGTGTCTTCTACAACTATCCTTCAAAAAGTAATTCATTGGCTGTAAAGCGCTTTGGGACATCCTGAAGTCAGGAAAGACACTATATAAATGCAATAAAAACAAGAAATGCTGGAAATACTCAGCAGGTCTGGCAGCATCTGTGGAGAGAGAAGCAGAGTTAATGTTTCAGGTCAGTGACCCTTCTTCAGAACTGGCAAATATTAGAAATGTGAAAGGTTATAAGCAAGTAAAGCGGGGGTGGGGCAAGAGATAACAAAGGAGAAGGTGTAGATAGGACAAGGTCACAGAATAGCTGACCAGAAGGTCATGGAGCAAAGGCAAACAATATGTTAATGGTGTGTTGAAAGACAAAGCATTAGTACAGATAGGGTGTTAACGGACTGAAAATCGAACAGCTGCAAGTACAAACATGAAAAAAGACTGTGGGTAAGCAAACTGAACAAACTAAGATGAGATAAAATAAAATAAACACAAAAAAAATTAAAAAAGGAAAAAGAAAATAAAAACTAAAAATGAAAGTAAAATGGGAGGCCCGTCACGCTCTGAAATTATTGAACTCAATGTTCAGTCCAGCAGGCTGTAGTGTACCTAATCGGTAAATGAGATGCTGTTCCTCGAGCTTGCATTGATGTTCACTGGAACACTGCAGCAATCCCAGGACAGAGATGTGAGCATGGGGGAGTGTTGAAATGGCAAGCAACCGGAAGCTCGGGGTCCTGCTTTCGGACTGAGCGCAGGTGTTCCGCAAAGTGGTCACTCAGTCTGCGTTTGGTCTCCCCAATGTAGAGGAGACCACACTGTGAGCAGTGAATACAATATACTACATTGAAAGACGTACAAGTAAATCGTTGCTTCACCTGAAAGGAGTGTTTGGGGCCTGGGATAGTGAGGAGAGAGGAGGTAAATGGGCAGGTATTACACCTCCTGCAATTGCAGGGGAAGGTGCCATGGGAAGGGGATGAGGTGGTGGGGGTAATGGAGGAATGAAACCTTGTCCCCTTCCCATGTCACCTTCCCCTGCAATCGCAGGAGGTGTAATACCTGCACATTTACCTCCTCCTCTGAATCTTGTTTGTTGCATCAGTAGATGCACCTTCTCAATAGCAATAAATGCAGGCCTGGCCAGCGATGCTCACATCCCATGAATGAATAAGGAAAAAGGTAGAGCAGCACCCTATGTGAAACAGGGGTGCAGGCTGAAACCCAGCCTCTCTATGGACCAACCCACTGAGGCAAAGCACTGCACCCAGAGGGCCATCATCATTTTTACTCTTACCATGTTCACTGTATTGAGAATCATAGGGCTGGATTCTCCCGGTTGGGTCGCGATGCCGATGTCGGGCTCAATTCAGGTCGGGAACCCGGACAGGCCGTGGCAGGACATTGGGCGGCTTCCCAGAAGCCCAGTCCAATTAAGGACGGCGGGCGGACCAGGTAAGCGGGAAGCCCAATCCAAGGGTCTACAGCGATGTCAGGTCGGAAGCCCCATCAGGAGAGATGGGCAAAGCCGAGGCAGGCAGGTGGGGGCAAGGGCGCCTCAGTTGCCTGCAGAGAAGTCAATAAATAAAGAGGCCCAAAGCTGGTCGGGGTGGAGGCAATACCCCTCCACTGGAGTAGCGATTGATGAGGTTGTGGCCTTTGATCCCCGTGGACCCCGTCAGTGGGTCTCTGGCTCCGATGGCCACCTGGCCTGCTGCCAGGAAGCTGCCTCCAATGAGCTGCTGGCCTCCGCACATGGTGGTGGTGGGGTGTCACTCCCACAGTGTGAAAATACCAGCACCGTCGCAAAATAGCCTCTAAGTGGGGTCTCAATTGCCTTAATTGGCCACCAGCCTCCATGAAGAGAGCAGCCAATCCTGGTCCCCATCCGTCCCTGGGAAATTCAATAAAAGCGAGAAGGTGATGGGGAGCTGTCTCAATGTGGCCTTGCTAAATTTTCCTGGCCCTCCTGCCTCCAACCCCATCTCATTAGGGCAGGGAAATTTCAGCCTATAGGATCATGCAATATGGAAGGAGGCTGTTCAGCCTGCCATGCCACTGCTGGCTCTTTGAAAGAGTTATCCTATTAGTCCCACTGCCCCTGTTCTTTCTCACTATCCCTGCACACTTTTGCCCCTACAAGTATCTATCCAATTCCCATTTGAAAGTTAGGACTGAATCTGCACCCACAGCATTTTAGGCAGTGCATTTCAGAGCATTCTTGCATTTAACAGTAAGCATTTAATAGGATGAAGCAGCTGGAATACCTTAAAATGCAGTATAATTAATTATAATGTTTTATATGTTTTTTCAAAAAAAACTTTGCTAAGCAAAATACTTGATGCCAGAAAATATATCACAGTATTAACATGGAGTGGCTTTTAGACAACATGAATGGCTGACACAAAGAGTCTTGACAGAACTCACATTTCTGCAAAAATCAAATCCAATTATTAGATCTAAGGCAGTGACTCCTGAACACTTATATTTTAGCTGTAAGGATTAGCAGACTAGCTTCGCGGGTCACTGATGGCAAAATTCCACCAGAGGAGCCTGATGCAATGTTTGTTCGAGCAGTTTCCTGCTAAATTGGGAATGTTTTCTCCATTGGCCAAACTTTATCCTGAACAATGAACCCAAGCAAACTTCCTGCTACTAGAAGTCAGTGCACGTCCTGTTGAGTGGAAATTAAAAGCTTAGAAATTCATTGACGCCATGCCAATGATACAGACATGGTACCTGAGCATTCAATATGCCATCGGGCGCGTCATATAGGCTAAAGAATGGGATCCAGGACCCACACCTGATACAGGCCCTTTGCATTTCCCTCTTTTAGAAACTCCTTCCCGAAGCAGGGCAGCAGTGAATACAGCTGGTTCCAGCCCTGGTCCAAATGTGGCCTAACCTGTCATCCTTAAAAGGACTGCTGGCGGCCACCACTGAAAAAAGGATGTTTTGTAAAGTAATACTTGCCACAGCCGGGATCGCTTCCTGACGAAGGTGTCAGGTGTCCGCAGCAGGCTTCTGCAGCTTACCAGTCCAATTTCGATCAAGCCTCAGACCTACCTGTTCATTCCCGGTGCCTAATTCACACTAGCAGGTCTGCGCTGACTAATTTCCGATCACTGAGGTATTACCATGATAAATTCCAAGAGGAAATAAAACGCTTACAAAATGCAAACTATTCATTTTAATTGGACTAATTTACAGGGATGGTATATCTGTTGAGGGGCTTCAGTGGAGAATTTGGGGTTGTTCTCCTTGGAGAAGAGAATGTTGAGAGGAGATTTGGTAGAGCTGTTCAAAATCATGAGAGGTCTAGACTTCATCGATAGAGAGAAATTGTTCCCATTGGCGGAAAGATCGAGCACTCGAGGACACCGAGTTAAGGTGGCTGGCAAAAGAAGATTGGCAAAAGAACATGAGGAAAAACTTTTTTATGCAGCAAGTGGTTAGGATCTGGAATGCACTGGTGGAGGTAGATTCAACTGTGGCTTTCAAAGTTGGGTAAACACCTGAAGAGAAAAAATTTGCAGGGCTGGGAGGATAGGGCAGGGGAGTGGGACTAGCTGAGATACTCTTGCAGAGAGCTGGCACAGATATGATGGGCTGAATGGTCTCCTTCTGTGCTGGAAGCATCTTGAACCTGCCTCCACCACACTCACAGAATCACAGAATAATACAGTGCAGAAGAGGCCCGTCGGCCCATCAAGTCTGCCCCGATGCATTAAAACACCTGACCTGTCTACCTAATCCCATTTGCCAGCACTTGGCCCAAAGCCTTGAATGTTATGACGTGCCAAGTGCTCAAGTACTTTTTAAAGGATGTGAGGCAACCTGCCTCTACCACCCTCCCAGGCAGGGCATTCCAGACCGTCACCACCCTCTGGGTAAAAAAGTTCTTCCTCAAATCCCCCTTAAACCTCACCTTAAACTTGTGACCCCTCGTCACTGACCCTTCAACTAAGGGGAACAGCTGCTCCCTATCCACCCTGTCCATGCCCCTCATAATCTTGTACACCTCGATCAGGTCACCCCTCAGTCTTCTCTGCTCCAGTGAAAACAACCCAAGCCTATCCAACCTCTCTTCATAGCTTAAATGTTCCATCCCAGGCAACATCCTGGTGAATCGTCTCTGCACCCCCTCCAATGCAATCACATCCTTCCTATAATGTGGCGACCAGAATTGCACACAGTACTCCAACTGTGGCCTTACCAAAGTTCTATACAACTCCAACATGACCTCCCTGCTTTTGTAATCTATGCCTCGATTGATAAAGGCAAGTGTCCCATATGCCTTTTTCACCACCCTATTAACCTGCCCTCCTGCCTTCAGGGATCTATGGACAAACACGCCAAGGTCCCTTTGTTCCTCGGAACTTCCCAGTGTCAGGCCATTCATTAGAATTAGAATATTATATTACAGCGCAGTACAGGCCCTTCGGCCCTCGATGTTGCGCCGATCATCTGACCTACACTATTCCATTTACATCCATATGTCTATCCAATGACCACTTAAATGCCCTTAAAGTTGGCGAGTCTACTACTGTTGCAGGCAGGGCGTTCCACGCCCCTACTACTCTCTGCGTAAAGAAACTACCTCTGACATCTGTCCTATATCTTTCACCCCTCAACTTAAAGCTATGTCCCCTCGTGTTTGCCATCCTCATCCGAGGAAAAAGACTCTCACTATCCACCCTATCTAACCCTCTGATTATCTTGTATGTCTCTATTAAGTCACCTCTCCTCCTCCTTCTCTCTAACGAAAACAACACCAAGTCCCTCAGCCTTTCCTCGTAAGACCTTCCTTCCATACCAGGCAACATCCTAGTAAATCTCCTCTGCACCCTTTCCAAAGCTTCGACATCCTTCCTATAATGCGGTGACCAGAACTGCACGCAATACTCCAGGTGCGGCCTCACCAGAGTTTTGTACAGCTGCATCATGACCCCGTGGCTCTGAAACTCGATCCCCCTACTAATAAAGGCTAACACACCATATGCCTTCTTAACAGCCCTATTAACCTGGGTAGCAACTTTCAGGGATTTATGTACCTGGATACCAAGATCTCTCTGCTCATCTACACTACCAAGAATCTTCCCATTAGCCCAGTACTCTGCATTGCTGTTACTCCTTCCAAAGTGAATCACCTCACACTTCTCCGCATTAAACTCCATTTGCCATCTCTCAGCCCAGCTCTGCAGCCTATCTATGTCCCTCTGTACCCTACAACACCCTTCGACACTATCCACAACTCCACCGACCTTCGTGTCATCCGCAAATTTACTAACCCACCCTTCTACACCCTCATCCAGGTCGTTTATAAAAATGACAAACAGCAGTGGCCCCAAAACAGAACCTTGCGGTACACCACTAGTAACTAAACTCCAGGATGAACATTTGCCATCAACCACCACCCTCTGTCTTCTTTCAGCTAGCCAATTTCTGATCCAAAGCTCTAAATCACCTTCAACCCCATACTTGCGTATTTTCTGCAATAGCCTACCGTGGGGAACCTTATCAAACGCCTTACTGAAATCCATATACACCACATCCACGGCTTTACCCTCATCCACCTGTTTGGTCACCTTCTCGAAAAACTCAATAAGGTTTGTGAGGCACGACCTACCTTGTCATGTCACATTACTCCTTCCAAAGTGTATCACCTCACACTTTTCAGCGTTAAATTCCATCTGCCACTTTTCTGCCCATTTGACCATCCCGTCTATATCTTCCTGTAACCTAAGACACTCCACCTCACTGTTAACCACTTGGCCAATCTTTGTGTCATCCACAAACTTACTGATCCTTCCCTCCACTTAGTCATCTATGTCATTTATATAAATGACAAACAATAGGGGACCCAGCACAGACTCTCAGGCAGTGCATTTCAGATCTTAACCACTTGCTGTGTGAAAAAGTTTTTCCTCATTTCTCCATTTCTTCTTTTGCCAATTACCTTAAATCTGTGCCCTCTTGTTTTCGATCCTTCCACCAATCGCAACAGTTTTTCTCTATCTACTCTGTCCAGACCCCTCTTGATTTTGAATACCTCCATTAAATCTCCTCAACCTTCTCTTCAAGAAAAACAGTCCCAACTTCTTCAATCTATCCATGTAACTGAATTTCCTCATCCCTGGACTCACATGATCCACCTGGACCACTTCATTCCCAAGAACCAGGTCTAGCTGTGTCTCCTTTCTTGTTGGACTGGAAACTGGACTGGATTTTGTGCAGCTGGTGGAGCTCCCGGCGCCAGGCAAAAAACGTGGTGGGAACCCCGCTTCTGCCTTTTCGAGCCCCCTCTGGCACAATCCTCTGTTGTTCAGAAGCGAAGTTTCCGTCGCTGGGATCTCCATTCCTTTGAAGGTGGGGATCCTGACTCCAAGAGCTGCCGGCCTATCACAGATCCTCGTTGATCCCCGTCTTTAAAGAGATGGAGATCCCAGCGCCAGAAACTTTGCTTCCGGAACAATGGAGGATCACGCTGGTGGAGGCTTGAAAAGGCAGAGGAGGCACCCCTCCCGCCATTGGTTAAATCCCAGCGGCGGGGGGTGGGGGTGAAGAGGCCCTTAAGTGGCCATTAATACACCACTTAAGGGCCTCAATTGGCCTCTGGGCAGAAAGGCCGTCGTTGGCCTATCCTGCCCCCGGCAAAATCACTTGGTGACGGTGAGGCGACGGGCCCTCCATGCCTCCGCCTCCCATCGCGATTCTATAGGCTTCATCCCCCACCTCCGACCCTGGCTCGGGGGGGCCCATAAAATCCAGCCCAGACTGCTGTAGAAAATTATCCAGAACACACTCTAGGAACTCTTGCCCCTCTCTGCCCTTTACATTGCTACTATCTCAGTCTATATTCGGATAATTAAAGTCCTCTATTATAGCCACTCTATAATTCCTGCACCTCTCTGTAATTTTCTCGCAAATTTATTCCTCTACATCTTTCCCACTAATTGGTGGCCTACAGACTACATCGAGCAATGTAATTACACCTTTTTTATTCCACAGCTCCAGCCAAATATATTCTGTCCTTCACCTTCCAGGACATCCTCTATCTCTAGCACTGCAATATTCTCCTCAATCAACACTTCCACCCTTTTCCTTCCTTTCCTATCTTTCCTGAACACCTTGCATCCAGGAATATTTAACACCCAGTCCTGCCCTTTTTTGAGCCTACAACATCATACTTCCACATGGCTACCTGCACCTGCAGCTCACCAACCTTATTTGCCACGCCCTGCACAGTCACATACATGCACAGTAACCCTAATTTAGACTTTATTACTTCCCTTCTTACTCTGACCCCACCTAATACTTTACTATTTCCTACTGTTGGGCAATATGTCTCTCCCAATTCTCTGTGCACCTTGGTGTTCCTCTCTTGTACTATCTCCTGGTTCCCATGCCCCTGCCAAGTTAGTTTAAAACCTCCCCAATAGCACTAGCAAATTGCCCCGCAAAGAATTTTGCCCCAGCTGTGCTGAGGTGCAATCCGTCTGGCCTGTACAGGTCCCATCTCCTCCAGAACTGGTCCCAGTGTCCCAGGAATCTAAAGCCCTCCCTACTGCACCAGCTTTCCAGCCATGCATTCATCTGCTCTATCCTCCTATTTCTATAGCACTTGCGCATTGACCTCAAAGTTGGGTGTGCGCCTCCAGGCCCCAAAGGAAAGCTTAGGCCTCCTCTGCTGCAGACTTCCCACTCTTTCCGAATGTGAGATCCATCCACCCTCTACAAGGCAACCCCCTGAAATCAATCCCACCACTTACCTGTATTGGTGAGTGACCTTCACACCATGAGGCTTCTACTGCCTCCTCCTGACTTAAAGGGATTTAGAGGAAGCTCAGGAGTTAAAATGGCTTGGCCATCATCTCACCATGCTACCCACCCACTCAAAACCCACTCAGAATTAAAATTGAGACCAAAGTCTGAACATAAACATTTTTGATCCTAAAAGCAGGCGAACCATAACTTTAACACTTAATTTCCCAAACGATCAAATTAAATATTTTTTAATTAGGATGCTTCCTTCATCTCTATAACCCCATGTTCATATCAGCAGGTTCAGGATTTGATTTTTTGTGGTCTATGCACTGCCATTACCCCTCTTGACCCTTCCCTCATTGTTATTATTTCTTTTAGATCAAACGTTGATCGTGCTTGGTTTATCTACATAACTACTCTTTTACTCTGTAACAGACATTGCGTTCTTTGATCTAAAATATTTAACTTGTCTTGCCTTCTGTCCTACTTAGTCCTTTGCCAGCGTGAAAGCTGCAGAAATTTCCACTTTCTTTGCAGCTGCCCTGGGTTTAATTACAGATCTTAAGCTCCCCTGTTTTTGTTACAGAAACTACAAGGTTAAAAGAGTTATTCCCTTATGTTCGTCTGCAACGACAAGCTTCTCAGACCAAATGTTTGTCAACATAAATTTATACTTTCAGCCTCAGTGCTCTCTTCACTATTAATATCGTTCCTACAGTGTTAGTAAAGCAAAGGTCATTCTCAATGTCCCACACTTGTGCATCACAATCTTTTGTTAAAAAAGAAATGGCAAGAGAGATTTAGGTGTCCACAACTTCAGCTTTTGATCAGTAGATGAACACTAGATCTTTTCTTATGCCTCAAACCTTTTTAACCTAGACAATTAGAGTCTTGGCCTTAGAAACCAGGCAGATTTCTTTCAACACAAAGTCTTTGCTTGCCTCTTCAGTATGACAGCCTGGGAAAGACCCAGTTCAGCAGGGGGTTTAGATGCTCATTCTGCCCTTTGATCTTTCCATTCAAAGAAGTGACAAACCTTCAGGTCAGAGGGTTTCAAACCATATACACGACAGGCAAAAGGAGAGGAGGTCAATGGTGAAATAGCAGGGTGGGGGGTAGGGTGACCAATTTGGAGAAATCTTTCTTCATTCCTTCTGCCTAGTTTCACATGACTTCCTTTGCGTTTTGCAAGTACTAACCCCATGCTTTGAAATGTAGTTTGACATTGTATGGTATATTGAGGTAAATAAATGACATTCTATGTACCACCTAAAAATAAAGTCAACGCCATTCTGCAAAACCGTTTTAAGGCGCAAGAACCACAAGAATCTCAAGATGCTAACTCATTTTCCAAACAAGTGTAATGCCGGAGACATTTCTTTCCTATCCTCATAAAGTAACAGCCTCAACAATATACTTATATAGCTCCTTTCATGACCTCAGGATGTCCCAAAGTGCTTTATAGCCAATGAAGTGTAGTCGCCGTGGAGAAATGCAGATTCCACAAACAGCAATATGGTAATGACCAGATAATCTGTTTGAGTGATGTTGGTTTGAGAGATAAATATTGGGCAGTACACCACAAGAGCCACCGGCTCATTTTCGAATAGTACCGAGGGACCTTTTACATCCTCCTGAGAGGGCAGGTGGGGCCTCAGTTTATCACTTGGGGTGACTTTTCCTGTAGATGACCTTGTTTTTTCAGTCAGCATTTTAACTAACTAAGCCTCAGCTGCCACGTTATGTACAGCCAATCGGTCACCATCTAAAGGAGAAAGATGGGTTAATGTATCAGGTGGACTCTTCAGCAGGACCTGATTGGATCTGGTAAAGTGTGTACCTGGAACATGTCAACCTTATTTGACCATTTCTTTGTTCTGTTCATCTCTTGGGAGAGTCCAACCTCTGAGCACCACTCTTTCACTTTTCCATTTGTAGTTGGGTGCCGGTCTCTGTAAGCTTGCTGGGCACTGATGTGAAATACAGAGAGCAGACTGATAGATGTGCTTATCTTGCTGCTGTAACTGGCTTGAGAGCTGCCGGCCTCTGGTCGGCTGCAGTCCTCCAATGTGAAAGCAGGTTTTCTGGGTCAGTTGCTGCTTGACCTGCTGTGCTTTTCTTTATTTACCACCATGCTGCATTCTGATTGGAAGCAAAGACTATATTAATAGATTTTTTTCTTATATAAGTGCACAGTGCTGAGTGGAAAGCAGGCTACTTGAAACCCATTGTCCACATTTCTGGTACTTTGAAAAGGCTTCCAAGGCAAGCCAGTGAAAGGACTGTGGGAGCTGAAAGATAATTGACACAGCATGATGATCTTGTACTTAAATGTCACATGGCCTGTCTTCTAACTGTCTCCCCTCTTTCAGTACACATGGACCCTTCTGTTATGCAGCCATTTTTCTTTTATTGGTAAAACCTTTCCTTTGTTATTATTAATTACACTCAACCATTATCTGCAGTGCACAGCCTTTATTTTGGAATGAACTGACTCAGTAATCACTTTAGCAGTGCAAATAACCAATTCAGCGAAGGGCACAATCTGTTTTTAATGTATTCTCATGTAGGCCGTCTCTTGAATGTGAGTGCCTACGGTCTCCAGGGCAACAAGACCACCACCAGCACCCCACACACATACACACACACATCAACATGCTAGCAAATAACAAAAGAAGCCATCGAATCTCACCTTTGGCCATCCTATTCAGTACCATATCAATCAGAATGTAGGTCCCACATCTTCCAGCGCCATCACTGTCAACAATAAGAGAGGGAAGGTTGGAAAAAAATCATCGCTATCAGCACTGTGCCATTCAGACCCATAAGACAGCTGCTGTCAAATCTTTTACTTCTAACTCGTATGGGGAAAATCTCTACCAGACTCTCAATCAGCTGTTCATCAGGAAACCTCTACTGTTCTTCAGTAGGGGGTGATCTGTAGAAATCGCACCCGCTCCCCACCCCTTTTTTAATTAAATAAAACTCACAAAGAAAATGTACTTGCCTGCAGTGAACAATTATCGGACATGAGCGTCCCCTGTAGCACTTGTTTACCTTTCTGTAATAAAACAGAAGAGATTCCATTCAAACACCGTACCGCCTGTGCTGTCAATGCAAATTTGGAATATTAACACTAGGCGACATTGAGGTTCATCACCATCAAACAACTGAATTACACATGTTAAGATTTTTTTTGTGTGTGTTTGTGTCTGTCTGCATTTTCTACAGAAATGCACTTTGTCCTCACCCTAGCCAAGTAATGGAATGAAAAAAAAACACAGCAATTAGTGATACCAACCAGCCTTCAGCTCAAGAGAGAAACCATCATGCAAACCATTAGCAAGCAAAAGTCAAAGGTCGTTAGAGGCCAAGGAAAGGTTTTTTTCCCGCATTGTTCCCTGCTGCAAAGTCACAGTTTCCAATGATCACTTTTGTGACTATGCAACTGGGCTCATATTACTAGCTGCAACATCACAAAAATGACACTGGCAACTGTTAATGAGCTGTCAACATAAGAGTTTGTCCATTTACAGAGCGAGCACTGTTAGTAAATTCTGTGGCACACAGCAAGAAAATAAGTCAGGCTAGGGTAATATTTAGCATAATTTCAAATTTAAAAGAGTACTTCACACATTGATGTTAATTTTTGCTCTGGTGTAAATTTGTTCCCTCTGGGCACAAGGAATAAATTAATTAGGCATATCAACTGTATATCTATCTGCAGTCAGAAAACGCTGCCCCATTGTGTCCATCGGACTTCTTCAACCTGATATTACTTCTTATTTGACAATCAATGATGCACCACGAACCAAAGCCAGTTCAATCAATTTCAAAGCCAAATGCTTCGGCATGTTGACACTCAATGTTTACAGGATCACTGCCAGTTGAAACCTGCATTTCTCTAGTGATATTAGTAATGCCTCAAAGCTCCTTAGATTTGATAAGACTTGTCAGGGGATGTTAAACAAAACACTCTGTGGAATTATCTTGCTCCCGACCAACTGTTGTACCTGCGGAAGTCCAAGAGGGACCTGGTGGACGAGGGGACAGCCTGGTCAAACCAGCTCAGGAAGTGGAATTGTGTCACCGTACGGGTCTCGTTGGTCTGGAGGTTTTTGAGGTAAAAGCTGCGTACCAGGAAATCTTCACACCAGATGTGCTCTGAGACGAGGTTAACCTGAGTTTAAAAAAATTAACATAAAGGGGTTGTTACATAGAACCTACAGCACAGAAACAGGCCATTTGGCCCAAATGGTCTATGCAGTTGTTTATCCTCTACACAGGCCTCCTCTCACCCTACATCATCTCATCCTGGCAACATATCATTCCATTGCTTTCACTCTCCTGTATCTATCTAGCTTCCCCTGAAATGCATCTATGCTATTTGCCTCAACCACTTCCAGTGGTAGCGAGTTCCACATTCTAACCACTCTCTGAGAAAAGAAGTTTCTCCTGACTTAGTTATTGGATTTATTAGTGACTATCTTATATTTATGTCCTCTACTTCTGGACTCTCCGACAAGTGTAAACATCTCCTCTCTCGGTGGTGGTTTCTGCTTTACATCAAACATGGCTTTATTCAAGATGATAGGGTCTAGCATTCAAATTGATTCAGGCTTCAGAGCCAGGCCAGCTGGTCCATGCCAATGTTTATGCTCCACATGAGCCTTCTTCTACCCCTCTTCCTCTAACCCTATCTGTATGTATAACAAGGAAATGGAACAGGGGATGGCTCCATATCCACACCACACACCAACCTTGTACTGCAGCACTTTCAGGAACAGTGCAGCTTTCCCTCTCTGGGGTGGGGTTTTATTCTCTCCAACATTGATTACTTTATCAATATAAGTGTATACTCACCTGACACACTTACAATTACACACATAACATGGCTTTCGGAAAAATCATAAGACTGATGTTGCCTTCTTCGATTTAACAGCAACCTCATTGGAACTCTGATGACTAACTAAGGTCACTGATGGAGCAGAGCTCAAATGCAGACCTCCACACCTTTGGCATGTGACGACTGGGCAACTCTCAACCTCCATAAATTTGCCCAGGCATGCGCCATGGAGAGGTCACTCCACTGACCACCTCCAGGCGCGTATCCATTGTCTCTCGAGATAAGGAGGCCCAAAAGAAAGAAAGAAAGAAAGAAATCTTCCTGCACTGCTGTGCCTTGTTCACCTTTCTTCCTGCCTTGATTCCAAATCAAAGCCACAATTGCAACAAGAGAGGGAATCTGGTTCTGCACCCAATAGCAACTCACAAGAGCGATGAAAATATGGGTCACCAGTGCAGTCAGGTCTCTGCAGATTGGCTCATTTATATTATGATAACGAGTGCCATTGACAGCAGCAGTATCATGTATCTGTTGTAGATGGGATCCTGACAATGTAAGATCACCTCAAAATAGGGTTGAACTCTGGGGCTGAATCCATACAGTCCGGGTAATATGCGCCACCCCCCACCCCCTCACCCTCTCCAGCTAACTCCCCATTTGCAGGTGGTGAGAATAGCTGCAGCAGGACCATCAATCCAGAGGATACTGGGACATAACCCAAGAGCAAAGTGGCAGGAGCATCAACAACATATGATTGAACAGAATGCAAAGAACAAGCTCATCTGGCATTCAAACTCACAATCAGCTGGCTGACAGTCAAGTGCTCACAGCTTGTGCCAAAGATGTGGCTGCTTGGCCGAAAATAAATAGGAAAGAATGGATGCCATCAGGCTCAAAGAATATCACTTCATTGAAAGCTTGGGATGTTTGCATTGAGAGTTAAAGTCTTGAACAATGCCACATACATATAACCAATGCCTCAAAGTCTGCTGTTTACATTATTTGTTTGGAGTCGTCAGTAATGCATGTGAAATAAAATGCCAAGTTTTGTTTTTACTGTTTGGCAAAGATTGCAATCATCCTGGAAATAGCTAGCTAATTACTGGCTTACTTTCCATCCATTTTTATTTTCCTATTACAATTATACTTGGATTATAACATGTTATCATACATCACAACTGTACAGTATACATGCTGCAATGTACAGGACAGTGTTTTAAGTCTATGATGTATATTGTTGCAGTGGTAACCATAGATGGGACATCAGAATAATGGTAGTGATTGGGGTCATAGCTGTGCACAAAGGATTTGGCTAATTTAATGGAGCTAATACAAAGTCATAAATGCAAGATTATGAGGATAATGATATGAAATTAGGAAGATTAAAAACTCAGTGAAAGTGAGAAGGAAAGGGAATAGGTAAATGGGTCTTACAGAAGCTTAAGCTCTCTGGCAAGACTGGCATTAGGCCAGCTTGTAAAAATAATACTTCACAGAAAGATGCTATCATCATGAATAATTTACAGTCTGGAACGGGCTGCAGTTCATACAGTTGTTAGAAGGAAAGGTGCACATGAAATGAGGTACAGACACAGATAGCTCATTTTAACATTTGTCATTATGGATACTTGAATCACTGATGTAATAACTGAAATACTGATCTTTATTGAATCTCACTGCAAAGATCTGCACTTTACCTCATAGATGTGGTAAAGGTTTGAACCCTCATCTGGCCAGTAGTGGTAGCATTGCTTGACTCCATTTTCTGTCAAGGGTGTCAGCATGACGATAACAACACAGCCATTCTCCCAAACCATCTGAAAGGAAGAACAAGAGACCGTAGTCACAGCGTGATGAGCTAATTACTCTGTATTTATTATCACTGAGTCACAATCAGAATTCACATGCGCCAAGAAAATGTGAACCAGCACTTAATTCTTGTTCATGTTTTGCGAGCCACTCGCCAACCCACAGAGAAAATTGGCGTTGCAGCTTCCACAGAATTTTATTTTTGTCTCCAGGGTCCGTATCTGGGCTGGAGATAACCAGATATTTTGAACTCAGTGCCCGGTTTTCATCAATATCCTCGTACAGTGCCAAAATAATGACATCAAGTTATGTAATATAGCCCCCTAATGGAACAATAATTTAAATCTCTGAATGAGTTAGTTGCAGCAATCAATATATAATTATGTAGTTTAATATGACATTTGAATGCACTGCCATTAAAAATTACATTTTTCTTTAGGTAAGTACATATTTATTTCCATAAATCTTAGGACAAAAGACTGACTCCCAGTTGTTATGCAATGATGTTAAATATGCACTCCCATTATATTTTACTTCCCATTAGATTGGTATAGAGAACCAGAGAAGACATTATCAAAATGAGAATTTTTTTTTATGATAGTAATAAAAATACAATGATCACGACTAGAAAATAATAATTCCCTGCCTCCTCTGTAGTCCAAATGGATGGCAATGCAAGCCACTCATGTACCTTGTGGAGAACCTAGCAGGGAAAGCTGGGAAGTCGCATTCAAAATGAGAGCTCAGGATACGTGGAAATCAATTAGAAAAGGTTTAGAGACAATGGCATCAAGAAATGCTTCTAAAGTACCGTATATACCCGAGTAAAAGTCGATCTCGTGCAAAAGTCGATATCTCATGCAAAAGTCGAGCCTGGTTTTTTCAGTGACAGCAGCCCTACACTTTCAGAATGCAGATAGAACATTGTAATCATGCACTCATATAAATACCTGAACATTCAGCTTGGACCCCCATATTTTATCAATATGGCGTCAAGGAAGAGCAACAAGTACACAGCACAGTTTAAATTGAAAGTCGTCGCGTTTGCAGTGAAGATGAGCCGTGGCAAGAGAATTCAAAGTAACAAACAGAAACCATTCAACAAGGGAGGCAGCATACGTGCTCCAACATTAGCAACTTTGTGTGAATGGTTTGTTGATGCTTGGAATGAACTCAAAACCGACATTGTCGTGAAATCCTTCAATGTGGAATTTACAATGCACTCGATGGTACAAAGGATGATTATTTGTGGAATGATGAAACCGACGATGACACAACTGCTGCTGATGATGATCCCGATGATGATGTGATTCAAGCAGGTAATTGGGAAGGATTCTTCGGAGCTGCAGACGATGCGAGAGTGATTTTGATGGATTTTACTGCGTGTTCAGTGCTAACTAGTGACATGCTAGGCCCCCACCTGCCAAGAATGAGGCACATTAATTTTGTCATGAACATTGATTTTAAACTGTTACTGGAGTGAAGAAAGGACTTGTTAAACAGATCCGCCGTGGCTGTAAAAAGACATTTGCATATTAACAGACGATGACTGGAAGGGCAAAGGAGCCATTCCCTGACACATTTAACCCACAATGGACCTTGATCACCAAGTATTGTGTGTAACAGGAGCATTCTAGAGACTGCTAAGATGATACAATCCAAGACGTGGTCAAACCAGTTAGTCACATGGCTAACCTGCTTGGCAACTTGGGTTTTTTCTGAATTGTACAAAAGGTTTGAGCTCAGAGACTATCTGTTTGCTCCTGGATTGAGAAGACCTCTCCTGTCTGCTCCTATCTCTTGCTCACAAGTCTCTGAATCCACTGAAGACACATGAACCCAAGAAACAAATGTCTCCTAAAGCGAACAAGGTTTGAGAAGAATACTGGGCCCCAACGAAAAGCAAGATCTCCCTACAATCAAGGACTCTACAGTGAGCTCAAAGAACCATAACAAAAACTCTTCAGATATTGCCTCAAACTTTTCCACTTTATTTTTCTTCTGCTCTTTTCTGTGTCTATTTGCATGTGTGTATCGTGTATGCATGCTAGCGTGGGCGTGTCGTGTATCCGTAGGCCTCAACCGAATAAGAGTTTAAGTTTAATAAATTTCAACTTTTCTTCTTTAAACCTAAGAAAGCCTGTTTGTGTTGGTTTCTTTGCCTTATAACTGGAAAGCGGTGAACAAGGATTATCCAAGGGGGAGCTAAAAATACGGGTGTGTTTAAAATTAAACCCTGTTATAGTAAGGCCAGGTGAAGACTGAAAGGGAACCCTAGACCTCTTTCTCACCAGGTCGTAACACTAGCTTTCATTATTAAATTGCTCCATGTACAGTAATAAAAATTGTATCAGATTGCATAAAATTTTATATGACTTTTGTTCAAATAAGTAAGCACACACTAATTATGTCTGTCTCCATGGTGGCTATTATTTTGTTAATAAAAGTTTGATAATAAAAATGAGAGAAAAAAAAAATGGCTTGCAACAATCCCATGGACATCAGTGGAGAGAGGAGGGGTGAGGTGGTGTTCAGGGAGGGGAGAGTAGGCCTATTGCTGTGAGTTCTTTCTTGTCAATAATCTCGTACTCCACACTCCCATCTGCAACATGCACCCCTCACTCAATGATATCAATTGGGCTTTTGTTTCATGTTTTGTGAACTCAAAATAAGCATGCATGTCAACCCCATCAAAAATATTGCTCATGTAAAATTCACCCCCCCCCCCCCAAATTTTAGCTTAAAAAATTGGCCTCAAAAATTTGACATGACTACATACAGAATGCAGATTAAAGCTTGCTCATTTCATCCAAGATTGACATTCATAAATGTTAAGTAATAAATGATTTATCTGTGCCTTTCTTTATGAAGTTGTATTTATTTTCAACCTGCCAATCTCTCGTGGTAGAAGGTCACAGCGAAGGGCGCAATTCAGATCAAGCAGGGTCCAGAGGGCGGGAGAATAATTAAACCAAAGGTGTGGGGGAAGGGAGTGGAGTTACATTGGAAGGAATTGAGGGGAGGGCAGAGAGGGAGACAAAAGGGAAGAGTTAAACCAGGGAGGAGGGGAGAAGGTAGGCTAAGGAGAATGGGGAGGATGAGAGAGGTGGGAATGGTGAAAGGGAGGAATGGAGGGGAGAAAGGAGGGGGAAAGATAGGGGAAAGGGGTGCTGAAAGGCCCAAAAATGCTCAGTGAAGAAGCCAGACTGCTCTTCATAAAGTAGAGGGCCAGGATCAAGATGCTGCACAATGAAGGGGGAACAATGTTGAAGATCAAGCCACAGAATCCTGCTCGGCAGTCAGGGAAGGGGAATCAGAATGTTCTGCACCGAAGGCAGAGGATCACATAATTATCTTCCCGATTGGTTAAGTATTAGAAAAGAGAAAATTAGTGAGGATAGGATTCAAGCGCCATGAAGTTGGGGGTGGGGAAGTTGTGGGGGGAAATGTTTGATAATGTTAGTGCAAGATTATAATTTGTTGCTTCAGTTAGAGGGAGGGCAGAGGTCCTGGAGGGTGTGGTGGATGGTAGCGGAGGGATATGCTGTAGAACTAGTAGATTCCGCAAGCTGGCCCCAAGCTCTGGAACTCCCTCCCTAAACCTCTGCTACTCTCTAGCTCACTTTCAACAACAACAACAATAACTTATATTTATTTAGTCCCTTTAACATAATAAAACATCCCAAGGCACTTTACAGGGGCACTATAAAACAAAATGTGACACCGAGCCATAAAGAAGATGTTAGGTCAGATGACCAAAAGCTTAGTCAAAGTGGTTGGTTCTAAGTAGTCTCTTAAAGAAGGAAAGCCAGATGGAGAGGCGGAGAGGTGTAGGGAGGGTATTCCAGAGCTTGGGGCTGAGGCAACTGAAGCCACGACCATCAATGGTGGAGTGACTAAAATTAGGGATGCACAAGAGGCCAGAATTAGATGAGTGCAGATATCTTGGAGGGCTATGGGGCTGGAGGAGATTACAGAGATAGAGAAGGGCGCAACTGTGGAGGGATTTGAAAACAAGGATGAGAATTTTAAAATCAATTGAACCAAAGGTGTGGGGGAAGGGAGTGGAGTTAGACTGGAAGCTTTTGTGGGGAGGGCAGAGAGCCAATATAGGTCAGCGAGCACAGGGGTAATAGATGAACGGGACATGGTGCGAGTTAAGCAGCAGCGTTTTGGATGACCTCAAGTTTACGGAAAGTAGAATGTGGGAAACCAGCCAGGATTGTGTTGGAATAGTCAAGTCTAGAGGTGATGAGGCATGAATGAGAGTTTCAGCAGCAGATGAACTGAGAAAGGGGTGAATGGGGTGATGTCACGGAGATGGAAATAGGTGATCTCAGCAATAGTATGAATACTCCTCCTTTAAGCAACTCCTTAAAACCTACCTCCTTGACAAAGCTTTTAGTCATCTGCCCTAATATCTCCTTTTGTGACTCGGTGGTTTGTTTTAAAATGCCTCTGTGAAGTCCCTTGGGACATTTAATTACATTAAAGCGTTATCTAAATTGTTGTTGAAAGTGTACGGGCTGGATTTTACGGGCTCCCCCGAAGCAGGATTGGAGTCGGGGGCGACAGGTGGCTGGGAAGAGGTGGTGGGGCGGAGGGCCCGTCTCCCAGGGGCAGAATAGGCCGACAATGGCCTTCCCATCCAGAGCCAAATTGAAGCCCTTAAGTGGCCTATTAATGGTCAGTTAAGGGCCTCTTCCTGCTGCTGCTCAGATCTAACCAGTGGTGGGAGGAGTGGGGGGCTCTGCCACGTGGAGAAGGCGCTTTGTAAAATGAGGTGCCCTCCCTGTGGGCTTGGGGGGGATTCCTTCCTCCGTGGGCAATTTGTGGCCCATAGAGCACCCCCACCGGGAGCCACTTCACCCCCAGGACCCCATCCCTCTGGACTGCAAAACCACGCCCCAGAGCCCCCCCCACCTTCAGCAGGGACTTCTGACTGGCCCTGGCGACCCTGCCTCACCTACCTCTTGTCTGGGGTTCTAGTGCTGGGCCTGGGTCCGAGGCCTCTGCAGCACCGGCAGTGGCCACTGCTCCCAGTGCCACTGCCAATAATGATGAGCTGCCAGCCCTCTAATTGGCCAGCAGCTCATGGAAGTGGGATCCCCGTCTTTAAAGAGACAGGGATCCTGCCTCCTGAAACTTACATCTAAAAACACCGGAGGGGTTTCCTCATTGTTCATTGGCTCCTCCCTCTGCAGGGCAAGGTTGTGCAGTACACAGCAAACCACGGTGACATGGGAGACCCTTGCTGGGGCGTACTGAAGGGCTCCCTTGGTCCGATCTAGGCACCTGAATCTGATCTTCAGAAGACCAATGGTACCTCGTGTTGTCTCATGGCAGGCATTGTACCTCTCCTCTGCATCTATGTGAGGGTTCCTCACGGACGTCAGCAGCCATGTCCGCAGTGGGTAGCCGTTGTCTCCAAGGATCCAACCCTGAAGGCTGCGGGGAGGCCAGAAAAGTTCTGGCCCGTGACTGTCTCAAAATGTAGGCATGTGGCAACTTCCCGGGAAGGGAGTGCAGACCTGCAGGATCCATTTACGGTGGTCGCACACCAGTTGTACACGGAGGGCATGAGGCCCTTCCTGTTGATGATGGCTGCTGGCTGGTGCTCAGGAGCCTTGATGGCTGCATGCATGCAGTCAATGATCCCCTGCAGCTAGGGAATCCAGCAATGGCCCCGAAACCAATGGTCCTCTCAGCTTCTGAGTTGGGATCCATGCGGAAGCACAAATAATCTCCAGCCCTCCTGAACAGGGCATTGGTGACCTCCTTGATGCACTGATGTGCTGCGGACTGCGAGATTCCACAAATGTCTCCTGTGAATCCCTGGAATGATCTGGTGGTGTCGAAGTTTAGCGCCACAGTGACCTTCGGTGCCTTTGGCATTGGACTGCCACCCAGTCCCCTGGGGCACAGTATATTATGCATCACGGCACACAGGTCAGTGCCGGCCTTGCTGGACAGACAGAGTCTTTGTTGATGCTGCCTCTTGGACATCTGCAGGTAGTTGAGCCTCGACCTGTGTGCTCTTTCTGGAGGGTACCTCCCTTTCTCTCTCTTCTTCACCCTTCTGCCACATCTAGAGGATGTTGAGCTCCTACCAGCTGGGGAGGCAGTGGCATAGTGGTCATGTCACTGGAGTAGTAATCCAGCACCAAGGCTAATGTTCTGGGGACATGGGTTCAAATCCGACCAGAGCAGATGGTGGAATCTGAATTCAATTAATAAAATCTAGAATTAAAACTGAGTCTAATGGTGACCAAGAAACTATTGTCAATTGTTGTAAAAACCCATCTGGTTCACTAATGCCCTTTAGGGAAGGAAATCTGCTGTCCTTACCTGCTCTAGCCTACATGTGACTTCTGACACCCGCAGCAATGTGGTTGACTCTGAAATGACCTAGCAAGCCACTCAGTTCAAGGGCAATAAATGTTGGCCTAGTTAACAACAGCCACATCCCACCAAAAACTATACAAAAAGAAAAGTTCATTGCAGAGAAAAAATTTCACAGATGCTTCCTATTTTATCTTGAAATCGAACGGCAGATTAAGAACTGTTCAATGATCGTAAATGAAATTATAACCGATGCAAACTATCAGATAGAACTGCTCTCTATTATTGCAGCATTTTTATCAAGTTCCCATTCCTGCAGCTCTTCCAAATTTTATCTCGAAATATAAATAATGCTTGGGCTGATCTCTTACCTGCCAGAAATCTGCGACTGTGGCAGGAAGTGGGCCTTGAGCAGCAATGTACGCAGGGTTCCTGGGGTCATGGTCCATCTAGATGGAGAGAAATTAGAGGTATGGGGTTACCCTGGAGGTCTATGTACTTGGTATCAGTGTGATTCATCATCACAATATGATTCATTTTACTTCAGTACATTCAATTCTGCAGTTCACAATCACGTTCACAGGCACATTAATCACTAATGTGGCGGTTGGGTTCAACACCAAAAAATAAAGTTAAATAAAGTTTGGATACAAAATTGGTTTGGTGATCGGAGGCAGAGGGTGGTAGTGGAGGGTTGTTGTTCAAATTGGAGGCCGGTGACCAGTGGTGTGCCGCAGGGATCGGTGCTGGGCCCTCTGCTGTTTGTCATATATATTAATGGCTTGGATGTGAATGTAAGGG
The DNA here is from genome assembly GCF_036365525.1 of Heterodontus francisci. Lineage (NCBI taxonomy): Eukaryota > Metazoa > Chordata > Chondrichthyes > Heterodontiformes > Heterodontidae > Heterodontus > Heterodontus francisci. The sequence continues at coordinate 195,411,545 of NC_090372.1, read as the reverse complement.
GCATGATTAGTAAGTTTGCAGATGACACCAAAATTGGTGGTATAATGGACAGTGAAGAAGGTTGTCTAAAGTTACAACAGGATATAGATCAACTGGGAAAGTGGGCAAGGGAGTGGCAAATGGAATTTAACGCAGGTAAGTGTGAAGTGATGCATTTTGGGAAGTTAAACCAGGGCAGGACATATACAGTGAATGGCAGGGCCCTGGGGAGTGTTGTTGAGCAGAGAGAACTTGAGGTGCAAGTACATAGTTCCCTGAAAGTGGCAACACAGGTAGATAGGGTGGTGAAGAAGGCGTATGGCATGCTTGCCTTCATCAGCCAAGGCACTGAGTACAAGAGTTGGGACGTCATGTTACAGTTGTACATAACATTGGTTAGGCCGCATTTGGAGTACTGTGTGCAGTTCTGGTCGCCACACTACAGGAAAGATGTGATTAAGCTAGAGAGGGTGCAGAAAAGATTCACAAGGATGTTGCCTGGTTTGGAGGGCTTGAGTAATAAAGAGAGATTGGATAGGCTGGGTCTGTTTTCCCTGGGGCGAAGGAGGCTGAGAGGGGACATGATAGAGGTATATAAAATTATGAGAGGCAGAGATAGGGTAGATAGCTAGAGTCTGTTTCCCATGGTAGGGGTGACTAAAACTAGAGGGCATAGATTTAAGGCGAGAGGGAGGAGGTTTAAAGGGGATCAAAGGGGTAAATTTTTCACACAAAGAGTAGCAGGTATCTGGAATGAGCTGCCTGAGGAGGTGGTGGAGGCAGGAACAGTAGCAACATTTAAGAGGCATGTGGACAGGTACTTGAATGAGCAAGGCATTGAGGGATATGGAATTAATGCAGGCAGGTGGGATTAGTATAGACAGGAATTATGGTCGGCATGGACGCGGTGGGCCGAAGGGCCTGTTTCTATGCTGTACGACTCTATGACTCTATAATATGAGAATGTTAGGAATAAGAATTTACAGACATGTGTAGCAAAAGAGAAATTACTTCCATTTATATAGTGCCTTCCAAGACACCAGGACATCCCAAAGCACTCTGCAGTCAACTCAGTATTTTTGAAGTGCAGTCACTGTTGTAATGTAAGAAATGCGGCAGCCAAGTTGTGCACAGCAAGCTCCCACAAACAGCAATGTGATAATGACCAGAGCATGTGTTTTTAAGTCTTGATTGAGGGGGAAATATTGACCAGGACACCGAGCAGAACTTCCCTCCCCTTCTTCGAAATACGAATGAGATTGTTTACGCCCACCTGAGAAGATAGATGGGAACTTGATCTCACATCTCATCCGAAAGATGGCACCTTCGACAGTGCAGTGCTCCCTCAGTACTGCACCAGTGCATCAGCCTACATTTTGCACTCAGGTCTCTGCAGAAGGTCTTAAACCAAAACTTTTCTAATGCCGAGGTGATAGTGCTGCCCACTGAGCCAAGGTGGACAAGGGTAGGCTTGTTGGTTTTAACAGAATTTCCCTATTCATAAATGTGTTCAGTCAAACTTTCAAGCTGCAATACAAATCCTTTTTTCTTATTCATTGTAAGCAAAGAAAAATTCTAAGAGGGTTAGAGTCCAGTAATTAGTAATGAAATAGCGATGCAGATCAAAAAATTGAACAGGATGCATATTTAAGAACCAGGGCACATGGGAAAAGCAGTTCGAACGTAGTCCTAAGGGTTGCAAGATTCAAAGAAATATGCAGCAGTATTAGAGGACTGAGTCAGGATTCTTTTCAGCATTATTGATAGGATTATTTATCAATCATTGAACCGTCACACAACTAGAGTCACATTACCGCAAGATGGACTTTCAGGGTTGCAATCTGGATGCAATAATCTGAGCTCTTGCCTACAGGGGAGGTCAACTTCACCTACACTACTGCGAGTGACATTTCTCATTTATTTACTGCAGCAGTTTTGTCACATTTAAAATATATATATCCATATGTATGAATGTTCTAGAGCCTATTGTAATCCTCCTCCCTTCACATGTCATACGCCTCCAACTCCCATGTAAATACTGTGTATTACAAATCCCCAATTTTCTGTTTGTTGGATCCTTAAAACATTAGCAGAGGCTGTCTAAGGCACAAAAACAAAAACATTCATAGCCAAACCTTTTCTCGTGGAAAGGGGGCACTACCTCAGATTCCCCACCTCACACGGAGGATTACTCCCAATAGCGATGCCAACAATTATTTACACAGCTGATATTTTTGTATGCTGTTCACTATGGGAGGGCTCAAATCATTGAAATAAAGAACAAAACTGTACTTCTAGAAATTGGAAGGAGACCTACTCGGACCTATTTTTGATGCAGCCAATATGTGACTAAGCTGCACAGATATCCAAAATCTTTTGATACAAGAAGTAGAATACTTTAAAGAATTTTTCAAGGCCATGCCATTATCAATTCGATGGACCGACACATCTGCTTCAACATAAGGTACAATACTAATATAACACTTTAATAAGAGATAGCAGCATGTCAGTAATTGATTGTGCATAACTCACAAATACGAACAATGGGTGACGAAATTGTGGTTCTTCTACTAACACGATCGGCCTGTGACACAATACTCCACATTAAATATGTGATTTAATGGGTTTTAGTCATAGTGAAAACAGTAGCAGTGAAGGATTCTGCACTCTCTGCTTCTCCATGTGAAAATTCATACATGAAAATGTACGTTTAAAGAGCTAGAGGGTTATTAATTTTGGTGATAATGATATGATTATAAGATGTGAATAAATCACTTAATATTGCAACTTTTTCACTGAAGTTAGTAACTGGAGGAAAATATAATGCATTTTGATCTCAATTGCCATGTTGAGTCTTTCTGTTGTGCTCCTGATGGCAGAACAATCGCGAGACAATTTTACATTGATTTGATCAGCAAGTCTGACACTGTAGAGTGGAGGATATGCACTGGAAGGAATTTCCATGCTGTCCTGAGTATGAGATCTTGCTAACTTGACCTATTGTCTCAGAGTGATTTATTTCAAAAGGGCCCATTTCCATCCTAGCCAGTAGCTGAACAATAAAACCAGTTAATGACAAATGCATCATATTGAAAATCCATTCTAGTACCAGAAACAAAATCATATGGAGGAAAGCAAACTAAATGAGGTTACTGCTTTTTAAATTCTAGATATTAAAACATTTTTTAATAATGCCAAAATTTAAGGGTAAAACGGAATTTCATTGTAATAACATAATTCTCGCCTTTTTGGTGCTCGAGTTCATCCCATCAATGTCAAAGATCAGATCAATGTATCCAGGATCATTTCTCCGACATCCTTTCCTCTGCACTTGGGAAGAGCAGGAACCCTGAAGGCGTGCAGGGTGAATGTCCTCAGGACCTCTGCTGCTCTGCCACTGTAACCTCATTTATCCCCAGGGACAAGGCTTATGCTGAACGTCTGGTCAAGATATTGAATATTCAAGGATATTGGGCATTTAGGAAGGACAGGCAAAAAGGAAAAGGAGGTGGTGTTGCACTGATAATAAGGGATGGGATCAGTACATTAGTAAGGGAGGATTGCAGATCGGAAGAACAAAATGTGGAATCTGTTTGGGTGGAGCTAAGAAATAGCAAGGGGCAGCAAACATTGGTAGGAGTTGTTTATAGGCCACCAAACAGTAGTTGTAGTGTGGGGCATGGTATTAATCAGGAGATTAGGGAAGTATGTGGCATGGGTAATACAGTAATCATGGGTGACTTCAATTTCCTATAGACTGGGTAAACCTAATGAGCCCTAATGCTGTGGAGGACGAGTTTCTGGAGTACATTAGGGATGGTTTTCTAGAGCAGTATGTTGAGCAACCGACTAGAGAACAGACTATTTTAGATATAACATTATGTAATGAGAAAGAGCTATTTAATAATCTTTTTGGGGTGATTGACCATAATATGATAGAATTTTACATTATGTTTGAAAGTGAGGTAGTTCAATCTGAAGCCAGGGTGTTAAATTTGAACAAAGGAAATTATGAAGGTATGAGGGGCAAATTGGTTGAGGTGGATTGGGAAAATACATTAAAAGATATGACAGTACATAGGCAATGGATAGTCTTTAAAGAAATATTACATAGTTTACAGCAACTATACATTCCGTCAAGACACAAAAACCTCAAAAGTGAAGGCAGCCAATCATCGATAACAAAGGAAGTTAAGGATTTATAAAATTAAAAAAGGCCGATAAAGTTGCCAGAAATAGTAGTAAACCTGAGGATTGGGAGGATTTTAGAATACAGCAAAGGAGGACAAAGAACTGATAAAGAAAGGGAGAATAGAATAGGAATATAAACTAGCAAAAACCATAAAAACAGACTGTAAAAGCTTCTTTGGTACGTATAAAGGAAATGATTGGCGAAGACAAATGTGGGTCCATTACAGGCAGAGTCAGCAGAATTTATAATGGGAATAGAGAACTGGCAGAGAAGCTGAATGATTACTTTGTGTCTGTCTTCACTGAGGAAGAGACAAGAAATCTCCCAGAATTAGAGATCCAAGGGATTAGGGAGAATGAGGAATTGAAGAAAATTAGTATTAGTAAGTAGGTTGTATTGGAGAAATTAATGGGGCTGAAGGTTGAGAAGTCCCCAGGACCTGATATTCTACATCCCAGAGTGTTGAAAGAGGTAGCTATGGAAATAGTGGATGCATTGGTGATCATCTTCCAAAATTCTATAGATTCTGGAATGGTTCCTGCAAATTGGAAGGTAGCAAATGTCACCCCACTATTTAAGAAGGGAGGGAGAGAGAAAACAGGGAATTACAGACCTGTTAGCCTTACATCAATCATTAGGGAAATGCTAGAATCTATTCTAAAGGATGTGATAAATGGACACTTGGATAATAATCATCTGATTGGACATAGTCAACATAGATTTATGAATGGGAAATTATGTTTGACAAACCTGTTCGGAGTTTTTTGAGGATGTTATTAACAGAATTGATAAAGGGGAGTCATTGGATGTAGTATACTTGGATTTTCAGAAGGCTTTTGATAAAGTCCCCCACAGCAGGTTGGTTAGCAAAATTAAAGCACATGGGATAGGAGGAGGTAATATAATGACATGGATTAATGATTGGTTAATAGGCAGAAAACAGAGAGTAGGAATAAATGGGTCATTCTCGCATTGGCAGACTTCGATTAGTGGGGTACCGCAAGGATCAGTACTTGGGCCCCAGCTGTTCACAATATATATCAATAATTTGGATGTGGGGACCAAATGTAATATTTCCAAGTTCGCAGATGACACAAAACTAGGTGGAAAAGTGTGTGGTGAGAAAGATGCAAAGCAGCTTCAAAGGGATTTGGACAGACTGAGTGAGTGGGCAAGAACATGGCAGATGGAATATAATGTGGAAAGATGTGAGGTTATCCACTTTGGTATGAGGAACAGATGTGCAGAGTATTTCTTAAATGGTAAGAGAGTAGAAAGTGTAGATGTGCAAAGGGACCTGGGTGTCCTTGTCAATAAGTCACAGAAAGCTAACATGCTGGTGCAGCAAGCAATTAAGAAGGCTAATGGTATGTTAGCCTTTATCGCAAGAGGATTTGAGTACAGGAGTAGTGAAGTCTTGCTTCAATTTTATAGAACCTTGGTTAGACTGCACTTGGAGTGCTGTGTGCAGTTTTGGTCCCCTTACCTAAGGAAGGATATTATTGCCATACAGGGAGTGCAACGAAGATTCACCAGACTTGTTCCTCGGATGGCGGGACTGCCCTATGAAGAGAGATTGGGGAAACTGGACCTGCATTCTCCAGAGTTTTGAAGAATGAGAGGTGATCTCATTGAAACCGACAAAATACTTAAAGGGACAGACAGAGTAGATGCAGGTAAGATATTTTCTCTGGTTGGGGAGTCTAGAACCAGGGGACACAATTTCAAAATAAGGGAGAAGCCACTTAGGACAGAGATAAGGAGAAATTTAATTACTCAGAGGGTTGTGAATCTTTGGAATTCTCTACTCCAGAGGGCTGTGGAAGTTCAGTCGTTGAGTATGTTTAAAACAGAGATTGACAGATTTCTAAATACCATTGACATAAAGGGATGTGAGGATAGTGTGGGGAAAAGGCAGTGAAGTGGGTGATCGGCCATGATCATATTGAATGGTGGGGCAGGTTTGATGGGTTGAATGGCCTACTCCTGCTCCTATGTTCCTATACCATGTTGGAGAGGGAGAAGCTCTGAGGAAATTCCTGGCCAATGTCTTCACTTTGTCCTAAAACACATCAGTTTCCACACGTACCCTGACGACACCCAGCTCTACCTCACCACCATCTCTTAACTCCTCCACTGTCTCTAAATTATCAGACTGCTTGTCCGACATCCAGTACTGGGTGAGCAGAAATTTTCTCCTATTAATTATTGGGAAGACCAAAATTATTGTCTTCGGTCCCTGCCATAAACTCCGTTCTCTTGCCACTGACTCCATTCCTCTCCCTGGCAGCAGTCTGAAGCTGAACCAGACAGCTTGCAACCCCTTGGTGTCATATTTAACCCCAAGATGAGGTTTGAACCTCATGTCTGCCCCATTACTAAGACTGCCTATTTCCATCTCTGTAGCATTACTTGGCTCCGCCTGCGTCTTAACTCATCTGCTGCTGAAACCGTCATCCATGCCTTTGTTACCTCAAGACTGGACTATTCCAATGCTCTCCTGGTCAATCTCCCACCTTCTACCCACCATAAACTTGAGGTCATCCAAAACACTGCTGCCTGTGTCATCACTCCCACCAAATCCCATTTTCCCATCACCCCTGAGTTCACTCATCTACACTGGCAACAGCAAAATACTGCAGATGCTGGAAATCTGAAATAAAAACAGAAAATGCTGGAAATACACAGTAGGTCAGGCTGCATCTGTGGAGAGAGAAACAAAGTTTCAGGTTGATGGCCTTTCATCTACACTGGTTCCTGGTTAAGCAACAACTTAATTTGAAAATTCTCATTCTTGTCTTCAAATCCCTCCGTGGCCTCACCCCTCCCTTTCTCTGAAATCTCCTCCAGCCCTCCAACCCTCCGAGATCTCTGCACCCCTCTAATTCTGGCTTCTTGACCATCCCCAATTTCAATTGCTCCACCATTGGTGGCCGTGTCTTCAGCTGCCTGGGCCCTAAGCTCTGGAATTCCCTTGCTAAACCTCTCCACCTCTCTACCTCACCTTCCTCCTTTGAGACATTCCTAAAAACTACATGGTTTAGGCTGGGATAGATAGATTTTTGGCCTCACAGGAAATCAAAGGATATGGGGAGAGGGCAGGAAAGTGGAATTGAAGCCGAAGATCAGCCATGATCGTATTGAACAGCAGAGCAAGCTCGATGGGCCATATGGTCTACTTCTGCTGCTATTTCTTATGTTCTTGTGTACCTCTAACAGCGAGCTTTTGGCCATCTGTCCTAATGTTGCCCTATGTGATCTGGTGCCATATTTTGTTTAATAATGCTTCTGTGAAGAGCCTTGGGACATTTTATTACATTGAAGGTTCCATACAAATATAAATTGTTGTTGCTGACTTAGAAGTGCAAACAAATGCATTTGGCACAGCTGTATGACAGGCTGGGTGTTGAACTAAAGACTCTGTGTGTTATCATTTTCATCACATTCTATATCTGGGGAGCAGAAGTAAATTATTGTAATTAATCCCAAAAATTATTTTTTCTTTTTGACACCATGACTATTATATTCACTGCACTGTGAATTTTCCAACAGTCAAGTGCAGAACATTTGACAATAAGCTTGCAGTATTGGTGTCAAAATGGTGAACCATTAAACCTTTATGGACAGATGTTATCAGGTTTGGCCGATGTGGCATCCACACTCAGTTTGTGGCATTAAAAAAAACTCCAGTCGTAGAGTTAACCTCCACCTAATGCTGCAAAAGGATGTATTAGAAATAGAAACAAATAGGAGCCATTTCTAAGAATTCAGTCTGATTTCAAGGGTCAGACATTGGTCCTTAATATAAGTTCATATTTTAACAGTTTTCCAAACTGATGAAGTAATCAGATGAATTTTCTTACTTTTTAGATTTGCCTGCTAACTGTAAGCTTCAAGCATTACTAAGGAAAATGTGTTCTGATTCTTTAACCAAGATGAATAATTACGTTTTTTGTGCTTTTTTCATATATCCAGAAAAGCTTTTTATAAAAGACTCTATTCTACAATCTTCATATGCTTTCTATATTCTGTTGTGCATTTCATTATCCTACTGCTATCCAGGCCATGTAAAATTCATCAAGCTGATAATGGCAATTATGACTTGGCTAAAAGTTCTGACTGTCACACAAGGAATTTCCAGTATAAATCTCTGGAACATACACAAAGAGAAGTCACAAACTCCTCGTACAATCCGGTTGTCACTTGAACGGTACACAGCCAGCAATTACAGCATGCAGATAAAGGAAGGAACATAAAGGAAGGCTGCACATTCTCCTAACAGTCTAGCAACATGCAACACATTCCTAATGACAGTCTTTTGTACGGAGCTGTAATTTTTCACAGCATAATTAAAGAGAGGCCTTGTATTAAGATTCTCCAGGTTTGAGGAATGTAGTTGGCAGTGTATTTTTTTTTCTGGCTATCTCTGCCTTCCTCGTTTATGAATTTGATATTATCTCGCAGTTTCCATGATGTAGGTGTAGCCAGACTTCTTTCTAAATGCCATCAGATAAATCAGCAATCAGTTGCACTCATTCATGCTGGATTGCAGCTCTCCGTTCACCATAGTGACTGCACAGTCATAAAACCAATCATCATTTTCACTATTACAAGAATTGTGAGGTTTTTACCCAGGATTTCAGTAAAGAAAAGAATTACTGTCATGTATTGAAATTAGGTTGGACTATCAAAAACTCTTGGATTAATGGGAAATAAGATAAACATTGCATAAAACAATGTTTTGTTATCAGAGAGTTTGGAATGAACAACAGCTAACATAATGAGTCACTGCTGCATGCCTTTTATTTTTGTTAAATTAACCTGCTTAACAGGGCAGAATGAAAGATGGGGACCACTTTAAATCAAGGCCAATCAAATGCAGGCAAGGTCAAAATATGATGACAGGCAAGTCAAACTGATGTGGATGGCTGTTCCATTTAGTGGCTCACCTCTATACAATTAGTGAGTAGGTTGGACTGAACGTATCTGGGGCAAAACGCACAGCACATAGCTTGCTTCCAGGAATGAATGCAAGAGGAGCAACACTGTTGCCTGGACATCAGTCAAACAGAGTGATTTCAACTTATTTTCCTAAAGCAGAAGCAAATTGGAACCGGAAAAGCGCAAAAAAGGGTGCAAGAAGAACTAGAAGAGGAAATGGATCATGTGACCTGAGATAATTGTCTGAAATTAATCTTAAACAATTTGTTTCATCTGTAAAGTGAGAGATTGGGGAGAGGGAGGCGTGGTGATGAGTTTTACATACAATACTTAAAGGAGATGAGAATCACCATTTGACTTTTTGATGTTAGAAGAATATGCATCCTCTCTTTATGTTCCTCCCTTTTCAGAGTACTCTAATTGCTAACTATATACAGAGATGTAATTTCCCATGTATCTGTGCGCAGGGATACATTTAATCGAGGAGTAAAATAAATACTCGGTGTAAAGGATCGAACAAACTCGAAAGCAAGTGTGTTATGCATGTAATTATGATAAGCCCAAAGTTCCTCAACATTTTATGGCTGTCTATCAATCCTTGCACTTGAACATATCTATTCTCATCACAATAGCTCCATGCCCAGGCTAAATAGTCATACACGTGAATTTCCTGCTGTTATGCTGGTTTAACGTGGGTGTAAAAATTAAGCCCAGAATTTGATGTGCAGCAGGAAGGAAAGCAATCTGGCTGGTGTTTTGTTGTGATTTTTTTTTGGGCGATTTATTAAAATAAAGTCCTCACTGAGACCTGCTCTGTGTTTTCTGCTTCTTTGAATGCATTTTTAAGGCATCAGTACAAGTCACATTAAAAACTGGAAAACCTCTATGACTGTATGTTCTTAAATGGGCTGTGGCTAATGTGTGTGAATGATAGATAGCTTGGAACTTTAATTTTCATACTTAAAACAAGGTGTTCTGCACTTTCCTCAGGCTCTGTTTACATCCATCCTTACCTTCTGGCATATGTTAATGAGATTGGCAAGAAATTTGGATGTCAGTAGGCATTGGCAAAACGAGTGTAAAGAAATACAAATACATTTTATTCAACTTTAGCAGGAAATAAATGAAAGAGGAAGGTCAGTCAGTTCTAAATAAAAAAGCAATTTTTGTCAAACCAGCTGCATGTTAATGAGTCAGCCAGAAAGCTCCATAATACCCTTCCCCTGAGTAATCTAACATATTACATTATTAATTACGAAACACTGAAATGCAAAAGTATAAGTTTAACAATGGCATTCTCCAAACGCCAAAATAAACTCACTTTTGATTGAGATATATTTGTAAAAAAATTGCCAGGAATCTCACAAGAGAGCTAAACAAAGATAGATGTAAATTGTTGCCCAGATTATATGGCGATCTGGCTTATTAATTAATGTTTTAAAAATGTTAATTTTTTGCTTTAATCAGCTCTGATCTGCTGCCTGAAAGATCATTATTGAACATATCCTACTTAAACACAAATTGTAGCATGTTAATCTTACTTCAGAACCTGCATTCGAGTTTTTAAAAGCAAACTAAGCCTTTAATGCACTTGACAATTCCTTGCTGCCAGTCTCCCCTTGAGGACTATAGCTCCCGATTTACTTAAACCACCCCTCTATTCAGCAGGAAAGATTACCCATTATTCACCAATGGCTGATTTCACTACACTTTAATAATGATCGAGTGTAAATGCGACAGATGTAATTATCACAATGTTGTTCCGTGCAGTGGTTCTCCTGATGCTGTAATTACAAGTCTTTCTTTCCCGACTTGCATCTAGCTGAATAAATACTGCTTGTGGTTTTCTAACATATTGTTCAACAAAGACAGGGATGTGGTAGGCCTTTATCCTTCATTCTATATCCATGCAACTTGATTTTAAAAAAATCAGCAAAGGCATATTTTAACACAATTTTAAAAAGGCAGTCGTTTACAAAAACAATTCTGACAAAAAGAAAATTCCACCTGAAACGTTAGCCTATCTTTCTCCTTCAGGTATGGACTAACCTGCTGTGTATTTTTAGCATTTAGTTTAGATTGTAATTAATTGTTTTTCAGTCCAGTGTGATTGGTTTTACATTGCCTTATAGATCTGCGTTAACGTGCATGAAAACTGAAAGGGCTTGTTTGCTGTCACTCTGAGTTTTATGCTCCTCCAGCTCAATCGGGCACTTTCACTGGCTTTAGTTCCAGTCAGTAAGCTCCTGGCACTTGAATATGTACGATCGATTTTGAAGGTGCTGACTCTACCATAGTATCAAACAGAAAATGCTGGAAACACACAGGACAGTCAGTGCCTCAAAGGGAGACAGGTTAGTGAGATGGGTGTGGCCCTTGAACAGAACTAGCTGTCTCTACCTTTTGCACAAAAATGCACAGGCAAGGATTCTCTTGTTATGATTTCAGCTTGGTCCTATCCTACTTAACGCAGCACCACTTTTCCTTGGCTCCATTCCCTCTGCCTTTGATGACTTCTGACGAAAGGTTAATCTGTCCTTCTCTGTACAGATGCTGAAGGACTTACTGCATTTTCCATTTTTATTTCACATTCACAGAGCTCTTATCTTTTATTTCTATTTCCTCCATATTTGGTCAGGCTTCTCACTCAAATAAAGTTATAAGGTTTTAAATCCTTGCCCTGATCTGATCACAGGACTATACTGTGATCATAGATGTTTCCTACATTACAACAGCAGCTACACTTCAAAACTACTTCATTCACTGTAAAGCACTTTGAGACGTCCGGTGGTCATGAAAAGCGCTATATAAATGCAAGCTGTATAAAACGCTAGTTAGGCAACTGTGGAGTACTGTGCACAGTTCTGGTCACCACACTACAGGAAGGATGTGATTGCACAGGAGAGGGTGCAGAGGAGATTCACCAGGATGTTGCCTGGGCTGGAGCGTTTCAGCTATAAAGACAGACTGAAAAGGCTAGGGTTGTTTTCCTTAGAGCAGAGAAGGCTAAGGGGGGACATGATTGAGGTATACAACATTATGAGGGGCATGAATAGATTAGATAGGAAGAAACTTTTTCCCTTAGCGGAGGGGTCAATAACCAGGGGGCATAGATTTAAGTTAAGGGGTAGGAGGTTTAGAGGGGATTTGAGGAAAACAATTTTCACCCAGAGGGTGGTTGGAATCTGAACACACTGCCTGAAGAGGTGGTAGAGGCAGGAACCCTCACAACATTTAAGAAGTATTTAGATGAGCACTTGAAATGCCATAGCATACAAGGCTACGGGCCAAGTGCTTGAAAATGGGATTAGAATAGATAGGTGTTTGATGGCCGGCATAGACACGATGGGTCGAAGAGCCTGTTTCTGTGCTGTATGACTCTATGACTCTAAGTCTTTCTTTTCTTTTTCTACTCAACCATCTCGATTCTACAGAAGCAACTGTTCAACCCAAACTGTGAACTTTTGAAATTCAGTGGTACCACAGATTGTATTTTAAGAACTAGTAATCACCAGATTAAAATTATAGTGTACATTTCATACTGCATTTCCTTTATCAGCAGTGTTCTGATAAGTCTTTGACCACGACACACTATAAAAGCAGTTGATTGTACTCACAGTTCAGAGAAGTTAGTGCTAGACTCAATGGGCTCTGACTACACTAGGGACCGGTTAGCTCTGCAATTTACTTATCAGTTATCTTCTGATTCACTCTGCAAAATTATCTGGCACACACTTAAGTGCAGTAGACTGAGAAACGGAAGTGGATTTTCCATTACAGAACTTATGATTCAAAACCCTGACTTCCAGAACGGTTTAATGGGTACAGACACCAACTGGCCTGTGCAGCACTGAGCCAAATGTATTAAAAGGTCACACCTGAAACCTACCCTCAGTTGGTTTCTTGGTTTGCTTAAGTTGGGGTGCTATGAATGGCCTCAGTAATCCAGGGACAGGGCAGGGAAAAATTGCCCAGGGTTACTTTTTTTTAATTCGTTCATGGGATGTGGGCGTCACTGGCAAGGCTAGTATTTATTGTCCATCCCTAATTGCCCTTGAAAATGTGCTGCTGCAGTCTGTGTGGTTTCGGTACACCAACAGTGCTGTTAGGGAAGGATTTTCAAGATGTTGACCCAGGGACAGTGAAGGAATGGCGATTATAGTTCGAGTCAGGATAGTGTGTGGTTTGGAAAGAAACTTGTAGGTGGTGATGTTCCCAATTGCCTGCTGCCCTTGTCCTTCTAGGTGGTAGAGGTCGTGTGTTTGGAAGGTGCTGTTGAAGTAACCTTGGTGAGTTGCTGCAGTGCATCTTGTATATTGGTACATGTTGCTGCCACTGTGTATCGGTGCTGGAGGGAGTGAATGTTTAATTTTGTGAATGGGGTGCCGAACAAGTGGACTACTTTGTCCTGGATGGTGTCGAGCTTCTTGAGGGTTGTTGGAGCTGCACCCATCGATGCAAGTGGAGAGTATTCCATCACACTCCTGACTTGTGCCTTGCAGATCGTGGAGACATTGGGGAGACAGGAGGTGAGTTACTTACTGCAGAATTCCCAGTCTCTGACCTGTGGTTGTAGCTACAGTATTTATGTGGCTGCTCCAGTTCAGTTTTTTGTCAATGGTAACCCCCCCAGGATGTTGATAGTGGGGGATTCAGTGATGGTAATGCCATATGAAGGGGGGAGATGGTTAGATTCTATCTTGTTGAAGTTGGTTATTGCCTGGCACTTGTATGGCACAAATGTTAGTTGCCACTTATCAGCCCAAGCCTGAATGTTGTCCAGGTCTTGTTGTGGACATGGACTGCTTCAGTGTCGGAGGAGTTGTGAATGGTACTAGACACAACACAATCATCAGCGATTATGATTCCTATTAAGTGGCCTGTGTTTCAGCGTTCTGGAATTCTGAGACCAACATAAATCGAATTGCTTCCTGTGCGAGCACACACTGAAGCTCCTGATGTCCGCAGGGAAAACATTCTCCTCAAAGAACAGAACCAACTGACAGCTAATGAAGCATTCCCATTGATACAGGGACTCAAAAAATCCCAATGCACTCGCCTGAAATCTCACAGCCCTTACTGGAACACACTCCACACCTGACAAACCAACGATAGCCCCACCTCTCAACGGCGCACCTCCCGGTAAACATCACCAACCGCAACATGGTAACTGACCCGAGTGGTGAAGTCCCAGGTTTCAACCTCCCATGGAAAATCTGGACAACCCTCAATCATTTGAGGATGGGCCAGGGAAGATGTGACCACTTGCCGCACAAGTGGAATATGAGGACCAGCTCAAATTGTGACTGTGGCCATCCAAGTCAGAGTGTCACGCACATATTGAACTATTGGGAGATCCATTCCTGGTGGCATCACAATCATTCATACTGCATCAGCTGAAGCCGTTGAATGGATTGTTAACCTCGACATTGAACTATAACCGCTTCCCCAGCCATACGATTATATATAAAAGCAAAATACTGCAGATGCTGGAAATCTGAAATAAAAACAAGAAATGCTGGAAATACTCAGCAGGCCTGGCAGCATCTGTGGAGAGAGAAGCAGAGTTAATGTGTCAGGTCAGTGACCCTTCATCAGAACTAGCAAATATTAGAAATGTGAAAGGTTTTAAGCAAGTAAAGCGGGGGTGGGGCAAGAGATAACAAAGGAGAAGGTGTAGATAGGACAAGGTCACAGAGAATAACCGACCAGAAGGTCATGGAGCAAAGGCAAACAATATGTTAATGGTGTGTTGAAAGGCAAAGCATTAGTACAGATAGGGTGTTAATGGACTGAAAACTGAACAGCCACAAGCACAAACATGAAAAAAAGTGGGTAGGAAAACTGAACAAACTAAGATAAAATAAATACAAAAAAAATTAAAAAGAAAAAAATAACTAAAAATAAAATTAAAATGGGGGGCCCGTCATGCTCTGAAATTATATAGTGGCTTGTGTGCACACTTTTGTGTGAGGGCTGAACAAAGCTCGACCGTGATGTCCCTCATGAGTCAACAGGCCGTCACACTCGATGCCTGGATTTAGACATGGAGAATTGCCACTTCGGGAAGTATCTCTTAGTGTTAGCTCCCTTAGAACCCTAACAAGAGTGTCTTTAGGAGAAGAGATGAGAAAGAAGAAGAAAATTGGCAAAACCTTCCGTTTATATAGAATCTTTAATGTTGTAAATGTCCCAAGGCACTTCACAGACATCAAGCAAATAGGAGAACAACTTGGGGGAAATGAACGAAGGCATGATCAGGGAGGTAGGTGTTGAGAAGCTTTGACGGTGGAGAGAGAGGTACTAAGGTGGGGAGGGGGAGTGGAAAGAGTTACCAAGAGTAGAGACTGCTGTAGGACCTGCCATTAATGAGCATGGGAGGAGAAAGACAGAAGTGATAGACCAGGAGCTGTGAGCTAGGACACAAGGTTGGAGGAGGTTTGAAAATTAAGGGACAAGGCCTTTAAAAGCAATGATAACTTTCAATTCAATCTACTGGGGAAAGGGGAAGCAGTGGAGGTCAGAGATGGCAGAATAATGAGACACTGGAGGACAGGATGCGGGTGAGTTTGAGCAATTTAGGGTGAACCTTGGGAAGCTGGTGAGGAGGGCGGTGGAGAAGTGCAGCCTTCAAGTAACAAAAACAAGGGTTTCAGCAGCCATGGGGGCAAAGGAAAGGCTGAGGTAGAAAAATAGTTTAAGAATGTTTGGGTGTGAGCAGAACAATTTTGCGTGCAGTAACTAGTGGGTGCAAGGATGTTTAAAAAAAACCAGACAGTTGGTACATGTTGGTACCAACTACATAGCAAAGGCAGGTACTGTGGTCTTACGGTCACATTTTCAAAGCTTGGGAGGAGGTTGAAGAGTAAGATCTCGAAGGTAGTAATCTCCGGAGCCACGCGCCAGCAAGAGTGAAAATATGAAGATAGGGAGGATGAAAGTTTGGCTTGAGGCCTGGTGCAGAAGGGAAGGCTTCAGATTCTTGGGGCGTTAGGACCAGTTCTGGGGCAGAAAGCACCTACTCAAAAGGGACGGGTTGCACCTCAACGGGACTGGGACCAATGTCCTCGCGCGGAGGTTCACTCGTGCGGTTTGGGAGGGTTTAAATCAGGGTTGTCCAACATAGGGCCCACGGGCCAGGATCTGGACCGCCAAAGGTTTCCACCCAGCCTATGGATGTAAACTGTTCCCAGGGCCGTTCCTCATCCTCACCGTGAATGGAGATGAGAAATTTCCCTATGTCTTCTTCTTACAGAGTGGCCTTTTTTAAAAACATCGCACTGTCAGTTTCACAGCTAACAGCTGCTGACATCGGGAACAGCCGCTTCCCAACTTTTTTTTAAAAAGCCCACTGGAATACCCCGAGTCTGTTGGGAAGCGGCTGTTCCCGATGTCAGCAGCTGTTAGCTGTGAAACTGACAGCGTTATGTTTTTCAAAGGAACTGACCAACCATCTGCTGAACGTTCCACTATCTGCAACTGTGTGAGAGAAGGGGGAGAGAGGGGGAGGGAGAGAGAGAGAGACAGAGGGGAGAGAGAGTCAATGAGTCATTTACTTAAAGCACAGAAGGAGGCCATTCTGTCCATCGAGCCCATGCCGGCTCTCCGCAGAGCTTTGCAGTCAGTCCCACTCCCTGACTCGATCTCCCTACCCTAAGTCTATTTATCTCAGGTGGCCATCCAAACTTCCTCTTGAAGTCATTGATCATCTCCAGTGTCACCACCCTTGTGGGCAGCAAGTTCCAGGTCATTACCATCCACTACGTAAAAAAATGCTTCCTTATATTCCCTCTGCATCCTTTGCACAAAACTTTCAATCTGTGCCCCCTAGTCCTAGAGGGGAGGGAGGGGGGAGAGAGAACGAGACACACACACACAGTGTGCGGGGATAGTAGGGAGAGAGATCAAGGTCTCTCCTGAAAGATAGACATCTATGCAGAATACTCTGCATCGCTACATCAAGTGCGCAGGCAGAGATTCACTACTTATGCAAGCAAGAATAATGCCAGGCATGTCATTAAATCAGTTTTCAATATAGTGACGAGAATGTAAGTCTTCTCAATTAAGGCTTCTTCGCAAAAATGCACATTTGTTGTTATTTTTATTAGTAAGATAAATTTTTAATGCCTTTATCTTTTGAAATTTGCTTACCGGCCCCACTGTGCCAAGCAAAAATCGTAATGTGGCCTTCCACCCTAAAAGGTTGGACAATCCTGGTTTAAACTGGTTTAATTCACTGCCAGGAATGTCTTCCTTGAAGAAGTTCTGTTCTTCTCTCCGACAGGATTTTTGTTTGTCTCTTTTACCTTGTTCACCTTCATTGCTTTCTATTTCCCTCCTGGTGTTTGACAAAATGTCCACCAAAACTCGTTTTTACAGCCACATCTCCTTCCTCAGTGACTGTCTCCGCCTCTGACATATTCCACATGGATTCCAACTGAAGTTCCATCCTTCATGTTTTGAATCCACCCAGGATTACAGGTATCTCCGAGAAATACAATGTTTCTTGGACTGCTGTTCTTGCTGCATCCACACTCAGTGCCATGTGCTGCCACATGGACACACTGGACCTATCTCTCCAGAAGCACCTCATCACAAAGCTGTTCTACTCCACAGTTTCATTTCATCCTTCGTCTTATCCCATGCATTAACATAAAACTTTTTTTCTTTCTTTCAGGTGTTAAGGAACGCAAGCTCCAGCAGCTGATGGGGACTAATGCCCCTCCAGATCCTTCTTCCCCTTCACTTCCCTCTGACCCCACCCCTTCTGATCGGACCCCTTGCCGTGTATTCACTATACCCTCTGACGTTCCACTTTCTGACGCTGAACGATCTGTATTCAGCAAAGGAGTCAGTTTTATCCGCTTATGCCCACACTTCAATGAATTTTGCACTCGGCATGACATTGAGTTCTTCTTCTGTTGCCTTTGCCTCAGGGCTCACTTCTTTGACCAGGAGTCCTCCCCCCGACCAGCAGACCCATTCACCCAACTCCAGCATTCTCCCTCCATCTGGACCCCTCCCTCTGGCCTCTTACCCGCTCTTGATCTTTTCATTGTGAATTGTCAGTGAGACATTGGCCGTCTCAATTTCTCTGCTCCCCTCACTCACTCTAACCTGTCTCCCTCCGAACTTGCCGCACTCCGTTCTCTCAGGTCTAACCTTGACATTGTGATCATACCTGCTGACAAGGGTGGTGCTGTTGTTGTCTGGTGTACTGACTTCTATCTTGCAGAGGCTGTACGCCAACTCTCAGACACCTCTTCCTACCTCCCTCTGGACCATGACACCTCCACCAAACCTCAAGCTACTGTCTCCAGGACTGTCACTGACCTCATCTCCTCCGGAGATCTTCCCTCTACAGCTTCCAACCTCACAGTCCCATAACCCCAGACAGCCCACTTCTACCTGCTTCCTAAAATTCACAAACAGGACTGTCAGACCCATTGTTTCAGCCTGCTCCTGCCCCATTGAATTTATTTCTTCCTATCTTGGATTCTATCTTTTCTCCCCTGGTCCAGTCTCTTCCCACCTACATACGTGACTCTTCTGATGTCCCACGTCATTTTGACAATTTCCAGTTTCCTGGCCCTAACTGCCTCCTCTTCACTATGGATGTCCAATCTCTCTACTTCTCCATCTCCCACCAGGACGGTTTGAGGGCTCTCCGCTTCTTCCTTGAACAGAGGCCCAACCAGTCCCCGTTCACCACCACCCTCCTCCGCCTGGCTGAACTTGTTCTCATATTGTACAACTTCTCCTTCAACTCCACTCACTTCTTTCAAATAAAAGGGGACCTGCATGGGTCCTAGTTATGTCTATCTTTTTGTGGGATGTGTCAAACATTCTTTGTTCCAGTTTTACTTAGGCCCCCTCCCCCAACTCTTTTTCCAGTACATTGATGACTGTATCAGTGCCGTTTCAGTGACTAGCGGTGGCAGCGGGACTACTGCAAGACCTAGGTGTCATGGCAGCTGCCTGACAAGCGGTCACAGATTCGCTGCAAGCATCTGCGGTGTTCACATACCAGCTTCACCTAGACTGAGAGGGCAATCTCCTCTGACACTGGTGCTCTGACATCCGATGGCATGTCATGTGGGGCCTGTAGATGCACGGCAGTCGTAATGGTGTGCTCCTCTTGGGGGCTGCTGCTCACGACCGGGGGCCTCTACGTGGATCGCACCTGCCTATTGCCTCTGGCGCAAACAGATCCTGACATGCAGAGGCTCACACAATGTAGGATGAGCCATACCGATTTCCATGCGATAAATAAAGTTGAACCCTGCATGTATTCCAAGGTTCCTAACAGAGCATGGATTGGTGTTGACGGGTACATCAGCTGCTTTCCTGGATCAGCCATGCGGTGTGCCATGGCATTGCCCATCTTGGCCAACACTCAGAGTGGCACAGCATGACAACATCAAGATCCTACCAGCTGAATCAATTGCCCCCACCATCCTACCAGCTGAATCAATTGCCCCCATAACACCTTAATGCTCCTGCCCTTTCTAGCACCCTCCCCACACACAGGGTGCCTAGTGTGCCATTGACCCCTCACAAACACAGAGCGTACACTGTTAACGGAGGGATGGTACACGGTACCTCCCTTCATGCCAGTACAGCTTTCCCTCCAGTAATCCCAGACCCCCTCCCTTTTAGAATGCAGGGTGCGACACCTGCGTATCCCCCCTCCCTCCACCCTTTAAGAATGCAGAGTTAGACCCCTGCATATCCCCCTCCCCCCTCCCTTCCAGTATGTAGAGTGAGACCCCTGTGTATCCTCTCCCTCTTCCCTTTCAGAATGCAAAGTAAGACCCCTGCATACCCCCTCTCCCTTTAAGAATGCAGTTATACCCCTGTGTATACCCCCTCCATTCCAGAATGCAGTTATACCCCTGTGTATACCCCCTCCATTCCAGAATGCAGAGTTATACCCCTGTGTATTCCCCCTCCCTCCTCCCTTCCAGAATGCAGAGTTAGACCCCTGCATATCCCCTCTCCCTTTAAGAATGCAGTTAGACCCCTGTATTTCCACCCTCCCTCCTCCCATTAAGAATGCAGTTAGACGTCTGCATATCCCCCCTCCCTCCTCCCTTTAAGAATGCAGTTAGACCCCTGTATATCACCCCTCCCTCCTCCCTTTAAGAATGCAGTTAGACCCCTGTATATCACCCCTCCCTCCTCCCTTTAAGAATGCAGAGTTAGACCCCTGCATATCCACCCTCCCTCCTCCCTTTAAGAATGCAGAGTTAGACCCCTGTATATCCACCCTCCCTCCTCCCTTTAAGAATGCAGAGTTAGACCCCTGTATATCCACCCTCCCTCCTCCCTTTAAGAATGCAGAGTTAGACCCCTGCATATCCACCCTCCCTCCTCCCTTTAAGAATGCAGAGTTAGACCCCTGTATATCCACCCTCCCTCCTCCCTTTAAGAATGCAGAGTTAGACCCCTGTATATCCACCCTCCCTCCTCCCTTTAAGAATGCAGAGTTAGACCCCTGCATATCCCCCCTCCCTTT
Source organism: Heterodontus francisci (assembly GCF_036365525.1). Taxonomy (NCBI): domain Eukaryota; kingdom Metazoa; phylum Chordata; class Chondrichthyes; order Heterodontiformes; family Heterodontidae; genus Heterodontus; species Heterodontus francisci. Next base: position 195,390,915 of record NC_090372.1, on the reverse strand, counting down.
AATAATGCAGTTAGACCCCTGTATATCCCCCCTCCCTCCTCCCTTTAAGAATGCAGTTAGACCCCTGTATATCACCCCTCCCTCCTCCCTTTAAGAATGCAGTTAGACCCCTGTATATCACCCCTCCCTCCTCCCTTTAAGAATGCAGAGTTAGACCCCTGCATATCCACCCTCCCTCCTCCCTTTAAGAATGCAGAGTTAGACCCCTGCATATCCCCCCTCCCTCCTCCCTTTAAGAATGCAGTTAGACCCCTGTATATCCCCCTCCCTCCTCCCTTTAAGAATGCAGAGTTAGACCCCTGCATATCCACCCTCCCTCCTCCCTTTAAGAATGCAGAGTTAGACCCCTGTATATCCCCCCTCCCTCCTCCCTTTAAGAATGCAGAGTTAGACCCCTGTATATCCCCCCTCCCTCCTCCCTTTAAGAATGCAGAGTTAGACCCCTGCATATCCACCCTCCCTCCTCCCTTTAAGAATGCAGAGTTAGACCCCTGTATATCCCCCCTCCCTCCTCCCTTTAAGAATGCAGTTAGACCCCTGTATATCCCCCCTCCCTCCTCCCTTTAAGAATGCAGAGTTAGACCCCTGCATATCCCCCCTCCCTCCTCCCTTTAAGAATGCAGAGTTAGACCCCTGTATATCCCCCCTCTCTCCTCCCTTTAAGAATGCAGAGTTAGACCCCTGCATATCCACCCTCCCTCCTCCCTTTAAGAATGCAGAGTTAGACCCCTGTATATACCCCCTCCTTCCTCCCTTTAAGAATGCAGTTAGACCCCTGTATATCCCCCCTCCCTTCTCCCTTTAAGAATGCAGTTAGACCCCTGCATATCCCACCTCCCTCCTCCCTTTAAGAATGCAGAGTTAGACCCCTGCATATCCCCCCTCCCTTCTCCCTTTAAGAATGCAGTTAGACCCCTGTATATCCCCCCTCCCTCCTCCCTTTAAGAATGCAGAGTTAGACCCCTGCATATCCCCCCTCCCTTTAAGAATGCAGTTAGACCCCTGTATATCCCCCCTCCCTCCTCCCTTTAGGAATGCAGTTAGACCCCTGTATTTCCACCCTCCCTCCTCCCTTTAGGAATGCAGTTAGACCCCTGCATATCCCCCCTCCCTCCTCCCTTTAGGAATGCAGTTAGACCCCTGTATATCCCCCCTCCCTCCTCCCTTTAGGAATGCAGTTAGACCCCTGTATCTCCCCCCTCCCTCCTCCCTTTAAGAATGCAGTTAGACCCCTGTATATCCCCCCTCCCTCCTCCCTTCCAGAATGTAGAGTTAGACCCCTGGATATCCCCCCCTCCCTCCTCCCTTTAAGAATGCAGAGTTAGACCCCTGCATATACCCCTTCCCTCCTCCCTTTAAGAATGCAGTTAGACCCCTGTATATCCCCCTTCCCCCCTCCCTTCCAGAATACAGTTAGACCCCTGCATATCCCCCCTTCCCTCCTCCCGTCCAGAATGCAGAGTTAGACCCCTGTATATCCACCCCCCGTTCCCTCCTCCCTTTAAGAATGCAGAGTTAGGCCCCTGCATATCCCCCCTTCCCTCCTCCCTTCCAGAATGCAGAGTTAGACCCCTGTATATCCCCCCCCCCCACTCCCTCCTCCCTTTAAGAATGCAGAGTTAGACCCCTGCATATGCCCCCTCCCTTTACGAATGCAGTTGGACCCCTGTATATCATCCCCTCCCTCCTCCCTTTAAGAATGCAGTCAGACCCCTGTATATCCACCCTCCTTCCTCCCGTTTAAGAATGCAGAGTTAGACCCCTGCATATCCCCCCTACCTCCTCCCTTTAAGAATGCAGAGTTAGACCCCTGCATATCCACCCTCCCTCCTCCCTTTAAGAATGCAGAGTTTGACCCCTGCATATCCACCCTCCCTCCTCCCTTTAAGAATGCAGAGTTAGACCCCTGCATATCCCCCCTCCCTCCTCCCTTTAAGAATGCAGTTGACCCCTGTATCTCCCCCCTCCCTCCTCCCTTTAAGAATGTAGAGTTAGACCCCTGCATATCCCCCCTCCCTCCTCCCTTCCAGAATGTAGAGTTAGACCCCTGTATATCCCCCCCACCCTCCTCCCTTTAAGAATGCAGCGTTAGACCCCTGCATATACCCCCTCCCTCCTCCCTTTAAGAATGCAGAGTTAGACCCCTGCATATCCCCCCTCCCTCCTCCCTTTAAGAATGCAGAGTTAGACCCCTGCATATCCCCCCTCCCTCCTCCCTTTAAGAATGCAGAGTTAGACCCCTGCATATACCCCCTCCCTTCCAGAATACAGTTAGACCCCTGCATATCCCCCCTTCCCTCCTCCTGTCCAGAATGCAGAGTTAGACCCCTGTATATCCCCCCCCCCACTCCCTCCTCCCTTTAAGAATGCAAAGTTAGACCCCTGCATATCCCCCCTCCCTTTACGAATGCAGTTGGACCCCTGTATATCTCCCCTCCCTCCTCCCTTTAAGAATGCAGTTAGACCCCTGTATATCCACCCTCCCTCCTCCCTTTAAGAATGCAGAGTTAGACCCCTGCATATCCCCCCTCCCTCCTCCCTTTAAGAATGCAGTTAGACCCCTGTATATCCACCCTCCCTCCTCCCTTTAAGAATGCAGAGTTAGACCCCTGTATATCCACCCTCCCTCCTCCCTTTAAGAATGCAGAGTTAGACCCCTGCATATCCCCCCTCCCTCCTCCCTTTAAGAATGCAGTTAGACCCCTGTATATCCACCCTCCCTCCTCCCTTTAAGAATGCAGAGTTAGACCCCTGCATATCCCCCCTCCCTCCTCCCTTTAAGAATGCAGAGTTAGACCCCTGCATAACCCCCCTCCCTCCTCCCTTTAAGAATGCAGAGTTAGACCCCTGCATATACCCCCTCCCTTCCAGAATACAGTTAGACCCCTGCATATCCCCCCTTCCCTCCTCCCGTCCAGAATGCAGAGTTAGACCCCTGTATATCCCCCCCCCCACTCCCTCCTCCCTTTAAGAATGCAAAGTTAGACCCCTGCATATCCCCCCTCCCTTTACGAATGCAGTTGGACCCCTGTATATCTCCCCTCCCTCCTCCCTTTAAGAATGCAGTTAGACCCCTGTATATCCACCCTCCCTCCTCCCTTTAAGAATGCAGTTAGACCCCTGTATATCCACCCTCCCTCCTCCCTTTAAGAATGCAGAGTTAGACCCCTGCATATCCCCCCTTCCCTCCTCCCTTCCAGAATGCAGAGTTAGACCCCTATATATCCCCCCCCCTCCTCCCTTTAAGAATGCAGAGTTAGACCCCTGCATATCCCCCCTCCCTCCTCCCTTCCAGAATACAGAGTTAGACCCCTGTATATCCTCCCTCCCATTCAGAATGCAAAGTTAGACCCCTGCATATCCCCCCTTCCCTCCTCCCTTCCAGAATGCAGAGTTAGACCCCTGTATATCACCCCCCCTCCCTCCTCCTTTTAAGAATGCAGAGTTTGACCCCTGCATATCCCCCTCCCTCCTCCCTTCCAGAAGACAGAGTTAGACCCCTGTATATCCCCCTCCCTTTAAGAAAGCAGAGTTAGACCCCTGTGTATCCACCCCTCCCTCAACCCTTCCGTAATGCAGAGTGAGGACCTGCTGGCTTTTCAGATAGTGAAAGGGACGGCACGTGACGGCCGCCTGTTCAAGGCAAAATCCGGCAGTGTCGGTGAAGAGGTGGTGGGCTGCATAATCAGCAAAGGTAATTATTACCATATGCTAATTGTGGTGCCACCACCGTGCGGTAGGGAGGCCGCACCGAGGTCCCAACGCCGCTAGTAATATGCGACGGGCCCTTCTCGATGCCGCAGATCAAGGCAGGCCTCTCCCCACAGCATTTTACCAGCCCCCGCGCCACGACCTGCAGCGTCGAGGGGCCGGTAAAATTCAGCCCAGTGAGTGGGTAGAAAGAGGTGGTGTGGGGCCTATTAGGAACAAAGAGGGTAATATATGCTTAGAGGCACAGGGCAAGGCTAGAATACTTAAGGATCACTTTTTATCAGTGTTTACTAAGGAAGAGGAATCTGACCAAATATCAGCAGAAGTGGAGAGAGTAGAGGCAATGGATAGGGTAAAAGTTGAGAGGGGGGAAGTACTGGAAAAACTGGCTATGCTTCGGGTAGATAAGTCACTTGGTCTGGATGGCTTACCTCCTGGGTTGCTAAAGGAAATGGGGGTGGAGATAGCGGAAGGGTTTACCATAATCTTCCAATCTTCCCTAGATATGGGGGAAGTGCCAGAGGATTGGAGAGCGGCAAATGTGACACCCTTTTTCAAGAAAGTGTGTAATTACAGTCCTAGCAACTACAGGCCAGTTAGTTTAACATCAGTGGCAAGTAAGGTTTTAGAAACAACAATCAGGGTACATTTGAAGAGTTTAAGTTAATTAAGGACAGCCAGCATGGATTTGTAAAAGGCAGATCATGCTTGACTAATCTAATTGATATTTTTGATGAAGTAACGGAGAAGGTTGATGAAGGAAATGCGGTGGATATAGTTTATATGGATCTTAAGAAAGTATTTGATAAAGTACCACATAAAAAGCTGGTTAACAAAATTGAGGCTCATAGAATAGGAGGGTTAATGTCCAATTGGAGAAAAAAAATAGGCTTAAGGACAGAAAACAGCGAGTCCTAGTAAATGGGCGTTTTCCAGATTGGAGGATGGTAGACAGTGGTGTTCCCCAAGGGTCAGAACTAGGACCACTGCTTTTTTTGCTTTATATAAATGACTTGGATCTTGGAATACAGAGTAGAATTTCAAAATGTGCCAATGATACCAAACTTGGAGGAGTTGCAGTGAGGATGATATGAACCGCCTACAATGGGGCACAGGCTAGCAGAATGGGAAGATAAGTGGCAGATGGAATTTAATACAGACAAGTGTGAGGTGATAGGGTGAGGCAATCTAGACTTAATGGTGCAGTTCTAAAGAGTGCGCCGGAACACAGGGACCTGGGGGGCATGTACATCAATCTTTACAAGTGGCATAGCATATTGAGAGAACAGTTAGCAAAGCATACGGGATCTTGGGTTTCATAAACACAGGCATAGAGTACAAAAGCAGGGAAGTTGTGCTGAACCTTTATAAAGCTCTGGTTAGGCCCCAGTTGGATTATTGCATCCAATTCTGGTCACCACACTTCAGGAAGGATGTGAGGGTCCTTGAGAGGATGCAGAGGAGATTTACCAGAATAGTTCCAGGGATGAAAAACTGGGATTGTTCTCCTTGGAGCAAAGGAGATTGAGGGGAGATTTGATAGAAGTGTACAAGATTATGACAGGCTTAGATAAGATAGACAAAGAAAAACTGTTCCCATTAACTGATGGTACAAGGGCTAGGGGATTCAGATTGAAGGTTTTCGGCAAGAGATGCAGGGGGAATGTGAGGGAGAATCTTTTTACGCGAATGGTAATAACCTGGAACTCGCTGCCTATCAGGGTGGTGGAAGCAGAAACAATCAGTGATTTCAAAAGGAAATTGAATGGGGGATTGCTCCACGGACAGCCAGCATGGCTGAATGGCCTTCTTCTATGCCAGAAATGACTATATTACTGCACAAAGGTTTCTGGTTCTTTCACTGCTTAGTGGTGATTATAGCAGCAGTTATAATTATCTCAAAGCACAGGATTAAATGGCACTGGGAACAGTAATGACAATGTAAAGGATACTGGGATCAGGAAGGATGTGAAATGAGAATAGGCGCCTAAAGGTAGTATCATTCAGTGTCATTAGGTTTCATCTGTTTTTTTAGCTTCGACTGGGAACCTGATTACATGAATGTCGGTCTACTACAAATTATAATGAAATCCCAGCTCAGCCAGGCAAGTCAATTTCAGTGGAACCATGTGATGTGGAAGCATAATGATCACATTTTAATTTAGACAGCCTTATTTCTTCAACAGTTTAAATTAAAATGCAGATGAATAAATAGAGAGCAGAACCGTCAAGGAATTAATAAGGAGAAGTAGATGTGGTTTTCCTGAGAAAGTTTTCTATTCAAGCCTCAGATAAGAAGACACGGGCAGCCTCTCGATGGGGTGTTTGAGAAGGATAGAAGACTAGAACAGTCTGTGAATTGTTGTCAAGCAGATTTTGGATCATTTGAGGGTTGGATAACAATACATTAGGATGCTGCTTGCTGAAGAAAGTGTGTTCAATAGGTCAGAAGATGCAACCAACAACGGGCAGATTCCCATTTGCAGATTTCAGTACCCACTTCCAGGTGTAAATAATGTGGTTAGAATGTGGAACTCGCTAGGAGTAGTTGAAGCAAAAAGTAAAGACGCATTTAAGGGGAAGGTAGATAAACACATGAGGGATGAAGGAATAGAAACTGACAGGGTTAAATCAAATGGATTGGAAGGAAGCTCATGTGGGGCATAAACACTGGCATGGACTAGTTGGGCTGAGTGGCCCATTTCTGTGCTGGTATGTTTAATGCAATTCTATATAATTCTAAACCCAAATATTAGGTATAGTTGACTATCAGACTGTTCACATGAGACCATTTAGATTAGCAGGCTGAGTGATTGTGTTGGCAGGAAAGCAGAACAAGCTGTATGGTACAACCTGTCAAGTCTCCACAGCACAAAGCCCTCTTCCAGGACATGATCCTGTAAAGGGTGGACCTGCAAATATCTTTCTTGGCAACTGGTTAGAATCAAAGCAGCATCATGCCATTGGACAAAGAGTTCAGGGTGCGGGACAACCTTTCACCCCGAATCCTGTGGAAGAATGTAAGTCAAGCTTCTTCAAATGGTCCATCAGGAATATTGGAAAATCAGTGCAAGAATCATCTAATTCCAACGATAATTTCACTTTATTATAGCCTTTAACAAAGTCAAGTTTAGTTTAAAGTTTCCCCATCATCACTAATGTTTACACATTTCACTTTATAAAAAACAGTGTTTCGGTGAAGTACTGTGAAACATGTTGTGATAAAGCAAAAAGAAACTTGCATTTATATAGCACCTTTCATAACCTGAGGATGTCCCAAAGTGCTTTACAGGCAATTAAGTACTTTTTGAAGTAGAGTCCCATTGTCATAGTGTCATTTATGGCACAGAAGGAGGCCATTCAGCCCATCGGGTCCATGCTGGCTCTCCATGGAGCTATGCTGTCAGTCCCACTCCCCAGTTCGATCCCCATAGCCCTGCAAGTCTATTTCTCTCATGTGGCCATCCAACTTCCTCTTCAAGTCACTGATTGTCTCCGCTTCCACCATACTTGTGGGCAGCAAGTTCCAGGTCATTACCACCTGCTGCGTAAAAAAGTCCTTCCTCATATTCCCCCTGCATCTTTTGCCCAAAACTTCCAACCTGTGTCCCCTATTCCTCGTACCACTTGTTAATGGGAGCAATTATTCCTTGTCTAACTTATCTGAACTTGTCATAATATTGAACACTTCTATTAAATCTCTCAATCTTCTTTCCTCTAAGGAGGTTGTAATGTAGGAAATGCAGCAGCCAACTGGCACACAGTAAGACCTACCAATAGTAATATGATAACTATCAGATAATCTGTTTTTACTGATGCTGGTTGATGAATAAATATTGGCTGCGCCACCAGGGAGAACTCGCATGCTCTTCTTTGAATAGTGCCATGGGAACTTTTAAGTCCACCTGAGAGAACTCATGGGGCCTCAGTTCAATGTCTCATCCAAAAGATGGCAGCTTCAACAGTGCAGCACACCCTCAATACTGCACTGGAATGGCATTCAAGATTATCTGTTCAACTCTCCGGAGTGGGGCTTGAACCACAACATTCTGCCTCACAAGCAAGAATGCAACCAACTGGGCCACAGCTGACACCATAAAGTGCCAAAAAAGTACAAAATTATTGTATTTCATTTTCAATCCACAGAACAATCAAATAGAAATATAGGATGCAATTACATTGCAACCTTTGCTTCAATGTGATGTGCTTTCTTACATCAACACAAAATTGGCTGCATAACTCAACAGCCAGATCAGTATTCAGACTCCCGAATGCATGAAAATGGATGTGAGCCCTTCGATTGATGGTGGGCAGGCTGCAGTATAGCTCCAGTCTGCTGGAGTTTGGGTGAAAAGGTATAACAGAGTGCAAAGTAGGATTTCCTATTTTGCACTAGTGGAGACTTTTTTTTGGCAAAATTATCGTCCTGAGGTGATTCACTACCAAAGATTCTTTGCAAAAACACTTCATTGCAACTACATTTTAAAGGGTTACAAATACTTTTAACACAACATCGGGGCAGTTCTGCAATCCTGTGTTGCCAGCAGGGAGTAGTCTTGGAGAACTGGAGCTATAATGGCCATAACTCTGACCCTATGAACATAACATTCCCCAAAGGTAGCATGGGACTGTGGAATTGTCCTTCATAGTTCCACGTTATCATAACAGTTCTTTGATTTATACTGCCTGACAGATAGAAGCCAATTCAATCATAATTTTCAAAAGACATATGCTCGAAAAGGAAAAGAATTGGAGGTCTATGAGATAAGAACAGGGAAGTGGGATTAATTGGATAGCTCCTTCAAAGAGCTGGCACAGACATGATGGGCTGAATGGCCTCCTTCTGTGCTATATGATTTTACGACACTGAAACACCTAAAAGTGCTTCACACATAGTAGGGGTCATTTCCATATCCACTACTTGTGCAGTAAACTGGCATAGCGGATCGCATGTTACAGAACCCGCCCAACGTTCAAGTCCATGATCAGACGGGATGTATAATGGGCGACTGATTCTCTCCTCAAATGGTGAAGGTGAAAATGACCTGTGATTAACTTATTTTCAAAATCCAGTCACTGTTCCTAATAAGACAAACAAAACAGCTGGAAGGGCCTGGCAACATTTGGTGCTGAGAAGGTACTTACAATTGGGCTTGCATTGATGTAGTCCGAGTTCGAATGGCTTGATTCAGCTTTCAGTGTTATTCTGGAGTGATCGTCTGTAGAAAGGAAAAAGTCAAATATATCAGAATATAGGAGGGAATATTGCTACTATATAATTCCTACTTTGTCCTCATCCAATTTTCATCCCGTTTTCTTCTTTGCTCACCAGGAGGCAATAAATCAGTTTGAGAGGCACTGGCCCATTCTTTACATCAGTCAGGACAGTGAGTACTGGGAAGATGTTTGGCCACAGCAACACTGCTGTGCCTAATTGTGTCCAGCAGAATTCACTGGGCAATAATCAGAAATGTTAGTCTTGGTTGATTTTTTTCCTCCATCACTAGCAGAACAGAGACACTGAGCCAAGTGTAGTGTCTGAATTGTTAGCCCAAGGGAGCTAATTTTGAGTACCAAGCCATTGCTGAAGCATCATTTTTCATATTGTTATTTCTTTGTGCTCCCTAAACATTTCTTTCACTTAAGGAGGCTAAGGAGGCTATATTTTGCCTCCTTAACAGCTGCTCCTCAGGGAATTGACACTTCCCTGAAGCAAGCTAGATGTTATTCTGTCATCTCTCTCTTGCTGAAGCAAAGCTAGAACTAGGCAAAAGATGTAATGTAAACTCTCTCCATAGGGAGAAACCAGGATTAAATGTGCCCTGGGGTTTCTATCAGCTGCTGTTGGTGCAGTTAAAACACAGCTTCAGATTCACATCTGAGTAGACTGCTGGGGGTCGATTTTAATTTGTACCAACTGGTGTTAATATGATGGGAATGGCCTGAAAATGAGTCTCAGTAGCCATTACTGCCTTGCTGACCTTGATAATGTGGCCGCTGTCATTTTGAAAAAGGTCCTATTGTTGGGCACCTAAAATGTCTACCTGAATGCCAATTACCACCTTGCGCTGGAAATAGTCAGAAAGTGCACTGTTCATGCTCCAATCATTTCTATGGGTGGCAGAACAGAGGTCCAACCAGGGTATGTTTGATATTACTTTCATGTGGCCAGGAGGAGCAGGAGTGCACCTTGGGGCATCACTGAAATAACCCGGAATCCATTCCCTCTGCAATTGTGCCCCTCCACTCACTACCCACCCCCACCCCCACTCACCCCCAAACACATCACTTAACTATCTACTGGCTGGAGTAGCCAATGTGGTAGATCTTAATTTGGTGGGCTACATCAGGATGGGCACCTTGAACAAAACTCACTGGCACCCTGAGCAAGCCATACGGGAATCACTTTAGTAAAAAGGGTAAGCTGGACTCTTGACAACCAGCTACTTGAACCATTCTGTGCGTTGGGTTAGTTCAGCATGACTCGCACTAGTGAATTCAACTTAATGGTTATATAAATGAGTTACTCCGGTTTACTTGGGCAATTTGCAGCTGCTTCATTTCCCAAATAACCATGGATGTCACAGTTCCTGGCAGAAGGGAGGAACAAGCCCATCCTTGGCAGCGGAGGAGAAAAAAAGAACACTGATGACAGAAACGACAGACATTATTTTGATCAGCTAAAACGTTAATTAATTGCAAGGGGTGGCATATTAATAACATATCAGCTTTAAAGGGTTTTCTTTGATATTAAAGTAATAGCAGGATACTTAAAACCTTGCCCGACAGCCAAGCAAAGTGGGAAAAAAATAAACATTTGGAAAATTATGGGCTTGTGCCGCCATCCTTTGCAGATATGTATGGTTAGTGGACAAGCCTCCTGGCATATACAGAATATTTGCTTCGTTATTGCGAGTGTGCTTGGTGTAAACAGCTAACGCCATTGCCTCCAAGAAGCACAGATTTGATTTTAAGCTTTAAATTAGGAATTGTATTTTTTTTAAAATCTCTTTGAAGTCTTTTTTCCGATCAAAATGTCTTAGGGTTTAAGTGAACAAGCAGGTTGTACCCAAGGAGTGGGTGTGGAGGAGTCAATATTCTAGGGAGTTACTACTTGAGCACAAAGTCTAGGCTGACACTCCAGTGCAGTACTGAGGGAGTGCTGCATTGTCGGAGGTGCTGTTTTTAGGATGTGATGATAAACTGAGGCCCCACCTGACCACTTGGGTGGATGTAAAAGATCCCACTGCGCAATAGAAAGAAGAGCAGGGGAGTTCTCCCCAGTGTCCTGACCAATATTTATTCCTCAACCACCACCACCACTGTAAACAGATTATCTGATCATTATTACATTGCTGTTTGTGAGCCTGTGCAAATTGGCTGCCCCATGTCCAACATCACAACAGTGAGTACACTTCAAAACTACTTAATTGGCTGTAAAGTGCTTTGGGACATCCTAAGGTATTGTATTTACGCCATGCTCCTTTTGTGCAGAAAGGAGGAAAGGAATATGGTGGACACAAAGCAAGGGAATGGAAAGGCTAGGATGGTAGATCAAGGCATAGGGGAAGGTCATGAAGCTTTTGAAAGCAGACAGGTGGAAGGTAGAGGGAAGTGGTTAGGGGGTTCCAGTGAGCAGGAGGGAAATGGCTGATATAAGGCATAATTAGCATGTAAAAAAGTTTTTCAACATCGTGGTATTTTTGAAATATTTTCAAACAAATATTGGGGGAAGCTTTCCTCCCCTTGCTATCTATCGTGTTCTTTATACTTGTGTTTACAATGTTGCTATGAAAATCCAATAGAAGAAATCTTCCCCCACTATGCCATGTTAGGGTGGAAGAGGTTAACCTACATGGCACTACCAGCTGAGATCTGTTCTTCTTTTCATTCTCCTCCCTGTCTGCGATGCTGCTGGTGTTCGGCTCAGCCTGATAGGCGGCCAGAGCTTCCCATTCTTTCACCAGGCGATTTTTGTTTCTCAGGTGATCCTCCATATAGGACTAAAACACAGAGGAGAATTCAAACAGGAAAATTCAAGTGATATTCCGCTAGTTTTAATGTATCACTGTTACTTTGCAAAATAACTTTGACAGGGGTTTAAAAATTACACCACAGTATCTTACACAATTTATTTCCAAACCTTTTCAGGGTTTCTGTAGGATTTGCTCCAACCACAGTGGATCGCTACATGATTTATTGCAAAGTCTGTGTTTTTCTATAGGTTCCTACCTATAGAATCATTCTGAAACATACAGTGTCATGCAAGGCCCCCAACTGCCAAGATTGAGGCATATTAATTTTGTCATAAACATTGATTTTAAATTGTTACTGGAGTGAAGAAAGGACTTGTTAAACAGATCAGCCGTGGCTGGAAATGATACTTGCATATTAACAGACAGTGTTTGGAAGGACAAAGCAGCCCACATTCATTCAACCCACAATGCACTTTTGATCACCAGACGTTGAAGGTGGGGGAGCTTGCATTCCAGGTTGACTGCTAAGATGGCCGAATACACAAATGGACATGGTCAAACCAGCTAGTCACATGACTAACTTGCTGGGCAACCTGAGTTTTTTTAATTTGTACAAACAGTTTGGGCAGAAAGCAGAATGCTCCTGGATTGAGAAGATCTCTCCTGGCTGGCTCGCCACAGCCTTTCCTGTTTCTCTGCTCCCATCTCTTTCTCACAAATCTCTAAATCCACTGAAGACACATGAACCCCAAGAGAGAAAAGTCTCCTACAGCGAACACGGTTTAAGAAGAATACTGGGCCCCAACGAAAAGCAAGATCTACCTACAATCAAGGACTCGACAATGAGCTCGAAGAACTGTAACAACAACTCTTCAGATATTGCCTCAAACTTTTCCACTTTATTTTTCTTCTGCTCTTTTCTGTCTCTATTTGCATGTGTGTATTGCGTATGCATGCTAGCGTGGGGCGTCATGTATCTGTCGGCGTTAACCGAATTAGAGTTTAAGTTTAATAAATTTCAACTTTTCTTCTTTAAACCAAAGAAAACCTGTTTGTGCTGGTTTCTTTGCCTTATAATTGGAAAGCGGTGAACAAGGGGGAGCTAAAAACACGGTGTGTTTAAAATTAAACCCTGTTATAGTTAAAACCGGGTGAAGGCTGAAAGGGACCCCGAGATCTCTTTCTCACCTGGTCGTAACAATAGCCTTAAAATTATACCCTGGAGTGCTATTGTATGATACCTTTACATGTTAGTCTGAAATTTCTCGCTTTGTTATTTGGGATATTTATCTCCAGTTTAGTTTGGTATGGGCTTCTTTAGCTCTATCATGGTTCAGAAAGTGTTAAAACCCATCTTCACTCATATCCCTTGATGCCCTGAGACACCAAAAATTCTCTTCTTGGTGCTGAAATGCAAATAAACTGCAGTAAATTTTAAAGAGATCTACTGTTGCTCTACAATGATGAATCAGTAAAGCAATATTCTGTTTGAAAGATGGTTACTTTATATTTAATGCCATTTATTAACTTCATCAGAGTACATGGCAGTCCCATTTGGAGGATGCTTCTCAGATTCTGTGATGTACTATTAACAGCAATCATTTTTGCATTTCAATAAGAAATCAAATCAGGTTGTTTAAGAATGGCTAGAGGAATATAAAAATTTACAAATTAGAATCCAATCTGTCCGACAAAATCCTGGGGAGAGATATTCACTGTGTATTATTTAGAATGAACTTGTTTGTAAAGCTCACATTACATATCCATTGCACTGACTGGTTAGGACTGGTACAATTATCCCGTTTTGTACAGAGGAATTCCTACCCCACTCTTTATTAAAAGTTGCTGTTATGTCGTGTGGCTCCCAGAGCTTCTTAAATAATCACACTTTCGGCACAGTTACTGGAGCTTGCATCATATTTTCTCACATCTCTCCATTTGTGGAAGAATGTTGCTTTTGGTATAAAGGTTGTAGTGCAGTAGTGAGTATTGTGGCATTGTGGAGATATATATATATATAAAGTGTTACGACCAGTTGAGAAAGGTGTCTCAGGGTCCCTCTCAGCCTTCACCTGGTCTTACGGTAACAGGGCTTAATTTTTAAAACACCGTGTGTTTAGCTCCTCCTTGGTGAATCCTTGTTCACTGCTTTCCAATTATAAGGCAAAGAAACCAGCACTTTTCTTAGGTTTAAAGAAGAAAAGCTGAAATTTACTAAACTTAAACTCAAATTCGGTTAACGCCGATGACACCCCCACACTAGCATGCATACGCGATACACACATGCAAATGGAGACAGGAAAGAGCAGAAGAAAAATAAAGTGGAAAAGATTGAGGCAACATCTGAAGAGTTGTTGTTACAGCTCTTCGAGCTCACTGTCGAGTCCTTGATTGTAGGTAGATCTTGCTTTTCGTTGGGGCCCAGTATTCTTCTTAAAGTTTGTTCCCTGTAGGAGACTTTTCTCTCTTGGGGTTCATGTGTCTTCAGTGGATTTAGAGACTTGTGAGAAAAAAATGAGAGCAGACAGGAGAGAGATCTTCTCAGTCCAGGAGCAAACAGACACTCTCCAAAAGAGATGGGAGCAGAGAAACAGGAAAGGCTGTGGCGAGCCAGCCAGGAGAGATCTTCTCAATCCAGGAGCATTCTGCTTTCTGCCCAAACTGTTTGTACAAATTCAAAAAACTCAGGTTGCCCAGCAGGTTAGTCATGTGACTAGCTGGTTTGACCATGTCCATTTGTGTATTCGGCCATCTTAGCAGTCAATCTGGAATACGAGCTCCTCCACCTTCAACATCTGGTGATCAAAAGTGCATTGTGGGTTGAATGTGTCAGGGAATGGCTGCTTTGGCCTTCCAAACATCGTCTGTTAATATGCAAATGGCTTTTCAAGCCACGGCTGATCTGTTTAACAAGTCCTTTCTTCACTCCAGTAACAGTTTAAAATCAATGTTCATGACAAAATTAATGTGCCTCATTCTTGGCAGGTGGGGGCCTAGCATGACAATAGGCTTCAACAATGTAGTTCCTAATTAATTTTGGATAATATAGCAATATAACAGTTGCTATCATCTCCTAATAAAGTGCCACTTAGCTTGAACAAAATGGGTTGTGGTTGCATAGGCCCTCTTGTACCTCGCCCAAATATCCATTCTCTCTATATGAGATCAGCGAGTGTCAGTGGACTATTTACCATGAGTGTGGGGCAGGGAAGGAATCAGAGCTTGTCCTTGCCTGGGTAGTCTAAATTTCCAAAAAGCTGAGATCATGCATGAAATGAGAATTCCAATCTTTTTGTGGCGATGATTGGCAGGAAGGATTTCAACTCCTCCCCCAACACCCACACACCCACTTCCACACACCCGCTTCCCAGCGGGAACAGCAACATTTGACTGCTTCCCCTCTTTGCCCCGCAGCACTGAGGTAAATTTCAGCCCTTCATCACTCCCCTGGTTGAAATCAGCTACACAGCACAAACCTGGACACACAAAAAAAGGACTTGCATTTATACAGAATGCCCTTCACAGCATCTGGATTTCCCAAAGTGCTTCACACCAATGAAGTGCTTTTGAAGTGTAGCCTATGTTGTAATGTAAGCAATCCGAGAAACTTCCTTGCCTATGTGACTCCACACCACATCATGCGTAAATTTATCCACTAAACCTTTGGGAAGCCATGATGATTTATTCTTAATAAGCTATGTAGATGTAGAGAAAATGTTTCCGCTTTTGGATTAGGGGCCATAAATATAAGACAGTCATCAATAAATCCAATAAAGAATTCAGGAGAAATGTCTTCACCTAGCAAGTGTTTAGACTGGCAACTCGCTACCACAAGTAGTTGATGACACAAGTAGCAGTGATACATTTAAGGGAAAGCTGGATAAACACATGAGGAAGAAAGGAATAGAAGGATATGTTGATAGGCTTAGATGAAATAAGGTGGGAGGAGGCTCGTGTGGAACACAAACACCGGCATGGACCTGGTGGGGCCGAATGGCCCGATTCTGTGCTGTAAATTCTATGTAATTCTATGTTTTAAAAGAAAAGTACTAGATACACTATATATATTGTACATCTTCTTTTGCATAGTTGTAAATAAAACTTAGCTAAGGGCTAATTCAGAATATTAACTTTGATTTTAGATTTGTTAACAGCACCAGGCTTTTATTGCAATTGATAAATTGCTGGAAAATTTACAAGGAAGCAGCCTGCAATGAAAATAACTGCTGCGTGAATGAACAGCAACAGACATACTCCTTCGGTAATCAACACTGCCTAGATTCCTTGGTCAGGATTTTACAGGTTCCCGACGTCGGATAACGTGGTGCGGGAGGGGGAAGCTGGAAGATCATTCTGGCAGCAGCCCGCCACGGAGCCCGATCCCGGGAGGGCTGGGCCCAATCTTCCCGGCGGCGGTGAGCACTGTGACGGAACACCCCCACCCCCACCGCTGGGCGACGGGACCCGGATTTAAATATGTTAATGAATGAAATGAATAAATTTAGACGAACTTATCTGCGATCTAACGCTCGGGCTGCGATCTTCAGAGTGACGGCCGGCACTCTCGCACCTTCACTTTCCCATCTGGGGAAAGCACAGTGGTGGGGAAGTGGCGGGGGCGAGGGGGAGAAACGTGAGATTTTTAGTGCGCGGGATGGTGGGAAAGGGTGACCTGTGAACTTTGTTCTGTTTATGTGGGGGGGGCAAGGTCATATTTAAAAGGTAAATGTTTTGGTGGGAAGGGGGGGGAAGGGCAGATATTTAATTTTATTGTTATTGAGGGGTGGGAAAGGGGCGATGGAAATTTGATTTGAACAGTTGGGGCAAGGGATGTCGGGCTGACCGAAGTATTTAAATGAGCCACCGTGCGGGAGATTGCGGCGGCATGGTGGAGCGCGGCCGCATTTCGCTCACCGCTGCTCAAAATCCAGTCCTTTGTGTTTATGCGGCATTAAATCAATCATGTTCTTTTTTTTTGCCATGGTTGGAAGGAATACACATTGTGCTCATGCACATATTTCCATAGTGCACCTCTGCACTGCTTCCTATGCTACCAGACAAACCTAGCTCCTTCCTCTGCATCCTTCACACGTCAGTTTGTTATTATCAGTATTACAATGGTAATAATAGATGTCGATGATGTGTAAAAGGATTATGGCAAATCCAATCAGTAGTTGTTGAGGTATTTTAGTGTGATGGCAGACAGGCTGTAACCATTTTAATTTCCCTGCACCCACCCCTCACGTAACCCTGTCCTCTTTCCTGCCAGCAGAAAACAGCAAATAAAATCACAAGAGATAATGCTGAGCCTGGATCCATGGTAAACAACATTTTATGAAAATACACAGAGGCCATGTTTACTTTAGCTTGGAAAAGGTGGCCCTAATGAGGGTTATACATGAGCATCAGGGAAGAAAGCAATCATATCTCAGCATTAACCGCTCCATTTTATTTGCGTCACTGTGTCGGTGCAGAGTAAATTCAGTGACTATCCCCTTATTATGAGCGGCAAGGAGACTGTAAATGACAAACATGAACAGTCCTGAATCATTACTCTGCGCTATGAACATGTGTTGGTAAAATCAGTTCTGAAGTATGTTTAACTAGTTGTTCTGTAGTGACTCTAATTCCTCGGGATAATGACTGGGCACAGATCCTGAGTGCAATGTGGTATTAGCTGAGTCACAAAGAACACTCCAGCCCTCTTTCAGAGAATGTTTCCCTGCCCTGCTCCCCCCCAACCCCGCACCCCCCTTCCCGGGTGACATGGATAACCTGTTGCACTCTACGCTCCTGTTGAGAGCAGATGAGGCAGGCGGTACAGTAGGGCTGCCAACTTTAGTTGGATATATTCCTGGAGATTTCATCATAGGACCTCCAGCTTCCAATCTGCCCCACACAAACAACTCTTCTTTCGCAACGCCAATATTTTTATAACTAATAAAAAATGTTTTATGAAATTAATTATTTTTCACCTGGGCTGCTTGCAGCAGTGCCAAGAGATTAATCTTTTATTCCCGAAGACTCCAAGACAATTCCTTTTTTTATTCTTTCATGGGATGTGGGCATCGCTGGCTAGGCCAGCATTTATTGCCCATCCCTAATTGCCCTTGAGAAGGTGGTGGTGAGCTGCCTTCTTGAACCGCTGCAGTCCTTGTGTCGTAGGTACACCCACAGTGCTGTTAGGAGGGGAGTTCCAAGATTTTGACCCAGCGACAGTGAAGGAACGGCGATATAGTTCCAAGTCAGGATGGTGGTGTGTGACTTGGAGGGGAACTTGCAGGTGGTGGTGTTCCCATGCATCTGCTGCCCTTGTCCTTCTAGGTGGTAGAGATCGCGGGTTTGAAAGGTGCTGTTGAAGGAGCCTTGGTGAGTTGCTGCAGTGCATCTTGTAGATGGTACACACTGCTGCCACTGTGCATCGGTGGTGAAGGGAGTAAATGTTAAAGGTGGTGGATGGGGTTCCCATCAAGCGGACTGCTTTGTACTGGATGGTGTTGAGCTTCTTGAGTGTTGTTGGAGCTGCACTAATCCAGGCAAATGGAGAGTATTCCATCACACTCCTGACTTGTGCCTTGTAGATGGTGGACAGGCTTTGGGGATTCAGGAGGTGACTTACTCGCTGCAGAATTCACAGCCTCTGACCTGCACTTGTAGCCACAGTATTTACATGGTTGGCCCAGTTAAGTCCAGTTCAGTTTCTGGTCAATGGTGACTCCCAGGATGTTGATGGTGGAGGGCTGCCAACCCTTGGGTGCAGTTGCCTCCTTTTATCAAGTGAAATTCTGAATAAAAGACCGAACTTGGTCACTGGGAGGTGGAGTTGGGAGGAAATCGTGATTTCAGTTCTGATTTCTTCTTTGCTGATGATTAGATTAGATTATTAGATTAGAGATACAGCACTGAAACAGGCCCTTCGGCCCACCGAGTCTGTGCCGAACATCAACCACCCATTTATACTACCTATACTAGTGACAATTTATAATGGCCAATTTACCTATCAACCTGCAAGTCTTTTGGCTTGTGGGAGGAAACCGGAGCACCCGGAGAAAACCCACACAGACACAGGGAGAACTTGCAAACTCCACACAGGCAGTACCCGGAATCGAACCCGGGTCCCTGGAGCTGTGAGGCTGCGGTGCTAACCACTGCGCCACTGTGCCGCCCCAAATGATGAAAATTAATTGAATGCATTGTTACAACCCAGTGAGAAAGAGGTCTCGGGTTCCCTCTCATCCTTCACCTGGTCTTACCGTAACAGGGTTTAATTTTAAACACACCGTTTTTTTAGGTCCCCTTTAGTGAATCCTTGTTCATTAACTTCCAATTATAAGGCAAAGCAACTAGCCAAACAGGTTTTCTTACATTTAAATAGAAAAGGCTGAACTTTATTAAACTTAAACTCTAATTCGGTTAACGCTTACGGAAACGCGACGCACCCACATTAGCATGCATACGCGATACACACATGCGAAAAGAGCAGAAGAAATAAAGTGGAAAAGCGTGAGGCAATATCTGAAAATGGTTTTGGTTACTGTCCTTCAAGCTCGCTGTAAATCTTTTGATTGTAGGTAGGTCTTACTTTTCTTTGGGGCCCTGTATTCTTCTTATAACGTGTTTGACGAAGGAGATTTTTCTCTCTTGATGTTCATATGTCCTCAGTGGGTCCAGAGGCTTGTGAGAAAGTGTTGGGAGCAGACAGGAGAGGTCTTCTCACTCCAGGAGCAAACAGTCTCTCTGTGAGTTCAAAAACTCTGTGGCTAGTTCAAAAAACACTGGACCAGCCAGTTAGTCATGTGACCAGTTGGTTTAACCAGTCCTGGCTTTTGTGGATTGTATCACCTGAGCAGTCTCTGGAATTCTCTTCCTTACACCTTCAATGTCTGGTCATCAAAATCCATTGTGGGTTGAATTTTTTTTTATTCATTCATGGGATGTGGGTGTTGCTGTCTAGGCCAGCATTTATTGCCCATCCCTAATTGCCCTTGAGAAAGTGGTGGTGAGCTGCCTTCTTGAACCACTGCAGTCCATGTGGGGTAGGTACACCCACAGTGCTGTTAGGAAGGGAGTTCCAGGAATTTGATCCAGCAACAGTGAAGGAACGGCGATATAGTTCCAAGTCAGGATGGTGTGTGACTTGGAGGGGAACTTGCAGGTGGTGGTGTTCCCATGCATTTACTGCCCTTGTCCTTCTAGATGGTAGAGGTCACGGGTTTGAAAGGTGCTGTCTAAGGGGCCTTGGTGCATTGCTGTACTGCATCTTGTAGATGGTACACACTGCTGCCACTGTGCATCGGTGGTCGAGGGAGTGAATGTTTGTAGATGGAGTGCCAATCGAGCGGGCTGCTTTGTCCTGGATGGTGTCGAGCTTCTTGAGTGTTGTTGGAGCTGCACTCATCCAGGCAAGTGGAGAGTATTCCATCACACTCCTGACTTGTGCCTTTTAGATGGTGGACAGATTTTGGGGAATCAGGAGGTGAGTTACTCGCCTCAGGATTTCTAGCCTCTGACCTGCTCTTGTAGCCACGGTATTTATATGGCTACTCCAGTTCAATTTCTGGTCAATGGTAGCCCCGAGGATGTTGATAGTGGGGGAGTCAGCGATGGTAATGCCATTGAATGTCAAGGGGAGATGGTTAGATTCTGTCTTGTTGGAGATGGTCATTGCCTGGCACTTGTGTGGCGCGAATGTTACTTGCCACTTATCAGCCCAAGCCTGGATATTGTCCGGGTCTTGCTGCATTTCTACACGGACTGCTTCAGTATCTGAGAAGTCATGAATGGTGCTGAACATTGTGCAATCATCAGCGAACATCCCACTTCTGTCCTTATGATTGAAGGAAGGTCATTGATGAAGCAGCTGAAGATGGTTGGGCCTCGGACACTACCCTGAGGAACTCCTGCAGTGATGTCCTGGAGCTCAGATGATTGACCTCTAACAACCATAACCATCTTCCTTTGCGCTAGGTATGACTCCAGCCAGCGGAGGGTTTTCCCCGATTCCCATTGACCTCAGTTTTGCTAGGGCTCCTTGATGCTATACTCGGTCAAATGCTGCCTTGATGTCAAGGGCAGTCACTCTCACCTCGCCTCTTGAGTTCAGCTCTTTTGTCCATGTTTGAACCAAGGCTGTAATGAGGTCAGGAGCTGAGTGGCCCTGGTGGAACCCAAACTGAGCGTCACTGAGCAGGTTATTGCTAACCAAGTGCCGCTTGATAGCACTGTTGATGACACCTTCCATCACTTTACTGATGATTAAGAGTAGGCTGATGGGGCGGTAATTGGCCAGGTTGGACTTGTCCTGCGTTTTGTGTACAGGACATACCTGGGCAATTTTCCACATTGTAGGGTAGATGCCAGTGTTGTAGCTGTACTGGAACAGCTTGGCTAGGGGTACGGCAAGTTCTGAAGCACAGGTCTTCAGTACTATTGCTGGAATATTGTCAGGACCTATAGCCTTTGCAGTATCTAGTGCCTTCAGTCGTTTCTTGATATCACGCGGAGTGAATCGAATTGGCTGATGTCTGGCATCTGTGATGCTGGGGACTTCAGGAGGAGGTCGAGATGGATCATCAACTCGGCACTTCTGGGTGAAGATTGTTGCAAATGCTTCAGCCTTATCTTTCACACTGATGTGCTGGGCTCCCCCATCATTGAGAATGGGGATATTTATGGAGCCACCTCCTCCATTCGTTGTTTAATTGTCCACCATCATTCACGGCTGGATGTGGCAGGACTGCAGAGCTTAGATCTGATCCGTTGGTTACGGGATCACTTAGCTCTATATATCGCATGCTGCTTACGCAGCTTGGCATGCAGATAGTCCTGTGTTGTAGCTTCACCAGGTTGACACCTCACTTTGAGGTATGCCTGGTGCTGCTCCTGGCATGCCCTCCATTGAACCAGGGTTGGTCTCCTGGCTTGATGGTAATGGTAGAGTGGGGGATATGCCGGGCCATGAGGTTACAGATTGTGGTTGAGTACAATTCTGCTGCTGCTGATGGCCCACAGCGCCTCATGGATGCCCAGTTTTGCATTGCTAGATCTGTTCGAAATCTATCCCATTTAGCACGATGGTAGTGCCACACAACACGATGGAGGGTATCCTCAATGTGAAGGCGAGACTTCGTCTCCACAAGGACTGTGCGGTGGTCACTCCTACCAATACTGTCATGGACAGATGCATCTGCGGCAGGCAGATTGGTGAGGACGACGTCGAGTATGTTTTCCCCTCTTGTTGGTTCCCTCACCACCTGCCTTCAGCCTACTAATACGCTCTGTTGCTTTGCTCAAATGACCACTTTTGAGGCCTTGTCATTCTTGGAAAGTTTTGGTACCTCATCTCAAAGAACCAAAGACAATGCTTCAACTTATTTCTCCTCCTCAGGACATTGCGTGTCTTAGCCTCTCCTCATCCTCCGTGCCTGAAGGTCTTGGACTTAAGGTCGAGGACTTGTTGGGGGAGGAGTACTTGGCCTCAAGGAGGTACCTGTCTGTTCTGGCTTGTTGTGGTACTGGTGGTTCTCTAAAGAGCAGAAGTAAAGGCGCGGCATTGTTGTGTTGTTGCTGGGTTTCCAGGCTGTACTGGCTGGCCAGAGTCCGTGAGTGGGTTCCCCTTGGCAATGCTCCCCACTGCCAGCCTTTGCTTCTCAGAGTTGGCAATGTCAATCTCTTCTTCTGAGTCACTGGAGCATGAGGAAACACTGTCTGTTGACAAAGACCTTTCACCCTCTGAATTTGGATCTTCATTCTCTTGGTGTGGCATCTGAGAAGAGGCAAATACATTCCAAGCCAGAACTCCTGAGATCCTTGAAGAACTGTGACTCATTGCGGGTACCCTTGGTCCCTTCTGCTGTACTAGGTAACTTGGTGATCTTGTGGTTAGTTATGAGGTTGAGGTCCTTACATGTTGGTAGTCCTGCCACCGTTGGTCCACTCGTGTCTACCAGGTAAAATATTTATTGTTTCCATGCTGACTTGCTATAGCTGCATTGCAGTGTTCGTGTGCCACTGCAAGAGATGGGTGATCCATTGTAACTTTGATCATTGATTTCCAATGACACCGGTACATATCTTTCAGGATTTGGACTGGTAGGATATTTGCACTAGCTCCAGTATCAATCTTAATCTGAGTGTGTGTTTGCCAACTTTCTTTGGGCACATGGTATTAACAGTAGTGAAAGCTTCCAGTTGTTTGGCTTCATCAACATGATTTGTCAGGTTCACAATGTGAAACACCTGCTCGTTTTATGACTGAAAATGACTCCTCTCTGGGTCTTGTCTCAGGTCTATTTCGCTGTGGACTTCGTGTATTGGCTTGCATTTATGCAGGTCTCTGGAGCTCTCCTTGCTGTTGTTGTCCTGTTGCTGCACCTGTCTTCTATTTGCTTACGTCCGACTGTGACCTCTGGCTGTGTCTTTGGAGCCAGATTTCTTGCATAGGCAGGCCCGGTGTCCTTTTGCCGCGCCTTACACAGGTCTTGAAATGCAAGACAACTACGCGGTGAGTGAACCACACTTACCACTCAGCATTCTTGCTCTTTTTGACCTGGTTACCGTGCTGATACTGTTGGCTGCTTGGCCATGTGAGCCGCATGGAAGATGGCAGGATCCCCAAAGACACATTGTACAGCGAGCTCGCCACTGGTATCAGACCCACCGGCCGTCCATGTCTCCGTTATAAAGACGTCTGCAAACGCGACATGAAATCGTGTGACATTGATCACAAGTCGTGGGAGTCAGTTGCCAGCATTCGCCAGAGCTGGCGGGCAGCCATAAAGACAGGGCTAAATTGTGGCGAGTCGAAGAGACTTAGTAGTTGGCAGGAAAAAAGACAGAGGCGCAAGGGGAGAGCCAACTGTGCAACAGCCCCAACAAACAAATTTCTCTGCAGCACCTGTGGAAGAGCCTGTTACTCCAGAATTGGCCTTTATAGCCACTCCAGGCGCTGCTTCACAAACCACTGACCACCTCCAGGCGCGTATCCATTGTCTCTCGAGATAAGGAGGCCCAAAAGAAAGACTGTTGGCTGCACCTAGTGCTTGCCGGTGCTGTTGTCCAGTTACAATGACTTCATATTTCCTGCCATCTTCTAGCAGTGCATCAATGCTGTGACGTTTCTTTTCCCCAAGAGGTCTTTCTGAAACACTTCAATGGGTGTTGAGACAATCACCAGCTCCACTATTCGCTTTGAAAGCTCAGTTTCTGAAACATTGCATTTGTTGCCCTTAATACGGAATCTACTGATGAACTAGTCTATTGATTCCTGTGGCTGTTGCCTGTAGGACATCAATTCCAGGCGGTGAATTCTAAAATTCACTCTTAATCGGAGCTGATCTTCTAGCACTTTCCATATCTTTGCAGGATTTTTCTGGTCCTCTTCAGATATTTATTCTGTGTAGTCCCTCATTTCCAATTGCTATTAGTATTTTCACAGCCTGTTTTTCTGCAATTACTTGGTCTGTGAAGCATAACTGCATTCTTTGTTTGAAAACTTGGAACTCGGCTAGGATATCCATGGCCTTCCAGTTCATGCTGGGAAATTTGGTATCCATCTTCCTGCTGTTCTTTTGCTTAATTCTACAACGTTTCCCCTTCAAAAAAACTCTGTTATTTGGCCAAGCTGCTTGGATTGAGAGAAGCAGGTGTTTGACAGTGCTCTGTGTTTATCTTGCTTGCAGCACTTAAGCCTGTCTGTTGACACAGCTTAAAAAAGAGCTTTTTTGCAGTATTTAAGCTTGTCTATTTAGACAGCTGTTCAACAGCAGTTCAATTGCTTTTTTTTTTCAAAATAGTTTTTTTGCAGTATTTAAGCTTGTCTGTTGAGACAGCTGTTCAATAGGCAGTTCAATTGCTTTTTTGCTCGAGTTTATGTTCTTCATGCTCAAATGGTTTAATGGTATTTTTATAGCTGTGGCTGTGTGAATGGAAACTCTTCTTCACACTCCAGTGGTTTAATGGTTTTTTAAAAACTGTGGCTGCATGAATGGGGACTCTGCAGTGATTGGGGTTTTCACTCACGTTTTGCAATCGAACACCTCCTGTAATGGCGCCAACCTCGATCAACCAAAAATCAATCTTCTAAGCATTTCAAAGCTTTTTTTTAAACCAGTATCCCTCAACCATTGGCACAATGACTCACCCAATTTACTTGCAGCCTTCGTTCTGTGCTCTGTATTCCAAGTTCTTTCTTCTGTCCACTGTTTGGGCCAGTATTTCTGTTGAATTCTCGCTCTAATGGCTGTAGGAAAGGTTGTTTTCAAAGCTGTTTGACCTGCGGTTTTCAACTTAGACTTTGTCTTCTCACCACCACTGCCACCATGTAATGCATTCTTTATGCTGTCTGATGCAACATAAATGAGGTGCGTGGTGTCCAGTTATGCTGAAGATCTCAAACAGGTTTATTCTTGCTAAACTATTATATACAGTTCAGAGCAAACCTTACTCTGGGTTATAGTTGCAGAGTGACTCTGGCTTCGAGTCACATGACTACGTCCTGGTACTTAGCTCAATTGTATAATAAGATCTTAAAGGGACACCACTCTTAAAGGCAATCATACAATATTACCTACATCACATGAACTGCAGTGGTTCAAGAAGACAGCTCACCACCACCTTCTCAAGGGCAAATAAGAATGGGCAATAAATGCTGCCCTTGCCAGTGATGCTTACATCTCGAGAACGAAGAAAAAAAAATCGACATTTTAAGCTGAACTGCCTCAAGTATTCATTCACCAAATCAACCAGGACCAAGCCGCTCTCTTTGGAGACCACCAAAAATTAAAAATGCTGAATTTTGTCCCTGATTTTACATTTCAGCCCCACACCCTCATTTTGTTCCCTCAGCTAACTCACCATCGACTGGAAATCAAACCTTCAACATTCAGCTCTGTACAATTTGATACCAAACTTGTTAGTATCTTTACTTATTAAGCCATCAGGAGAACAAATATTGCATTCTTCTATGGCTATGCATGTGGAAGATAAGTATCTAATACAGTTGCAAATTGCTTATGTTGTGTTAAAAGAAAAATTTTAACAGATCCCTTCAAAATGATTGGGATGCTCATACTGGGGCCAGACAGGCTCAACCATCTCCTCTGCCTGAGACAAAATGGATAAGAGCTTCCGTTAGATCACGGATATCCTACAACTTGCTCTCCTCTAGATCAGTGGGAGTGCTGAGCTGCAGCCTGATGGCAGGGGCAAGCATGTGATGGGAAAGGAACACGTTACCCTTTCACAGGATGACAGCATGTGTGGATTCTAGCAACTCCCTCAATCAACACCCATTCTGGTGCCAGAAACTCATTGGGCCATTTTGACCCAGCAGTTGCCAAATTGTTGCAGAGTGCAGTCAGGCCCTCCCAGGTCTGAGCTCTTAAAGGTTGTCGACCACAAAGTGCCCTTTAATGAGTCACAGCAGTCTTGCACTTCCCAAGCTGCAGTCATTGGGGAGCACCTCATAGGAGTGCTAGTGTAAGTAAGAGAGCACTGAAGCCAGCTGCTATGGGCCCACACCACAGAGATAATTAAGGTGCAGCCTCTGGCCCTCTGGTTGCAGACAAGTGTTGCAGGCCTCCCTCTTCCTTACCATCTTCTGTCTCTGGGTTGTTTCTGTAATGAAACACTTTTTTAGGTGAGTAGCCAGTCTCAGAACCCCCTACTAGGAAAGACTGCCTTTAGTCTGGCTTCGGCCTTCTGACCTGCCTGGCTTGGGTGGCACATGCACTGGTCTCAGGGTTGCAGGAGCACACAAGAATTCCCAACACCTCAAGATGCAATCCCAGCAGAAAGACTGAACATGGGGGAAGATTCCAGTATAACAGAAACAGGCTGATATGCTTCCCATATTCAGAATAAAGGTATGATAGAAACAGACTCAGGCAAATTCAGACTTATTATTGCTACAGCTCTTCCTTGTAAATGATGAAATCAGTTGTCAGAAATAAACCTTAGAATTATCAGAACAACAAGAACCTAGTAAACAGCAGTCTACGTGGATTCAGAAGGGAAAGAACCTGCATGATCAACTTCCTTGACTTCCATGAGGAATTGACAGCCCAAATGGACTGTTGAAAATCCTACAAAGTAGTGTAACTAGACTTCCAAAAATCCTTTGGCAGGTGGTGGACGATAAGCCATAAATTAAATTCAGAGCGGTTGGGATTCAGGTCAAGAAGTTGGCTGATAAGTCAAAAACAATAAGTGTTGATTAGATGAGTTATGTCAAGGATGCAGGAAGCACTGAGTGGGGTGTCCCAGGGCTATGTGCTGGAACCACTGTTTTTAATTTACTTTGTTTACATAAGTGACTTGGATTCATAACTGTTGTTATGATCTGGAATGCACTACTGGAAAGGATGGTGGAACCTGATTCAACCGCAACTTTCAAAAGAGAATTTGACAAATACTCGAGAAGGAAAAAAATTGCAAGGCTATGGGAAAAAGCCAGGGAGTGGAACTAATTGGATGTTTCTTTCAAAGAACCGGGTTGATCGGCCTCAATCGGCACTGTAAGAGCCTATGATTCAAAACTCAATACAAAGTGGTCAAATCTGTAAATGATA
Source organism: Heterodontus francisci (assembly GCF_036365525.1). Taxonomy (NCBI): domain Eukaryota; kingdom Metazoa; phylum Chordata; class Chondrichthyes; order Heterodontiformes; family Heterodontidae; genus Heterodontus; species Heterodontus francisci. The sequence continues at coordinate 195,363,659 of NC_090372.1, read as the reverse complement.
TCTAACTACAAGGGGCAATTGGATTGGAAGTGGCAGCTAAAACTTTACTAAATAGGTTAGAATCATAGAATGGTTACAGCACAGGAGGCCATTTGGACCATCATGTCTATGCCAGCTCCCTGCAAGAGCAGCTCACCTAGTTCCACTCCACTTCCCTGCATTTTCCCCTGTAGCCCTGCAAATTTTTTTCGCTTCAGATAATTATCCAATTCTCTTTTGAAAGCCACGATTGAATCTGCCTCCACCGCACTCTCAGGCAGTGCATTGCAGATAGTAACCATGTGCTTTGTGAAAAGCATTCCCATCATGCTGTCATTGCTTCTTTTGCCAAATCACCTTAAATCTGTGTCCTCTGGTTCCTGACCCTTCCAAGAATGGGAACAGTTCCTCCCTATCTACTCTGTCCTGACCCCTCGTGATTTTGAACACCTCTAGAAAATCTCTTCTTAATCTTCTCTTCTCCAAGCAGAACAGCTCCAGCTTCCCCAATCTATCTACGTAACTGAAGTTCCTCACTGAAAACGTTCTTGTGAATCCTTTCTGCACCTTCCCTAATGCCTTCACATCCTTCCTAAAGGATGGTGTGAATAGGACAAAATACTCCAGTTGAGGCCAAACCAGGGTTAAAACACGTAACCAGTCAAAAACAACAGCAGATGAACTTTAATGTAGACAAGTATAAAGTACTTCACATATAAAGAATTAAAATAATTGACACATGAAAGTCATTGAAATAGACAAGGAGGGAGATGAAATTCTTGACATCTCTTAAGAAATATTTGGATGCTGAAATAGGAGGACTTCATGATCTCTCTAGTGGATGAATTAATTGGGACTCAATGGCCTTCTTGGTCCATAATTATCTTGTTACACGTAGGGTGGAATCTTACAAGACCCCGCAGAGGTGTGGCTGGAGGCAGGACTAGGAGGGAAATCCGAAAGGTCTCCGTTGGGTCGGCAGGCCAACACGTCCCGCCTCTAGGTGCTCTTGCCAGAGCAGGTGATAACGGAAACAGCCAGCCACCCCCCACCCACCTCGGCAGTGGCAGGTAGGCTATTAGTGGCAAATAACTGGACACTTGGGGCCAGATTGGGAACAGGTCCCACGCTATGGGTGAGGCCCGGCAGGTTGTTGGAGGTGGCTTCCTGATGGCAAGCCAAGGACCAGTGAGGCCTCCTTTATTTATCCATAACTCCGAGAGTGGCTTCAGCCACAGGGTCACAGCTGCGGCCGCAGGCCATTCTGTGAAGGGAGACCCCTCCACAATGATGGCCTAGCAGTTGTGGACACAAATAATCTCTCCCGAACACCACATGGACTGCAGTGATTCAAGAAGGTGTTTCACCATCACCTTCTCAAGGACAAATAGGAATGGGCAATAAATACAGACCTTGTCAGTGACACCAACACCCCACGAACGAATACAAAAAAATTCAGTTACCTTCCGAGGCACCTCCATTTTTAGGCGGCTTTGCATTCTGCCTGCCGCAGCAGCACCCACCTCAACATCCTGGGGTTACCATTGACCAAAAACTGAACTGGAGCAGCCACATAAATACTGTGACTACAAGAGCAGGTCAGAAGCTGGGAATTCTGCAGCGAGTAACCCACCTCATGGCTCCCCAAAGCCTGTCTACTGTCACGTGTACAAAAAGTGCAATGATTTTAAAAAACAGATTAAAATTGAAGAGTTATAAAAATTTAAACCTTTTAAAAAATGGAGAATGTTGCCATAAATGGCCACCAAAGGTAAATGACCTGGCCTTTGTATATTCAAACTGCCTGACAGGGACAAAGGAATACCTTTTGAGCTGGAAGATGTGAATTATTCCCATCCTGAAACATTCCTGAATTGAATGGGTTCTTCTGAAACAAAGAAGGTTTAAAGTGGAAACATCATAACTGGATTATTCTCATCCTGAACCCATCAAGAGACAGTTTTGAATTGAATGGGTTCTTCTGAAACAAAGAAGGTGTGAAGTAGCCACATCCTAGGCCATTGTTGGTCACCACAGGGAGGGAGATCCACATCTCCCAACAGAGACAAAGGTGTGATACCATTTTTGACCTTAAAGATAGCTCCCTGAAGAGAGAGAGGGAGACACCCAGAAAGAAGCCTCACCAAGAAGCTTGTTTCCAGCTAAGGGGCTGGGAGAAATTCAGCAAGCCAGAAGGGAAGCATCCTGCTGTAGAACATACAACATTACAGCGCAGTACAGGCCCTTCGGCCCTCGATGTTGCGCCGACCTGTGAAACCATCTGACCTACACTATTCCATTTTCATCCATATGTCTATCCAATGACCACTTAAATGCCCTTAAAGTTGGCGAGTCCACAACTGTTGCAGGCAGGGCGTTCCACGCCCCTACTACTCTCTGAGTAAAGAAACTACCTCTAACATCTGTCCTATATCTATCACCCCTCAACTTAAAGCTATGTCCCCTCGTGTTTGTCATCACCATCCGGGGAAATAGACTCTCACTATCCACCCTATCTAACCCTCTGATTATCTTATATGTCTCTATTAAGTCACCTCTCCTCCTCCTTCTCTCTAACGAAAACAACCTCAAGTCCCTCAGCCTTTCCGCGTAAGACCTTCCCTCCATACCAGGCAACATCCTAGTAACTCTCCTCTGCACCCTTTCCAAAGCTTCCACATCCTTCCTATAATGCGGTGACCAGAACTGCACGCAATACTCCAGGTGCGGCCTCACCAGAGTTTTGTACAGCTGCAGCATGACCTCGTGGCTCCGAAACTCGATCCCCCTACTAATAAAAGCTAACACACCATATGCCTTCTTAACAGCCCTATTAACCTGGGTGGCAACTTTCAGGGATTTATGTACCTGGACACCAAGATCTCTCTGCTCATCTACACTACCAAGAATCTTCCCATTAGCCCAGTACTCTGCATTCCTGTTACTCCTTCCAAAGTGAATCACCTCACACTTTTCCGCATTAAACTCCATTTGCCATCTCTCAGCCCAGCTCTGCAGCCTATCTATGTCCCTCTGTAACCTACAACATCCTTCGGCACTATCCACAAATTTCCACCGGCACTATCCACCGACCTTCGTGTCATCCGCAAATTTACTAACCCACCCTCTACACCCTCATCCAGGTCATTTATAAAAATGACAAACAGCAGTGGCCCCAAAACAGATCCTTGCGGTACACCACTAGTAACTAAACTCCAGGATGAACATTTGCCATCAACCACCACCCTCTGTCTTCTTTCAGCTAGCCAATTTCTGATCCAAAGCTCTAAATCACCTTCAATCCCATACTTCCGTATTTTCTGCAATAGCCTACCGTGGGGAACCTTATCAAACGCCTTACCTCTTTACTTCTGCAGCAGTGAATTAGAAGTGATCCACTGTCTTCAACTGAACTTTTAACCAAGAGAGAAACCGACTAATACCACAGGCCTGCAACCATTGAGAACTTGACTTCTGAGAGAATTCAACATGTTTGCTGTGACCCCAGACACCTACCCCCACTTACAACTGCTTGCCCCTTTTCCTCTCTATCTGTCTCTTCTTGTATATGTGTGTGTTTGCAAGTGAATGTGTGAGTGGATGTAGTTGCGACAATTTTGGGTTTTGGGTTAATACATATTTTGGGTTGATCAATAAATAAATTGATTTTCAGGTTTAAAACTACAAGAAAATCTGCCCTTGTCTGCTTATTTGACAAATTAAACACAAAGGGATAAACCCTAATAAAAAAAATGCTTGCTGCGGTCAGGTGGGAGTTAAACAGTGGAACCACCAACGCTCCTCACCACGTGGCCATAATACCACCTCTACAAGGCACAATTCACGAGTGTGATGGAATACTTCCCACTTGCCTTGTTAAATATGGCTCCAACAACACTCAGAAAGCTCGACACCATCCAAGACAACGCAGCCCACTTGATCAGCACTCCATTTACCACCTTCACCATTCACTTCCTCCATCACCAACGCATAATGGCAGCAGTGTGTACCATGTACAAGATGCACTGCAGCAACTCACCAAGGCTCCTTTGACAGCACCTTCCAAATCCGCAACGTCTACCGCCTAGAAGGACAAGGGCAGCAGATGCATGGGAACACCACCATTTGCAAGTTCCCCTCCAAGCCACACACCATCCTGACTTGGAACTATATCGCCGTTCCTTCACCGTCGCTGGGTCAAAATCCTGGAACTCCCTCCCTAATAGCACTGTGGGTGTACCCGCACAAGATGGTCTGCAGTGGTTTAAGGAGGCAGCTCACCACCGCCTCCTCAAGGACAGTTAGGATGGGGAACAAATGCTGGCTTAGCCAGCAATGCCCACATCCCATGAAATGAATAATAAAAAGGACAACTTTGCGGCCCTTCCATTGGCCCAGATGAGTGTCTGTCCTGCCCGCTGCCCTCAATTGGACGGTGCTCGCGGAGGCAGCCTCATAACTGGTCACCTCCAGTAAGATTGTGGAGGTGGGTGGCTAGATATCACGAGCAGGGGAAGGACCTACTTTTGATCCCGCCCTCAGGAAATGTTCATAGGTGGTAAGATTCTACATGTAGGGTTGGAATTTCTTTGCCCTCTGGGGCAGGTTGGGAGGCTGGGGGGTGGGGGGAGGGAACCATAAAATGGAGGGGGAGGGGGGGTTGTGGAGCATCCATCATCCTCCCACCACCTTGCTACTTTACCAATGGTGCAGGTGAAGGATAGCCCTCCAGTCCAGAGGCCAACTGAGCCACTTAAGTCACAGAACCACAGAATCACAGAATTGTTAGTGCACAAGGAGGTCATTCGGCCCATCGTGTCTACACCAACTCTCCAAAAGAGCAATTCACTCAGTTCCATTCTCCTGCCTTCTCCCCATAACCCTGCACATTCTTCCTTTTCACCTAACTGTCTAATTCCCTTTTGAATGCTTCAATTGAACCTGCCTCCACCACACTCTCAGGCAACGCATTCCAGACCTTATCCACTCGCTGTGTGAAAAAGTTTTTCCTCATGCCACTTTTGCTTCTCTTACCAAATACTTTAAATCAGTGCCCTTTCATTCTCAATCCTTTCACGAGTGGGAACAGTTTCTCTCTATCTACTCTGTCCAGACACCTCATAATTTTGAATACCTCCATCAAATCACCTCTCAGCCTTCTCTTCTCCAAGGGAAACAGTCCAAACTTCTCCAATCTATCTTCATAACTGAAATTCCTCATCCCTGGAACCAATCTCGTGAATCTTTTCTGTACTCTCTCTAATCGCTCATGTCTTTCCTAAAGTGCGGTGCACAGAACTGGACAGTACTCCAGCTGAGACCAAACCAGTGTCTTATACAAGTTCAACATAACCTCCTTGCTCTTGTACTCTATGCCCCTATTAATAAAGCCCAGGATACTGTACGTTTTATTAACTGCTCTCTCAAGTTGTCCTGCCACCTTCAATGACTTATGCACATATATACCAAGGTCGCTCTGCTCCTGCCCCCCCAAGTGGCCAATTAAGGGCCTCTTCCCGCTGCTGCTGGCATTTTACCAATGGTGGGTGGACCCTCTGTCACATGGGGCGACCACCTGGTGAAATCTTTGGGGCATCCCTGTGGGCTTGGGGCTGGGCTCCTATTCAAGCAGTCTGTGGCCCAAAGAGGGGCCCCTGGTTGCAATGGCCGCCCCTGTGGTAATGGCCCACTTCTGCAAACACCCCCTGCCCTCAACAAATCTACCTCACCCTCTCACCAGGGACTGCCTGACTGGCCCCGGAACCCCCAGACCCCACTTACCTGGTTGGGAGGGCGGCCTGCTCCCACAGCATCCTGCCTTCCAGATGCAGTTCCATCAGTGGCCACTGCTCCCAGTCGCGCAGCTGAAACTGCTGAGCTGCCAACCCTTCGATTGGTCAGCAGCTCCTGAGGGCGGATGCCTATCCTTTAAAGGGATGGAAGCACCGACAACAACTAATTAGTTGCTGGGCAGTCGAATAATGTGGCTGGTGGTCCGCACAAACAGCCCAGGTGGGGTTGCCTCCAGTTTTTGAGCCCATCGTTGGGGCCACTGCCACACTGACAAAATTTTGGCCACAGGTTTTAAAAGAGTGAAGATAGAGAACGAGAATGGGACAGGAAAAGGAAAAAGGAGAAGGGGAGGTGAAGGGTAGGGCAGAGTTTGCTCATGGTAAGTTGAAAAATGAATGGTTTATGATGGAAGTATTCTAACGTGGAACACACAAAGTATTAAAGTGCAATAACATGAGAAATGCCTGGCTCACTGGCACTTCAACAACAGTTCATGGTAAAGTAGTTCACAGTTGCGGTGGAACTTTGTTTTACCGAGACTGTTTCAGTAATAATACAAATTGAAACCAGACCACAGTAAAAATAGAGGGATAGAGACTCACCTTAGGCAGTAGTGCATAATGGGCAGGATTGCATTTGTCACACGCTATACACAATGCCCGATAGTCAGTTCCATTGACTTTGGCGCATTTGATTCTCACTATCTTCTACCTGCTCAATTACAGCCTATAGAGAACTGCTCTAAATAGACACATGCTGAGGTAAAATAAAGGCTATTTGCAGTGGTATTGATTGCACTCTACAAAAAAAGCTCCGAAGCACCAATACTGCCCCTCCCTTTCAGACGAGGCAGAATGGTAAGCTCTAATGCCCTAGACTGGCAAGCTTGTACATCTGCTCCTCCCATTCCAACTGAGAATAAGCCGCATTAAAAGGTCAGCGTAATCAAATGTGGAGTGACTGACTTCTTTTCTCCACATGCTACCAGAGGATTTGTTCCTCCATTGTGATTATACACACCATTATGTGCAAGTATGGTAAACAGTATTCATGCCAAACCAATCAAACTGCAAAATTTCAAACTGTGACAGATGTGAGACTTATAGCTTTGATTGACATGGTAGATGTCAGAGAGTGACTTCAAACCTATATAGAGGAAGAGGTCACTCAAAGGCCAGTCTGTTTGAAACTATACAGGAGAATGTCACTCAGTGTTCAGTGTGTTTAAATCTATATAAGAACAAAGAACAAAGAAAATTACAGCACAGGAACAGGCCCTTCGGCCCTCCAAGCCTACACCGATCCAAATCCTCTATCTAAACCTGTCGCCTATTTTCTAAGGGTCTGTATCTCTTTACTTCCTACCCATTCATGTATCTGTCCAGGTACATCTTAAAAGACGCTATCGTGCCCGCGTCTACCACCTCCGCTGGCAACGCGTTCCAGGCACCCACCACCCTCTGCGTAAAGAACTTTCCACGCATATCCCCCCTAAACTTTTCCCCTTTCACTTTGAACTCGTGTCCCCTTGTAATTGAATCCCCCACTCTGGGAAAAAGCTTCTTGCTATCCACCCTGTCTATACCTCTCATGATTTTGTACACCTCAATCAGGTCCCCCCTCAACCTCCGTCTTTCTAATGAAAATAATCCTAATCTACTCAACCTCTCTTCATAGCTAGCGCCCTCCATACCAGGCAACATCCTGGTGAACCTCCTCTGCACCCTCTCCAAAGCATCCACATCCTTTTGGTAATGTGGCGACCAGAACTGCACGCAGTATTCCAAATGTGGCCGAACCAAAGTCCTATACAACTGTAACATGACCTGCCAACTCTTGTACTCAATACCCCGTCCGATGAAGGAAAGCATGCCGTATGCCTTCTTGACAACTCTATTGACCTGCGTTGCCACCTTCAGGGAACGATGGACCTGAACACCCAAATCTCTCTGTACATCAATTTTCCCCAGGACTTTTCCATTTACTGTATAGTTCACTCTTGAATTGGATCTTCCAAAATGCATCACCTCGCATTTGCCCTGATTGAACTCCATCTGCCATTTCTCTGCCTAACTCTCCGGTCTATCTATATTCTGCTGTATTCTCTGACAGTCCCCTTCACTATCTGCTACTCCACCAATCTTAGTGTTGTCTGCAAACTTGCTAATCAGACCACCTAAACTTTCCTCCAAATCATTTACAGGAGAATGCATTCAGAGCTCAGTGTGTTTAAATCTATGTACAGGGCAGTGTCACTCAGAGGTCACAGAGTTTAAATCTATGGGGGAGACTGCATTCAGAACTCAGTATATTTAAATGCATAAAGGAGAATATCAGCGAGAACTCAGTGTATTTAAATATATGCACAGGAGAATATCACTCAAAGCTCAGTGTGTGTCTATCACTATATCAGAATGTCACTCAAAGTTCGCTGTATTTAAAACGAAGTCCAGGAGAATGTCACTCAGAGCAGAGTGTGTATAAATCTATACACAGGAGAATTTCACTCAGTGCTCAGTGTGTTTAAATCTATATACAGGAGAATGTCACTCAGTGCTCAGTGTGTTTAAATCTCTAGACAGGAGAATGTCACTCAGTGCTCAGTGTGTTTAAATCTATATACAGGAGAATGTCACTCAGTGCTCAGTGTGTTTAAATCTGGATACAGGAGAATGACACTCAGAGCTAGTGTGTTTAAATCTATATACAGGAGAATATCACTCAAAGCTCAGTGTGTGTCTATCAATATATCAGAATGTCACTCAAAGTTCGCTGTATTTAAAACGAAGTCAAGGAGAATGTCACTCAGAGCAGAGTGTGTATAAATCTATACACAGGAGAATTTCACTCAGTGCTCAGTGTGTTTAAATCTATATACAGGAGAATGTCACTCAGTGCTCAGTGTGTTTAAATCTCTATACAGGAGAATGTCACTCAGTGCTCAGTGTGTTTAAATCTGGATACAGGAGAATGACACTCAGAGCTCAGTGTGTTTAAATCTATATACAGGAGAATGTCACTCAGAGCTCAGTGTGTTTAAATCTATATACAGGAGAATGTCACTCAGTGCTCAGTGTGTTTAAATCTGGATACAGGAGAATGACACTCAGAGCTCAGTGTGTTTAAATCTCTATACAGGAGAATGTCACTCAGTGCTCAGTGTGTTTAAATCTATATACAGGAGAATGTCACTCAGAGCTCAGTGTGTTTAAATCTGGATACAGGAGAATGACACTCAGAGCTCAGTGTGTTTAAATCTATATACAGGAGAATGTCACTCAGAGCTCAGTGTGTTTAAATCTAGAAACAGGAGAATGTCACTCAGAGTTCAGAGTGTTTGAAACTATATACAGGAGAATGTCACTCAGAGCTCAGTGTGTTTAAATCTAGAAACAGGAGAATGTCACTCAGTGTTCAGAGTGTTTGAAACTATATACAGGAGAATGTCACTCAGAGCTCAGTGTGTTTAAATCTATATACAGGAGAATGTCCCTCAGAGTTCAGTGCGCTTAAATCTATATATAGGAGAATGTCACTCAGAGCTCAGTGTGATGAGATTTATATATAGGAGAATGTCACTCAAAGCTCAACACATTCAAAACTAAATAGAGAAGAATGCCACTCAGAGCTCAAAACGTTTAAAATTTTATAAAGCAAAATGTCACACAAAACGCAGGGTGTTTAAATCGAAATACAGGGGAATGTCATTCAGAGCTCAATGTAACGCGAAATAAAAGAGAATGTCACTCAGTGGGCAATATGTTTAAATTTATATACATGAGTACATCAATCAGAGCTCAGTGTGTTTGAAACTTTATACAGGAGAAGGTCGCTCAGAGCTCAGTGTGTTTAAATCTATATACTGGAGAATGTCATTCAGAGCTCAGTGTGTTTAAAACTATATACAGGAGAATGTCACTGAGAGCTCAGTCTGTTTAAATCTATATACAGGAGAATGTCACTCAGAGCTCAGTGTGTTTAAATCTATATACAGGAGAATGTCTCTCAGAGCTCAGTGTGTTTAAATCTATATACAGGAGAATGTCTCTCAGAGCTCAGTGTGTTTAAATCTATATACTGGAGAATGTCACTCAGAGCTCAGTGTGTTTAAATCTATATACAGGAGAATGTCACTCAGAGCTCAGTGTGTTTAAATCTATATACAGGAGAATGTCACTCAGAGCTCAGTCTGTTTAAAACTGCATTCAGAAAAATATCACTCAGAGCTCAGTGTGTTTAAAACTATATACAGGAGAATGTCACTCACAGATCAGTGTGTTTAAATCTATATACAGGAGAATGTCACTCAGAGCTCAGTGTGTTTAAATCTATAGACAGGAGAATGTCACTCAGAGCTCAGTGTGTTTAAATCTATATACAGGAGAATGTCACTCAGAGCTCAGTCTGTTTAAATCGAGACACAGAAGAATGTCACTCAGAGCTCAGTGTGTTTAAATCGATATACAGGAGAATGTCACTCAGAGCTCAGTGTGTTTAAATCTATATACAGGAGAATGTCACTCAGAGCTCAGTGTGTTTAAATCTATATATAGCAGACTGTCACTCAGAGCTCAGTCAGTTAAAATCTATATACAGGAGAATGTCACTCAAAACTCAGTGTGTTTAAATCTATATCCAGGAGAATGTCACTGAGAGCTCAGTCTGTTTAAATCTATATACAGGAGAATGTCACTCAGAGCTCAGTGTGTTTAAATCTATATACAGGAGAATGTCACTCAGAGCTCAGTGTGTTTAAATCTATATCCAGGAGAAGGTCACTCAGAGCTCAGTCTGTTTAAATCTATATACAGGAGAATGTCACTCAAAACTCAGTGTGTTTAAATCTATATCCAGGAGAATGTCTCTCAGAGCTCAGTGTGTTTAAATCTATATACAGGAGAATGTCACTCAGGGCTCAGTGTGTTTAAATCTATATCCAGGAGAAGGTCACTCAGAGCTCAGTCTGTTTAAATCTATATACAGGAGAATGTCACTCAAAACTCAGTGTGTTTAAATCTATAGACAGGAGAATGTCACTCAGAGCTCAGTGTGTTTAAATCTATATACAGGAGAATGTCACTCAGAGCTCAGTGTGTTTAAATCTATACACAGGAGAATGTCACTCAGAGCTCAGTGTGTTTAAATCTATATACAGGAGAATGTCACTCAGAGCTCAGTCTGTTTAAATCGAGACACAGGAGAATGACACTCAGAGCTCAGTGTGTTTAAATCTCTAAGCAGGAGAATGTCACTCATTGCTCAGTGTGTTTAAATCTATATACAGGAGAATGTCACTCAGAGCTCAGTGTGTTTAAATCTGGATACAGGAGAATGACACTCAGAGCTCAGTGTGTTTAAATCTATATACAGGAGAATGTCACTCAGAGCTCAGTGTGTTTAAATCTAGAAACAGGAGAATGTCACTCAGAGTTCAGAGTGTTTGAAACTATATACAGGAGAATGTCACTCAGAGCTCAGTGTGTTTAAATCTAGAAACAGGAGAATGTCACTCAGAGTTCAGAGTGTTTGAAACTATATACAGGAGAATGTCACTCAGAGCTCAGTGTGTTTAAATCTATATACAGGAGAATGTCCCTCAGGGTTCAGTGCGTTTAAATCTATATATAGGAGAATGTCACTCAGAGCTCAGTGTGATGAGATTTATATATAGGAGAATGTCACTCAAAGCTCAACACATTCAAAACTAAATAGAGAAGAATGCCACTCAGAGCTCAAAACGTTTAAAATTTTATAAAGCAAAATGTCACACAAAACGCAGGGTGTTTAAATCGAAATACAGGGGAATGTCATTCAGAGCTCAATGTAACGCGAAATAAAAGAGAATGTCACTCAGTGGGCAATATGTTTAAATTTATATACATGAGTACATCAATCAGAGCTCAGTGTGTTTGAAACTTTATACAGGAGAAGGTCGCTCAGAGCTCAGTGTGTTTAAATCTATATACTGGAGAATGTCATTCAGAGCTCAGTGTGTTTAAAACTATATACAGGAGAATGTCACTGAGAGCTCAGTCTGTTTAAATCTATATACAGGAGAATGTCATTCAGAGCTCAGTGTGTTTAAAACTATATACAGGAGAATGTCACTGAGAGCTCAGTCTGTTTAAATCTATATACAGGAGAATGTCACTCAGAGCTCAGTGTGTTTAAATCTATATACAGGAGAATGTCTCTCAGAGCTCAGTGTGTTTAAATCTATATACAGGAGAATGTCACTCAGAGCTCAGTGTGTTTAAATCTATATACTGGAGAATGTCACTCAGAGCTCAGTGTGTTTAAATCTATATACAGGAGAATGTCACTCAGAGCTCAGTGTGTTTAAATCTATATACAGGAGAATGTCACTCAGAGCTCAGTCTGTTTAAAACTGCATTCAGAAAAATATCACTCAGAGCTCAGTGTGTTTAAAACTATATACAGGAGAATGTCACTCACAGATCAGTGTGTTTAAATCTATATACAGGAGAATGTCACTCAGAGCTCAGTGTGTTTAAATCTATAGACAGGAGAATGTCACTCAGAGCTCAGTGTGTTTAAATCTATATACAGGAGAATGTCACTCAGAGCTCAGTCTGTTTAAATCGAGACACAGAAGAATGTCACTCAGAGCTCAGTGTGTTTAAATCGATATACAGGAGAATGTCACTCAGAGCTCAGTGTGTTTAAATCTATATACAGGAGAATGTCACTCAGAGCTCAGTGTGTTTAAATCTATATATAGCAGACTGTCACTCAGAGCTCAGTCAGTTAAAATCTATATACAGGAGAATGTCACTCAAAACTCAGTGTGTTTAAATCTATATCCAGGAGAATGTCACTGAGAGCTCAGTCTGTTTAAATCTATATACAGGAGAATGTCACTCAGAGCTCAGTGTGTTTAAATCTATATACAGGAGAATGTCACTCAGAGCTCAGTGTGTTTAAATCTATATCCAGGAGAAGGTCACTCAGAGCTCAGTGTGTTTAAATCTATATACAGGAGAATGTCACTCAAAACTCAGTGTGTTTAAATCTATATCCAGGAGAATGTCTCTCAGAGCTCAGTCTGTTTAAATCTATATACAGGAGAATGTCACTCAGGGCTCAGTGTGTTTAAATCTATATCCAGGAGAAGGTCACTCAGAGCTCAGTCTGTTTAAATCTATATACAGGAGAATGTCACTCAAAACTCAGTGTGTTTAAATCTATAGACAGGAGAATGTCACTCAGAGCTCAGTCTGTTTAAATCTATATACAGGAGAATGTCACTCAGAGCTCAGTGTGTTTAAATCTATATACAGGAGAATGTCACTCAGAGCTCAGTGTGTTTAAATCTATACACAGGAGAATGTCACTCAGAGCTCAGTGTGTTTAAATCTATATACAGGAGAATGTCACTCAGAGCTCAGTCTGTTTAAATCGAGACACAGGAGAATGACACTCAGAGCTCAGTGTGTTTAAATCTCTAAGCAGGAGAATGTCACTCATTGCTCAGTGTGTTTAAATCTATATACAGGAGAATGTCACTCAGAGCTCAGTGTGTTTAAATCTGGATACAGGAGAATGACACTCAGAGCTCAGTGTGTTTAAATCTATATACAGGAGAATGTCACTCAGAGCTCAGTGTGTTTAAATCTAGAAACAGGAGAATGTCACTCAGAGTTCAGAGTGTTTGAAACTATATACAGGAGAATGTCACTCAGAGCTCAGTGTGTTTAAATCTAGAAACAGGAGAATGTCACTCAGAGTTCAGAGTGTTTGAAACTATATACAGGAGAATGTCACTCAGAGCTCAGTGTGTTTAAATCTATATACAGGAGAATGTCCCTCAGGGTTCAGTGCGTTTAAATCTATATATAGGAGAATGTCACTCAGAGCTCAGTGTGATGAGATTTATATATAGGAGAATGTCACTCAAAGCTCAACACATTCAAAACTAAATAGAGAAGAATGGCACTCAGAGCTCAAAACGTTTAAAATTTTATAAAGCAAAATGTCACACAAAACGCAGGGTGTTTAAATCGAAATACAGGGGAATGTCATTCAGAGCTCAATGTAACGCGAAATAAAAGAGAATGTCACTCAGTGGGCAATATGTTTAAATTTATATACATGAGTACATCAATCAGAGCTCAGTGTGTTTGAAACTTTATACAGGAGAAGGTCGCTCAGAGCTCAGTGTGTTTAAATCTATATACTGGAGAATGTCATTCAGAGCTCAGTGTGTTTAAAACTATATACAGGAGAATGTCACTGAGAGCTCAGTCTGTTTAAATCTAGATACAGGAGAATGTCACTCAGAGCTCAGTGTGTTTAAATCTATATACAGGAGAATGTCTCTCAGAGCTCAGTGTGTTTAAATCTATATACAGGAGAATGTCTCTCAGAGCTCAGTGTGTTTAAATCTATATACTGGAGAATGTGACTCAGAGCTCAGTGTGTTTAAATCTATATACAGGAGAATGTCACTCAGAGCTCAGTGTGTTTAAATCTATATACAGGAGAATGTCACTCAGAGCTCAGTCTGTTTAAAACTGCATTCAGAAAAATATCACTCAGAGCTCAGTGTGTTTAAAACTATATACAGGAGAATGTCACTCACAGATCAGTGTGTTTAAATCTATATACAGGAGAATGTCACTCAGAGCTCAGTGTGTTTAAATCTATAGACAGGAGAATGTCACTCAGAGCTCAGTGTGTTTAAATCTATATACAGGAGAATGTCACTCAGAGCTCAGTCTGTTTAAATCGAGACACAGAAGAATGTCACTCAGAGCTCAGTGTGTTTAAATCTATATACAGGAGAATGTCACTCAGAGCTCAGTGTGTTTAAATCTATATATAGCAGACTGTCACTCAGAGCTCAGTCAGTTAAAATCTATATACAGGAGAATGTCACTCAAAACTCAGTGTGTTTAAATCTATATCCAGGAGAATGTCACTGAGAGCTCAGTCTGTTTAAATCTATATACTGGAGAATGTCACTCAGAGCTCAGTGTGTTTAAATCTATATACAGGAGAATGTCACTCAGAGCTCAGTGTGTTTAAATCTATATCCAGGAGAAGGTCACTCAGAGCTCAGTCTGTTTAAATCTATATACAGGAGAATGTCACTCAAAACTCAGTGTGTTTAAATCTATATCCAGGAGAATGTCTCTCAGATCTCAGTGTGTTTAAATCTATATACAGGAGAATGTCACTCAGGGCTCAGTGTGTTTAAATCTATGTACAGGAGAATGTCACTCAGAGCTCAGTGTGTTTAAATCTAAATACAGGAGAATGTCACTCAGAGCTCAGTGTGTTCAAATCTATATACAGGAGAATGTCACTCAGTGCTCAGTGTGTTTAAATCTATATACAGGAGAATGTCACTCAGAGCTCAGTCTGTTTAAATCTATATACAGGAGAATGTCACTCAGTGCTCAGTGTGTTTAAATCTATATACAGGAGAATGTCACTCAGAGCTCAGTGTGTTTAAATCTGGATACAGGAGAATGACACTCAGAGTTCAGTGTGTTTAAATCTAGAAACAGGAGAATGTCACTCAGAGTTCAGGGTGTTTGAAAGTATATACAGGAGAATGTCACTCAGAGCTCAGTGTGTTTAAATCTATATACAGGAGAATGTCCCTCAGAGTTCAGTGCGTTTAAATCTATATATAGGAGAATGTCACTCAGAGCTCAGTGTGATGAGATTTATATGTAGGAGAATGTCACTCAAAGCTCAACACGTTCAAAACTAAATAGAGAAGAATGCCACTCAGAGCTCGAAACGTTGAAAATTTTATAAAGCAAAATGTCACACAAAGCGCAGGGTGTTTAAATCGAAATACAGGGGAATGTCATTCAGAGCTCAATGTGACGCGAAATAAAAGAGAATGTCACTCAGTGGGCAATATGTTTAAATTTATATACATGAGTACATCAATCAGAGCTCAGTGTGTTTGAAACTTAATACAGGAGAATGTCACTCAGAGCTCAGTCTGTTTAAATCGAGACACAGGAGAATGTCACTCAGAGCTCAGTGTGTTTAAATCTATATATAGGAGACTGTCACTCAGAGCTCAGTCAGTTTAAATCTATATACAGGAGAATGTCACTCAAAACTCAGTGTGTTTAAATCTATATACAGGAGAATGTCACTGAGAGCTCAGTCTGTTTAAATCTATATACAGGAGAATGTCACTGAGAGCTCAGTCTGTTTAAATCTATATACAGGAGAATGTCACTCAGAGCTCAGTGTGTTTAAATCTATATACAGGAGAATGTCATTCAGAGATCAGTGTGTTTAAATCTATATCCAGGAGAAGGTCACTCAGAGCTCAGTCTGTTTAAATCTATATACAGGAGAATGTCACTCAAAACTCAGTGTGTTTAAATCTATAGACAGGAGAATGTCACTCAGAGCTCAGTGTGTTTAAATCTATATGCAGGAGAATGTCACTCAAAACTCAGTGTGTTTAAATCTATAGACAGGGGAATGTCACTCAGAGATCAGTGTGTTTAAATCTATATACAGGAGAAGGTCACTCAGAGCTCAGTCTGTTTAAATCTATATACAGGAGAATGTCACTCAAAACTCAGTGTGTTTAAATCTATAGACAGGAGAATGTCACTCAGAGCTCAGTCTGTTTAAATCGAGACACAGGAGAATGTCACTCAGAGCTCAGTGTGTTTAAATCGATATACAGGAGAATGTCACTCAGAGCGCAGTGTGTTTAAATCTATAGACAGGAGAATGTCACTCAGAGCTCAGTCTGTTTAAATCGAGACACAGGAGAATGTCACTCAGAGCTCAGTGTGTTTAAATCGATATACAGGAGAATGTCACTCAGAGCTCAGTGTGTTTAAATCTATATATAGGAGACTGTCACTCAGAGCTCAGTCAGTTTAAATCTATATACAGGAGAATGTCACTCAAAACTCAGTGTGTTTTAATCTATATACAGGAGAATGTCACTGAGAGCTCAGTCTGTTTAAATCTATATACAGGAGAATGTCACTCAGAGCTCAGTGTGTTTAAATCTATATACAGGAGAATGTCTCTCAGAGCTCAGTGTGTTTAAATCTATATGCAGGAGAATGTCACTCAGAGCTCAGTCTGTTTAAATCTATATACAGGAGAATGTCACTCAAAACTCAGTGTGTTGAAATCTATAGACAGGAGAATGTCACTCAGAGCTCAGTCTGTTTAAATCTATATACAGGAGAATGTCACTCAGAGCTCAGTGTGTTTAAATCTATATACAGGAGAATGTCACTCAGAGCTCAGTCTGTTTAAATCGAGACACAGGACAATGTCACTCAGAGCTCAGTGTGTTTAAATCGATATACAGGAGAATGTCACTCAGAGCTCAGTCTGTTTAAATCTATATACAGGAGAATGTCACTCAGAGCTCAGTGAGTTTAAATCTATATACTAGAGAATGTCACTCAGAGCTCAGTGTGTTTAAATCTATATGCAGGAGAATGTCACTCAGAGCTCAGTGTGTTTGAATCTATATACAGGAGAATGTCGCTCAGAGCTCAGTGTGTTTAAATCTATATACAGGAGAATGTCACTCAGAGCTCAGTCTGTTTAAATCGATATACAGGAGAATGTCACTCAGAGCTCAGTGTGTTTAAATCTATGTCCAGGAGAATGTCACTCAGAACTCAGTCAGTTTAAATCGATATACAGGAGAATGTCACTCAGCGCTCAGTCTGTTTAAATCTATATACAGGAGAATGTCACTCAGAGCTCAATCTGTTTAAATCTATATACAGGAGAATGTCACTCAGAGCTCAGTGTGTTTAAATCGATATACAGGAGAATGTCACTCAGAGCTCAGTGTGTTTAAATCTATATACAGGAGAATGTCACTCAGAGCTCAGTATGTTTAAATCGATATACTGGAGAATGTCACTCAGAGCTCAGTGTGTTTAAATCTAAATACAGGAGAATGTCACTCAGAGCTCGGTCTGTTTAAATCTATATACAGGAGAATGTCACTCAGAGCTCAGTGTGTTTAAATCTATATGCAGGAGAATGTCACTCAGAGCTCAGTATGTTTAAATCTATATACAGGAGAATGTCACTCAGAGCTCAGTGTGTTTAAATCTAAATACAGGAGAATGTCACTCAGAGCTCAGTATGTTTAAATCTATATACAGGAGAATGTCACTCAGAGCTCAGTCTGTTTAAATCTATATACAGGAGAATGTCACTCAGAGCTCAGTATGTTTAAATCGATATCCTGGAGAATGTCACTCAGAGCTCAGTGTGTTTAAATCTAAATACAGGAGAATGTCACTCAGAGCTCAGTCTGTTTAAATCTATATACAGGAGAATGTTACTCAGAGCTCAGTCTGTTTAAATCTATACACAGGAGAATGTCACTCAGAGCTCAGTGTGTTTAAAACTATACACAGGGGAATGTCACTCAGAGCTCAGTCTGTTTAAATCTATACACAGGAGAATGTCACTCAGAGCTCAGTGTGTTTAAAACTATATACAGGA
Organism: Heterodontus francisci; assembly: GCF_036365525.1. Taxonomy (NCBI): domain Eukaryota; kingdom Metazoa; phylum Chordata; class Chondrichthyes; order Heterodontiformes; family Heterodontidae; genus Heterodontus; species Heterodontus francisci. Next base: position 195,345,389 of record NC_090372.1, on the reverse strand, counting down.
GAATGTCACTTACAGGTCAGTGTGTTTAAATCAATACACTGGAGAACATCACTTAAAGGTCGATGTGTTTAAATCTAAATCCAGGAGAATGTCACTCAGAGCTCAGTCTGTTTAAATCTAAATACAGGAGAATGTCACTCAGAGCTCAGTGTGTTTAAATCTATATACAGTAGAATGTCACTCTGAGCTCAGTGTGTTTAAATCTATATACAGGAGAATGTCACTCAGAGTTCAGTGTGTTGAATTCTTTATGCAGGAGAATGTCACTCAGAGCTCAGTCTGATTAAATCTATATGCAGGAGAATATACCTCAGAGTTCAGTGTGTTTAAATCTATATACAGGAGAAACTCACTCAGAGCTCAGTGTGTTTAAATCTATATACAGGAGAATGTCACTCAGAGCTCAGTCTGATTAAATCTATATGCAGGAGAATATACCTCAGAGTTCAGTGTGTTTAAATCTATATACAGGAGAAATTCACTCAGTGCTCAGTGTGTTTAAATCTATATGCAGGAGAATGTCACTCAGTGCTCAGTGTGTTTAAATCTGGATACAGGAGAATGTCACTCAGAGCTCAGTGTGTTTAAATCTGGATACAGGAGAATGTCACTCAGAGCTCAGTGTGTTTAAATCTATATACAGGAGAATGTCACTCAGAGCTCAGTGTGTTTAAATCTATATACAGGAGAATGTCACTCAGAGTTCAGGGTGTTTGAAACTATATACAGGAGAATGTCACTCAGAGCTCAGTGTGTTTAAAACTATATACAGGAGAATGTCACTCAGAGTTCAGTGTGTTTGAAACGATATATCGGAGAATGTCACTCAGAGTTCAGGGTGTATAAATCTATATACAGGAGAATGTCACTGAGAGTTCAGTCTGTTTAAATCTATATGCAGGAGAATATACCTCAGATTTCAGTGTGTTTAAATCTATATACAGGAGAATGTAACTCAGAGCTTAGTGTGTTTAAATCTATACACAGGAGAATTTCACTCAGTGCTCTGTGTTTAAATCTATATACAGGAGAATGTCACTCAGTGCTCAGTGTGTTTAAATCTATATACAGGAGAATGTCACTCAGAGCTCAGTGTGTTTAAAACTATATACAGGAGAATGTCACTCAGAGTTCAGTGTGTTTGAAACGATATATCGGAGAATGTCACTCAGAGTTCAGGGTGTATAAATCTATATACAGGAGAATGTCACTGAGAGTTCAGTCTGTTTAAATCTAAATGCAGGAGAATATACGTCAGATTTCAGTGTGTTTAAATCTATATACAGGAGAATGTAACTCAGAGCTTAGTGTGTTTAAATCTATACACAGGAGAATTTCACTCAGTGCTCTGTGTTTAAATCTATATACAGGAGAATGTCACTCAGTGCTCAGTGTGTTTAAATCTATATACAGGAGAATGTCACTCAGTGCTCAGTGTGTTTAAATCTATATACAGGAGAATGTCACTCAGTGCTCAGTGTTTTTAAATCGAGATACAGGAGAATGTCATTCAGAGCTCAGTACGTTTAAAATTTTATAAAGCAAAATGTCACACAAAGTGCAGGGTGTTTAAATCGAAATACAGGGGAATGTCATTCAGAGCTCAATGTAACGCGAAATAAAAGAGAATGTCACTCAGTGGGCAATATGTTTAAATTTATATACATGAGTACATCAATCAGAGCTCAGTGTGTTTGAAACTTTATACAGGAGAAGGTCGCTCAGAGCTCAGTGTGTTTAAATCTATATACTGGAGAATGTCACTCAAAGCTCAGTACGTTTAAAACTGCATTCAGAAAAATATCACTCAGAGCTCAGTGTGTTTAAAACTATATACAGGAGAATGTCACTTACAGGTCAGTGTGTTTAAATCAATATACTGGAGAACATCACTTAAAGGTCGATGTGTTTAAAACTATATACAGGAGAATGTCACTCAGAGCTCAGTGTGTTTAAATCTATACACAGGAGAATGTCACTCAGAGCTCAGTGTGTTTAAAACTATATACAGGAGAATGTCACTTACAGGTCAGTGTGTTTAAATCAATATACTGGAGAACATCACTTAAAGGTCGATGTGTTTAAAACTATATACAGGAGAATGTCACTCAGAGCTCAGTGTGTTTAAATCTATATATAGGAGAATGTCACTCAGAGCTCAGTGTGTTTAAATCTATATATAGGAGAATGTCACTCAGAGCTCAGTGTGTTTAAATCTATATGCAGGAGAATGTCACTCAGAGATCAGTGTGTTTAGATCTATATCCAGGAGAAGGTCACTCAGAGCTCAGTCTGTTTAAATCTGAAGACAGGAGAATGTCACTCAGAGCTCAGTCTGTTTAAATCTATATACAGGAGAATGTCACTCAGAGCTCAGTGTGTTTAAATCTATATACAGGAGAATGTCACTCAGAGCTCAGTCTGTTTAAATCGAGACACAGGAGAATGTCACTCAGAGCTCAGTGTGTTTAAATCTATATACAGGAGAATGTCACTCAGAGCTCAGTATGTTTAAATCTATATACAGGAGAATGTCACTCAGAGCTCAGTGTGTTCAAATCTAAATACAGGAGAATGTCACTCAGAGCTCAGTCTGTTTAAATCTATATACAGGAGAATGTCACTCAGAGCTCAGTGTGTTTAAATCTATAGACAGGAGAATGTCACTCAGAGCTCAGTGTGTTTAAATCTATATACAGGAGAATGTCACTCAGAGCTCAGTCTGTTTAAATCGAGACACAGGAGAATGTCACTCAGAGCTCAGTGTGTTTAAATCGATATGCAGGAGAATGTCACTCAGAGATCAGTGTGTTTAAATCTATATATAGGAGACTGTCACTCAGAGCTCAGTCAGTTTAAATCTATATACAGGAGAATGTCACTCAATACTCAGTGTGTTTAAATCTATATGCAGGAGAATGTCACTCAGAGCTCAGTCTGTTTAAATCTATATACAGGAGAATGTCACTCAGAGCTCAGTGTGTTTCAATCTATATACAGGAGAATGTCTCTCAGAGCTCAGTCTGTTTAAATCTATATACAGGAGAATGTCACTCAAAACTCAGTGTGTTCAAATCTATATACAGGAGAATGTCACTGAGAGCTCAGTCTGTTTAAATCTATATACAGGAGAATGTCACTCAGAGATCAGTGTGTTTAAATCTATATACAGGAGAATGTCACTGAGAGCTCAGTCTGTTTAAATCTATATACAGGAGAATGTCACTCAGAGATCAGTGTGTTTAAATCTATATCCAGGAGAAGGTCACTCAGAGCTCAGTCTGTTTAAATCTATATACAGGAGAATGTTACTCAAAACTCAGTGTGTTTAAATCTATAGACAGGAGAATGTCACTGAGAGCTCAGTCTGTTTAAATCTATATACAGGAGAATGTCACTCAGAGCTCAGTGTGTTTAAATCTATATACAGGAGAATGTCACTCAGAGATCAGTGTGTTTAAATCTATATCCAGGAGAAGGTCACTCAGAGCTCAGTCTGTTTAAATCTATATACAGGAGAATGTTACTCAAACCTCAGTGTGTTTAAATCTATAGACAGGAGAATGTCACTCAGAGCTCAGTCTGTTTAAATCTATATACAGGAGAATGTCACTCAGAGCTCAGTGTGTTTAAATCTACATACAGGAGAATGTCACTCAGAGCTCAGTGTATTTAAATCTATATACAGGAGAATGTCACTCAGAGCTCAGTGTGTTTAAATCTATAAACAGGAGAATGTCACTCAGAGCTCAGTATGTTTCAATCGATATACTGGAGAATGTCACTCAGAGCTCAGTCTGTTTAAATCTAAAAACAGGAGAATGTCACAGAGCTCAGTGTGTTTATATCTATATACTAGAGAATGTCACTCAGAGCTCAGTGTGTTTTAAATCTATATACAGGAGAATGTCACTCAGAGCTCAGTCTGTTTAAATCTATATACAGGAGAATGTCACTCAGAGCTCAGTGTGTTTAAATCTATATACAGGAGAATGTCACTCAGAGCTCAGTCTGTTAAAATCTGTATACAGGAGAATGTCACTCAGAGCTCAGTGTGTTTATATCTATATACTAGAGAATGTCACTCAGAGCTCAGTGTGTTTAAATCTATATACAGGAGAATGTCACTCAGAGCTCAGTCTGTTTAAATCTATATACAGGAGAATGTCACTCAGAGCTCAGTGTGTTTAAATCTATATACTAGAGAATGTCACTCAGAGCTCAGTGTGTTTAAATCTATATACAGGAGAATGTCACTCAGAGCTCAGTGTGTTTAAATCTATATACAGGAGAATGTCGCTCAGAGCTCAGTGTGTTTAAATCTATATACAGGAGAATGTCACTCAGAGCTCAGTCTGTTTAAATCTATATGCAGGAGAATGTCACTCAGAGCTCAGTGTGTTTAAATCTATATATAGGAGACTGTCACTCAGAGCTCAGTCAGTTTAAATCTATATACAGGAGAATGTCACTCAAAACTCAGTGTGTTTAAATCTATATACAGGAGAATGTCACTGAGAGCTCAGTCTGTTTAAATCTATATACAGGAGAATGTCACTCAGAGCTCAGTGTGTTTAAATCTATATACAGGAGAATGTCTCTCAGAGCTCAGTGTGTTTAAATCTATATGCAGGAGAATGTCACTCAGAGCTCAGTCTGTTTAAATCTATATACAGGAGAATGTCACTCAAAACTCAGTGTGTTGAAATCTATAGACAGGAGAATGTCACTCAGAGCTCAGTCTGTTTAAATCTATATACAGGAGAATGTCACTCAGAGCTCAGTGTGTTTAAATCTATATACAGGAGAATGTCACTCAGAGCTCAGTCTGTTTAAATCGAGACACAGGAGAATGTCACTCAGAGCTCAGTGTGTTTAAATCGATATACAGGAGAATGTCACTCAGAGCTCAGTGTGTTTAAATCTATATACAGGAGAATGTCACTCAGAGCTCAGTGAGTTTAAATCTATATACTAGAGAATGTCACTCAGAGCTCAGTGTGTTTAAATCTATATGCAGGAGAATGTCACTCAGAGCTCAGTGTGTTTAAATCTATATACAGGAGAATGTCGCTCAGAGCTCAGTGTGTTTAAATCTATATACAGGAGAATGTCACTCAGAGCTCAGTCTGTTTAAATCGATACACAGGAGAATGTCACTCAGCGCTCAGTCTGTTTAAATCTATATACAGGAGAATGTCACTCAGAGCTCAATCTGTTTAAATCTATATACAGGAGAATGTCACTCAGAGCTCAGTGTGTTTAAATCGATATACAGGAGAATGTCACTCAGAGCTCAGTGTGTTTAAATCTATATACAGGAGAATGTCACTCAGAGCTCAGTATGTTTAAATCGATATACTGGAGAATGTCACTCAGAGCTCAGTGTGTTTAAATCTAAATACAGGAGAATGTCACTCAGAGCTCAGTCTGTTTAAATCTATATACAGGAGAATGTCACTCAGAGCTCAGTGTGTTTAAATCTATATGCAGGAGAATGTCACTCAGAGCTCAGTATGTTTAAATCTATATACAGGAGAATGTCACTCAGAGCTCAGTGTGTTTAAATCTAAATACAGGAGAATGTCACTCAGAGCTCAGTATGTTTAAATCTAAATACAGGAGAATGTCACTCAGAGCTCAGTATGTTTAAATCTATATACAGGAGAATGTCACTCAGAGCTCAGTCTGTTTAAATCTATACACAGGAGAATGTCACTCAGAGCTCAGTGTGTTTAAAACTATACACAGGGGAATGTCACTCAGAGCTCAGTCTGTTTAAATCTATACACAGGAGAATGTCACTCAGAGCTCAGTGTGTTTAAAACTATATACAGGAGAATGTCACTTACAGGTCAGTGTGTTTAAATCAATACACTGGAGAACATCACTTAAAGGTCGATGTGTTTAAATCTAAATCCAGGAGAATGTCACTCAGAGCTCAGTCTGTTTAAATCTAAATACAGGAGAATGTCACTCAGAGCTCAGTGTGTTTAAATCTATATACAGTAGAATGTCACTCTGAGCTCAGTGTGTTTAAATCTATATACAGGAGAATGTCACTCAGAGTTCAGTGTGTTGAATTCTTTATGCAGGAGAATGTCACTCAGAGCTCAGTCTGATTAAATCTATATGCAGGAGAATATACCTCAGAGTTCAGTGTGTTTAAATCTATATACAGGAGAAACTCACTCAGAGCTCAGTGTGTTTAAATCTATATACAGGAGATGTCACTCAGAGCTCAGTCTGATTAAATCTATATGCAGGAGAATATACCTCAGAGTTCAGTGTGTTTAAATCTATATACAGGAGAAAGTCACTCAGTTCTCAGTGTGTTTAAATCTATATGCAGGAGAATGTCACTCAGTGCTCAGTGTGTTTAAATCTGGATACAGGAGAATGTCACTCAGAGCTCAGTGTGTTTAAATCTGGATACAGGAGAATGTCACTCAGAGCTCAGTGTGTTTAAATCTATATACAGGAGAATGTCACTCAGAGCTCAGTGTGTTTAAATCTATATACAGGAGAATGTCACTCAGAGCTCAGTGTGTTTAAATCTATATACAGGAGAATGTCGCTCAGAGCTCAGTGTGTTTAAATCTATATACAGGAGAATGTCACTCAGAGCTCAGTCTGTTTGAAACTATATACAGGAGAATGTCACTCAGAGCTCAGTGTGTTTAAAACTATATACAGGAGAATGTCACTCAGAGTTCAGTGTGTTTGAAACGATATATCGGAGAATGTCACTCAGAGTTCAGGGTGTATAAATCTATATACAGGAGAATGTCACTGAGAGTTCAGTCTGTTTAAATCTATATGCAGGAGAATATACCTCAGATTTCAGTGTGTTTAAATCTATATACAGGAGAATGTAACTCAGAGCTTAGTGTGTTTAAATCTATACACAGGAGAATTTCACTCAGTGCTCTGTGTTTAAATCTATATACAGGAGAATGTCACTCAGTGCTCAGTGTGTTTAAATCTATATACAGGAGAATGTCACTCAGAGCTCAGTGTGTTTAAAACTATATACAGGAGAATGTCACTCAGAGTTCAGTGTGTTTGAAACGATATATCGGAGAATGTCACTCAGAGTTCAGGGTGTATAAATCTATATACAGGAGAATGTCACTGAGAGTTCAGTCTGTTTAAATCTATATGCAGGAGAATATACGTCAGATTTCAGTGTGTTTAAATCTATATACAGGAGAATGTAACTCAGAGCTTAGTGTGTTTAAATCTATACACAGGAGAATTTCACTCAGTGCTCTGTGTTTAAATCTATATACAGGAGAATGTCACTCAGTGCTCAGTGTGTTTAAATCTATATACAGGAGAATGTCACTCAGTGCTCAGTGTGTTTAAATCTATATACAGGAGAATGTCACTCAGTGCTCAGTGTTTTTAAATCGAGATACAGGAGAATGTCATTCAGAGCTCAGTACGTTTAAAATTTTATAAAGCAAAATGTCACACAAAGTGCAGGGTGTTTAAATCGAAATACAGGGGAATGTCATTCAGAGCTCAATGTAACGCGAAATAAAAGAGAATGTCACTCAGTGGGCAATATGTTTAAATTTATATACATGAGTACATCAATCAGAGCTCAGTGTGTTTGAAACTTTATACAGGAGAAGGTCGCTCAGAGCTCAGTGTGTTTAAATCTATATACTGGAGAATGTCACTCAGAGCTCAGTACGTTTAAAACTGCATTCAGAAAAATATCACTCAGAGCTCAGTGTGTTTAAAACTATATACAGGAGAATGTCACTTACAGGTCAGTGTGTTTAAATCAATATACTGGAGAACATCACTTAAAGGTCGATGTGTTTAAAACTATATACAGGAGAATGTCACTCAGAGCTCAGTGTGTTTAAATCTATACACAGGAGAATGTCACTCAGAGCTCAGTGTGTTTAAAACTATATACAGGAGAATGTCACTTACAGGTCAGTGTGTTTAAATCAATATACTGGAGAACATCACTTAAAGGTCGATGTGTTTAAAACTATATACAGGAGAATGTCACTCAGAGCTCAGTGTGTTTAAATCTATATATAGGAGAATGTCACTCAGAGCTCAGTGTGTTTAAATCTATATATAGGAGAATGTCACTCAGAGCTCAGTGTGTTTAAATCTATATGCAGGAGAATGTCACTCAGAGATCAGTGTGTTTAGATCTATATCCAGGAGAAGGTCACTCAGAGCTCAGTCTGTTTAAATCTGAAGACAGGAGAATGTCACTCAGAGCTCAGTCTGTTTAAATCTATATCCAGGAGAATGTCACTCAGAGCTCAGTGTGTTTAAATCTATATACAGGAGAATGTCACTCAGAGCTCAGTCTGTTTAAATCGAGACACAGGAGAATGTCACTCAGAGCTCAGTGTGTTTAAATCTATATACAGGAGAATGTCACTCAGAGCTCAGTATGTTTAAATCTATATACAGGAGAATGTCACTCAGAGCTCAGTGTGTTTAAATCTAAATACAGGAGAATGTCACTCAGAGCTCAGTCTGTTTAAATCTATATACAGGAGAATGTCACTCAGAGCTCAGTGTGTTTAAATCTATAGGCAGGAGAATGTCACTCAGAGCTCAGCGTGTTTAAATCTATATACAGGAGAATGTCACTCAGAGCTCAGTCTGTTTAAATCGAGACACAGGAGAATGTCACTCAGAGCTCAGTGTGTTTAAATCGATATGCAGGAGAATGTCACTCAGAGATCAGTGTGTTTAAATCTATATATAGGAGACTGTCACTCAGAGCTCAGTCAGTTTAAATCTATATACAGGAGAATGTCACTCAAAACTCAGTGTGTTTAAATCTATATGCAGGAGAATGTCACTGAGAGCTCAGTCTGTTTAAATCTATATACAGGAGAATGTCACTCAGAGCTCAGTGTGTTTCAATCTATATACAGGAGAATGTCTCTCAGAGCTCAGTCTGTTTAAATCTATATACAGGAGAATGTCACTGAGAGCTCAGTCTGTTTAAATCTATAGACAGGAGAATGTCACTCAGAGATCAGTGTGTTTAAATCTATATACAGGAGAATGTCACTGAGAGCTCAGTCTGTTTAAATCTATATACAGGAGAATGTCACTCAGAGATCAGTGTGTTTAAATCTATATACAGGAGAATGTCACTGAGAGCTCAGTCTGTTTAAATCTATATACAGGAGAATGTCACTCAGAGATCAGTGTGTTTAAATCTATATCCAGGAGAAGGTCACTCAGAGCTCAGTCTGTTTAAATCTATATACAGGAGAATGTTACTCAAAACTCAGTGTGTTTAAATCTATAGACAGGAGAATGTCACTGAGAGCTCAGTCTGTTTTAATCTATATACAGGAGAATGTCACTCAGAGATCAGTGTGTTTAAATCTATATCCAGGAGAAGGTCACTCAGAGCTCAGTCTGTTTAAATCTATATACAGGAGAATGTTACTCAAACCTCAGTGTGTTTAAATCTATAGACAGGAGAATGTCACTCAGAGCTCAGTCTGTTTAAATCTATATACAGCAGAATGTCACTCAGAGCTCAGTGTGTTTAAATCTATATACAGGAGAATGTCACTCAGAGCTCAGTGTATTTAAATCTATATACAGGAGAATGTCACTCAGAGCTCAGTGTGTTTAAATCTATAAACAGGAGAATGTCACTCAGAGCTCAGTATGTTTCAATCGATATACTGGAGAATGTCACTCAGAGCTCAGTCTGTTTAAATCTATATACAGGAGAATGTCACTCAGAGCTCAGTGTGTTTATATCTATATACTAGAGAATGTCACTCAGAGCTCAGTGTGTTTTAAATCTATATACAGGAGAATGTCACTCAGAGCTCAGTCTGTTTAAATCTATATACAGGAGAATGTCACTCAGAGCTCAGTGTGTTTAAATCTATATACAGGAGAATGTCACTCAGAGCTCAGTCTGTTAAAATCTATATACAGGAGAATGTCACTCAGAGCTCAGTGTGTTTAAATCTATATGCAGGAGAATGTCACTCAGAGCTCAGTATGTTTAAATCTATATACAGGAGAATGTCACTCAGAGCTCAGTGTGTTTAAATCTAAATACAGGAGAATGTCACTCAGAGCTCAGTATGTTTAAATCTAAATACAGGAGAATGTCACTCAGAGCTCAGTATGTTTAAATCTATATACAGGAGAATGTCACTCAGAGCTCAGTCTGTTTAAATCTATACACAGGAGAATGTCACTCAGAGCTCAGTGTGTTTAAAACTATACACAGGGGAATGTCACTCAGAGCTCAGTCTGTTTAAATCTATACACAGGAGAATGTCACTCAGAGCTCAGTGTGTTTAAAACTATATACAGGAGAATGTCACTTACAGGTCAGTGTGTTTAAATCAATACACTGGAGAACATCACTTAAAGGTCGATGTGTTTAAATCTAAATCCAGGAGAATGTCACTCAGAGCTCAGTCTGTTTAAATCTAAATACAGGAGAATGTCACTCAGAGCTCAGTGTGTTTAAATCTATATACAGTAGAATGTCACTCTGAGCTCAGTGTGTTTAAATCTATATACAGGAGAATGTCACTCAGAGTTCAGTGTGTTGAATTCTTTATGCAGGAGAATGTCACTCAGAGCTCAGTCTGATTAAATCTATATGCAGGAGAATATACCTCAGAGTTCAGTGTGTTTAAATCTATATACAGGAGAAACTCACTCAGAGCTCAGTGTGTTTAAATCTATATACAGGAGATGTCACTCAGAGCTCAGTCTGATTAAATCTATATGCAGGAGAATATACCTCAGAGTTCAGTGTGTTTAAATCTATATACAGGAGAAAGTCACTCAGTTCTCAGTGTGTTTAAATCTATATGCAGGAGAATGTCACTCAGTGCTCAGTGTGTTTAAATCTGGATACAGGAGAATGTCACTCAGAGCTCAGTGTGTTTAAATCTGGATACAGGAGAATGTCACTCAGAGCTCAGTGTGTTTAAATCTATATACAGGAGAATGTCACTCAGAGCTCAGTGTGTTTAAATCTATATACAGGAGAATGTCACTCAGAGTTCAGGGTGTTTGAAACTATATACAGGAGAATGTCACTCAGAGCTCAGTGTGTTTAAAACTATATACAGGAGAATGTCACTCAGAGTTCAGTGTGTTTGAAACGATATATCGGAGAATGTCACTCAGAGTTCAGGGTGTATAAATCTATATACAGGAGAATGTCACTGAGAGTTCAGTCTGTTTAAATCTATATGCAGGAGAATATACCTCAGATTTCAGTGTGTTTAAATCTATATACAGGAGAATGTAACTCAGAGCTTAGTGTGTTTAAATCTATACACAGGAGAATTTCACTCAGTGCTCTGTGTTTAAATCTATATACAGGAGAATGTCACTCAGTGCTCAGTGTGTTTAAATCTATATACAGGAGAATGTCACTCAGAGCTCAGTGTGTTTAAAACTATATACAGGAGAATGTCACTCAGAGTTCAGTGTGTTTGAAACGATATATCGGAGAATGTCACTCAGAGTTCAGGGTGTATAAATCTATATACAGGAGAATGTCACTGAGAGTTCAGTCTGTTTAAATCTATATGCAGGAGAATATACGTCAGATTTCAGTGTGTTTAAATCTATATACAGGAGAATGTAACTCAGAGCTTAGTGTGTTTAAATCTATACACAGGAGAATTTCACTCAGTGCTCTGTGTTTAAATCTATATACAGGAGAATGTCACTCAGTGCTCAGTGTGTTTAAATCTATATACAGGAGAATGTCACTCAGTGCTCAGTGTGTTTAAATCTATATACAGGAGAATGTCACTCAGTGCTCAGTGTTTTTAAATCGAGATACAGGAGAATGTCATTCAGAGCTCAGTACGTTTAAAATTTTATAAAGCAAAATGTCACACAAAGTGCAGGGTGTTTAAATCGAAATACAGGGGAATGTCATTCAGAGCTCAATGTAACGCGAAATAAAAGAGAATGTCACTCAGTGGGCAATATGTTTAAATTTATATACATGAGTACATCAATCAGAGCTCAGTGTGTTTGAAACTTTATACAGGAGAAGGTCGCTCAGAGCTCAGTGTGTTTAAATCTATATACTGGAGAATGTCACTCAGAGCTCAGTACGTTTAAAACTGCATTCAGAAAAATATCACTCAGAGCTCAGTGTGTTTAAAACTATATACAGGAGAATGTCACTTACAGGTCAGTGTGTTTAAATCAATATACTGGAGAACATCACTTAAAGGTCGATGTGTTTAAAACTATATACAGGAGAATGTCACTCAGAGCTCAGTGTGTTTAAATCTATACACAGGAGAATGTCACTCAGAGCTCAGTGTGTTTAAAACTATATACAGGAGAATGTCACTTACAGGTCAGTGTGTTTAAATCAATATACTGGAGAACATCACTTAAAGGTCGATGTGTTTAAAACTATATACAGGAGAATGTCACTCAGAGCTCAGTGTGTTTAAATCTATATATAGGAGAATGTCACTCAGAGCTCAGTGTGTTTAAATCTATATATAGGAGAATGTCACTCAGAGCTCAGTGTGTTTAAATCTATATGCAGGAGAATGTCACTCAGAGATCAGTGTGTTTAGATCTATATCCAGGAGAAGGTCACTCAGAGCTCAGTCTGTTTAAATCTGAAGACAGGAGAATGTCACTCAGAGCTCAGTCTGTTTAAATCTATATCCAGGAGAATGTCACTCAGAGCTCAGTGTGTTTAAATCTATATACAGGAGAATGTCACTCAGAGCTCAGTCTGTTTAAATCGAGACACAGGAGAATGTCACTCAGAGCTCAGTGTGTTTAAATCTATATACAGGAGAATGTCACTCAGAGCTCAGTATGTTTAAATCTATATACAGGAGAATGTCACTCAGAGCTCAGTGTGTTTAAATCTAAATACAGGAGAATGTCACTCAGAGCTCAGTCTGTTTAAATCTATATACAGGAGAATGTCACTCAGAGCTCAGTGTGTTTAAATCTATAGGCAGGAGAATGTCACTCAGAGCTCAGCGTGTTTAAATCTATATACAGGAGAATGTCACTCAGAGCTCAGTCTGTTTAAATCGAGACACAGGAGAATGTCACTCAGAGCTCAGTGTGTTTAAATCGATATGCAGGAGAATGTCACTCAGAGATCAGTGTGTTTAAATCTATATATAGGAGACTGTCACTCAGAGCTCAGTCAGTTTAAATCTATATACAGGAGAATGTCACTCAAAACTCAGTGTGTTTAAATCTATATGCAGGAGAATGTCACTGAGAGCTCAGTCTGTTTAAATCTATATACAGGAGAATGTCACTCAGAGCTCAGTGTGTTTCAATCTATATACAGGAGAATGTCTCTCAGAGCTCAGTCTGTTTAAATCTATATACAGGAGAATGTCACTGAGAGCTCAGTCTGTTTAAATCTATAGACAGGAGAATGTCACTCAGAGATCAGTGTGTTTAAATCTATATACAGGAGAATGTCACTGAGAGCTCAGTCTGTTTAAATCTATATACAGGAGAATGTCACTCAGAGATCAGTGTGTTTAAATCTATATACAGGAGAATGTCACTGAGAGCTCAGTCTGTTTAAATCTATATACAGGAGAATGTCACTCAGAGATCAGTGTGTTTAAATCTATATCCAGGAGAAGGTCACTCAGAGCTCAGTCTGTTTAAATCTATATACAGGAGAATGTTACTCAAAACTCAGTGTGTTTAAATCTATAGACAGGAGAATGTCACTGAGAGCTCAGTCTGTTTTAATCTATATACAGGAGAATGTCACTCAGAGATCAGTGTGTTTAAATCTATATCCAGGAGAAGGTCACTCAGAGCTCAGTCTGTTTAAATCTATATACAGGAGAATGTTACTCAAACCTCAGTGTGTTTAAATCTATAGACAGGAGAATGTCACTCAGAGCTCAGTCTGTTTAAATCTATATACAGCAGAATGTCACTCAGAGCTCAGTGTGTTTAAATCTATATACAGGAGAATGTCACTCAGAGCTCAGTGTATTTAAATCTATATACAGGAGAATGTCACTCAGAGCTCAGTGTGTTTAAATCTATAAACAGGAGAATGTCACTCAGAGCTCAGTATGTTTCAATCGATATACTGGAGAATGTCACTCAGAGCTCAGTCTGTTTAAATCTATATACAGGAGAATGTCACTCAGAGCTCAGTGTGTTTATATCTATATACTAGAGAATGTCACTCAGAGCTCAGTGTGTTTTAAATCTATATACAGGAGAATGTCACTCAGAGCTCAGTCTGTTTAAATCTATATACAGGAGAATGTCACTCAGAGCTCAGTGTGTTTAAATCTATATACAGGAGAATGTCACTCAGAGCTCAGTCTGTTAAAATCTATATACAGGAGAATGTCACTCAGAGCTCAGTGTGTTTATATCTATATACTAGAGAATGTCACTCAGAGCTCAGTGTGTTTAAATCTATATACAGGAGAATGTCACTCAGAGCTCAGTCTGTTTAAATCTATATACAGGAGAATGTCACTCAGAGCTCAGTGTGTTTAAATCTATATACTAGAGAATGTCACTCAGAGCTCAGTGTGTTTAAATCTATATACAGGAGAATGTCACTCAGAGCTCAGTGTGTTTAAATCTATATACAGGAGAATGTCGCTCAGAGCTCAGTGTGTTTAAATCTATATACAGGAGAATGTCACTCAGAGCTCAGTCTGTTTAAATCTATATGCAGGAGAATGTCACTCAGAGCTCAGTGTGTTTAAATCTAGAGACAGGAGAATGTCACTCAGAACTCAGTCTGTTTAAATCGATATACAGGAGAATGTCACTCAGAGCTCAGTCTGTTTAAATCTATATACAGGAGAATGTCACTCAGAGCTCAATCTGTTTAAATCTATATACAGGAGAATGTCACTCAGAGCTCAGTGTGTTTAAATCGATATACAGGAGAATGTCACTCAGAGCTCAGTGTGTTTAAATCTATATACAGGAGAATGTCACTCAGAGCTCAGTATGTTTAAATCGATATACTGGAGAATGTCACTCAGAGCTCAGTGTGTTTAAATCTAAATACAGGAGAATGTCACTCAGAGCTCAGTATGTTTAAATCGATATACTGGAGAATGTCACTCAGAGCTCAGTGTGTTTAAATCTAAATACAGGAGAATGTCACTCAGAGCTCAGTCTGTTTAAATCTATATACAGGAGAATGTCACTCAGAGCTCAGTGTGTTTAAATCTATATACAGGAGAATGTCACTCAGAGCTCAGTGTGTTTAAATCTATAGACAGGAGAATGTCACTCAGAGCTCAGTGTGTTTAAATCTATATACAGGAGAATGTCACTCAGAGCTCAGTCTGTTTAAATCGAGACACAGGAGAATGTCACTCAGAGCTCAGTGTGTTTAAATCGATATGCAGGAGAATGTCACTCAGAGATCAGTGTGTTTAAATCTATATATAGGAGACTGTCACTCAGAGCTCAGTCAGTTTAAATCTATATACAGGAGAATGTCACTCAAAACTCAGTGTGTTTAAATCTATATACAGGAGAATGTCACTGAGAGCTCAGTCTGTTTAAATCTATATACAGGAGAATGTCACTCAGAGCTCAGTGTGTTTCAATCTATATACAGGAGAATGTCTCTCAGAGCTCAGTCTGTTTAAATCTATATACAGGAGAATGTCACTCAAAACTCAGTGTGTTTAAATCTATATACTGGAGAATGTCACTGAGAGCTCAGTCTGTTTAAATCTATATACAGGAGAATGTCACTCAGAGATCAGTGTGTTTAAATCTATATACAGGAGAATGTCACTGAGAGCTCAGTCTGTTTAAATCCACATACAGGAGAATGTCACTCAGAGATCAGTGTGTTTAAATCTATATCCAGAACGTCACTCAGAGCTCAGTCTGTTTAAATCTATATACAGGAGAAATTACTCAAAACTCAGTGTGTTTAAATCTATAGACAGGAGAATGTCACTGAGAGCTCAGTCTGTTTAAATCTATATACAGGAGAATGTCACTCAGAGATCAGTGTGTTTAAATCTATATCCAGGAGAAGGTCACTCAGAGCTCAGTCTGTTTAAATCTATATACAGGAGAATGTTACTCAAAACTCAGTGTGTTTAAATCTATAGACAGGAGAATGTCACTCAGAGCTCAGTCTGTTTAAATCTATATACAGGAGAATGTCACTCAGAGCTCAGTGTGTTTAAATCTATATACAGGAGAATGTCACTCAGAGCTCAGTGTATTTAAATCTATATACAGCAGAATGTCACTCAGAGCTCAGTGTGTTTAAATCTATATACAGGAGAATGTCACTCAGAGCTCAGTCTGTTTAAATCTATATACAGGAGAATGTCACTCAGAGCTCAGTGTGTTTAAATCTATATACTAGAGAATGTCACTCAGAGCTCAGTGTGTTTAAATCTATATACAGGAGAATGTCACTCAGAGCTCAGTGTGTTTAAATCTATATACAGGAGAATGTCGCTCAGAGCTCAGTGTGTTTAAATCTATATACAGGAGAATGTCACTCAGAGCTCAGTCTGTTTAAATCTATATACAGGAGAATGTCACTCAGAGCTCAGTGTGTTTAAATCTAGAGACAGGAGAATGTCACTCAGAACTCAGTCTGTTTAAATCGATATACAGGAGAATGTCACTCAGAGCTCAGTCTGTTTAAATCTATATACAGGAGAATGTCACTCAGAGCTCAATCTGTTTAAATCTATATACAGGAGAATGTCACTCAGAGATCAGTGTGTTTAAATCTATATCCAGGAGAAGGTCACTCAGAGCTCAGTCTGTTTAAATCTATATACAGGAGAATGTTACTCAAAACTCAGTGTGTTTAAATCTATAGACAGGAGAATGTCACTGAGAGCTCAGTCTGTTTAAATCTATATACAGGAGAATGTCACTCAGAGCTCAGTGTGTTTAAATCTATATACAGGAGAATGTCACTCAGAGATCAGTGTGTTTAAATCTATATCCAGGAGAAGGTCACTCAGAGCTCAGTCTGTTTAAATCTATATACAGGAGAATGTTACTCAAACCTCAGTGTGTTTAAATCTATAGACAGGAGAATGTCACTCAGAGCTCAGTCTGTTTAAATCTATATACAGGAGAATGTCACTCAGAGCTCAGTGTGTTTAAATCTACATACAGGAGAATGTCACTCAGAGCTCAGTGTATTTAAATCTATATACAGGAGAATGTCACTCAGAGCTCAGTGTGTTTAAATCTATAAACAGGAGAATGTCACTCAGAGCTCAGTATGTTTCAATCGATATACTGGAGAATGTCACTCAGAGCTCAGTCTGTTTAAATCTAAAAACAGGAGAATGTCACTCAGAGCTCAGTGTGTTTATATCTATATACTAGAGAATGTCACTCAGAGCTCAGTGTGTTTTAAATCTATATACAGGAGAATGTCACTCAGAGCTCAGTCTGTTTAAATCTATATACAGGAGAATGTCACTCAGAGCTCAGTGTGTTTAAATCTATATACAGGAGAATGTCACTCAGAGCTCAGTCTGTTAAAATCTGTATACAGGAGAATGTCACTCAGAGCTCAGTGTGTTTATATCTATATACTAGAGAATGTCACTCAGAGCTCAGTGTGTTTAAATCTATATACAGGAGAATGTCACTCAGAGCTCAGTCTGTTTAAATCTATATACAGGAGAATGTCACTCAGAGCTCAGTGTGTTTAAATCTATATACTAGAGAATGTCACTCAGAGCTCAGTGTGTTTAAATCTATATACAGGAGAATGTCACTCAGAGCTCAGTGTGTTTAAATCTATATACAGGAGAATGTCGCTCAGAGCTCAGTGTGTTTAAATCTATATACAGGAGAATGTCACTCAGAGCTCAGTCGGTTTAAATCTATATGCAGGAGAATGTCACTCAGAGCTCAGTGTGTTTAAATCTATATATAGGAGACTGTCACTCAGAGCTCAGTCAGTTTAAAACTATATACAGGAGAATGTCACTCAAAACTCAGTGTGTTTAAATCTATATACAGGAGAATGTCACTGAGAGCTCAGTCTGTTTAAATCTATATACAGGAGAATGTCACTCAGAGCTCAGTGTGTTTAAATCTATATACAGGAGAATGTCTCTCAGAGCTCAGTGTGTTTAAATCTATATGCAGGAGAATGTCACTCAGAGCTCAGTCTGTTTAAATCTATATACAGGAGAATGTCACTCAAAACTCAGTGTGTTGAAATCTATAGACAGGAGAATGTCACTCAGAGCTCAGTCTGTTTAAATCTATATACAGGAGAATGTCACTCAGAGCTCAGTGTGTTTAAATCTATATACAGGAGAATGTCACTCAGAGCTCAGTCTGTTTAAATCGAGACACAGGAGAATGTCACTCAGAGCTCAGTCTGTTTAAATCGATACACAGGAGAATGTCACTCAGCGCTCAGTCTGTTTAAATCTATATACAGGAGAATGTCACTCAGAGCTCAATCTGTTTAAATCTATATACAGGAGAATGTCACTCAGAGCTCAGTGTGTTTAAATCGATATACAGGAGAATGTCACTCAGAGCTCAGTGTGTTTAAATCTATATACAGGAGAATGTCACTCAGAGCTCAGTATGTTTAAATCGATATACTGGAGAATGTCACTCAGAGCTCAGTGTGTTTAAATCTAAATACAGGAGAATGTCACTCAGAGCTCAGTCTGTTTAAATCTATATACAGGAGAATGTCACTCAGAGCTCAGTGTGTTTAAATCTATATGCAGGAGAATGTCACTCAGAGCTCAGTATGTTTAAATCTATATACAGGAGAATGTCACTCAGAGCTCAGTGTGTTTAAATCTAAATACAGGAGAATGTCACTCAGAGCTCAGTATGTTTAAATCTAAATACAGGAGAATGTCACTCAGAGCTCAGTATGTTTAAATCTATATACAGGAGAATGTCACTCAGAGCTCAGTCTGTTTAAATCTATACACAGGAGAATGTCACTCAGAGCTCAGTGTGTTTAAAACTATACACAGGGGAATGTCACTCAGAGCTCAGTCTGTTTAAATCTATACACAGGAGAATGTCACTCAGAGCTCAGTGTGTTTAAAACTATATACAGGAGAATGTCACTTACAGGTCAGTGTGTTTAAATCAATACACTGGAGAACATCACTTAAAGGTCGATGTGTTTAAATCTAAATCCAGGAGAATGTCACTCAGAGCTCAGTCTGTTTAAATCTAAATACAGGAGAATGTCACTCAGAGCTCAGTGTGTTTAAATCTATATACAGTAGAATGTCACTCTGAGCTCAGTGTGTTTAAATCTATATACAGGAGAATGTCACTCAGAGTTCAGTGTGTTGAATTCTTTATGCAGGAGAATGTCACTCAGAGCTCAGTCTGATTAAATCTATATGCAGGAGAATATACCTCAGAGTTCAGTGTGTTTAAATCTATATACAGGAGAAACTCACTCAGAGCTCAGTCTGTTTAAATCTATATACAGGAGAATGTTACTCAAAACTCAGTGTGTTTAAATCTATAGACAGGAGAATGTCACTGAGAGCTCAGTCTGTTTAAATCTATATACAGGAGAATGTCACTCAGAGCTCAGTGTGTTTAAATCTATATACAGGAGAATGTCACTCAGAGATCAGTGTGTTTAAATCTATATCCAGGAGAAGGTCACTCAGAGCTCAGTCTGTTTAAATCTATATACAGGAGAATGTTACTCAAACCTCAGTGTGTTTAAATCTATAGACAGGAGAATGTCACTCAGAGCTCAGTCTGTTTAAATCTATATACAGGAGAATGTCACTCAGAGCTCAGTGTGTTTAAATCTACATACAGGAGAATGTCACTCAGAGCTCAGTGTATTTAAATCTATATACAGGAGAATGTCACTCAGAGCTCAGTGTGTTTAAATCTATAAACAGGAGAATGTCACTCAGAGCTCAGTATGTTTCAATCGATATACTGGAGAATGTCACTCAGAGCTCAGTCTGTTTAAATCTAAAAACAGGAGAATGTCACTCAGAGCTCAGTGTGTTTATATCTATATACTAGAGAATGTCACTCAGAGCTCAGTGTGTTTTAAATCTATATACAGGAGAATGTCACTCAGAGCTCAGTCTGTTTAAATCTATATACAGGAGAATGTCACTCAGAGCTCAGTGTGTTTAAATCTATATACAGGAGAATGTCACTCAGAGCTCAGTCTGTTAAAATCTGTATACAGGAGAATGTCACTCAGAGCTCAGTGTGTTTATATCTATATACTAGAGAATGTCACTCAGAGCTCAGTGTGTTTAAATCTATATACAGGAGAATGTCACTCAGAGCTCAGTCTGTTTAAATCTATATACAGGAGAATGTCACTCAGAGCTCAGTGTGTTTAAATCTATATACTAGAGAATGTCACTCAGAGCTCAGTGTGTTTAAATCTATATACAGGAGAATGTCACTCAGAGCTCAGTGTGTTTAAATCTATATACAGGAGAATGTCGCTCAGAGCTCAGTGTGTTTAAATCTATATACAGGAGAATGTCACTCAGAGCTCAGTCTGTTTAAATCTATATGCAGGAGAATGTCACTCAGAGCTCAGTGTGTTTAAATCTATATATAGGAGACTGTCACTCAGAGCTCAGTCAGTTTAAAACTATATACAGGAGAATGTCACTCAAAACTCAGTGTGTTTAAATCTATATACAGGAGAATGTCACTGAGAGCTCAGTCTGTTTAAATCTATATACAGGAGAATGTCACTCAGAGCTCAGTGTGTTTAAATCTATATACAGGAGAATGTCTCTCAGAGCTCAGTGTGTTTAAATCTATATGCAGGAGAATGTCACTCAGAGCTCAGTCTGTTTAAATCTATATACAGGAGAATGTCACTCAAAACTCAGTGTGTTGAAATCTATAGACAGGAGAATGTCACTCAGAGCTCAGTCTGTTTAAATCTATATACAGGAGAATGTCACTCAGAGCTCAGTGTGTTTAAATCTATATACAGGAGAATGTCACTCAGAGCTCAGTCTGTTTAAATCGAGACACAGGAGAATGTCACTCAGAGCTCAGTGTGTTTAAATCGATATACAGGAGAATGTCACTCAGAGCTCAGTGTGTTTAAATCTATATACAGGAGAATGTCACTCAGAGCTCAGTGAGTTTAAATATATATACTAGAGAATGTCACTCAGAGCTCAGTGTGTTTAAATCTATATGCAGGAGAATGTCACTCAGAGCTCAGTGTGTTTAAATCTATATACAGGAGAATGTCGCTCAGAGCTCAGTGTGTTTAAATCTATATACAGGAGAATGTCACTCAGAGCTCAGTCTGTTTAAATCGATACACAGGAGAATGTCACTCAGCGCTCAGTCTGTTTAAATCTATATACAGGAGAATGTCACTCAGAGCTCAATCTGTTTAAATCTATATACAGGAGAATGTCACTCAGAGCTCAGTGTGTTTAAATCGATATACAGGAGAATGTCACTCAGAGCTCAGTGTGTTTAAATCTATATACAGGAGAATGTCACTCAGAGCTCAGTATGTTTAAATCGATATACTGGAGAATGTCACTCAGAGCTCAGTGTGTTTAAATCTAAATACAGGAGAATGTCACTCAGAGCTCAGTCTGTTTAAATCTATATACAGGAGAATGTCACTCAGAGCTCAGTGTGTTTAAATCTATATGCAGGAGAATGTCACTCAGAGCTCAGTATGTTTAAATCTATATACAGGAGAATGTCACTCAGAGCTCAGTGTGTTTAAATCTAAATACAGGAGAATGTCACTCAGAGCTCAGTATGTTTAAATCTAAATACAGGAGAATGTCACTCAGAGCTCAGTATGTTTAAATCTATATACAGGAGAATGTCACTCAGAGCTCAGTCTGTTTAAATCTATACACAGGAGAATGTCACTCAGAGCTCAGTGTGTTTAAAACTATATACAGGAGAATGTCACTTACAGGTCAGTGTGTTTAAATCAATACACTGGAGAACATCACTTAAAGGTCGATGTGTTTAAATCTAAATCCAGGAGAATGTCACTCAGAGCTCAGTCTGTTTAAATCTAAATACAGGAGAATGTCACTCAGAGCTCAGTGTGTTTAAATCTATATACAGTAGAATGTCACTCTGAGCTCAGTGTGTTTAAATCTATATACAGGAGAATGTCACTCAGAGTTCAGTGTGTTGAATTCTTTATGCAGGAGAATGTCACTCAGAGCTCAGTCTGATTAAATCTATATGCAGGAGAATATACCTCAGAGTTCAGTGTGTTTAAATCTATATACAGGAGAAACTCACTCAGAGCTCAGTCTGTTTAAATCTATATACAGGAGAATGTTACTCAAAACTCAGTGTGTTTAAATCTATAGACAGGAGAATGTCACTGAGAGCTCAGTCTGTTTAAATCTATATACAGGAGAATGTCACTCAGAGCTCAGTGTGTTTAAATCTATATACAGGAGAATGTCACTCAGAGATCAGTGTGTTTAAATCTATATCCAGGAGAAGGTCACTCAGAGCTCAGTCTGTTTAAATCTATATACAGGAGAATGTTACTCAAACCTCAGTGTGTTTAAATCTATAGACAGGAGAATGTCACTCAGAGCTCAGTCTGTTTAAATCTATATACAGGAGAATGTCACTCAGAGCTCAGTGTGTTTAAATCTACATACAGGAGAATGTCACTCAGAGCTCAGTGTATTTAAATCTATATACAGGAGAATGTCACTCAGAGCTCAGTGTGTTTAAATCTATAAACAGGAGAATGTCACTCAGAGCTCAGTATGTTTCAATCGATATACTGGAGAATGTCACTCAGAGCTCAGTCTGTTTAAATCTAAAAACAGGAGAATGTCACTCAGAGCTCAGTGTGTTTATATCTATATACTAGAGAATGTCACTCAGAGCTCAGTGTGTTTTAAATCTATATACAGGAGAATGTCACTCAGAGCTCAGTCTGTTTAAATCTATATACAGTAGAATGTCACTCAGAGCTCAGTGTGTTTAAATCTATATACAGGAGAATGTCACTCAGAGCTCAGTCTGTTAAAATCTGTATACAGGAGAATGTCACTCAGAGCTCAGTGTGTTTATATCTATATACTAGAGAATGTCACTCAGAGCTCAGTGTGTTTAAATCTATATACAGGAGAATGTCACTCAGAGCTCAGTCTGTTTAAATCTATATACAGGAGAATGTCACTCAGAGCTCAGTGTGTTTAAATCTATATACTAGAGAATGTCACTCAGAGCTCAGTGTGTTTAAATCTATATACAGGAGAATGTCACTCAGAGCTCAGTGTGTTTAAATCTATATACAGGAGAATGTCGCTCAGAGCTCAGTGTGTTTAAATCTATATACAGGAGAATGTCACTCAGAGCTCAGTCTGTTTAAATCTATATGCAGGAGAATGTCACTCAGAGCTCAGTGTGTTTAAATCTATATATAGGAGACTGTCACTCAGAGCTCAGTCAGTTTAAAACTATATACAGGAGAATGTCACTCAAAACTCAGTGTGTTTAAATCTATATACAGGAGAATGTCACTGAGAGCTCAGTCTGTTTAAATCTATATACAGGAGAATGTCACTCAGAGCTCAGTGTGTTTAAATCTATATACAGGAGAATGTCTCTCAGAGCTCAGTGTGTTTAAATCTATATGCAGGAGAATGTCACTCAGAGCTCAGTCTGTTTAAATCTATATACAGGAGAATGTCACTCAAAACTCAGTGTGTTGAAATCTATAGACAGGAGAATGTCACTCAGAGCTCAGTCTGTTTAAATCTATATACAGGAGAATGTCACTCAGAGCTCAGTGTGTTTAAATCTATATACAGGAGAATGTCACTCAGAGCTCAGTCTGTTTAAATCGAGACACAGGAGAATGTCACTCAGAGCTCAGTGTGTTTAAATCGATATACAGGAGAATGTCACTCAGAGCTCAGTGTGTTTAAATCTATATACAGGAGAATGTCACTCAGAGCTCAGTGAGTTTAAATATATATACTAGAGAATGTCACTCAGAGCTCAGTGTGTTTAAATCTATATGCAGGAGAATGTCACTCAGAGCTCAGTGTGTTTAAATCTATATACAGGAGAATGTCGCTCAGAGCTCAGTGTGTTTAAATCTATATACAGGAGAATGTCACTCAGAGCTCAGTCTGTTTAAATCGATACACAGGAGAATGTCACTCAGCGCTCAGTCTGTTTAAATCTATATACAGGAGAATGTCACTCAGAGCTCAATCTGTTTAAATCTATATACAGGAGAATGTCACTCAGAGCTCAGTGTGTTTAAATCGATATACAGGAGAATGTCACTCAGAGCTCAGTGTGTTTAAATCTATATACAGGAGAATGTCACTCAGAGCTCAGTATGTTTAAATCGATATACTGGAGAATGTCACTCAGAGCTCAGTGTGTTTAAATCTAAATACAGGAGAATGTCACTCAGAGCTCAGTCTGTTTAAATCTATATACAGGAGAATGTCACTCAGAGCTCAGTGTGTTTAAATCTATATGCAGGAGAATGTCACTCAGAGCTCAGTATGTTTAAATCTATATACAGGAGAATGTCACTCAGAGCTCAGTGTGTTTAAATCTAAATACAGGAGAATGTCACTCAGAGCTCAGTATGTTTAAATCTAAATACAGGAGAATGTCACTCAGAGCTCAGTATGTTTAAATCTATATACAGGAGAATGTCACTCAGAGCTCAGTCTGTTTAAATCTATACACAGGAGAATGTCACTCAGAGCTCAGTGTGTTTAAAACTATACACAGGGGAATGTCACTCAGAGCTCAGTCTGTTTAAATCTATACACAGGAGAATGTCACTCAGAGCTCAGTGTGTTTAAAACTATATACAGGAGAATGTCACTTACAGGTCAGTGTGTTTAAATCAATACACTGGAGAACATCACTTAAAGGTCGATGTGTTTAAATCTAAATCCAGGAGAATGTCACTCAGAGCTCAGTCTGTTTAAATCTAAATACAGGAGAATGTCACTCAGAGCTCAGTGTGTTTAAATCTATATACAGTAGAATGTCACTCTGAGCTCAGTGTGTTTAAATCTATATACAGGAGAATGTCACTCAGAGTTCAGTGTGTTGAATTCTTTATGCAGGAGAATGTCACTCAGAGCTCAGTCTGATTAAATCTATATGCAGGAGAATATACCTCAGAGTTCAGTGTGTTTAAATCTATATACAGGAGAAACTCACTCAGAGCTCAGTGTGTTTAAATCTATATACAGGAGAATGTCACTCAGAGCTCAGTCTGATTAAATCTATATGCAGGAGAATATACCTCAGAGTTCAGTGTGTTTAAATCTATATACAGGAGAAAGTCACTCAGTTCTCAGTGTGTTTAAATCTATATGCAGGAGAATGTCACTCAGTGCTCAGTGTGTTTAAATCTGGATACAGGAGAATGTCACTCAGAGCTCAGTGTGTTTAAATCTGGATACAGGAGAATGTCACTCAGAGCTCAGTGTGTTTAAATCTATATACAGGAGAATGTCACTCAGAGCTCAGTGTGTTTAAATCTATATACAGGAGAATGTCACTCAGAGTTCAGGGTGTTTGAAACTATATACAGGAGAATGTCACTCAGAGCTCAGTGTGTTTAAAACTATATACAGGAGAATGTCACTCAGAGTTCAGTGTGTTTGAAACGATATATCGGAGAATGTCACTCAGAGTTCAGGGTGTATAAATCTATATACAGGAGAATGTCACTGAGAGTTCAGTCTGTTTAAATCTATATGCAGGAGAATATACCTCAGATTTCAGTGTGTTTAAATCTATATACAGGAGAATGTAACTCAGAGCTTAGTGTGTTTAAATCTATACACAGGAGAATTTCACTCAGTGCTCTGTGTTTAAATCTATATACAGGAGAATGTCACTCAGTGCTCAGTGTGTTTAAATCTATATACAGGAGAATGTCACTCAGAGCTCAGTGTGTTTAAAACTATATACAGGAGAATGTCACTCAGAGTTCAGTGTGTTTGAAACGATATATCGGAGAATGTCACTCAGAGTTCAGGGTGTATAAATCTATATACAGGAGAATGTCACTGAGAGTTCAGTCTGTTTAAATCTATATGCAGGAGAATATACGTCAGATTTCAGTGTGTTTAAATCTATATACAGGAGAATGTAACTCAGAGCTTAGTGTGTTTAAATCTATACACAGGAGAATTTCACTCAGTGCTCTGTGTTTAAATCTATATACAGGAGAATGTCACTCAGTGCTCAGTGTGTTTAAATCTATATACAGGAGAATGTCACTCAGTGCTCAGTGTGTTTAAATCTATATACAGGAGAATGTCACTCAGTGCTCAGTGTTTTTAAATCGAGATACAGGAGAATGTCATTCAGAGCTCAGTACGTTTAAAATTTTATAAAGCAAAATGTCACACAAAGTGCAGGGTGTTTAAATCGAAATACAGGGGAATGTCATTCAGAGCTCAATGTAACGCGAAATAAAAGAGAATGTCACTCAGTGGGCAATATGTTTAAATTTATATACATGAGTACATCAATCAGAGCTCAGTGTGTTTGAAACTTTATACAGGAGAAGGTCGCTCAGAGCTCAGTGTGTTTAAATCTATATACTGGAGAATGTCACTCAGAGCTCAGTACGTTTAAAACTGCATTCAGAAAAATATCACTCAGAGCTCAGTGTGTTTAAAACTATATACAGGAGAATGTCACTTACAGGTCAGTGTGTTTAAATCAATATACTGGAGAACATCACTTAAAGGTCGATGTGTTTAAAACTATATACAGGAGAATGTCACTCAGAGCTCAGTGTGTTTAAATCTATACACAGGAGAATGTCACTCAGAGCTCAGTGTGTTTAAAACTATATACAGGAGAATGTCACTTACAGGTCAGTGTGTTTAAATCAATATACTGGAGAACATCACTTAAAGGTCGATGTGTTTAAAACTATATACAGGAGAATGTCACTCAGAGCTCAGTGTGTTTAAATCTATATATAGGAGAATGTCACTCAGAGCTCAGTGTGTTTAAATCTATATATAGGAGAATGTCACTCAGAGCTCAGTGTGTTTAAATCTATATGCAGGAGAATGTCACTCAGAGATCAGTGTGTTTAGATCTATATCCAGGAGAAGGTCACTCAGAGCTCAGTCTGTTTAAATCTGAAGACAGGAGAATGTCACTCAGAGCTCAGTCTGTTTAAATCTATATACAGGAGAATGTCACTCAGAGCTCAGTGTGTTTAAATCTATATACAGGAGAATGTCACTCAGAGCTCAGTCTGTTTAAATCGAGACACAGGAGAATGTCACTCAGAGCTCAGTGTGTTTAAATCTATATACAGGAGAATGTCACTCAGAGCTCAGTATGTTTAAATCTATATACAGGAGAATGTCACTCAGAGCTCAGTGTGTTTAAATCTAAATACAGGAGAATGTCACTCAGAGCTCAGTCTGTTTAAATCTATATACAGGAGAATGTCACTCAGAGCTCAGTGTGTTTAAATCTATAGGCAGGAGAATGTCACTCAGAGCTCAGCGTGTTTAAATCTATATACAGGAGAATGTCACTCAGAGCTCAGTCTGTTTAAATCGAGACACAGGAGAATGTCACTCAGAGCTCAGTGTGTTTAAATCGATATGCAGGAGAATGTCACTCAGAGATCAGTGTGTTTAAATCTATATATAGGAGACTGTCACTCAGAGCTCAGTCAGTTTAAATCTATATACAGGAGAATGTCACTCAAAACTCAGTGTGTTTAAATCTATATGCAGGAGAATGTCACTGAGAGCTCAGTCTGTTTAAATCTATATACAGGAGAATGTCACTCAGAGCTCAGTGTGTTTCAATCTATATACAGGAGAATGTCTCTCAGAGCTCAGTCTGTTTAAATCTATATACAGGAGAATGTCACTGAGAGCTCAGTCTGTTTAAATCTATAGACAGGAGAATGTCACTCAGAGATCAGTGTGTTTAAATCTATATACAGGAGAATGTCACTGAGAGCTCAGTCTGTTTAAATCTATATACAGGAGAATGTCACTCAGAGATCAGTGTGTTTAAATCTATATACAGGAGAATGTCACTGAGAGCTCAGTCTGTTTAAATCTATATACAGGAGAATGTCACTCAGAGATCAGTGTGTTTAAATCTATATCCAGGAGAAGGTCACTCAGAGCTCAGTCTGTTTAAATCTATATACAGGAGAATGTTACTCAAAACTCAGTGTGTTTAAATCTATAGACAGGAGAATGTCACTGAGAGCTCAGTCTGTTTTAATCTATATACAGGAGAATGTCACTCAGAGATCAGTGTGTTTAAATCTATATCCAGGAGAATGTCACTCAGAGCTCAGTCTGTTTAAATCTATATACAGGAGAATGTTACTCAAACCTCAGTGTGTTTAAATCTATAGACAGGAGAATGTCACTCAGAGCTCAGTCTGTTTAAATCTATATACAGCAGAATGTCACTCAGAGTTCAGTGTGTTTGAAACGATATATCGGAGAATGTCACTCAGAGTTCAGGGTGTATAAATCTATATACAGGAGAATGTCACTGAGAGTTCAGTCTGTTTAAATCTATATGCAGGAGAATATACCTCAGATTTCAGTGTGTTTAAATCTATATACAGGAGAATGTAACTCAGAGCTTAGTGTGTTTAAATCTATACACAGGAGAATTTCACTCAGTGCTCTGTGTTTAAATCTATATACAGGAGAATGTCACTCAGTGCTCAGTGTGTTTAAATCTATATACAGGAGAATGTCACTCAGAGCTCAGTGTGTTTAAAACTATATACAGGAGAATGTCACTCAGAGTTCAGTGTGTTTGAAACGATATATCGGAGAATGTCACTCAGAGTTCAGGGTGTATAAATCTATATACAGGAGAATGTCACTGAGAGTTCAGTCTGTTTAAATCTATATGCAGGAGAATATACGTCAGATTTCAGTGTGTTTAAATCTATATACAGGAGAATGTAACTCAGAGCTTAGTGTGTTTAAATCTATACACAGGAGAATTTCACTCAGTGCTCTGTGTTTAAATCTATATACAGGAGAATGTCACTCAGTGCTCAGTGTGTTTAAATCTATATACAGGAGAATGTCACTCAGTGCTCAGTGTGTTTAAATCTATATACAGGAGAATGTCACTCAGTGCTCAGTGTTTTTAAATCGAGATACAGGAGAATGTCATTCAGAGCTCAGTACGTTTAAAATTTTATAAAGCAAAATGTCACACAAAGTGCAGGGTGTTTAAATCGAAATACAGGGGAATGTCATTCAGAGCTCAATGTAACGCGAAATAAAAGAGAATGTCACTCAGTGGGCAATATGTTTAAATTTATATACATGAGTACATCAATCAGAGCTCAGTGTGTTTGAAACTTTATACAGGAGAAGGTCGCTCAGAGCTCAGTGTGTTTAAATCTATATACTGGAGAATGTCACTCAGAGCTCAGTACGTTTAAAACTGCATTCAGAAAAATATCACTCAGAGCTCAGTGTGTTTAAAACTATATACAGGAGAATGTCACTTACAGGTCAGTGTGTTTAAATCAATATACTGGAGAACATCACTTAAAGGTCGATGTGTTTAAAACTATATACAGGAGAATGTCACTCAGAGCTCAGTGTGTTTAAATCTATACACAGGAGAATGTCACTCAGAGCTCAGTGTGTTTAAAACTATATACAGGAGAATGTCACTTACAGGTCAGTGTGTTTAAATCAATATACTGGAGAACATCACTTAAAGGTCGATGTGTTTAAAACTATATACAGGAGAATGTCACTCAGAGCTCAGTGTGTTTAAATCTATATATAGGAGAATGTCACTCAGAGCTCAGTGTGTTTAAATCTATATATAGGAGAATGTCACTCAGAGCTCAGTGTGTTTAAATCTATATGCAGGAGAATGTCACTCAGAGATCAGTGTGTTTAGATCTATATCCAGGAGAAGGTCACTCAGAGCTCAGTCTGTTTAAATCTGAAGACAGGAGAATGTCACTCAGAGCTCAGTCTGTTTAAATCTATATACAGGAGAATGTCACTCAGAGCTCAGTGTGTTTAAATCTATATACAGGAGAATGTCACTCAGAGCTCAGTCTGTTTAAATCGAGACACAGGAGAATGTCACTCAGAGCTCAGTGTGTTTAAATCTATATACAGGAGAATGTCACTCAGAGCTCAGTATGTTTAAATCTATATACAGGAGAATGTCACTCAGAGCTCAGTGTGTTTAAATCTAAATACAGGAGAATGTCACTCAGAGCTCAGTCTGTTTAAATCTATATACAGGAGAATGTCACTCAGAGCTCAGTGTGTTTAAATCTATAGGCAGGAGAATGTCACTCAGAGCTCAGCGTGTTTAAATCTATATACAGGAGAATGTCACTCAGAGCTCAGTCTGTTTAAATCGAGACACAGGAGAATGTCACTCAGAGCTCAGTGTGTTTAAATCGATATGCAGGAGAATGTCACTCAGAGATCAGTGTGTTTAAATCTATATATAGGAGACTGTCACTCAGAGCTCAGTCAGTTTAAATCTATATACAGGAGAATGTCACTCAAAACTCAGTGTGTTTAAATCTATATGCAGGAGAATGTCACTGAGAGCTCAGTCTGTTTAAATCTATATACAGGAGAATGTCACTCAGAGCTCAGTGTGTTTCAATCTATATACAGGAGAATGTCTCTCAGAGCTCAGTCTGTTTAAATCTATATACAGGAGAATGTCACTGAGAGCTCAGTCTGTTTAAATCTATAGACAGGAGAATGTCACTCAGAGATCAGTGTGTTTAAATCTATATACAGGAGAATGTCACTGAGAGCTCAGTCTGTTTAAATCTATATACAGGAGAATGTCACTCAGAGATCAGTGTGTTTAAATCTATATACAGGAGAATGTCACTGAGAGCTCAGTCTGTTTAAATCTATATACAGGAGAATGTCACTCAGAGATCAGTGTGTTTAAATCTATATCCAGGAGAAGGTCACTCAGAGCTCAGTCTGTTTAAATCTATATACAGGAGAATGTTACTCAAAACTCAGTGTGTTTAAATCTATAGACAGGAGAATGTCACTGAGAGCTCAGTCTGTTTTAATCTATATACAGGAGAATGTCACTCAGAGATCAGTGTGTTTAAATCTATATCCAGGAGAATGTCACTCAGAGCTCAGTCTGTTTAAATCTATATACAGGAGAATGTTACTCAAACCTCAGTGTGTTTAAATCTATAGACAGGAGAATGTCACTCAGAGCTCAGTCTGTTTAAATCTATATACAGCAGAATGTCACTCAGAGCTCAGTGTGTTTAAATCTATATACAGGAGAATGTCACTCAGAGCTCAGTGTATTTAAATCTATATACAGGAGAATGTCACTCAGAGCTCAGTGTGTTTAAATCTATAAACAGGAGAATGTCACTCAGAGCTCAGTATGTTTCAATCGATATACTGGAGAATGTCACTCAGAGCTCAGTCTGTTTAAATCTATATACAGGAGAATGTCACTCAGAGCTCAGTGTGTTTATATCTATATACTAGAGAATGTCACTCAGAGCTCAGTGTGTTTTAAATCTATATACAGGAGAATGTCACTCAGAGCTCAGTCTGTTTAAATCTATATACAGGAGAATGTCACTCAGAGCTCAGTGTGTTTAAATCTATATACAGGAGAATGTCACTCAGAGCTCAGTCTGTTAAAATCTATATACAGGAGAATGTCACTCAGAGCTCAGTGTGTTTATATCTATATACTAGAGAATGTCACTCAGAGCTCAGTGTGTTTAAATCTATATACAGGAGAATGTCACTCAGAGCTCAGTCTGTTTAAATCTATATACAGGAGAATGTCACTCAGAGCTCAGTGTGTTTAAATCTATATACAGGAGAATGTCACTCAGAGCTCAGTGTGTTTAAATCTATATACAGGAGAATGTCGCTCAGAGCTCAGTGTGTTTAAATCTATATACAGGAGAATGTCACTCAGAGCTCAGTCTGTTTAAATCTATATGCAGGAGAATGTCACTCAGAGCTCAGTGTGTTTAAATCTAGAGACAGGAGAATGTCACTCAGAACTCAGTCTGTTTAAATCGATATACAGGAGAATGTCACTCAGAGCTCAGTCTGTTTAAATCTATATACAGGAGAATGTCACTCAGAGCTCAATCTGTTTAAATCTATATACAGGAGAATGTCACTCAGAGCTCAGTGTGTTTAAATCGATATACAGGAGAATGTCACTCAGAGCTCAGTGTGTTTAAATCTATATACAGGAGAATGTCACTCAGAGCTCAGTATGTTTAAATCGATATACTGGAGAATGTCACTCAGAGCTCAGTGTGTTTAAATCTAAATACAGGAGAATGTCACTCAGAGCTCAGTATGTTTAAATCGATATACTGGAGAATGTCACTCAGAGCTCAGTGTGTTTAAATCTAAATACAGGAGAATGTCACTCAGAGCTCAGTCTGTTTAAATCTATATACAGGAGAATGTCACTCAGAGCTCAGTGTGTTTAAATCTATATACAGGAGAATGTCACTCAGAGCTCAGTGTGTTTAAATCTATAGACAGGAGAATGTCACTCAGAGCTCAGTGTGTTTAAATCTATATACAGGAGAATGTCACTCAGAGCTCAGTCTGTTTAAATCGAGACACAGGAGAATGTCACTCAGAGCTCAGTGTGTTTAAATCGATATGCAGGAGAATGTCACTCAGAGATCAGTGTGTTTAAATCTATATATAGGAGACTGTCACTCAGAGCTCAGTCAGTTTAAATCTATATACAGGAGAATGTCACTCAAAACTCTGTGTGTTTAAATCTATATACAGGAGAATGTCACTGAGAGCTCAGTCTGTTTAAATCTATATACAGGAGAATGTCACTCAGAGCTCAGTGTGTTTCAATCTATATACAGGAGAATGTTTCTCAGAGCTCAGTCTGTTTAAATCTATATACAGGAGAATGTCACTCAAAACTCAGTGTGTTTAAATCTATATACTGGAGAATGTCACTGAGAGCTCAGTCTGTTTAAATCTATATACAGGAGAATGTCACTCAGAGATCAGTGTGTTTAAATCTATATACAGGAGAATGTCACTGAGAGCTCAGTCTGTTTAAATCTACATACAGGAGAATGTCACTCAGAGATCAGTGTGTTTAAATCTATATCCAGAAGGTCACTCAGAGCTCAGTCTGTTTAAATCTATATACAGGAGAAATTACTCAAAACTCAGTGTGTTTAAATCTATAGACAGGAGAATGTCACTGAGAGCTCAGTCTGTTTAAATCTATATACAGGAGAATGTCACTCAGAGATCAGTGTGTTTAAATCTATATCCAGGAGAAGGTCACTCAGAGCTCAGTCTGTTTAAATCTATATACTAGAGAATGTCACTCAGAGCTCAGTGTGTTTAAATCTATATACAGGAGAATGTCACTCAGAGCTCAGTGTGCTTAAATCTATATACAGGAGAATGTCGCTCAGAGCTCAGTCTGTTTAAATCGAGACACAGGAGAATGTCACTCAGAGCTCAGTGTGTTTAAATCGATATACAGGAGAATGTCACTCAGAGCTCAGTGTGTTTAAATCTATATACAGGAGAATGTCACTCAGAGCTCAGTCTGTTTAAATCTATATACAGGAGAATGTCACTCAGAGCTCAGTGTGTTTAAATCTATATACAGGAGAATGTCACTCAGAGCTCAGTCTGTTTAAATCGATATACAGGAGAATGTCACTCAGAGCTCAGTGTGTTTAAATCTATATACAGGAGAATGTCACTCAGAGCTCAATCTGTTTAAATCTATATACAGGAGAATGTCACTCAGAGCTCAGTGTGTTTATATCTATATACTAGAGAATGTCACTCAGAGCTCAGTGTGTTTAAATCTATGTACTGGAGAATGTCACTCAGAGCTCAGTCTGTTTAAATCTATATGCAGGAGAATGTCACTCAGAGCTCAGTCTGTTTAAATCTATATACAGGAGAATGTCACTTACAGGTCAGTGTGTTCAAATCAATATACAGGAGAATGTCACTCAGAGCTCAGTCTGTTTAAATCTATACACAGGAGAATGTCTCTCAGAGCTCAGTCTGTTTAAATCTATACACAGGAGAATGTCTCTCAGAGCTCAGTCTGTTTAAATCTATACACAGGAGGATGTCTCTCAGAGCTCAGTCTGTTTAAATCTATACACAGGTGAATGTCACTCAGAGCTCAGTGTGTTTAAATCTATATACAGGAGAATGTCACTCAGAGCTCAGTGTGTTTAAAACTATATACAGGAGAATGTCACTGACAGGTCAGTGTGTTTAAATCTATACACAGGAGAATGTCACTCAGAGCTCAGTCTGTTTAAATCTATACACAGGAGAATGTCACTCAGAGCTCAGTCTGTTTAAATCTATATACAGGAGAATGTCACTCAGAGCTCAGTGTGTTTAAAACTATATACAGGAGAATGTCACTGACAGGTCAGTGTGTTTAAATCAATACACTGGAGAACATCACTTAAAGGTCGATGTGTTTAAATCTAAATCCAGGAGAATGTCACTCAGAGCTCAGTCTGTTTAAATCTAAATACAGGAGAATGTCACTCAGAGCACAGTGTGTTTAAATCTATATACAGTAGAATGTCACTCTGAGCTCAGTGTGTTTAAATCTATATACAGGAGAATGTCACTCAGAGTTCAGTGTGTTGAATTCTATATGCAGGAGAATGTCACTCAGAGCTCAGTCTGATTAAATCTATATGCAGGAGAATATACCTCAGAGTTCAGTGTGTTTAAATCTATATACAGGAGAAAGTCACTCAGAGCTCAGTGTGTTTAAATCGATATACAGGAGAATGTCACTAAGAGCTCAGTCTGATTAAATCTATATGCAGGAGAATATACCTCAGAGTTCAGTGTGTTTAAATCTATATACAGGAGAAAGTCACTCAGTTCTCAGTGTGTTTAAATCTGGATACAGGAGAATGTCACTCAGTGCTCAGTGTGTTTAAATCTGGATACAGGAGAATGTCACTCAGAGCTCAGTGTGTTTAAATCTGGATACAGGAGAATGTCACTTTCAGGTCAGTGTGTTTAAATCAATATACTGGAGAATGTCACTCAGAGCTCAGTGTGTTTAAATCTATATATAGGAGAATGTCACTCAGAGCTCAGTGTGTTTAAATCTATATATAGGAGAATGTCACTCAGAGCTCAGTGTGTTTAAATCTATATGCTGGAGAATGTCACTCAGAGCTCAGTGTGTTTAAATCTATATACAGGAGAATGTCTCTCAGAGCTCAGTGTGTTTAAATCTATATGCTGGAGAATGTCACTCAGAGCTCAGTGTGTTTAAATCTATATACAGGAGAATGTCACTCAGAGCTCAGTGTGTTTAAATCTATATATAGGAGAATGTCACTCAGAGCTCAGTGTGTTTAAATCTATATATAGGAGAATGTCACTCAGAGCTCAGTGTGTTTAAATCTATATGCTGGAGAATGTCACTCAGAGCTCAGTGTGTTTAAATCTATATACAGGAGAATGTCACTCAGAGCTCAGTGTGTTTAAATCTATATACTGGAGAATGTCACTCAGAGCTCAGTGTGTTTAAATCTATATATAGGAGAATGTCACTCAGAGCTCAGTGTGTTTAAATCTATATATAGGAGAATGTCACTCAGAGCTCAGTGTGTTTAAATCTATATGCTGGAGAATGTCACTCAGAGCTCAGTGTGTTTAAATCTATATACAGGAGAATGTCACTCAGAGCTCAGTGTGTTTAAATCTATATACTGGAGAATGTCACTCAGAGCTCAGTGTGTTTAAATCTATATACTGGAGAATGTCACTCAGAGCTCAGTCTGTTTAAATCTATATACAGGAGAATGTCACTCAGAGCTCAGTGTGTTTAAATCTATATGCTGGAGAATGTCACTCAGAGCTCAGTCTGTTTAAATCTATATACAGGAGAATGTCACTCAGAGCTCAGTGTGTTTAAATCTATATGCTGGAGAATGTCACTCAGAGCTCAGTCTGTTTAAATCTATATACAGGAGAATGTCACTCAGAGCTCAGTGTGTTTAAATCTATATGCTGGAGAATGTCACTCAGAGCTCAGTCTGTTTAAATCTATATACAGGAGAATGTCACTCAGAGCTCAGTGTGTTTAAATCTATATGCTGGAGAATGTCACTCAGAGTTCAGTCTGTTTAAATCTATGTACTGGCGAATGTCACTCAGAGCTCAGTGTGTTTAAATCTATATGCTGGAGAATGTCACTCAGAGCTCAGTCTGCTTAAATCTATATACAAGAGAATGTCACTCAGAGCTCAGTGTGTTTAAATCTATATACAGGAGAATGTCACTTACAGGTCAGTGTGTTTAAATCAATATACTGCAGAACATCACTTAAAGGTCGATGTGTTTAAATCTATATACAGGAGAATGTCTCTCAGAGCTCAGTGTGTTTAAATCTATATACAGGAGAATGTCTCTCAGAGCTCAGTGTGTTTAAATCTATATACAGGAGAATGTCACTCAGAGCGAAGTGTGTTTAAATCTATATACAGGAGAATGTCATTCAAAACTCAGTCTGTTTAAATCTAAATACAGGAGAATGTCACTCAGAGCACAGTGTGTTTAAATCTATATCCAGTAGAATGTCACTCTGAGCTCAGTGTGTTTAAATCTATATGCAGGAGAATGTCACTCAGAGCTCAGTCTGATTAAATCTATATGCAGGAGAATATACCTCAGAGTTCAGTGTGTTTAAATCTATATACAGGAGAAAGTCACTCAGAGCTCAGTGTGTTTAAATCTATATACAGGAGAATGTCACTCAGAGCTCAGTCTGATTAAATCTATATGCAGGAGAATATACCTCAGAGTTCAGTGTGTTTAAATCTATATACAGGAGAAAGTAACTCAGTTCTCAGTGTGTTTAAATCTGGATACAGGAGAATGTCACTCAGTGCTCAGTGTGTTTAAATCTGGATACAGGAGAATGTCACTCAGAGCTCAGTGTGTTTAAATCTGGATACAGGAGAATGTCACTCAGAGTTCAGTCTGTTTAAATCTATATACAGGAGAATGTCACTCAGAGCTCAGTGTGTTTAAATCTATATACAGGAGAATGTCACTCAGAGTTCAGTGTGTTTGAAACTATATACAGGAGAATGTCACTCAGAGCTCAGTGTGTTTAAATCTATATATAGGAGAATGTCACTCAGAGCTCAGTGTGTTTAAATCTATATATAGGAGAATGTCACTCAGAGCTCAGTGTGTTTAAATCTATATGCTGGAGAATGTCACTCAGAGCTCAGTGTGTTTAAATCTATATACAGGAGAATGTCTCTCAGAGCTCAGTGTGTTTAAATCTATATACAGGAGAATGTCACTCAGAGCTCAGTGTGTTTAAATCTATATATAGGAGAATGTCACTCAGAGCTCAGT
This sequence comes from Heterodontus francisci, assembly GCF_036365525.1. Lineage (NCBI taxonomy): Eukaryota > Metazoa > Chordata > Chondrichthyes > Heterodontiformes > Heterodontidae > Heterodontus > Heterodontus francisci. The sequence goes on along the minus strand of NC_090372.1, from coordinate 195,307,917 downwards.
GTGTTTAAATCTATATACAGGAGAATGTCACTCAGAGCTCAGTGTGTTTAAATCTATATACAGGAGAATGTCACTCAGAGCTCAGTGTGTTTAAATCTATATACTGGAGAATGTCACTCAGAGCTCAGTGTGTTTAAATCTATATGCTGGAGAATGTCACTCAGAGCTCAGTCTGTTTAAATCTATATGCAGGAGAATGTCACTCAGAGCTCAGTGTGTTTAAATCTATATGCTGGAGAATGTCACTCAGAGCTCAGTCTGTTTAAATCTATATACAGGAGAATGTCACTCAGAGCTCAGTGTGTTTAAATCTATATGCTGGAGAATGTCACTCAGAGCTCAGTCTGTTTAAATCTATATGCAGGAGAATGTCACTCAGAGCTCAGTGTGTTTAAATCTATATGCTGGAGAATGTCACTCAGAGCTCAGTGTGTTTAAATCTATGTACTGGAGAATGTCTCTCAGAGCTCAGTGTGTTTAAATCTATATACAGGAGAATGTCACTCAGAGCGAAGTGTGTTTAAATCTATATACAGGAGAATGTCATTCAAAACTCAGTGTGTTTAAATCTATATACAGGAGAATATCACTCAGAGCTCAGTGTGTTTAAATCTATGTACTGGAGAATGTCACTCAGAGCTCAGTGTGTTTAAATCTATATGCTGGAGAATGTCACTCAGAGCTCAGTCTGTTTAAATCTATATACAAGAGAATGTCACTCAGGACTCAGTGTGTTTAAATCTATATGCTGGAGAATGTCACTCAGAGCTCAGTCTGTTTAAATCTATATACAGGAGAATGTCACTTTAAGGTCGATGTGTTTAAATCTATATACAGGAGAATGTCTCTCAGAGCTCAGTGTGTTTAAATCTATGTACTGGAGAATGTCACTCAGAGCTCAGTGTGTTTAAATCTATATGCTGGAGAATGTCACTCAGAGCTCAGTCTGTTTAAATCTATATACAAGAGAATGTCACTCAGGACTCAGTGTGTTTAAATCTATATACAGGAGAATGTCCTTTAAGGTCGATGTGTTTAAATCTATATACAGGAGAATGTCTCTCAGAGCTCAGTCTGTTTAAATCTATATACAGGAGAATGTCATTCAAAACTCAGTGTGTTTAAATCTATATACTGCAGAACATCACTTTAAGGTCGATGTGTTTAAATCTAAATCCAGAATAATGTCACTCAGAGCACAGTGTGTTTAAATCTATATACAGTAGAATGCCACTCTGAGCTCAGTGTGTTTAAATCTATATACTGGAGAATGTCACTTACAGGTCAGTGTGTTTAAATCAATATACTGCAGAACATCACTTAAAGGTCGATGTGTTTAAATCTAAATCCAGGAGAATGTCACTCAGAGCACAGTGTGTTTAAATCTATATACAGTAGAATGTCACAATGAGCTCAGTGTGTTTAAATCTATATACAGGAGAATGTCACTCAGAGCACAGTGTGTTTAAATCTATATACAGTAGAATGTCACTCTGAGCTCAGTGTGTTGAATTCTATATGCAGGAGAATGTCACTCAGAGCTCAGTGTGTTTAAATCTATATACAGGAGAATGTCACTCAGAGTTCAGTGTGTTGAATTCTATATGCAGGAGAATGTCACTCAGAGCTCAGTCTGATTAAATCTATATGCAGGAGAATATACCTCAGAGTTCAGTGTGTTTAAATCTATATACAGGAGAAAGTCACTCAGAGCTCAGTGTGTTTAAATCTATATACAGGAGAATGTCACTCAGAGCTCAGTCTGATTAAATCTATATACAGGAGAATGTCACTCAGAGTTCAGTGTGTTGAATTCTATATGCAGGAGAATGTCACTCAGAGCTCAGTCTGATTAAATCTATATGCAGGAGAATATACCTCAAAGTTCAGTGTGTTTAAATCTATATACAGGAGAAAGTCACTCAGTTCTCAGCGTGTTTAAATCTGGATACAGGAGAATGTCACTCAGTGCTCAGTGTGTTTAAATCTGGATACAGGAGAATGTCACCCAGAGCTCAGTGTGTTTAAATCTGGATACAGGAGAATGTCACTCATAGCTCAGTGTGTTTAAATCTATATACAGGAGAATGTCACTCATAGCTCAGTGTGTTTAAATCTATATACAGGAGAATGTCACTCAGAGCTCAGTGTGTTTAAATCGAGACACAGGAGAATGTCACTCAGAGCTCAGTGTGTTTAAAACTATATACAGGAGAATGTCACTCATAGCTCAGTCTGTTTAAATCTATATACAGGAGAATGTCACTCAGAGCTCAGTGTGTTTAAATCTATATGCTGGAGAATGTCACTCAGAGCTCAGTCTGTTTAAATCTATATGCAGGAGAATGTCACTCAGAGCTCAGTGTGTTTAAATCTATATGCTGGAGAATGTCACTCAGAGCTCAGTGTGTTTAAATCTATGTACTGGAGAATGTCTCTCAGAGCTCAGTGTGTTTAAATCTATATACAGGAGAATGTCACTCAGAGCGAAGTGTGTTTAAATCTATATACAGGAGAATGTCATTCAAAACTCAGTGTGTTTAAATCTATATACAGGAGAATATCACTCACAGCTCAGTGTGTTTAAATCTATGTACTGGAGAATGTCACTCAGAGCTCAGTGTGTTTAAATCTATATGCTGGAGAATGTCACTCAGAGCTCAGTGTGTTTAAATCTATATACAAGAGAATGTCACTCAGGACTCAGTGTGTTTAAATCTATATGCTGGAGAATGTCACTCAGAGCTCAGTCTGTTTAAATCTATATACAGGAGAATGTCACTTTAAGGTCGATGTGTTTAAATCTATATACAGGAGAATGTCTCTCAGAGCTCAGTGTGTTTAAATCTATGTACTGGAGAATGTCACTCAGAGCTCAGTGTGTTTAAATCTATATGCTGGAGAATGTCACTCAGAGCTCAGTGTGTTTAAATCTATACACAGGAGAATGTCACTCAGAGCTCAGTGTGTTTAAAACTATATACAGGAGAATGTCACTCATAGCTCAGTGTGTTTAAATCTATATACAGGAGAATGTCACTCTGAGCTCAGTGTGTTTAAATCTATACACAGGAGAATGTCACTCAGAGCTCAGTGTGTTTAAATCTATATACAGTAGAATGTCACAATGAGCTCAGTGTGTTTAAATCTATATACAGGAGAATGTCACTCAGAGCACAGTGTGTTTAAATCTATATACAGTAGAATGTCACTCTGAGCTCAGTGTGTTGAATTCTATATGCAGGAGAATGTCACTCAGAGCTCAGTGTGTTTAAATCTATATACAGGAGAATGTCACTCAGAGTTCAGTGTGTTGAATTCTATATGCAGGAGAATGTCACTCAGAGCTCAGTCTGATTAAATCTATATGCAGGAGAATATACCTCAGAGTTCAGTGTGTTTAAATCTATATACAGGAGAAAGTCACTCAGAGCTCAGTGTGTTTAAATCTATATACAGGAGAATGTCACTCAGAGCTCAGTCTGATTAAATCTATATACAGGAGAATGTCACTCAGAGTTCAGTGTGTTGAATTCTATATGCAGGAGAATGTCACTCAGAGCTCAGTCTGATTAAATCTATATGCAGGAGAATATACCTCAAAGTTCAGTGTGTTTAAATCTATATACAGGAGAAAGTCACTCAGTTCTCAGCGTGTTTAAATCTGGATACAGGAGAATGTCACTCAGTGCTCAGTGTGTTTAAATCTGGATACAGGAGAATGTCACCCAGAGCTCAGTGTGTTTAACTCTGGATACAGGAGAATGTCACTCATAGCTCAGTGTGTTTAAATCTATATACAGGAGAATGTCACTCATAGCTCAGTGTGTTTAAATCTATATACAGGAGAATGTCACTCAGAGCTCAGTGTGTTTAAATCGAGACACAGGAGAATGTCACTCAGAGCTCAGTGTGTTTAAAACTATATACAGGAGAATGTCACTCATAGCTCAGTCTGTTTAAATCTATATGCAGGAGAATATACCTCAGAGTTCAGTGTGTTTAAATCTATATACAGGAGAAAGTCACTCAGTTCTCAGCGTGTTTAAATCTGGATACAGGAGAATGTCACTCAGTGCTCAGTGTGTTTAAATCTATATGCTGGAGAATGTCACTCAGAGTTCAGTCTGTTTAAATCTATGTACTGGCGAATGTCACTCAGAGCTCAGTGTGTTTAAATCTATATGCTGGAGAATGTCACTCAGAGCTCAGTGTGTTTAAATCTATATTCTGGAGAATGTCACTCAGAGCTCAGTCTGTTTAAATCTATATACAGGAGAATGTCACTCAGAGCTCAGTGTGTTTAAATCTATATACAGGAGAATGTCTCTCAGAGCTCAGTGTGTTTAAATCTATATACAGGAGAATGTCACTCAGAGCTCAGTGTGTTTAAATCTATATAGGAGAATGTCACTCAGAGCTCAGTGTGTTTAAATCTATATGCTGGAGAATGTCACTCAGAGCTCAGTGTGTTTAAATCTATATACAGGAGAATGTCACTCAGAGCTCAGTGTGTTTAAATCTATATACTGGAGAATGTCACTCAGAGCTCAGTGTGTTTAAATCTATATTCTGGAGAATGTCACTCAGAGCTCAGTCTGTTTAAATCTATATACAGGAGAATGTCACTCAGAGCTCAGTGTGTTTAAATCTATATGCTGGAGAATATCACTCAGAGCTCAGTCTGTTTAAATCTATATACAGGAGAATGTCACTCAGAGCTCAGTGTGTTTAAAACTATATGCTGGAGAATGTCACTCAGAGCTCAGTCTGTTTAAATCTATATACAGGAGAATGTCACTCAGAGCTCAGTGTGTTTAAATCTATATGCTGGAGAATGTCACTCAGAGCTCAGTCTGTTTAAATCTATATACAGGAGAATGTCACTCAGAGCTCAGTGTGTTTAAATCTATATGCTGGAGAATGTCACTCAGAGTTCAGTCTGTTTAAATCTATGTACTGGAGAATGTCACTCAGAGCTCAGTCTGTTTAAATCTATATACAAGAGAATGTCACTCAGAGCTCAGTGTGTTTAAATCTATATACAGGAGAATGTCACTTACAGGTCAGTGTGTTTAAATCAATATACTGCAGAACATCACTTAAAGGTCGATGTGTTTAAATCTATATACAGGAGAATGTCACTCAGAGCTCAGTGTGTCTAAATCTATATACAGGAGAATGTCACTCAGAGTTCAGTGTGTTGAAATCTTTCTTTTCTTTTGGGCCTCCTTATTTCGAGAGACAATGGATACGCGCCTGGAGGTGGTCAGTGGTTTGTGAAGCAGCGCCTGGAGTGGCTATAAAGGCCAATTCTGGAGCATGCCTGGGCAAATTTATGGAGGTTGAGAGTTGCCCAGTCGTCAAAACCCCCCTCTCGGCCTTTCTGGTGGGGTCCAAAGGAGTGCAGGACACGACGTTTGGCACCAGTATGGCTGCAGGAACTGCCGGAAACATGCCAAAGGTGACACATGACCGCATACGGGGTTCCGCTCCGGATTTTCTGTTAGGGTTTACTCCCTTAGCCTTGGTCTCTCCCGAGACGCCCACAAGGCAGTGGGGTGTTGAAATCTATATACTGGAGAATGTCACTCAGAGTTCAGTCTGTTGAAATCTATATGCAGGAGAATGTCACTGAGAGTTCAGTCTGTTGAAATCTATATGCAGGAGAATGTCACTCAGAGCTCAGTGTGTATAAATCTATATACAAGAGAATGTCACTGAGAGTTCAGTCTGTTGAAATCTATATACTGGAGAATGTCACTCAGAGTTCAGTCTGTTGAAATCTATATGCAGGAGAATGTCACTGAGAGTTCAGTCTTGAAATCTATCTGCAGGTGAATGTCACTCAGAGCTCAGTGTGTATAAATCTATATACAAGAGAATGTCACTGAGAGTTCAGTGTGTTGAATTCTATATGCAGGAGAATGTCACTCAGAGCTCAGTCTGATTAAATCTATATGCAGGAGAATATACCTCAGAGTTCAGTGTGTTTAAATCTATATACAGGAGAAAGTCACTCAGAGCTCAGTGTGTTTAAATCTATATACAGGAGAATGTCACTCAGAGCTCAGTCTGAGTAAATCTTTATGCAGGAGAATATACCTCAGAGTTCAGTGTGTTTAAATCTATATACAGGAGAAAGTCACTCAGTTCTCAGTGTGTTTAAATCTGGATACAGGAGAATGTCACTCAGAGCTCAGTGTGTTTAAATCTGGATACAGGAGAATGTCACTCAGAGTTCAGTCTGTTTAAATCTATATACAGGAGAATGTCACTCAGAGCTCAGTGTGTTTAAATCTATATACAGGAGAATGTCACTCAGAGTTCAGTGTGTTTGAAACTATATACAGGAGAATGTCACTCAGAGCTCAGTGTGTTTAAAACTATATACAGGAGAATGTCACTTCCAGGTCAGTGTGTTTAAATCAATATACTGGAGAACATCACTTAAAGGTCGATGTGTTTAAATCTATATACAGGGGAATGTCACTCAGAGCTCAGTGTGTTTAAATCTATATATAGGAGAATGTCACTCAGAGCTCAGTGTGTTTAAATCTATATATAGGAGAATGTCACTCAGAGCTCAGTGTGTTTAAATCTATATGCTGGAGAATGTCACTCAGAGCTCAGTGTGTTTAAATCTATATACAGGAGAATGTCTCTCAGAGCTCAGTGTGTTTAAATCTATATACAGGAGAATGTCACTCAGAGCTCAGTGTGTTTAAATCTATATATAGGAGAATGTCACTCAGAGCTCAGTGTGTTTAAATCTATATGCTGGAGAATGTCACTCAGAGCTCAGTGTGTTTAAATCTATATACAGGAGAATGTCACTCAGAGCTCAGTGTGTTTAAATCTATATACTGGAGAATGTAAATCAGAGCTCAGTGTGTTTAAATCTATATGCTGGAGAATGTCACTCAGAGCTCAGTCTGTTTAAATCTATATACAGGAGAATGTCACTCAGAGCTCAGTGTGTTTAAATCTAAATGCTGGAGAATGTCACTCAGAGCTCAGTCTGTTTAAATCTATATACAGGAGAATGTCACTCAGAGCTCAGTGTGTTTAAATCTATATGCTGGAGAATGTCACTCAGAGCTCAGTCTGTTTAAATCTATATACAGGAGAATGTCACTCAGAGCTCAGTGTGTTTAAATCTATATGCTGGAGAATGTCACTCAGAGTTCAGTCTGTTTAAATCTATGTACTGGACAATGTCACTCAGAGCTCAGTGTGTTTAAATCTATATGCTGGAGAATGTCACTCAGAGCTCAGTCTGTTTAAATCTATATACAAGAGAATGTCACTCAGAGCTCAGTGTGTTTAAATCTATATATAGGAGAATGTCACTCAGAGCTCAGTCTGTTTAAATCTATATACAAGAGAATGTCACTCAGAGCTCAGTGTGTTTAAATCTATATACAGGAGAATGTCACTCAGAGCTCAGTGTGTTTAAATCTATATACAGGAGAATGTCACTCAGAGCGAAGTGTGTTTAAATCTATATACAGGAGAATGTCATTCAAAACTCAGTGTGTTTAAATCTATATACAGTAGAATGTCACTCAGAGCTCAGTGTGTTTAAATCTATATACAGGAGAATGTCACTCAGAGCGAAGTGTGTTTAAATCTATATACAGGAGAATGTCATTCAAAACTCAGTGTGTTTAAATCTATATACAGTAGAATGTCACTTACAGGTCAGTGTGTTTAAATCAATACACTGGAGAACATCACTTAAAGGTCGATGTGTTTAAATCTAAATCCAGGAGAATGTCACTCAGAGCACAGTGTGTTTAAATCGATATACAGTAGAATGTCACTCTGAGCTCAGTGTGTTTAAATCTATATACAGGAGAATGTCTCTCAGAGCTCAGTGTGTTTAAAGCTATATACAGGAGAATGTCACTCAGAGCTCAGTGTGTCTAAATCTATATACAGGAGAATGTCACTCAGAGTTCAGTGTGTTGAAATCTTTCTTTTCTTTTGGGCCTCCTTATCTCGAGAGACAATGGATACGCGCCTGGAGGTGGTCAGTGGTTTGTGAAGCAGCGCCTGGAGTGGCTATAAAGGCCAATTCTGGAGCATGCCTGGGCAAATTTATGGAGGTTGAGAGTTGCCCAGTCGTCAAAACCCCCCTCTCGGCCTTTCTGGTGGGGTCCAAAGGAGTGCAGGACACGACGTTTGGCACCAGTATGGCTGCAGGAACTGCCGGAAACATGCCAAAGGTGACACATGACCGCCTACGGGGATCCGCTCCGGATTTTCTGTTAGGGTTTACTCCCTTAGCCTTGGTCTCTCCCGAGACGCCCACAAGGCAGTGGGGTGTTGAAATCTATATACTGGAGAATGTCACTCAGAGTTCAGTCTGTTGAAATCTATATGCAGGAGAATGTCACTGAGAGTTCAGTCTGTTGAAATCTATATGCAGGAGAATGTCACTCAGAGCTCAGTGTGTATAAATCTATATGCAAGAGAATGTCACTGAGAGTTCAGTCTGTTGAAATCTATATACAGGAGAATGTCACTCAAAGCTCAGTGTGTCTAAATCTATATACAGGAGAATGTCACTCAGAGTTCAGTGTGTTGAAATCTATATACTGGAGAATGTCACTCAGAGTTCAGTCTGTTGAAATCTATATGCAGGAGAATGTCACTGAGAGTTCAGTCTTGAAATCTATATGCAGGAGAATGTCACTCAGAGCTCAGTGTGTATAAATCTATATACAAGAGAATGTCACTGAGAGTTCAGTGTGTTGAATTCTATATGCAGGAGAATGTCACTCAGAGCTCAGTCTGATTAAATCTATATGCAGGAGAATATACCTCAGAGTTCAGTGTGTTTAAATCTATATACAGGAGAAAGTCACTCAGAGCTCAGTGTGTTTAAATCTATATACAGGAGAATGTCACTCAGAGCTCAGTCTGATTAAATCTATATGCAGGAGAATATGCCTCAGAGTTCAGTGTGTTTAAATCTATATACAGGAGAAAGTCACTCAGTTCTCAGTGTGTTTAAATCTGGATGCAGGAGAATGTCACTCAGTGCTCAGTGTGTTTAAATCTAGATACAGGAGAATGTCACTCAGAGCTCAGTGTGTTTAAATCTGGATACAGGAGAATGTCACTCAGAGTTCAGTCTGTTTAAATCTATATACAGGAGAATGTCACTCAGAGCTCAGTGTGTTTAAATCTATATACAGGAGAATGTCACTCAGAGTTCAGTGTGTTTGAAACTATATACAGGAAAATGTCACTTGCAGGTCAGTGTGTTTAAATCAATATACTGGAGAACATCACTTAAAGGTCGATGTGTTTAAATCTATATACAGGAGAATGTCACTCAGAGCTCAGTGTGTTTAAAACTATATACAGGAGAATGTCACTTACAGGTCAGTGTGTTTAAATCAATATACTGGAGAACATCACTTAAAGGTCGATGTGTTTAAATCTATATACAGGAGAATGTCACTCAGAGCTCAGTGTGTTTAAATCTATATATAGGAGAATGTCACTCAGAGCTCAGTATGTTTAAATCTATATATAGGAGAATGTCACTCAGAGCTCAGTGTGTTTAAATCTATATGCTGGAGAATGTCACTCAGAGCTCAGTGTGTTTAAATCTATATACAGGAGAATGTCTCTCAGAGCTCAGTGTGTTTAAATCTATATACAGGAGAATGTCACTCAGAGCTCAGTGTGTTTAAATCTATATATAGGAGAATGTCACTCAGAGCTCTGTGTGTTTAAATCTATATGCTGGAGAATGTCACTCAGAGCTCAGTGTGTTTAAATCTATATAGAGGAGAATGTCACTCAGAGCTCAGTGTGTTTAAATCTATATTCTGGAGAATGTCACTCAGAGCTCAGTGTGTTTAAATCTATATGCTGGAGAATGTCACTCAGAGCTCAGTCTGTTTAAATCTATATACAGGAGAATGTCACTCAGAGCTCAGTGTGTTTAAATCTATATGCTGGAGAATGTCACTCAGAGCTCAGTCTGTTTAAATCTATATACAGGAGAATGTCACTCAGAGCTCAGTGTGTTTAAATCTATATGCTGGAGAATGTCACTCAGAGCTCAGTCTGTTTAAATCTATATACAGGAGAATGTCACTCAGAGCTCAGTGTGTTTAAATCTATATGCTGGAGAATGTCACTCAGAGTTCAGTCTGTTTAAATCTATGTACTGGACAATGTCACTCAGAGCTCAGTGTGTTTAAGTCTATATGCTGGAGAATGTCACTCAGAGCTCAGTCTGTTTAAATCTATATACAGGAGAATGTCACTCAGAGCTCAGTGTGTTTAAATCTATATGCTGGAGAATGTCACTGAGAGCTCAGTCTGTTTAAATCTATATACAGGAGAATGTCACTCAGAGCTCAGTGTGTTTAAATCTATATGCTGGAGAATGTCACTCAGAGTTCAGTCTGTTTAAATCTATGTACTGGCCAATGTCACTCAGAGCTCAGTGTGTTTAAGTCTATATGCTGGAGAATGTCACTCAGAGCTCAGTCTGTTTAAATCTATATACAGGAGAATGTCACTCAGAGCTCAGTGTGTTCAAATCTATATACAGGAGAATGTCACTTACAGGTCAGTGTGTTTAAATCAATATACTGGAGAACATCACTTAAAGGTCGATGTGTTTAAATCTATACACAGGAGAATGTCTCAGAGCTCAGTGTGTTTAAATCTATATACAGGAGAATGTCACTCAGAGCGAAGTGTGTTTAAATCTATATACAGGAGAATGTCATTCAAAACTCAGTGTGTTTAAATCGTTATACAGTAGAATGTCACTTACAGGTCAGTGTGTTTAAATCAATATACTGCAGAACATCACTTAAAGGTCGATGTGTTTAAATCTATATACAGGAGAATGTCACTCAGAGCTCAGTCTGTTTAAATCTATACACAGGAGAATGTCACTCAGAGCTCAGTGTGTTTAAAACTATATACAGGAGAATGTCACTTACAGGTCAGTGTGTTTAAATCAATACACTGGAGAACATCACTTAAAGGTCGATGTGTTTAAATCTAAATCCAGGAGAATGTCACTCAGAGCTCAGTCTGTTTAAATCTAAATACAGGAGAATGTCACTCAGAGCACAGTGTGTTTAAATCGATATACAGTAGAATGTCACTCTGAGCTCAGTGTGTTTAAATCTATATACAGGAGAATGTCACTCAGAGCTCAGTGTGTTTAAATCTATATATAGGAGAATGTCACTCAGAGCTCAGTGTGTTTAAATCTATATGCTGGAGAATGTCACTCAGAGCTCAGTGTGTTTAAATCTATATACAGGAGAATGTCTCTCAGAGCTCAGTGTGTTTAAATCTATATACAGGAGAATGTCACTCAGAACTCAGTGTGTTTAAATCTATATACAGGAGAATGTCACTCAGACCTCAGTCTGATTAAATCTATATGCAGGAGAATATACCTCAGAGTTCAGTGTGTTTAAATCTATATACAGGAGAAAGTCACTCAGTTCTCAGTGTGTTTAAATCTGGATACAGGAGAATGTCACTCAGTGCTCAGTGTGTTTAAATCTGGATACAGGAGAATGTCACTCAGAGCTCAGTGTGTTTAAATCTGGATACAGGAGAATGTCACTCAGAGCTCAGTGTGTTTAAATCTATATACTGGAGAATGTCACTCAGAGCTCAGTGTGTTTAAATCTATATTCTGGAGAATGTCACTCAGAGCTCAGTCTGTTTAAATCTATATACAGGAGAATGTCACTCAGAGCTCAGTGTGTTTAAATCTATATGCTGGAGAATATCACTCAGAGCTCAGTCTGTTTAAATCTATATACAGGAGAATGTCACTCAGAGCTCAGTGTGTTTAAATCTATATGCTGGAGAATGTCACTCAGAGCTCAGTCTGTTTAAATCTATATACAGGAGAATGTCACTCAGAGCTCAGTGTGTTTAAATCTATATGCTGGAGAATGTCACTCAGAGCTCAGTCTGTTTAAATTTATATACAGGAGAATGTCACTCAGAGCTCAGTGTGTTTAAATCTATGTACTGGAGAATGTCACTCAGAGCTCAGTCTGTTTAAATCTATATACAAGAGAATGTCACTCAGAGCTCAGTGTGTTTAAATCTATATACAGGAGAATGTCACTCAGAGCTCAGTGTGTTGAAATCTATATACTGGAAAATGTCACTCAGAGTTCAGTCTGTTGAAATCTATATGCAGGAGAATGTCACTCAGAGCTCAGTGTGTATAAATCTATATACAAGAGAATGTCACTGAGAGTTCAGTCTGTTGAAATCTATATACAGGAGAATGTCACTCAGTGCTCAGTGTGTTTAAATCTATATACAGGAGAATGTCACTCAGAGCTCAGTCTGTTTAAATCTATATACAGGAGAATGTCACTCAAAACTCAGTGTGTTTAAATCGATATACAGGAGAATGTCACTCAGAGTTCAGTCTCATTAAATCTATATACAGGAGAATGGCACTCAGAGCTCAGTCTGTTTAAATCTAAACACAGGAGACTGTCACTCAGAGTTCAGTGTGTTGAAATATATATGCAGGAGAATGTCACTCAGAGCTCAGTGTGTATAAATCTATATACAGGAGAATGTCACGCAGAGCTCAGTCTCATTAAATCTATATACAGGAGAATGTCACTCAGAGCTCAGTGTGTATAAATCTATATACAGGAGAATGTCACTCAGAGTTCAGTCTCATTAAAACTATATACAGGAGAATGGCACTCAGAGCTCAGTCTGTTTAAATCTAAATACAGGAGACTGTCACTCAGAGTTCAGTGTGTATAAATCTATATACAGGAGAATGTCACTGAGAGTTCAGTTGGTTTAAATATATATGCAGGAGAATATACCTCAGAGTTCAGTGTGTTTAAATCTATATACAGGAGAATGTAACTCAGAGCTCAGTGTGTTTAAATCTATATACAGGAGAATGTCACACAGTGCTCAGTGTGTTTAAATCAGGATCCAGGAGAATGTCACTCAGAGCTCAGTCTGTTTAAATCTATACACAGGAGAATGTCACTCAGAGCTCAGTCTGCTTAAATCTATATGCAGGAGAATATACCTCAGAGTTCAGTGTGTTTAAATCTATAGACAGGAGAATGTAACTCAGAGCTCAGTGTGTTTAAATCTATATACAGGAGAATGTCACTCAAAGCTCAGTGTGTTTAAATCTATATACTGGAGAACATCACTCAAAGGTCGATGTGTTTAAATCTATATACAGGAGAATGTCACTCAAAGCTCAGTGTGTTTAAATCTATATACTGGAGAACATCACTCAAAGGTCGATGTGTTTAAATCTATACACAGGAGAATGTCACTCAGAGCTCAGTCTGCTTAAATCTATATGCAGGAGAATATACCTCAGAGTTCAGTGTGTTTAAATCTATAGACAGGAGAATGTAACTCAGAGCTCAGTGTGTTTAAATCTATATACAGGAGAATGTCACTCAGAGCTCAGTCTGTTTAAATCTATATACAGGAGAATGTCACTCAAAGCTCAGTGTGTTTAAAACTATATACAGGAGAATGTCACTTACAGGTCAGTGTGTTTAAATCACTATACTGGAGAACATCATTTAAAGGTCGATGTGTTTAAATCTAGATACAGGAGAATGTCACTCAGAGCTCAGTGTGTTTAAAACTATATACAGGAGAATGTCACTTACAGGTCAGTGTGTTTAAATCACTATACTGGAGAACATCATTTAAAGGTCGATGTGTTTAAATCTAGATACAGGAGAATGTCACTCAGAGGTCAGTGTGTTTAAATCTATATGCAGGAGAATGTCACTCAGAGCTCAGTCTGTTTAAATCTAAATACAGGAGAATGTCACTCATGTTCAGTCACATTAAATCTATATACAGGAGAATGGCACTCAGAGCTCAGTGTATTTAAATCTATATACAGGAGAATGTCACTCAAAGCTCAGTGTGTTTAAAACTATATACAGGAGAATGTCACTTACAGGTCAGTGTGTTTAAATCACTATACTGGAGAACATCATTTAAAGGTCGATGTGTTTAAATCTAGATACAGGAGAATGTCACTCAGAGGTCAGTGTGTTTAAATCTATATGCAGGAGAATGTCACTCAGAGCTCAGTCTGTTTAAATCTAAATACAGGAGAATGTCACTCAGAGTTCAGTCTCATTAAATCTATATACAGGAGAATGGCACTCAGAGCTCAGTGTGTTTAAATCTATATACAGGAGAATGTCACTCAGAGCTCAGTGAGTTTCAATCTATATACAGGAGATTGTCACTCAGAGGTCAGTCTCATTAAATCTATATACAGGAGAATGTCACTCAGAGTTCAGTCTCATTCAATCTATATACAGGAGAATGTCACTCATAGTTCAGTCTCATTCAATCTATATACAGGAGAATGTCACTCAGAGCTCAGTCTGTTTAAATCAAAACACAGGAGAATGTCACTCAGAGTTCGGTGTGTTTAAATCTATATACTGGAGAATGTGACGCAGAGCTCAGTGTGTTTAAATCTAAAGACTGGAGAATGTCACGCAGAGCTCAGTGTGTTTAAATGTATATACTGGAGAATGTCACGCAGAGCTCAGTGTGTTTAAATATATTTACAGGAGCATGTCACGCAGAGCTCAGTGTGTTTCAATCTATATACAGGAGAATGTCACTCAGAGTTCTGTGTGTTTAAATCTATATACTGGAGAATGTCACTCTGAACTCAGAGTGTTTAAATCTATATACAGGAGAATGTCACTCAGAGCTCAGTGTGTTTAAATCTTTCTACAGGAGAATGTCATTCAGAGTTCAGTCTGTTTAAATCTATATACAGGAGAATGTCACTCAGAGCTCAGTGTGTTTAAATCTATATCCAGGAGAATGTCACTCAGAGCGCACTGTGTTTAAATCTATTTACTGGAGAATGTCACGCAGAGCTCAGTGTTTTTAAATCTATATACTGGAGAATGTCACTCAGAGCTCAGTCTGTTTAAATCAAAACACAGGAGAATGTCACTCAGAGCTCAGTGTGTTTAAATCTATATACAGGAGAATGTGACGCAGAGCTCAGTGTGTTTAAATCTATATACTGGAGAATGTCACGCAGAGCTCAGTGTGTTTAAATCTACATACAGGAGCATGTCACGCAGAGCTCAGTGTGTTTCAATCTATATACAGGAGAATGTCACTCAGAGTTCAGTGTGTTTAAATCTATATACTGGAGAATGTCACTCTGAACTCAGTGTGTTTAAATCTATATACAGGAGAATGTCACTCAGAGTTCGGTGTGTTTAAATCTATATACAGGAGAATGTCACTCTGAACTCAGTGTGTTTAAATCTATATACAGGAGAATGTCACTCAGAGTTCAGTGTGTTTAAATCTATATACAGGAGAATGTCACTCAGAGCTCAGTGTGTTTAAAGCTTTCTACAGGAGAATGTCATTCAGAGTTCAGTCTGTTTAAATCTATATACAGGAGAATGTCACTCAGAGCGCACTGTGTTTAAATCTATTTACTGGAGAATGTCACGCAGAGCTCAGTGTTTTTAAATCTATATACTGGAGAATGTCACTCAGAGCTCAGTCTGTTTAAATCTATATACTGGAGAATGTCACTCAGAGCTCAGTGTGTTTAAATCTATATACTGGAGAATGTCACTCAGAGCTCAGTGTGTTTAAATCTATATACTGGAGAATGTCACTCAGAGCTCAGTCTGTTTAAATCTATATACTGGAGAATGTCACTCAGAGCTCAGTCTGTTTAAATCTATATGCAGGAGAATGTCACTCAGAGCTCAGTGTGTCTAAATCTATATACTGGAGAATGTCACTCAGAGCTCAGTGTGTTGAAATCTATATACTGGAGAATGTCACGCAGAGCTCAGTGTGCTTAAATCTATATACTGGAGAATGTCACTCAGAGCTCAGTGTGTTGAAATCTATATACTGGAGAATGTCATGCAGAGCTCAGTGTGCTTAAATCTATAAACAGGAGAATGTCACTCAGAGCTCAGTGTGTCTAAATCTATATACTGGAGAATGTCACTCAGAGCTCAGTCTGTTTAAATCTATACACAGGAGAATGTCCCTCAGAACTCAGTGTGTTCAAATTTATATACTGGAGAATGTGACTCAGAGCTCAGTCTGTTTAAATCTATATACAGGAGAATGTCACTCAGAGCTCAGTGTGTTTAAATCTTTCTACAGGAGAATGTCACTCAGAGTTCAGTCTATTTAAATCTATATGCAGGAGAATATCCCTCAGAGTTCAGTGTGTTTAAATCTATATACAGGAGAATGTCACTCATAGCTCAGTGTGTTTAAATCTATATACAGGAGAATGTCACTCAGAGCTCAGTGTGATTAAATCTATATACTGGAGAATGTCACTCAGAGCTCAGTCTGTTTAAATCTATATGCAGGAGAATATCCCTCAGAGTTCAGTGTGTTTAAATCTATATACAGGAGAATGTCACTCATAGCTCAGTGTGTTTAAATCTATATACAGGAGAATGTCACTCAGAGCTCAGTGTGATTAAATCTATATACTGGAGAATGTCACTCAGAGCTCAGTCTGTTTAAATCTATATACTGGAGAATGTCACGCAGAGTTCAGTGTGTTGAAATCTATATGCAGGAGAATGTCACTCAGAGCTCTGTGTGTTTAAATCTATATACAGGAGAAAGTCACTCAGAGTTCAGTATGTTGAAATCTATATGCAGGAGAATGTCACTCAGAGCTCAGTGTGTTCAAATTTATATACTGGAGAATGTCACTCAGAGTTCAGTGTGTTTAAATCTATATACAGGAGAATGTCACTCAGAGTTCAGTGTGTTGAAATCTATATGCAGGAGAATGTCACTCAGAGCTCAGTGTGTTTAAATCTATATACAGGAGAATGTCACTCAGAGCTCAGTGTGTTTAAATCTATATGCAGGAGAATGTCACTCAGAGCTCAGTGTGTTTAAATCTATTTCCAGGAGAATGTCACTCAGAGCTCAGTGTGTTTAAATCTATATACAGGAGAATGGCACTCAGAGTTCAGTGTGTTGAAATCTATATGCAGGAGAATGTAACTCAGAGCTCATTGTGTATAAATCTAAATACAGGAGAATGTCACTCAGAACTCAGTGTGTTTAAATCTATATACAGGAGAATGTCACTCAGAGCTCAGTGATTTTAAATCTATATACAGGAGAATGTCACTCAGAGTTCAGTCTCATTCAATCTATATACAGGAGAATGTCACTCAGAGTTCAGTCTCATTCAATCTATATACAGGAGAATGTCACTCATAGTTCAGTCTCATTCAATCTATATACAGGAGAATGTCACTCAGAGCTCAGTCTGTTTAAATCAAAACACAGGAGAATGTCACTCAGAGTTCGGTGTGTTTAAATCTATATACTGGAGAATGTGACGCAGAGCTCAGTGTGTTTAAATCTAAAGACTGGAGAATGTCACGCAGAGCTCAGTGTGTTTAAATGTATATACTGGAGAATGTCACGCAGAGCTCAGTGTGTTTAAATATATTTACAGGAGCATGTCACGCAGAGCTCAGTGTGTTTCAATCTATATACAGGAGAATGTCACTCAGAGTTCTGTGTGTTTAAATCTATATACTGGAGAATGTCACTCTGAACTCAGAGTGTTTAAATCTATATACAGGAGAATGTCACTCAGAGCTCAGTGTGTTTAAATCTTTCTACAGGAGAATGTCACTCATAGTTCAGTCTCATTCAATCTATATACAGGAGAATGTCACTCAGAGCTCAGTCTGTTTAAATCAAAACACAGGAGAATGTCACTCAGAGTTCGGTGTGTTTAAATCTATATACTGGAGAATGTGACGCAGAGCTCAGTGTGTTTAAATCTAAAGACTGGAGAATGTCACGCAGAGCTCAGTGTGTTTAAATGTATATACTGGAGAATGTCACGCAGAGCTCAGTGTGTTTAAATATATTTACAGGAGCATGTCACGCAGAGCTCAGTGTGTTTCAATCTATATACAGGAGAATGTCACTCAGAGTTCTGTGTGTTTAAATCTATATACTGGAGAATGTCACTCTGAACTCAGAGTGTTTAAATCTATATACAGGAGAATGTCACTCAGAGCTCAGTGTGTTTAAATCTTTCTACAGGAGAATGTCATTCAGAGTTCAGTCTGTTTAAATCTATATACAGGAGAATGTCACTCAGAGCTCAGTGTGTTTAAATCTATATCCAGGAGAATGTCACTCAGAGCGCACTGTGTTTAAATCTATTTACTGGAGAATGTCACGCAGAGCTCAGTGTTTTTAAATCTATATACTGGAGAATGTCACTCAGAGCTCAGTCTGTTTAAATCAAAACACAGGAGAATGTCACTCAGAGCTCAGTGTGTTTAAATCTATATACAGGAGAATGTGACGCAGAGCTCAGTGTGTTTAAATCTATATACTGGAGAATGTCACGCAGAGCTCAGTGTGTTTAAATCTACATACAGGAGCATGTCACGCAGAGCTCAGTGTGTTTCAATCTATATACAGGAGAATGTCACTCAGAGTTCAGTGTGTTTAAATCTATATACTGGAGAATGTCACTCTGAACTCAGTGTGTTTAAATCTATATACAGGAGAATGTCACTCAGAGTTCGGTGTGTTTAAATCTATATACAGGAGAATGTCACTCTGAACTCAGTGTGTTTAAATCTATATACAGGAGAATGTCACTCAGAGTTCAGTGTGTTTAAATCTATATACAGGAGAATGTCACTCAGAGCTCAGTGTGTTTAAAGCTTTCTACAGGAGAATGTCATTCAGAGTTCAGTCTGTTTAAATCTATATACAGGAGAATGTCACTCAGAGCGCACTGTGTTTAAATCTATTTACTGGAGAATGTCACGCAGAGCTCAGTGTTTTTAAATCTATATACTGGAGAATGTCACTCAGAGCTCAGTCTGTTTAAATCTATATACTGGAGAATGTCACTCAGAGCTCAGTGTGTTTAAATCTATATACTGGAGAATGTCACTCAGAGCTCAGTGTGTTTAAATCTATATACTGGAGAATGTCACTCAGAGCTCAGTCTGTTTAAATCTATATACTGGAGAATGTCACTCAGAGCTCAGTCTGTTTAAATCTATATGCAGGAGAATGTCACTCAGAGCTCAGTGTGTCTAAATCTATATACTGGAGAATGTCACTCAGAGCTCAGTGTGTTGAAATCTATATACTGGAGAATGTCACGCAGAGCTCAGTGTGCTTAAATCTATATACTGGAGAATGTCACTCAGAGCTCAGTGTGTTGAAATCTATATACTGGAGAATGTCATGCAGAGCTCAGTGTGCTTAAATCTATAAACAGGAGAATGTCACTCAGAGCTCAGTGTGTCTAAATCTATATACTGGAGAATGTCACTCAGAGCTCAGTCTGTTTAAATCTATACACAGGAGAATGTCCCTCAGAACTCAGTGTGTTCAAATTTATATACTGGAGAATGTGACTCAGAGCTCAGTCTGTTTAAATCTATATACAGGAGAATGTCACTCAGAGCTCAGTGTGTTTAAATCTTTCTACAGGAGAATGTCACTCAGAGTTCAGTCTATTTAAATCTATATGCAGGAGAATATCCCTCAGAGTTCAGTGTGTTTAAATCTATATACAGGAGAATGTCACTCATAGCTCAGTGTGTTTAAATCTATATACAGGAGAATGTCACTCAGAGCTCAGTGTGATTAAATCTATATACTGGAGAATGTCACTCAGAGCTCAGTCTGTTTAAATCTATATACTGGAGAATGTCACGCAGAGCTCAGTGTGTTTAAATCTATATACTGGAGAATGTCACTCAGAGCTCAGTCTGTTTAAATCTATATACTGGAGAATGTCACTCAGAGCTCAGTGTGTTTAAATCTATATACTGGAGAATGTCACTCAGAGCTCAGTGTGTTTAAATCTATATACAGGAGAATGTCACGCAGAGTTCAGTGTGTTTAAATCTATATACAGGAGAATGTCACTCAGAGTTCAGTGTGTTGAAATCTATATGCAGGAGAATGTCACTCAGAGCTCTGTGTGTTTAAATCTATATACAGGAGAAAGTCACTCAGAGTTCAGTATGTTGAAATCTATATGCAGGAGAATGTCACTCAGAGCTCAGTGTGTTCAAATTTATATACTGGAGAATGTCACTCAGAGTTCAGTGTGTTTAAATCTATATACAGGAGAATGTCACTCAGAGTTCAGTGTGTTGAAATCTATATGCAGGAGAATGTCACTCAGAGCTCAGTGTGTTTAAATCTATATACAGGAGAATGTCACTCAGAGCTCAGTGTGTTTAAATCTATATGCAGGAGAATGTCACTCAGAGCTCAGTGTGTTTAAATCTATTTCCAGGAGAATGTCACTCAGAGCTCAGTGTGTTTAAATCTATATACAGGAGAATGGCACTCAGAGTTCAGTGTGTTGAAATCTATATGCAGGAGAATGTAACTCAGAGCTCATTGTGTATAAATCTAAATACAGGAGAATGTCACTCAGAACTCAGTGTGTTTAAATCTATATACAGGAGAATGTCACTCAGAGCTCAGTGATTTTAAATCTATATACAGGAGAATGTCACTCAGAGTTCAGTCTCATTCAATCTATATACAGGAGAATGTCACTCAGAGTTCAGTCTCATTCAATCTATATACAGGAGAATGTCACTCAGAGCTCAGTCTGTTTAAATCAAAACACAGGAGAATGTCACTCAGAGCTCAGTGTGTTTAAATCTATATACAGGAGAATGTGACGCAGAGCTCAGTGTGTTTAAATCTATATACTGGAGAATGTCACGCAGAGCTCAGTGTGTTTAAATCTATATACAGGAGAATGTCACGCAGAGCTCAGTGTGTTTCAATCTATATACAGGAGAATGTCACTCAGAGTTCAGTGTGTTTAAATCTATATACTGGAGAATGTCACTCTGAACTCAGTGTGTTTAAATCTATATACAGGAGAATGTCACTCAGAGTTCGGTGTGTTTAAATCTATATACAGGAGAATATCACTCTGAACTCAGTGTGTTTAAATCTATATACAGGAGAATGTCACTCAGAGTTCAGTGTGTTTAAATCTATATACAGGAGAATGTCACTCAGAGCTCAGTGTGTTTAAAGCTTTCTACAGGAGAATGTCATTCAGAGTTCAGTCTGTTTAAATCTATATACAGGAGAATGTCACTCAGAGCGCACTGTGTTTAAATCTATTTACTGGAGAATGTCACGCAGAGCTCAGTGTTTTTAAATCTATATACTGGAGAATGTCACTCAGAGCTCAGTCTGTTTAAATCTATATACTGGAGAATGTCACTCAGAGCTCAGTGTGTTTAAATCTATATACTGGAGAATGTCACTCAGAGCTCAGTCTGTTTAAATCTATATGCAGGAGAATGTCACTCAGAGCTCAGTGTGTCTAAATCTATATACTGGAGAATGTCACTCAGAGCTCAGTGTGTTGAAATCTATATACTGGAGAATGTCACGCAGAGCTCAGTGTGCTTAAATCTATATACTGGAGAATGTCACTAAGAGCTCAGTGTGTTGAAATCTATATACTGGAGAATGTCATGCAGAGCTCAGTGTGCTTAAATCTATAAACAGGAGAATGTCACTCAGAGCTCAGTGTGTCTAAATCTATATACTGGAGAATGTCACTCAGAGCTCAGTCTGTTTAAATCTATATACAGGAGAATGTCACTCAGAGCTCAGTGTGTTTAAATCTTTCTACAGGAGAATGTCACTCAGAGTTCAGTCTATTTAAATCTATATGCAGGAGAATATCCCTCAGAGTTCAGTGTGTTTAAATCTATATACAGGAGAATGTCACTCATAGCTCAGTGTGTTTAAATCTATATACTGGAGAATGTCACTCAGAGCTCAGTCTGTTTAAATCTATATACTGGAGAATGTCACGCAGAGCTCAGTGTGTTTAAATCTATATACTGGAGAATGTCACTCAGAGCTCAGTCTGTTTCAATCTATATACTGGA
The DNA here is from genome assembly GCF_036365525.1 of Heterodontus francisci. Lineage (NCBI taxonomy): Eukaryota > Metazoa > Chordata > Chondrichthyes > Heterodontiformes > Heterodontidae > Heterodontus > Heterodontus francisci. The sequence continues at coordinate 195,285,898 of NC_090372.1, read as the reverse complement.
GAATGTCACTCAGAGCTCAGTGTGTTTAAATCTATATACTGGAGAATGTCACTCAGAGCTCAGTGTGTTTAAATCTATATACAGGAGAATGTCACGCAGAGCTCAGTGTGTTTAAATCTATATACTGGAGAATGTCACTCAGAGCTCAGTGTGTTTAAATCTATATACAGGAGAATGTCACGCAGAGCTCAGTGTGTTTAAATCTATATACAGGAGAATGTCACTGAGAGCTCAGTGTGTTTAAATCTATATACAGGAGAATGTCACTCAGAGCTCAGTCTGTTTAAATCTATATGCAGGAGAATGTCACTCAGAGCTCAGTCTGTTTAAATCTATATGCAGGAGAATGTCACTCAGAGCTCAGTGTGTTTAAATCTATATACAGGAGAATGTCACTGAGTGCTCAGTGTGTTTAAATCTATATACTGGAGAATGTCACTCAGAGCTCAGTGTGCTTAAATCGATATCCAGGAGAATGTCACTCAGAGCTCAGTCTGTTTAAATCTATATACTGGAGAATGTCACGCAGAGCTCAGTGTGTTTAAATCTATATACTGGAGAATGTCACTCAGAGCTCAGTCTGTTTCAATCTATATACTGGAGAATGTCACTCAGAGCTCAGTCTGTTTCAATCTATATACAGGAGAATGTCACGCAGAGCTCAGTGTGTTTAAATCTATATACAGGAGAATGTCACTGAGAGCTCAGTGTGTTTAAATCTATATACTGGAGAATGTCACTCAGAGCTCAGTGTGCTTAAATCGATATCCAGGAGAATGTCACTCAGAGCTCAGTCTGTTTAAATCTATATACTGGAGAATGTCACGCAGAGCTCAGTGTGTTTAAATCTATATACTGGAGAATGTCACTCAGAGCTCAGTCTGTTTCAATCTATATACTGGAGAATGTCACTCAGAGCTCAGTGTGTTTAAATCTATATACTGGAGAATGTCACTCAGAGCTCAGTGTGTTTAAATCTATATACAGGAGAATGTCACGCAGAGCTCAGTGTGTTTAAATCTATATACAGGAGAATGTCACTGAGAGCTCAGTGTGTTTAAATCTATATACAGGAGAATGTCACTCAGAGCTCAGTCTGTTTAAATCTATATGCAGGAGAATGTCACTCAGAGCTCAGTGTGTTTAAATCTATATACAGGAGAATGTCACTCAGAGCTCAGTGGGTTGAAATCTATAAACTGGAGAATGTCACTCAGAGCTCAGTGTGTCGAAATATATATACTGGAGAATGTCACTCAGAGCTCAGTGTGTTGAAATCTATATACTGGAGAATGTCACGCAGAGCTCAGTGTGCTTAAATCTATATACAGGAGAATGTCACTCAGAACTCAGTGTGTTCAAATTTATATACTGGAGAATGTCACTTAGAGCTCAGTCTGTTTAAATCTATATACAGGAGAATGTCACTCAGAGTTCAGTGTGTTTAAATCTATATGCAGGAGAATGTCACTCAGAGTTCAGTGTGTTGAAATCTATATGCAGGAGAATGTCACTCAGAGCTCAGTGTGTTTAAATCTATATACAGGAGAATGTCACTCAGTGTTCAGTGTGTTGAAATCTCTTCACAGGAGAATGTCACTCAGAGCTCAGTGTGTTCAAATTTATATACTGGAGAATGTCACTCAGAGTTCAGTGTGTTTAAATCTATATACAGGAGAATGTCACTCAGAGTTCAGTGTGTTTAAATCTATATACAGGAGAATGTCACTCAGAGCTCAGTGTGTTTAAATCTATCTACTGGAGAATGTCACTCAGAGCTCAGTCTGTTTAAATCTATATACTGGAGAATGTCACTCACAGCTCAGTCCGTTTAAATCTCTATACAGGAGAATGTTACTCAGAGCTCAGTGTGTTCAAATCTATATACTGGAGAATGTCACTCAGAGCTCAGTCTGTTTAAATATCGTGACAGGAGAATGTCACTCAGAGCTCAGTGTGTTTAAATCTATATACTGGAGAATGTCACTCAGAGCTCAGTCTGTTTAAATCTCTATACAGGAGAATGTCACTCAGAGCTCAGTGTGTTTAAATCTATATACTGGAGAATGTCACTCAGAGCTCAGTCTGTTTAAATCTCTATACAGGAGAATTTCACTCAGTGCTCAGTGTGTTTAAATCTATATACAGGAGAATGTCACTCAGAGCTCAGTCTGTTTAAATCTATATACAGGAGAATGTCACTCAGAGCTCAGTGTGTTTAAATCTATATACTGGAGAATGTCACTCAGAGCTCAGTCTGTTTAAATCTATATACTGGAGAATGTCACTCAGAGCTCAGTGTGTTTAAATCTATATACTGGAGAATGTCACTCAGAGCTCAGTGTGTTTAAATCTATATACAGGAGAATGTCACTGAGAGCTCAGTGTGTTTAAATCTATATACAGGACAATGTCACGCAGAGCTCAGTGTGTTTAAATCTATATACAGGAGAATGTCACTGAGAGCTCAGTGTGTTTAAATCTATATACAGGAGAATGTCACTCAGAGTTCATTGTGTTTAAATCTATATACTGGAGAATGTCACTCAGAGCTCAGTGTGCTTAAATCGATATCCAGGAGAATGTCACTCAGAGCTCAGTGGGTTGAAATCTATATACTGGAGAATGTCACGCAGAGCTCAGTGTGTTTAAATTTATATACTGGAGAATGTCACTCAGAGCTCAGTCTGTTTAAATCTATATGCAGGAGAATGTCACTCAGAGCTCAGTGTGTTTAAATCTATATACAGGAGAATGTCACTCAGAGCTCAGTGGGTTGAAATCTATATACTGGAGAATGTCACTCAGAGCTCAGTGTGTCTAAATATATATACTGGAGAATGTCACTCAGAGCTCAGTGTGTTGAAATCTATATACTGGAGAATGTCACTCAGAGCTCAGTCTGTTTAAATCTCTCGACTGGAGAATATCACTCAGAGCTCAGTGTGTTTAAATATATATACTGGAGAATGTCACTCAGAGCTCAGTGTGTTTAAATCTCTCGACTGGAGAATATCACTCAGAGCTCAGTGTGTCGAAATATATATACTGGAGAATGTCACTCAGAGCTCAGTGTGTTGAAATCTATATACTGGAGAATGTCACTCAGAGCTCAGTCTGTTTAAATCTCTATACAGGAGAATGTCACTCAGAGCTCAGTGTGTTTAAATCTATATACTGGAGAATGTCACTCAGAGCTCAGTCTGTTTAAATCTCTATACAGGAGAATTTCACTCAGTGCTCAGTGTGTTTAAATCTATATACAGGAGAATGTCACTCAGAGCTCAGTCTGTTTAAATCTATATACAGGAGAATGTCACTCAGAGCTCAGTGTGTTTAAATCTATATACTGGAGAATGTCACTCAGAGCTCAGTCTGTTTAAATCTATATACTGGAGAATGTCACTCAGAGCTCAGTGTGTTTAAATCTATATACTGGAGAATGTCACTCAGAGCTCAGTGTGTTTAAATCTATATACAGGAGAATGTCACTGAGAGCTCAGTGTGTTTAAATCTATATACAGGACAATGTCACGCAGAGCTCAGTGTGTTTAAATCTATATACAGGAGAATGTCACTGAGAGCTCAGTGTGTTTAAATCTATATACAGGAGAATGTCACTCAGAGTTCATTGTGTTTAAATCTATATACTGGAGAATGTCACTCAGAGCTCAGTGTGCTTAAATCGATATCCAGGAGAATGTCACTCAGAGCTCAGTGGGTTGAAATCTATATACTGGAGAATGTCACGCAGAGCTCAGTGTGTTTAAATTTATATACTGGAGAATGTCACTCAGAGCTCAGTCTGTTTAAATCTATATGCAGGAGAATGTCACTCAGAGCTCAGTGTGTTTAAATCTATATACAGGAGAATGTCACTCAGAGCTCAGTGGGTTGAAATCTATATACTGGAGAATGTCACTCAGAGCTCAGTGTGTCTAAATATATATACTGGAGAATGTCACTCAGAGCTCAGTGTGTTGAAATCTATATACTGGAGAATGTCACTCAGAGCTCAGTCTGTTTAAATCTCTCGACTGGAGAATATCACTCAGAGCTCAGTGTGTTTAAATATATATACTGGAGAATGTCACTCAGAGCTCAGTGTGTTTAAATCTCTCGACTGGAGAATATCACTCAGAGCTCAGTGTGTCGAAATATATATACTGGAGAATGTCACTCAGAGCTCAGTGTGTTGAAATCTATATACTGGAGAATGTCACTCAGAGCTCAGTCTGTTTAAATCTCTCGACTGGAGAATATCACTCAGAGCTCAGTGTGCTTATATCTAAATACAGGAGAATGTCACTCAGAGCTCAGTCTGTTTAAATCTCTCGACTGGAGAATATCACTCAGAGCTCAGTGTGTTTAAATATATATACTGGAGAATGTCACTCAGAGCTCAGTCTGTTTAAATCTATATACAGGAGAATGTCACTCAGAGTTCAGTGTGTTTAAATCTATATACAGGAGAATGTCACTCAGAGTTCAGTGTGTTGAAATCTATATGCAGGAGAATGTCACTCAGAGCTCAGTGTGTTTAAATCTATATACAGGAGAATGTCACTCAGAGTTCAGTGTGTTGAAATCTATATACAGGAGAATGTCACTCAGAGCTCAGTGTGTTCAAATTTATATACTGGAGAATGTCACTCAGAGTTCAGTGTGTTTAAATCTATATACAGGAGAATGTCACTCAGAGTTCAGTGTGTCGAAATCTATATGCAGGAGAATGTCACTCAGAGCTCAGAGTGTTTAAATCTATATACAGGAGAATGTCACTCAGAGTTCAGTGTGTTGAAATCTATATGCAGGAGAATGTCACTCAGAGCTCAGTGTGTTTAAATCTATATCCAGGAGAATGTCACTCAGAGCTCAGTGTGTTTAAATCTATATACAGGAGAATGTAACTCAGAGTTCAGTGTCTGAAATCTATATACAGAAGACTGTCACTCAGAGCTCAGTGTGTTTAAATCTATATACTGGAGAATGTCACTCAGAGCTCAGTGTGTTTAATTCTATATACTGGAGAATGTCACGCAGAGCTCAGTGTGTTTAAATCCATATACTGGAGAATGTCACTCAGAGCTCAGTCTGTTTAAATCTATAGACAAGAGAATGTGACTCAGAGCTCAGTGTGTTTAAATCTTTATACAGGAGAATGTCACTCAGAGCTCAGTCTGTTTAAATCTATAGACAAGAGAATGTGACTCAGAGCTCAGTGTGTTTAAATCTATATACAGAAGACTGTCACTCAGAGCTCAGTGTGTTTAAATCTATATACTGGAGAAGGTCACTCAGAGCTCAGTGTGTTTAAATCTATATACTGGAGAATGTCACGCAGAGCTCAGTGTGTTTAAATCCATATACTGGAGAATGTCACTCAGAGCTCAGTCTGTTTAAATCGATAGACAAGAGAATGTGACTCAGAGCTCAGTGTGTTTAAATCTATATACAGGAGAATGTCACTCAGAGCTCAGTCTGTTTAAATCTATATACAAGAGAATGTGACTCAGAGCTCAGTGTGTTTAAATCTGTATACAGGAGAATGTCACGCAGAGCTCAGTGTGTTGAAATCTAAATACTGGAGAATGTCACGCAGAGCTCAGTGTGTTTAAATCCAAATACTGGAGAATGTCACTCAGAGCTCAGTCTGTTTAAATCTATAGACAAGAGAATGTGACTCAGAGCTCAGTGTGTTTAAATCTATATACAGGAGAATGTCACTCAGAGCTCAGTCTGTTTAAATCTATAGACAAGAGAATGTGACTCAGAGCTCAGTGTGTTTAAATCTATATACAGAAGACTGTCACTCAGAGCTCAGTGTGTTTAAATCTATATACTGGAGAATGTCACTCAGAGCTCAGTGTGTTTAAATCTATATACTGGAGAATGTCACGCAGAGCTCAGTGTGTTTAAATCTACATACAGGAGCATGTCACGCAGAGCTCAGTGTGTTTCAATCTATATACAGGAGAATGTCACTCAGAGTTCAGTGTGTTTAAATCTATATACTGGAGAATGTCACTCTGAACTCAGTGTGTTTAAATCTATATACAGGAGAATGTCACTCAGAGTTCGGTGTGTTTAAATCTATATACAGGAGAATGTCACTCTGAACTCAGTGTGTTTAAATCTATATACAGGAGAATGTCACTCAGAGTTCAGTGTGTTTAAATCTATATACAGGAGAATGTCACTCAGAGCTCAGTGTGTTTAAAGCTTTCTACAGGAGAATGTCATTCAGAGTTCAGTCTGTTTAAATCTATATACAGGAGAATGTCACTCAGAGCGCACTGTGTTTAAATCTATTTACTGGAGAATGTCACGCAGAGCTCAGTGTTTTTAAATCTATATACTGGAGAATGTCACTCAGAGCTCAGTCTGTTTAAATCTATATACTGGAGAATGTCACTCAGAGCTCAGTGTGTTTAAATCTATATACTGGAGAATGTCACTCAGAGCTCAGTGTGTTTAAATCTATATACTGGAGAATGTCACTCAGAGCTCAGTCTGTTTAAATCTATATACTGGAGAATGTCACTCAGAGCTCAGTCTGTTTAAATCTATATGCAGGAGAATGTCACTCAGAGCTCAGTGTGTCTAAATCTATATACTGGAGAATGTCACTCAGAGCTCAGTGTGTTGAAATCTATATACTGGAGAATGTCACGCAGAGCTCAGTGTGCTTAAATCTATATACTGGAGAATGTCACTCAGAGCTCAGTGTGTTGAAATCTATATACTGGAGAATGTCATGCAGAGCTCAGTGTGCTTAAATCTATAAACAGGAGAATGTCACTCAGAGCTCAGTGTGTCTAAATCTATATACTGGAGAATGTCACTCAGAGCTCAGTCTGTTTAAATCTATACACAGGAGAATGTCCCTCAGAACTCAGTGTGTTCAAATTTATATACTGGAGAATGTGACTCAGAGCTCAGTCTGTTTAAATCTATATACAGGAGAATGTCACTCAGAGCTCAGTGTGTTTAAATCTTTCTACAGGAGAATGTCACTCAGAGTTCAGTCTATTTAAATCTATATGCAGGAGAATATCCCTCAGAGTTCAGTGTGTTTAAATCTATATACAGGAGAATGTCACTCATAGCTCAGTGTGTTTAAATCTATATACAGGAGAATGTCACTCAGAGCTCAGTGTGATTAAATCTATATACTGGAGAATGTCACTCAGAGCTCAGTCTGTTTAAATCTATATACTGGAGAATGTCACGCAGAGCTCAGTGTGTTTAAATCTATATACTGGAGAATGTCACTCAGAGCTCAGTCTGTTTAAATCTATATACTGGAGAATGTCACTCAGAGCTCAGTGTGTTTAAATCTATATACTGGAGAATGTCACTCAGAGCTCAGTGTGTTTAAATCTATATACAGGAGAATGTCACGCAGAGTTCAGTGTGTTTAAATCTATATACAGGAGAATGTCACTCAGAGTTCAGTGTGTTGAAATCTATATGCAGGAGAATGTCACTCAGAGCTCTGTGTGTTTAAATCTATATACAGGAGAAAGTCACTCAGAGTTCAGTATGTTGAAATCTATATGCAGGAGAATGTCACTCAGAGCTCAGTGTGTTCAAATTTATATACTGGAGAATGTCACTCAGAGTTCAGTGTGTTTAAATCTATATACAGGAGAATGTCACTCAGAGTTCAGTGTGTTGAAATCTATATGCAGGAGAATGTCACTCAGAGCTCAGTGTGTTTAAATCTATATACAGGAGAATGTCACTCAGAGCTCAGTGTGTTTAAATCTATATGCAGGAGAATGTCACTCAGAGCTCAGTGTGTTTAAATCTATTTCCAGGAGAATGTCACTCAGAGCTCAGTGTGTTTAAATCTATATACAGGAGAATGGCACTCAGAGTTCAGTGTGTTGAAATCTATATGCAGGAGAATGTAACTCAGAGCTCATTGTGTATAAATCTAAATACAGGAGAATGTCACTCAGAACTCAGTGTGTTTAAATCTATATACAGGAGAATGTCACTCAGAGCTCAGTGATTTTAAATCTATATACAGGAGAATGTCACTCAGAGTTCAGTCTCATTCAATCTATATACAGGAGAATGTCACTCAGAGTTCAGTCTCATTCAATCTATATACAGGAGAATGTCACTCAGAGCTCAGTCTGTTTAAATCAAAACACAGGAGAATGTCACTCAGAGCTCAGTGTGTTTAAATCTATATACAGGAGAATGTGACGCAGAGCTCAGTGTGTTTAAATCTATATACTGGAGAATGTCACGCAGAGCTCAGTGTGTTTAAATCTATATACAGGAGAATGTCACGCAGAGCTCAGTGTGTTTCAATCTATATACAGGAGAATGTCACTCAGAGTTCAGTGTGTTTAAATCTATATACTGGAGAATGTCACTCTGAACTCAGTGTGTTTAAATCTATATACAGGAGAATGTCACTCAGAGTTCGGTGTGTTTAAATCTATATACAGGAGAATATCACTCTGAACTCAGTGTGTTTAAATCTATATACAGGAGAATGTCACTCAGAGTTCAGTGTGTTTAAATCTATATACAGGAGAATGTCACTCAGAGCTCAGTGTGTTTAAAGCTTTCTACAGGAGAATGTCATTCAGAGTTCAGTCTGTTTAAATCTATATACAGGAGAATGTCACTCAGAGCGCACTGTGTTTAAATCTATTTACTGGAGAATGTCACGCAGAGCTCAGTGTTTTTAAATCTATATACTGGAGAATGTCACTCAGAGCTCAGTCTGTTTAAATCTATATACTGGAGAATGTCACTCAGAGCTCAGTGTGTTTAAATCTATATACTGGAGAATGTCACTCAGAGCTCAGTCTGTTTAAATCTATATGCAGGAGAATGTCACTCAGAGCTCAGTGTGTCTAAATCTATATACTGGAGAATGTCACTCAGAGCTCAGTGTGTTGAAATCTATATACTGGAGAATGTCACGCAGAGCTCAGTGTGCTTAAATCTATATACTGGAGAATGTCACTAAGAGCTCAGTGTGTTGAAATCTATATACTGGAGAATGTCATGCAGAGCTCAGTGTGCTTAAATCTATAAACAGGAGAATGTCACTCAGAGCTCAGTGTGTCTAAATCTATATACTGGAGAATGTCACTCAGAGCTCAGTCTGTTTAAATCTATATACAGGAGAATGTCACTCAGAGCTCAGTGTGTTTAAATCTTTCTACAGGAGAATGTCACTCAGAGTTCAGTCTATTTAAATCTATATGCAGGAGAATATCCCTCAGAGTTCAGTGTGTTTAAATCTATATACAGGAGAATGTCACTCATAGCTCAGTGTGTTTAAATCTATATACTGGAGAATGTCACTCAGAGCTCAGTCTGTTTAAATCTATATACTGGAGAATGTCACGCAGAGCTCAGTGTGTTTAAATCTATATACTGGAGAATGTCACTCAGAGCTCAGTCTGTTTCAATCTATATACTGGAGAATGTCACTCAGAGCTCAGTGTGTTTAAATCTATATACTGGAGAATGTCACTCAGAGCTCAGTGTGTTTAAATCTATATACAGGAGAATGTCACGCAGAGCTCAGTGTGTTTAAATCTATATACTGGAGAATGTCACTCAGAGCTCAGTGTGTTTAAATCTATATACAGGAGAATGTCACGCAGAGCTCAGTGTGTTTAAATCTATATACAGGAGAATGTCACTGAGAGCTCAGTGTGTTTAAATCTATATACAGGAGAATGTCACTCAGAGCTCAGTCTGTTTAAATCTATATGCAGGAGAATGTCACTCAGAGCTCAGTCTGTTTAAATCTATATGCAGGAGAATGTCACTCAGAGCTCAGTGTGTTTAAATCTATATACAGGAGAATGTCACTGAGTGCTCAGTGTGTTTAAATCTATATACTGGAGAATGTCACTCAGAGCTCAGTGTGCTTAAATCGATATCCAGGAGAATGTCACTCAGAGCTCAGTCTGTTTAAATCTATATACTGGAGAATGTCACGCAGAGCTCAGTGTGTTTAAATCTATATACTGGAGAATGTCACTCAGAGCTCAGTCTGTTTCAATCTATATACTGGAGAATGTCACTCAGAGCTCAGTCTGTTTCAATCTATATACAGGAGAATGTCACGCAGAGCTCAGTGTGTTTAAATCTATATACAGGAGAATGTCACTGAGAGCTCAGTGTGTTTAAATCTATATACTGGAGAATGTCACTCAGAGCTCAGTGTGCTTAAATCGATATCCAGGAGAATGTCACTCAGAGCTCAGTCTGTTTAAATCTATATACTGGAGAATGTCACGCAGAGCTCAGTGTGTTTAAATCTATATACTGGAGAATGTCACTCAGAGCTCAGTCTGTTTCAATCTATATACTGGAGAATGTCACTCAGAGCTCAGTGTGTTTAAATCTATATACTGGAGAATGTCACTCAGAGCTCAGTGTGTTTAAATCTATATACAGGAGAATGTCACGCAGAGCTCAGTGTGTTTAAATCTATATACAGGAGAATGTCACTGAGAGCTCAGTGTGTTTAAATCTATATACAGGAGAATGTCACTCAGAGCTCAGTCTGTTTAAATCTATATGCAGGAGAATGTCACTCAGAGCTCAGTGTGTTTAAATCTATATACAGGAGAATGTCACTCAGAGCTCAGTGGGTTGAAATCTATAAACTGGAGAATGTCACTCAGAGCTCAGTGTGTCGAAATATATATACTGGAGAATGTCACTCAGAGCTCAGTGTGTTGAAATCTATATACTGGAGAATGTCACGCAGAGCTCAGTGTGCTTAAATCTATATACAGGAGAATGTCACTCAGAACTCAGTGTGTTCAAATTTATATACTGGAGAATGTCACTTAGAGCTCAGTCTGTTTAAATCTATATACAGGAGAATGTCACTCAGAGTTCAGTGTGTTTAAATCTATATGCAGGAGAATGTCACTCAGAGTTCAGTGTGTTGAAATCTATATGCAGGAGAATGTCACTCAGAGCTCAGTGTGTTTAAATCTATATACAGGAGAATGTCACTCAGTGTTCAGTGTGTTGAAATCTCTTCACAGGAGAATGTCACTCAGAGCTCAGTGTGTTCAAATTTATATACTGGAGAATGTCACTCAGAGTTCAGTGTGTTTAAATCTATATACAGGAGAATGTCACTCAGAGTTCAGTGTGTTTAAATCTATATACAGGAGAATGTCACTCAGAGCTCAGTGTGTTTAAATCTATCTACTGGAGAATGTCACTCAGAGCTCAGTCTGTTTAAATCTATATACTGGAGAATGTCACTCACAGCTCAGTCCGTTTAAATCTCTATACAGGAGAATGTTACTCAGAGCTCAGTGTGTTCAAATCTATATACTGGAGAATGTCACTCAGAGCTCAGTCTGTTTAAATATCGTGACAGGAGAATGTCACTCAGAGCTCAGTGTGTTTAAATCTATATACTGGAGAATGTCACTCAGAGCTCAGTCTGTTTAAATCTCTATACAGGAGAATGTCACTCAGAGCTCAGTGTGTTTAAATCTATATACTGGAGAATGTCACTCAGAGCTCAGTCTGTTTAAATCTCTATACAGGAGAATTTCACTCAGTGCTCAGTGTGTTTAAATCTATATACAGGAGAATGTCACTCAGAGCTCAGTCTGTTTAAATCTATATACAGGAGAATGTCACTCAGAGCTCAGTGTGTTTAAATCTATATACTGGAGAATGTCACTCAGAGCTCAGTCTGTTTAAATCTATATACTGGAGAATGTCACTCAGAGCTCAGTGTGTTTAAATCTATATACTGGAGAATGTCACTCAGAGCTCAGTGTGTTTAAATCTATATACAGGAGAATGTCACTGAGAGCTCAGTGTGTTTAAATCTATATACAGGACAATGTCACGCAGAGCTCAGTGTGTTTAAATCTATATACAGGAGAATGTCACTGAGAGCTCAGTGTGTTTAAATCTATATACAGGAGAATGTCACTCAGAGTTCATTGTGTTTAAATCTATATACTGGAGAATGTCACTCAGAGCTCAGTGTGCTTAAATCGATATCCAGGAGAATGTCACTCAGAGCTCAGTGGGTTGAAATCTATATACTGGAGAATGTCACGCAGAGCTCAGTGTGTTTAAATTTATATACTGGAGAATGTCACTCAGAGCTCAGTCTGTTTAAATCTATATGCAGGAGAATGTCACTCAGAGCTCAGTGTGTTTAAATCTATATACAGGAGAATGTCACTCAGAGCTCAGTGGGTTGAAATCTATATACTGGAGAATGTCACTCAGAGCTCAGTGTGTCTAAATATATATACTGGAGAATGTCACTCAGAGCTCAGTGTGTTGAAATCTATATACTGGAGAATGTCACTCAGAGCTCAGTCTGTTTAAATCTCTCGACTGGAGAATATCACTCAGAGCTCAGTGTGTTTAAATATATATACTGGAGAATGTCACTCAGAGCTCAGTGTGTTTAAATCTCTCGACTGGAGAATATCACTCAGAGCTCAGTGTGTCGAAATATATATACTGGAGAATGTCACTCAGAGCTCAGTGTGTTGAAATCTATATACTGGAGAATGTCACTCAGAGCTCAGTCTGTTTAAATCTCTATACAGGAGAATGTCACTCAGAGCTCAGTGTGTTTAAATCTATATACTGGAGAATGTCACTCAGAGCTCAGTCTGTTTAAATCTCTATACAGGAGAATTTCACTCAGTGCTCAGTGTGTTTAAATCTATATACAGGAGAATGTCACTCAGAGCTCAGTCTGTTTAAATCTATATACAGGAGAATGTCACTCAGAGCTCAGTGTGTTTAAATCTATATACTGGAGAATGTCACTCAGAGCTCAGTCTGTTTAAATCTATATACTGGAGAATGTCACTCAGAGCTCAGTGTGTTTAAATCTATATACTGGAGAATGTCACTCAGAGCTCAGTGTGTTTAAATCTATATACAGGAGAATGTCACTGAGAGCTCAGTGTGTTTAAATCTATATACAGGACAATGTCACGCAGAGCTCAGTGTGTTTAAATCTATATACAGGAGAATGTCACTGAGAGCTCAGTGTGTTTAAATCTATATACAGGAGAATGTCACTCAGAGTTCATTGTGTTTAAATCTATATACTGGAGAATGTCACTCAGAGCTCAGTGTGCTTAAATCGATATCCAGGAGAATGTCACTCAGAGCTCAGTGGGTTGAAATCTATATACTGGAGAATGTCACGCAGAGCTCAGTGTGTTTAAATTTATATACTGGAGAATGTCACTCAGAGCTCAGTCTGTTTAAATCTATATGCAGGAGAATGTCACTCAGAGCTCAGTGTGTTTAAATCTATATACAGGAGAATGTCACTCAGAGCTCAGTGGGTTGAAATCTATATACTGGAGAATGTCACTCAGAGCTCAGTGTGTCTAAATATATATACTGGAGAATGTCACTCAGAGCTCAGTGTGTTGAAATCTATATACTGGAGAATGTCACTCAGAGCTCAGTCTGTTTAAATCTCTCGACTGGAGAATATCACTCAGAGCTCAGTGTGTTTAAATATATATACTGGAGAATGTCACTCAGAGCTCAGTGTGTTTAAATCTCTCGACTGGAGAATATCACTCAGAGCTCAGTGTGTCGAAATATATATACTGGAGAATGTCACTCAGAGCTCAGTGTGTTGAAATCTATATACTGGAGAATGTCACTCAGAGCTCAGTCTGTTTAAATCTCTCGACTGGAGAATATCACTCAGAGCTCAGTGTGCTTATATCTAAATACAGGAGAATGTCACTCAGAGCTCAGTCTGTTTAAATCTCTCGACTGGAGAATATCACTCAGAGCTCAGTGTGTTTAAATATATATACTGGAGAATGTCACTCAGAGCTCAGTCTGTTTAAATCTATATACAGGAGAATGTCACTCAGAGTTCAGTGTGTTTAAATCTATATACAGGAGAATGTCACTCAGAGTTCAGTGTGTTGAAATCTATATGCAGGAGAATGTCACTCAGAGCTCAGTGTGTTTAAATCTATATACAGGAGAATGTCACTCAGAGTTCAGTGTGTTGAAATCTATATACAGGAGAATGTCACTCAGAGCTCAGTGTGTTCAAATTTATATACTGGAGAATGTCACTCAGAGTTCAGTGTGTTTAAATCTATATACAGGAGAATGTCACTCAGAGTTCAGTGTGTCGAAATCTATATGCAGGAGAATGTCACTCAGAGCTCAGAGTGTTTAAATCTATATACAGGAGAATGTCACTCAGAGTTCAGTGTGTTGAAATCTATATGCAGGAGAATGTCACTCAGAGCTCAGTGTGTTTAAATCTATATCCAGGAGAATGTCACTCAGAGCTCAGTGTGTTTAAATCTATATACAGGAGAATGTAACTCAGAGTTCAGTGTCTGAAATCTATATACAGAAGACTGTCACTCAGAGCTCAGTGTGTTTAAATCTATATACTGGAGAATGTCACTCAGAGCTCAGTGTGTTTAATTCTATATACTGGAGAATGTCACGCAGAGCTCAGTGTGTTTAAATCCATATACTGGAGAATGTCACTCAGAGCTCAGTCTGTTTAAATCTATAGACAAGAGAATGTGACTCAGAGCTCAGTGTGTTTAAATCTTTATACAGGAGAATGTCACTCAGAGCTCAGTCTGTTTAAATCTATAGACAAGAGAATGTGACTCAGAGCTCAGTGTGTTTAAATCTATATACAGAAGACTGTCACTCAGAGCTCAGTGTGTTTAAATCTATATACTGGAGAAGGTCACTCAGAGCTCAGTGTGTTTAAATCTATATACTGGAGAATGTCACGCAGAGCTCAGTGTGTTTAAATCCATATACTGGAGAATGTCACTCAGAGCTCAGTCTGTTTAAATCGATAGACAAGAGAATGTGACTCAGAGCTCAGTGTGTTTAAATCTATATACAGGAGAATGTCACTCAGAGCTCAGTCTGTTTAAATCTATATACAAGAGAATGTGACTCAGAGCTCAGTGTGTTTAAATCTGTATACAGGAGAATGTCACGCAGAGCTCAGTGTGTTGAAATCTAAATACTGGAGAATGTCACGCAGAGCTCAGTGTGTTTAAATCCAAATACTGGAGAATGTCACTCAGAGCTCAGTCTGTTTAAATCTATAGACAAGAGAATGTGACTCAGAGCTCAGTGTGTTTAAATCTATATACAGGAGAATGTCACTCAGAGCTCAGTCTGTTTAAATCTATAGACAAGAGAATGTGACTCAGAGCTCAGTGTGTTTAAATCTATATACAGAAGACTGTCACTCAGAGCTCAGTGTGTTTAAATCTATATACTGGAGAATGTCACTCAGAGCTCAGTGTGTTTAAATCTATATACAGGAGAATGTCACTCAGAGCTCAGTGTGTTTAAATCTATATACAGGAGACTGTCACTCAGACCTCAGTGTGTATAAATCTATATACAGGAGAATGTCACGCAGAGCTCAGTGTGTTTAAATCTATATACTGGAGAATGTCACTCAGAGCTCAGTCTGTTTAAATCTATATACAGGAGAATGTCACTCAGAGCTCAGTGTGTTTAAATCTATATACAGGAGAATGTCACTCAGAGCTCAGTGTGTTTAAATCTATATACTGGAGAATGTCACGCAGAGCTAAGTGTGTTTAAATCTGTATACAGGAGAATGTCACTCAGAGCTCAGTGTGTTTAAATCTATATACTGGAGAATGTCACGCAGAGCTAAGTGTGTTTAAATCTGTATACAGGAGAATGTCACTCAGAGCTCAGTGTGTTCAAATCTATATACTGGAGAATGTCACGCAGAGCTAAGTGTGTTTAAATCTATACACAGGAGAATGTCATACAGAGTTCAGTGTGTCTAAATCTATATACAGGAGACTGTCACTCAGAACTCAGTGTGTATAAATCTATATACAGGAGAATTGCACGCAGAGCTCAGTGTGTTTAAATCTATATACAGGAGAATGTCACCCAGAGCTCAGTGTGTTTAAATCTATATACTGGAGAATGTCACTCAGAGCTCAGTCTGTTTAAATCTATATACAGGAGAATGTCACCCAGAGCTCAGTGTGTTTAAATCTATATACTGGAGAATGTCACTCAGAGCAAGTCTGTTTAAATTTATATACAGGAGAATGTCACTCAGAGCTCAGTGTATTTAAATTGATATACTGGAGAATGTCACTCAGAGCTCAGTGTGTTTAAATCTATATACTGGAGAAGTCACGCAGAGCTCAGTGTGTTTAAATCTATATACTGGTGAATGTCACTCAGAGCTCAGTGTGTTTAAATCTATATACTGGAGAACGTCACGCAGAGCTAAGTGTGTTTAAATCTATACACAGGAGAATGTCATGCAGTGTTCAGTGTGTCTAAATCTACATACAGGAGAATGTCACTCAGAGTTCAGTGTGTTGAAATCCAAATGCAGGAGAATGTAACTCAGAGCTCATTGTGTATAAATCTATATGCAGGAGAATGTCACTGAGAGTTCAGTCTGTTTAAATCTATATGCAGGAGAATATACCTCAGAGTTCAGTGTGCGAAATCTAAATACAGGAGAATGTCACTCAGAGCTCAGTGTGTTTAAATCTATATACAGGAGAATGTCACTCAGAGCTCAGTGTGTTGAAATCTATATACTGGAGAATGTCACTCAGAGCTCAGTCTGTTTAAATCTCTCGACTGGAGAATATCACTCAGAGCTCAGTGTGTTTAAATATATATACTGGAGAATGTCACTCAGAGCTCAGTGTGTTTAAATCTCTCGACTGGAGAATATCACTCAGAGCTCAGTGTGTCTAAATATATATACTGGAGAATGTCACTCAGAGCTCAGTGTGTTGAAATCTATATACTGGAGAATGTCACTCAGAGCTCAGTCTGTTTAAATCTCTCGACTGGAGAATATCACTCAGAGCTCAGTGTGCTTATATCTAAATACAGGAGAATGTTACTCAGAGCTCAGTCTGTTTAAATCTCTCGACTGGAGAATATCACTCAGAGCTCAGTGTGTTTAAATATATATACTGGAGAATGTCACTCAGAGCTCAGTCTGTTTAAATCTATATACAGGAGAATGTCACTCAGAGTTCAGTGTGTTTAAATCTATATACAGGAGAATGTCACTCAGAGTTCAGTGTGTTGAAATCTATATGCAGGAGAATGTCACTCAGAGCTCAGTGTGTTTAAATCTATATACAGGAGAATGTCACTCAGAGTTCAGTGTGTTGAAATCTATATACAGGAGAATGTCACTCAGAGCTCAGTGTGTTCAAATTTATATACTGGAGAATGTCACTCAGAGTTCAGTGTGTTTAAATCTATATACAGGAGAATGTCACTCAGAGTTCAGTGTGTCGAAATCTATATGCAGGAGAATGTCACTCAGAGCTCAGAGTGTTTAAATCTATATACAGGAGAATGTCACTCAGAGTTCAGTGTGTTGAAATCTATATGCAGGAGAATGTCACTCAGAGCTCAGTGTGTTTAAATCTATATCCAGGAGAATGTCACTCAGAGCTCAGTGTGTTTAAATCTATATACAGGAGAATGTAACTCAGAGTTCAGTGTCTGAAATCTATATACAGAAGACTGTCACTCAGAGCTCAGTGTGTTTAAATCTATATACTGGAGAATGTCACTCAGAGCTCAGTGTGTTTAATTCTATATACTGGAGAATGTCACGCAGAGCTCAGTGTGTTTAAATCCATATACTGGAGAATGTCACTCAGAGCTCAGTCTGTTTAAATCTATAGACAAGAGAATGTGACTCAGAGCTCAGTGAGTTTAAATCTATATACAGGAGAATGTCACTCAGAGCTCAGTCTGTTTAAATCTATAGACAAGAGAATGTGACTCAGAGCTCAGTGTGTTTAAATCTATATACAGAAGACTGTCACTCAGAGCTCAGTGTGTTTAAATCTATATACTGGAGAATGTCACTCAGAGCTCAGTGTGTTTAAATCTATATACTGGAGAATGTCACGCAGAGCTCAGTGTGTTTAAATCCATATACTGGAGAATGTCACTCAGAGCTCAGTCTGTTTAAATCGATAGACAAGAGAATGTGACTCAGAGCTCAGTGTGTTTAAATCTATATACAGGAGAATGTCACTCAGAGCTCAGTCTGTTTAAATCTATATACAAGAGAATGTGACTCAGAGCTCAGTGTGTTTAAATCTGTATACAGGAGAATGTCACGCAGAGCTCAGTGTGTTGAAATCTAAATACTGGAGAATGTCACGCAGAGCTCAGTGTGTTTAAATCCATATACTGGAGAATGTCACTCAGAGCTCAGTCTGTTTAAATCTATAGACAAGAGAATGTGACTCAGAGCTCAGTGTGTTTAAATCTATATACAGGAGAATGTCACTCAGAGCTCAGTCTGTTTAAATCTATAGACAAGAGAATGTGACTCAGAGCTCAGTGTGTTTAAATCTATATACAGAAGACTGTCACTCAGAGCTCAGTGTGTTTAAATCTATATACTGGAGAATGTCACTCAGAGCTCAGTGTGTTTAAATCTATATACAGGAGAATGTCACTCAGAGCTCAGTGTGTTTAAATCTATATACAGGAGACTGTCACTCAGACCTCAGTGTGTATAAATCTATATACAGGAGAATGTCACGCAGAGCTCAGTGTGTTTAAATCTATATACTGGAGAATGTCACTCAGAGCTCAGTCTGTTTAAATCTATATACAGGAGAATGTCACTCAGAGCTCAGTGTGTTTAAATCTATATACAGGAGAATGTCACTCAGAGCTCAGTGTGTTTAAATCTATATACTGGAGAATGTCACGCAGAGCTAAGTGTGTTTAAATCTGTATACAGGAGAATGTCACTCAGAGCTCAGTGTGTTTAAATCTATATACTGGAGAATGTCACGCAGAGCTAAGTGTGTTTAAATCTGTATACAGGAGAATGTCACTCAGAGCTCAGTGTGTTCAAATCTATATACTGGAGAATGTCACGCAGAGCTAAGTGTGTTTAAATCTATACACAGGAGAATGTCATACAGAGTTCAGTGTGTCTAAATCTATATACAGGAGACTGTCACTCAGAACTCAGTGTGTATAAATCTATATACAGGAGAATGTCACGCAGAGCTCAGTCTGTTTAAATCTATATACAGGAGAATGTCACCCAGAGCTCAGTGTGTTTAAATCTATATACTGGAGAATGTCACTCAGAGCTCAGTCTGTTTAAATCTATATACAGGAGAATGTCACCCAGAGCTCAGTGTGTTTAAATCTATATACTGGAGAATGTCACTCAGAGCAAGTCTGTTTAAATCTATATACAGGAGAATGTCACTCAGAGCTCAGTGTATTTAAATTGATATACTGGAGAATGTCACTCAGAGCTCAGTGTGTTTAAATCTATATACTGGAGAAGTCACGCAGAGCTCAGTGTGTTTAAATCTATATACTGGTGAATGTCACTCAGAGCTCAGTGTGTTTAAATCTATATACTGGAGAACGTCACGCAGAGCTAAGTGTGTTTAAATCTATACACAGGAGAATGTCATGCAGTGTTCAGTGTGTCTAAATCTACATACAGGAGAATGTCACTCAGAGTTCAGTGTGTTGAAATCCAAATGCAGGAGAATGTAACTCAGAGCTCATTGTGTATAAATCTATATGCAGGAGAATGTCACTGAGAGTTCAGTCTGTTTAAATCTATATGCAGGAGAATATACCTCAGAGTTCAGTGTGCTAAATCTAAATACAGGAGAATGTCACTCAGAGCTCAGTGTGTTTAAATCTATATACAGGAGAATGTCACTCAGAGCTCAGTGTGTTGAAATCTATATACTGGAGAATGTCACTCAGAGCTCAGTCTGTTTAAATCTCTCGACTGGAGAATATCACTCAGAGCTCAGTGTGTTTAAATATATATACTGGAGAATGTCACTCAGAGCTCAGTGTGTTTAAATCTCTCGACTGGAGAATATCACTCAGAGCTCAGTGTGTCTAAATATATATACTGGAGAATGTCACTCAGAGCTCAGTGTGTTGAAATCTATATACTGGAGAATGTCACTCAGAGCTCAGTCTGTTTAAATCTCTCGACTGGAGAATATCACTCAGAGCTCAGTGTGCTTATATCTAAATACAGGAGAATGTTACTCAGAGCTCAGTCTGTTTAAATCTCTCGACTGGAGAATATCACTCAGAGCTCAGTGTGTTTAAATATATATACTGGAGAATGTCACTCAGAGCTCAGTCTGTTTAAATCTATATACAGGAGAATGTCACTCAGAGTTCAGTGTGTTTAAATCTATATACAGGAGAATGTCACTCAGAGTTCAGTGTGTTGAAATCTATATGCAGGAGAATGTCACTCAGAGCTCAGTGTGTTTAAATCTATATACAGGAGAATGTCACACAGAGTTCAGTGTGTTGAAATCTATATACAGGAGAATGTCACTCAGAGCTCAGTGTGTTCAAATTTCTATACTGGAGAATGTCACTCAGAGTTCAGTGTGTTTAAATCTATATACAGGAGAATGTCACTCAGAGTTCAGTGTGTTGAAATCTATATGCAGGAGAATGTCACTCAGAGCTCAGAGTGTTTAAATCTATATACAGGAGAATGTCACTCAGAGTTCAGTGTGTTGAAATCTATATGCAGGAGAATGTCACTCAGAGCTCAGTGTGTTTAAATCTATATCCAGGAGAATGTCACTCAGAGCTCAGTGTGTTTAAATCTATATACAGGAGAATGTAACTCAGAGTTCAGTGTCTGAAATCTATATACAGAAGACTGTCTCTCAGAGCTCAGTGTGTTTAAATCTATATACTGGAGAATGTCACTCAGAGCTCAGTGTGTTTAATTCCATATACTGGAGAATGTCACTCAGAGCTCAGTCTGTTTAAATCTATATACAGGAGAATGTCACTCAGAGCTCAGTCTGTTTAAATCTATAGACAAGAGAATGTGACTCAGAGCTCAGTGTGTTTAAATCTATATACAGAATACTGTCACTCAGAGCTCAGTGTGTTTAAATCTATATACTGGAGAATGTCACTCAGAGCTCAGTGTGTTTAAATCTATATACTGGAGAATGTCACTCAGAGCTCAGTCTGTTTAAATCGATAGACAAGAGAATGTGACTCAGAGCTCAGTGTGTTTAAATCTATATACAGGAGAATGTCACTCAGAGCTCAGTGTGTTTAAATCTGTATACAGGAGAATGTCACTCAGAGCTCAGTGTGTTGAAATCTATATACTGGAGAATGTCACGCAGAGCTCAGTGTGTTTAAATCCATATACTGGAGAATGTCACTCAGAGCTCAGTCTGTTTAAATCTATAGACAAGAGAATGTGACTCAGAGCTCAGTGTGTTTAAATCTATATACAGGAGAATGTCACTCAGAGCTCAGTCTGTTTAAATCTATATACAAGAGAATGTGACTCAGAGCTCAGTGTGTTTAAATCTGTATACAGGAGAATGTCACGCAGAGCTCAGTGTGTTGAAATCTAAATACTGGAGAATGTCACGCAGAGCTCAGTGTGTTTAAATCCAAATACTGGAGAATGTCACTCAGAGCTCAGTCTGTTTAAATCTATAGACAAGAGAATGTGACTCAGAGCTCAGTGTGTTTAAATCTATATACAGGAGAATGTCACTCAGAGCTCAGTCTGTTTAAATCTATAGACAAGAGAATGTGACTCAGAGCTCAGTGTGTTTAAATCTATATACAGAAGACTGTCACTCAGAGCTCAGTGTGTTTAAATCTATATACTGGAGAATGTCACTCAGAGCTCAGTGTGTTTAAATCTATATACAGGAGAATGTCACTCAGAGCTCAGTGTGTTTAAATCTATATACAGGAGACTGTCACTCAGACCTCAGTGTGTATAAATCTATATACAGGAGAATGTCACGCAGAGCTCAGTGTGTTTAAATCTATATACTGGAGAATGTCACTCAGAGCTCAGTCTGTTTAAATCTATATACAGGAGAATGTCACTCAGAGCTCAGTGTGTTTAAATCTATATACAGGAGAATGTCACTCAGAGCTCAGTGTGTTTAAATCTATATACTGGAGAATGTCACGCAGAGCTAAGTGTGTTTAAATCTGTATACAGGAGAATGTCACTCAGAGCTCAGTGTGTTTAAATCTATATACTGGAGAATGTCACGCAGAGCTAAGTGTGTTTAAATCTGTATACAGGAGAATGTCACTCAGAGCTCAGTGTGTTCAAATCTATATACTGGAGAATGTCACGCAGAGCTAAGTGTGTTTAAATCTATACACAGGAGAATGTCATACAGAGTTCAGTGTGTCTAAATCTATATACAGGAGACTGTCACTCAGAACTCAGTGTGTATAAATCTATATACAGGAGAATGTCACGCAGAGCTCAGTGTGTTTAAATCTATATACAGGAGAATGTCACCCAGAGCTCAGTGTGTTTAAATCTATATACTGGAGAATGTCACTCAGAGCTCAGTCTGTTTAAATCTATATACAGGAGAATGTCACCCAGAGCTCAGTGTGTTTAAATCTATATACTGGAGAATGTCACTCAGAGCAAGTCTGTTTAAATCTATATACAGGAGAATGTCACTCAGAGCTCAGTGTATTTAAATTGATATACTGGAGAATGTCACTCAGAGCTCAGTGTGTTTAAATCTATATACTGGAGAAGTCACGCAGAGCTCAGTGTGTTTAAATCTATATACTGGTGAATGTCACTCAGAGCTCAGTGTGTTTAAATCTATATACTGGAGAACGTCACGCAGAGCTAAGTGTGTTTAAATCTATACACAGGAGAATGTCATGCAGTGTTCAGTGTGTCTAAATCTACATACAGGAGAATGTCACTCAGAGTTCAGTGTGTTGAAATCCAAATGCAGGAGAATGTAACTCAGAGCTCATTGTGTATAAATCTATATGCAGGAGAATGTCACTGAGAGTTCAGTCTGTTTAAATCTATATGCAGGAGAATATACCTCAGAGTTCAGTGCGCTAAATCTAAATACAGGAGAATGTCACTCAGAGCTCAGTGTGTTTAAATCTATATACAGGAGAATGTCACTCAGAGCTCAGTGTGTTGAAATCTATATACTGGAGAATGTCACTCAGAGCTCAGTCTGTTTAAATCTCTCGACTGGAGAATATCACTCAGAGCTCAGTGTGTTTAAATATATATACTGGAGAATGTCACTCAGAGCTCAGTGTGTTTAAATCTCTCGACTGGAGAATATCACTCAGAGCTCAGTGTGTCTAAATATATATACTGGAGAATGTCACTCAGAGCTCAGTGTGTTGAAATCTATATACTGGAGAATGTCACTCAGAGCTCAGTCTGTTTAAATCTCTCGACTGGAGAATATCACTCAGAGCTCAGTGTGCTTATATCTAAATACAGGAGAATGTCACTCAGAGCTCAGTCTGTTTAAATCTCTCGACTGGAGAATATCACTCAGAGCTCAGTGTGTTTAAATATATATACTGGAGAATGTCACTCAGAGCTCAGTCTGTTTAAATCTATATACAGGAGAATGTCACTCAGAGTTCAGTGTGTTTAAATCTATATACAGGAGAATGTCACTCAGAGTTCAGTGTGTTGAAATCTATATGCAGGAGAATGTCACTCAGAGCTCAGTGTGTTTAAATCTATATACAGGAGAATGTCACTCAGAGTTCAGTGAGTTGAAATCTATATACAGGAGAATGTCACTCAGAGCTCAGTGTGTTCAAATTTATATACTGGAGAATGTCACTCAGAGTTCAGTGTGTTTAAATCTATATACAGGAGAATGTCACTCAGAGTTCAGTGTGTTGAAATCTATATGCAGGAGAATGTCACTCAGAGCTCAGAGTGTTTAAATCTATATACAGGAGAATGTCACTCAGAGTTCAGTGTGTTGAAATCTATATGCAGGAGAATGTCACTCAGAGCTCAGTGTGTTTAAATCCAGATCCAGGAGAATGTCACTCAGAGCTCAGTGTGTTTAAATCTATATACAGGAGAATGTAACTCAGAGTTCAGTGTCTGAAATCTATATACAGAAGACTGTCTCTCAGAGCTCAGTGTGTTTAAATCTATATACTGGAGAATGTCACTCAGAGCTCAGTGTGTTTAATTCTATATACTGGAGAATGTCACGCAGAGCTCAGTGTGTTTAAATCCATATACTGGAGAATGTCACTCAGAGCTCAGTCTGTTTAAATCTATAGACAAGAGAATGTGACTCAGAGCTCAGTGTGTTTAAATCTATATACAGAAGACTGTCACTCAGAGCTCAGTGTGTTTAAATCTATATACTGGAGAATGTCACTCAGAGCTCAGTGTGTTTAAATCTATATACTGGAGAATGTCACGCAGAGCTCAGTGTGTTTAAATCCATATACTGGAGAATGTCACTCAGAGCTCAGTCTGTTTAAAACGATAGACAAGAGAATGTGACTCAGAGCTCAGTGTGTTTAAATCTATATACAGGAGAATGTCACTCAGAGCTCAGTGTGTTTAAATCTGTATACAGGAGAATGTCACTCAGAGCTCAGTGTGTTGAAATCTATATACTGGAGAATGTCACGCAGAGCTCAGTGTGTTTAAATCCATATACTGGAGAATGTCACTCAGAGCTCAGTCTGTTTAAATCTATAGACAAGAGAATGTGACTCAGAGCTCAGTGTGTTTAAATCTATATACAGGAGAATGTCACTCAGAGCTCAGTCTGTTTAAATCTATATACAAGAGAATGTGACTCAGAGCTCAGTGTGTTTAAATCTGTATACAGGAGAATGTCACGCAGAGCTCAGTGTGTTGAAATCTAAATACTGGAGAATGTCACGCAGAGCTCAGTGTGTTTAAATCCAAATACTGGAGAATGTCACTCAGAGCTCAGTCTGTTTAAATCTATAGACAAGAGAATGTGACTCAGAGCTCAGTGTGTTTAAATCTATATACAGGAGAATGTCACTCAGAGCTCAGTCTGTTTAAATCTATAGACAAGAGAATGTGACTCAGAGCTCAGTGTGTTTAAATCTATATACAGAAGACTGTCACTCAGAGCTCAGTGTGTTTAAATCTATATACTGGAGAATGTCACTCAGAGCTCAGTGTGTTTAAATCTATATACAGGAGAATGTCACTCAGAGCTCAGTGTGTTGAAATCTATATACAGGAGACTGTCACTCAGACCTCAGTGTGTATAAATCTATATACAGGAGAATGTCACGCAGAGCTCAGTGTGTTTAAATCTATATACTGGAGAATGTCACTCAGAGCTCAGTCTGTTTAAATCTATATACAGGAGAATGTCACTCAGAGCTCAGTGTGTTTAAATCTATATACTGGAGAATGTCACGCAGAGCTCAGTGTGTTTAAATCTATATGCAGGAGAATGTCACTCAGAGTTCTGTGTGTTTAAATCTATGTAATGGAGAATGTCACTCTGAGTTCAGTGTGTTTGATACTATATAAAGGAGAATGTCACTCAGAGCTCAGTGTGTTTAAATCGAAACAGGGGAATGTCACTCAGAGCTCAGTGTGTTTTAAATTATATACAGGAGAATGTCACTCAGAGCTCAGTCTGTTTAAATCTATGTACAGGAGAATGTCACTCAGAGCTCAGTGTGTTTAAATCTAAATACAGGAGAATGTCACTCAGAGTTCAGTCCGTTTAAATCTGTATACAGGAGAATGTCACTCAGAGCTCAGTGTGTTTAAATCTATATACTGGAGAATGTCACGCAGAGCTCAGTGTGTTTAAATCTATATGCAGGAGAATGTCACTCAGAGTTCAGTCTGTTTAAATCTATGTACAGGAGAATGTCACTCAGAGCTCAGTGTGTTTAAATCTATTTTCAGGACAATGTCACTCAGAGCTCAGTGTGTATAAATCTAAATACAGGAGACTGTCACTCAGAGTTCAGCGTGTATAAAACTATATCCTGGAGAAAGTCACTCAGTGCTCAATGTGTTTAAATCTATATACTGGAGAATGTTGCTCAGAGCTCGGTGTGTTTAAATCCATTTGGAGGAAAATGTCACTCAGATTTCAGTGCGTTTAAATCTATACACAGGAGACTGTCACTCAGAGCTCAGTGTGTTTAACACTACATACTGGAGAATGTCACGCAGAGCTCAGTGTGTTTAAATCTCTATACAGGAGAATGTCACTCAGAGCTCAGTGTGTTTAAATCTATATACAGGAGAATGTCACTCAGAGCTCAGTCTGTTTAAATCTATGTACAGCAGAATGTCACTCAGAGCTCAGTGTGTCTTAAACTATATACAGGAGAATGTCACTCAGAGCTCAGTCTGTTTAAATCTATGTACAGCAGAATGTCACTCAGAGCTCAGTGTGTCTTAAACTATATACTGGAGAATGTCACTCAGAGCTCAGTGTGTTTGAATCTCTATACAGGAGAATGTCACTCAGAGCTCAGTGTGTTTTAAACTATATACAGGAGAATGTCAATCAGAGCTCAGTCTGTTTAAATCTATATTCAGGAGAATGTCACTCTGAGATCAGTGTGTTTAAATCGATATACAGCAGAATATCACTCAGAGCTAAGTCTGTTTAAATCTATATATTGGAGAATGTCACTCAGAGCTCAGTGTGTTTAAATCTCTATACAGGAGAATGTCACTCAGAGCTCAGTGTGTTTAAATCTATATACAGGAGAATGTCACTCAGAGCTCAGTCTGTTTAAATCGATGTACAGCAGAATGTCACTCAGAGCTCAGTGTGTCTTAAACTATATACAGGAGAATGTCACTCAGAGCTCAGTCTGTTTAAATCTATGTACAGGAGAATGTCACTCAGAGCTCAGTCTGTTTAAATCTCTATCCAGGAGAATGTCACTCAGAGCTCAGTGTGTTTTAAACTATATGCAGGAGAATGTCACTCAGAGCTCAGTCTGTTTAAATCTATGTACAGGAGAATGTCACTCAGAGCTCAGTCTGTTTAAATCTCTATACAGGAGAATGTCACTCAGAGCTCAGTGTGTTTAAATCAATATGAAGGAGAATGTCACTCAGAGCTCAGTGTGTTTCAAGCTATATCCTGGAGAAAGTCACACAGAGCTCAATGTGTTTAAATCTATATAAAGGAGAATGTCATGCAGAGCTCAGTGTAGGGGCGGCACAGTGGCGCAGTGGTTCGCACCGCAGCCTCACAGCTCCAGGGACCCGAGTTCAATTCTGGGTACTGCCTGTGTGGAGTTTGCAAGTTCTCCCTGTGTCTGCGTGGGTTTCCTCCGGGTGCTCCGGTTTCCTCCCACATGCCAAAGACTTGCAGGTTGATAGGTTAATTGGCCATTATAAAATTGCCCCTAGTATAGGTAGGTGGGAGGGAAATAGAGGGAAAGGTGGGGATGTAGTAGGAATCTGGGATTAGTGTAGGATTAGTATAAATGGGTGGTTGATGGTCGGCACAGACTCGGTGGGCCGAAGGGCCTGTTTCAGTGCTGTATCTCTAAACTAAACTAAACTAAACTAAACTATATGCTGGAGAATGTCACTCAGAGCTCAGTGTGTGTAAATCTATATAGAGGAGAATGTCACTCAGAGTTCAGTTTGTTTAAATCTATATACTGGAGAATGTCAGCAGAGCTCAGTGTGTTTAAATCTTTATACAGCAGAATGTCACTCAGAGTTCAGTGTGTTTAAATCTATATACTGGAGAATGTCACTCAGAGCTCAGTGTGTTTAAATCTATATCCTGGAGAATGTCACTCAGAGCTCAGTGTGTTTAAATCTATATATAGGAGAATGTCACACAGACTTCAGTGTGTTTAAGTCTATGTACTGGAGAATGTCAGCAGAGCTCAGTGTGTTTAAATCAATATGAAGGAGAATGTCACTCAGAGCTCAGTGTGTTTAAATCTAAATCCAGGAGAATGTCACTCAGAGCTCAGTGTGTTTAAAACAATATACAGGAAAATGTCACTCAGAGCTCAGTCTGCTTAAATCTATATGCAGGAGAATGTCCCTCAGAGTTCAGTGTGTTTAAAACTATATACAGGAAAATGTCACTCAGAGCTCAGTGTGTTTAAAACTATATACAGGAAAATGTCACTCAGAGCTCAGTCTGCTTAAATCTATATGCAGGAGAATGTCCCTCAGAGTTCAGTGCGTTTAAAACTGTATCCTGGAGAAAGTCACTCAGAGCTCAATGTGATTAAATATATATACAGCAGAATGTCACTCAGAGCTAAGTCTGTTTAAATCTATGTACAGGAGAATGTCACTCAGAGCTATGTCTGTTTAAATCTAGATACTGGAGAATGTCACTCAGAGCTCAGTGTGTTTAAATCTACATACTGGAGAATGTCACTCAGAGCTCAGTCTGTTTAAATCTATGTACAGGAGAATGTCACTCAGAGCTCAGTGTGTTTAAATCTATATACAGCAGAATGTCACTCAGAGCTAAGTCTGTTTAAATCTATGTACAGGAGAATGTCACTCAGAGCTAAGTCTGTTTAAATCTATATACTGGAGAATGTCACTCAGAGCTCAGTGTGTTTTAAACTATATACAGGAGAATGTCACTCAGAGCTAAGTCTGTTTAAATCTATATACTGGAGAATGTCACTCAGAGCTCAGTGTGTTTTAAACTATATACAGGAGAATGTCACTCAGAGCTAAGTCTGTTTAAATCTATGGACAGGAGAATGTCACTCAGAGCTAAGTCTGTTTAAATCTATATACTGGAGAATCTCACTCAGAGCTCAGTGTGTTTTAAACTATATACAGGAGAATGTCACTCAGAGCTAAGTCTGTTTAAATCTATGTACAGGAGAATGTCACTCAGAGCTCAGTGTGTTTAAATCTATATACAGGAGAATGTCACTCAGAGCTCAGTGTGTTTTAAACTATATACAGGAGAATGTCACTCAGAGCTAAGACTGTTTAAATCTATGTACAGGAGAATGTCACTCAGAGCTCAGTGTGTTTTAAACTATATACAGGAGAATGTCACTCAGAGCTCAGTATGTTTAAATTGATATACTGGAGAATGTCAGCAGAGCTCAGTGTGTTTAAATCTATACACAGGAGAATGTCACTCAGAGCTCAGTGTGTTTAAATCTATACACAGGAGAATGTCACTCAGAGCTCAGTGTGTTTTAAACTATATGCAGGAGAATGTCACTCAGAGCTCAGTCTGTTTAAATCTATGTACAGGAGAATGTCACTCAGAGCTCAGTCTGTTTAAATCTCTATACAGGAGAATGTCACTCAGAGCTCAGTGTGCTTTAAACTATATACAGGAGACTGTCACTCAGAGCTAAGTCTGTTTAAATCTATATACAGGAGAATGTCACTCAGAGCTCAGTGTGTTTAAATCTGTATACAGGAGAATGTCCCTCAGAGTTCAGTGCGTTTAAAACTATATCAAGGAGAATGTCACGCAGAGCTCAGTCTGTTTAAATCTATGTACAGCAGAATGTCACTCAGAGCTCAGTGTGTTTAAAACTATATGCAGGAGAATGTCACTCAGAGCTCAGTCTGTTTAAATCTATGTACAGGAGAATGTCACTCAGAGCTCAGTGTGTTTAAATCTCTATACAGGAGAATGTCACTCAGAGCTCAGTCTGTTTAAATCTATATTCAGGAGAATGTCACTCAGAGCTCAGTGTGTGCAAATCTACATTCAGGAGAATGCCACTCAGAGTTCAGTCTGTTTAAATCTATATGCAGGAGAATGTTACTCAGAGCTCAGTGTGTTTAAATCAATATCCAAGAGAATGTCACTCAAAGCTCAGTGTGTTTAAATCAATATACAAGAGAATGTCACTCAAAGCTCAGTGTGTTTAAATCTATAGATAGGAGAATGCAACTCAGAGCTCAGTGTGTTTAAATCTATAAATAGGAGATTGTCACACAGAGCTCAGTGTGTTTAAATCTATATGGTGGAGAATGTCACTCAGAGCTATGTGTGTGTAAATCTATATAGAGGAGAATGTCACTCAGAATTCAGTCTGTTTAAATCTATATACAGGAGAATGTCACTCAGAGCTCAGTCTGTTTAAATCTATATGCAGGAGAATGTCACTCAGAGTTCAGTGTGTTGAAATCTATATACAGCAGAATGTCACTCAGAGCTCAGTGTGTTTAAATCTATATACAGCAGAATGTCACTCAGAGCTCAGTCTGTTTAAATCTATATGCAGGAGAATGTCACTCAGAGCTCAGTGTGTTTAAATCGATATACAGGAGAATGTCCCTCAGAGTTCAGTGCGTTGAAAAATATATCCTGGAGAAAGTCACTCAGAGCTCAATGTGTTTAAATCTATGTACGGGAGAATTTCACTCAGAGCTAAGTGTGTTTAAATCTATTTTCAGGAGAATGTCACTCAGAGCTCAGTGTGTATAAATCTATATACAGGAGAATGTCACTCAGAGTTCAGTCTGTTTAAATCTATGTGCGGGAGAATGTCACTCAGAGCTCAGTGTGTTAAAATCTATTTTCAGGAGACTTTCACTCAGAGCTCAGTGTGTTTGTAACTCTCTGCAGGAGAATGTCACTCAGAGTTCAGTCTGTTTAAATCTATATACAGGAGAATGTCACTCAGAGTTCAGTCTGTTTAAATCTATATACAGGAGAATGTCCCTCAGAGTTCAGTGCGTTTAAAAATATATCCTGGAGATAGTCACTCAGAGCTCAATGTGTTTAAATCTATATACTGGAGAATGTTGCTCAGAGCTCAGTGTGTGTAAATCTATATGGAGGAGAATGTCACTCAGAGCTCAGTGTGTTTTAAACTATGTACAGGAGAATGTCACTCAGATTTCAGTGTGTTTAAATCTATATACTGGAGTATGTCAGCAGAGCTCAGTGTGTTTAAATCTAAAGACAGGAGAATGTCACTCAGAGCTCTGTGTGTTTTAAACTATGTACAGGAGAATGTCACTCAGATTTCAGTGTGTTTAAATCTATATACTGGGGTATGTCAGCAGAGCTCAGTGTGTTTAAATCTATATACAGGAGAATGTCACTCAGAGCTCAGTGTGTTTAAATCAATATGCAGGAGAATGTCACTCAAAGCTCAGTGTGTTTAAATCTATATTCAGGAGAATGTCACTCTGAGATCAGTGTGTTTAAATCTATATACAGGAGAATGTTACTCAGAGCTCAGTGTGTTCAAATCTATATGCAGGAGAATGTCACTCAGAGCTCAGTGTGTTCAAATCTATATTCAGGAGAATGTCACTCTGAGATCAGTGTGTTTAAATCTATATACAGGAGAATGTTACTCAGAGCTCAGTGTGTTTAAATCAATATGCAGGAGAATGTCACTCAAAGCTCAGTGTGTTTAAATCTATATACAGCAGAATGTCACTCAGAGCTCAGTGTGTTTTAAACTATGTCCAGGAGAATGTCACTCAGAGCTCAGTGTGTGCAAATCTACATTCAGGAGAATGCCACTCAGAGTTCAGTCTGTTTAAATCTATATGCAGGAGAATGTTACTCAGAGCTCAGTGTGTTTAAATCAATATCCAAGAGAATGTCACTCAAAGCTCAGTGTGTTTAAATCAATATACAAGAGAATGTCACTCAAAGCTCAGTGTGTTTAAATCTATAGATAGGAGAATGCAACTCAGAGCTCAGTGTGTTTAAATCTATAAATAGGAGATTGTCACACAGAGCTCAGTGTGTTTAAATCTATATGGTGGAGAATGTCACTCAGAGCTATGTGTGTGTAAATCTATATAGAGGAGAATGTCACTCAGAATTCAGTCTGTTTAAATCTATATACAGGAGAATGTCACTCAGAGCTCAGTCTGTTTAAATCTATATGCAGGAGAATGTCACTCAGAGTTCAGTGTGTTGAAATCTATATACAGCAGAATGTCACTCAGAGCTCAGTGTGTTTAAATCTATATACAGCAGAATGTCACTCAGAGCTCAGTCTGTTTAAATCTATATGCAGGAGAATGTCACTCAGAGCTCAGTGTGTTTAAATCGATATACAGGAGAATGTCCCTCAGAGTTCAGTGCGTTGAAAAATATATCCTGGAGAAAGTCACTCAGAGCTCAATGTGTTTAAATCTATGTACGGGAGAATTTCACTCAGAGCTAAGTGTGTTTAAATCTATTTTCAGGAGAATGTCACTCAGAGCTCAGTGTGTATAAATCTATATACAGGAGAATGTCACTCAGAGTTCAGTCTGTTTAAATCTATGTGCGGGAGAATGTCACTCAGAGCTCAGTGTGTTAAAATCTATTTTCAGGAGACTTTCACTCAGAGCTCAGTGTGTTTGTAACTCTCTGCAGGAGAATGTCACTCAGAGTTCAGTCTGTTTAAATCTATATACAGGAGAATGTCACTCAGAGTTCAGTCTGTTTAAATCTATATACAGGAGAATGTCCCTCAGAGTTCAGTGCGTTTAAAAATATATCCTGGAGATAGTCACTCAGAGCTCAATGTGTTTAAATCTATATACTGGAGAATGTTGCTCAGAGCTCAGTGTGTGTAAATCTATATGGAGGAGAATGTCACTCAGAGCTCAGTGTGTTTTAAACTATGTACAGGAGAATGTCACTCAGATTTCAGTGTGTTTAAATCTATATACTGGAGTATGTCAGCAGAGCTCAGTGTGTTTAAATCTAAAGACAGGAGAATGTCACTCAGAGCTCTGTGTGTTTTAAACTATGTACAGGAGAATGTCACTCAGATTTCAGTGTGTTTAAATCTATATACTGGGGTATGTCAGCAGAGCTCAGTGTGTTTAAATCTATATACAGGAGAATGTCACTCAGAGCTCAGTGTGTTTAAATCAATATGCAGGAGAATGTCACTCAAAGCTCAGTGTGTTTAAATCTATATTCAGGAGAATGTCACTCTGAGATCAGTGTGTTTAAATCTATATACAGGAGAATGTTACTCAGAGCTCAGTGTGTTCAAATCTATATGCAGGAGAATGTCACTCAGAGCTCAGTGTGTTCAAATCTATATTCAGGAGAATGTCACTCTGAGATCAGTGTGTTTAAATCTATATACAGGAGAATGTTACTCAGAGCTCAGTGTGTTTAAATCAATATGCAGGAGAATGTCACTCAAAGCTCAGTGTGTTTAAATCTATATACAGCAGAATGTCACTCAGAGCTCAGTGTGTTTTAAACTATGTCCAGGAGAATGTCACTCAGAGCTCAGTGTGTTCAAATCTATTTACAGGAGAATGTCACTCAGAGCTCAGTGTGTTCAAATCTATATTCAGGAGAATGTCACTCTGAGATCAGTGTGTTTAAATCTATATACAGGACAATGTCACTCAGAGCTCAGTGTGTTTAAATCTATATAGAGGAGCATGCCACTCAGAGCTCAGTCTGTTTAAATCTATATACAGGAGAATGTTACTCAGAGCTCAGTGTGTTTAAATCTATTTTCAGCTGAATGTCACTCAGAGCTCAGTGTGTTTTAAACTATATACAGGAGAATGTCACTCAAAGCTCAGTGTGTTTTAAACTATGTACAGGAGAATGTCACTCAGAGCTCAGTGTGTTCAAATCTATTTACAGGAGAATGTCACTCAGAGCTCAGTGTGTTCAAATCTATATTCAGGAGAATGTCACTCTGAGATCAGTGTGTTTAAATCTATATACAGGAGAATGTCACTCAGAGCTCAGTGTGTTTAAATCTCTATAGAGGAGAATGCCACTCAGAGTTCAGTCTGTTTAAATCTATACACAGGAGAATGTTACTCAGAGCTCAGTGTGTTTAAATCTATATCCAGCAGAATGTCACTCAGAGCTCAGTGTGTTTTAAACTATATACAGGAGACTGTCACTCAGAGCTCAGTGTGTTTAAATCTATATACAGGAGAATGTCACTCAGAGTTCAGTCTGTTTAAATCTATATACTGGAGAATGTTGCTCAGAGCTCAGTGTGTTTCAATCTATATGGTGGAGAATGTCACTCAGAGCTCAGTGTGTGTAAATCTATATACTGGAGAATGTTGCTCAGAGCTCGGTGTGTTTAAATCTATATAAAGGAGAATGTCACGCAGAGCTCAGTGTGTTTAAATCTATATGGTGGAGAATGTCACTCTGAGCTATGTGTGTGTAAATCTATATGGAGGAGAATGTCACTCAGAATTCAGTCTGTTTAAATCTATATACAGGAGAATGTTACTCAGAGCTCAGTGTGTTTAAATCAATATACAAGAGAATGTCACTCAAAGCTCAGTGTGTTTAAATCTATATACAGGAGAATGTCACTCAGAGCTCAGTGTGTTTAAATCAGTATACAGCAGAATGTCACTCAGAGCTCAGTGTGTTTAAATCTCTATCCAGGAGAATGTCACTAAGAGCTCAGTGTGTTTTCAACTATATACAGGAGAATGTCACTCTGAGATCAGTGTGTTTAAATCTATATACAGCAGAATGTCACTCAGAGCTCAGTGTGTTTAAATCTATATACAGGAGAATGTCACTCAGAGCTCAGTGTGTTTAAATCTATATACTGGAGAATGTCACTCAGAGCTCAGTGTGTGTAAATCTATATGGAGGAGAATGTCACTCAGATTTCAGTGTGTTTAAATCTATATACTGGAGAATGTCACTCAGAGCTCAGTCTGTTTAAATCTATATACAGGAGAATGTTACTCAGAGCTCAGTCTGTTTAAATCTATATACAGGAGAATGTCACTCAGAGCTCAGTGTGTTTTAAACTATGTCCAGGAGAATGTTACTCAGAGCTCAGTGTGTTTAAATCTATATACAGCAGAATGTCACTCAGAGCTCAGTGTGTTTTCAACTATGTACAGGAGAATATCACTCAGAGCTCAGAGTGTTCAAATCTATATTCAGGAGAATGTCACTCTGAGATCAGTGTGTTTAAATCTATTTACAGGAGAATGTCACTCAGAGCTCAGTGTGTTTAAATCTATATAGAGGAGAATGCCACTCAGAGTTCAGTCTGTTTAAATCTAAATACAGGAGAATGTTACTCAGAGCTCAGTGTGTTTAAATCAATATGCAGAAGAATGTCACTCAAAGCTCAGTCTGTTTAAATCTATAAAGAGGAGAATGTCAGCAGAGCTTAGTGTCTTTAAATCTATATACAGGAGAATGTCACTCAGAGCTCAGTGTGTTCAAATCTATATTCAGGAGAATGTCACTCTGAGATCAGTGTGTTTAAATCTATATACAGCAGAATGTCACTCAGAGCTCAGTGTGTTTAAATCTATATACAGGAGAATGTCACTCAGAGCTCAGTGTGTTTAAATCTATATACAGGAGAATGTCACTCAGAGCTCAGTGTGTTTAAATCTATATACAGGAGAATGTCCCTCAGAGTTCAGTGCGTTCAAAAATATATCCTGGAGAAAGTCACTCAGAGCTCAATGTGTTTAAATCTATATACTGGAGAATGTCACTCAGAGCTCAGTGTGTGTAAATCTATATGGAGGAGAATGTCACTCAGATTTCAGTGTGTTTAAATCTATATACTGGAGAATGTCACTCAGAGCTCAGTCTGTTTAAATCTATATACAGGAGAATGTTACTCAGAGCTGAGTGTGTTTAAATCTATATACAGCAGAATGTCACTCAGAGCTCAGTGTGTTTTAAACTATATACAGGAGACTGTCACTCAGAGCTCAGTGTGTTTAAATCTATATACAGGAGAATGTCACTCAGAGTTCAGTCTGTTTAAATCTATATACTGGAGCATGTTGCTCAGAGCTCAGTGTGTTTCAATCTATATGGTGGAGAATGTCACTCAGAGCTCAGTGTGTGTAAATCTATATACTGGAGAATGTTGCTCAGAGCTCGGTGTGTTTAAATCTACATAAAGGAGAATGTCACGCTGAGCTCAGTGTGTTTAAATCTATATGGTGGAGAATGTCACTCTGAGCTATGTGTGTGTAAATCTATATGGAGGAGAATGTCACTCAGAATTCAGTCTGTTTAAATCTATATACAGGAGAATGTTACTCAGAGCTCAGTGTGTTTAAATCAATATACAAGAGAATGTCACTCAAAGCTCAGTGTGTTTAAATCTATATACAGGAGAATGTCACTCAGAGCTCAGTGTGTTTAAATCAGTAGACAGCAGAATGTCACTCAGAGCTCAGTGTGTTTAAATCTCTATCCAGGAGAATGTCACTAAGAGCTCAGTGTGTTTTCAACTATATACAGGAGAATGTCACTCTGAGATCAGTGTGTTTAAATCTA
This sequence comes from Heterodontus francisci, assembly GCF_036365525.1. Taxonomy (NCBI): domain Eukaryota; kingdom Metazoa; phylum Chordata; class Chondrichthyes; order Heterodontiformes; family Heterodontidae; genus Heterodontus; species Heterodontus francisci. Next base: position 195,249,755 of record NC_090372.1, on the reverse strand, counting down.
TATACAGCAGAATGTCACTCAGAGCTCAGTGAGTTTAAATCTATATACAGGAGAATGTCAATCAGAGCTCAGTGTATTTAAATCTATATACAGGAGAATGTCACTCAGAGCTCAGTGTGTTTAAATCTATATACAGGAGAATGTCCCTCAGAGTTCAGTGCGTTCAAAAATCTATCCTGGAGAAAGTCACTCAGAGCTCAATGAGTTTAAATCTATATACTGGAGAATGTCACTCAGAGCTCAGTGTGTGTAAATCTATATGGAGGAGAATGTCACTCAGATTTCAGTGTGTTTAAATCTATATACTGGAGAATGTCACTCAGAGCTCAGTCTGTTTAAATCTATATACAGGAGAATGTTACTCAGAGCTCAGTCTGTTTAAATCTATATACAGGAGAATGTCACTCAGAGCTCAGTGTGTTTTAAACTATGTCCAGGAGAATGTTACTCAGAGCTCAGTGTGTTTAAATCTATATACAGCAGAATGTCACTCAGAGCTCAGTGTGTTTTGAACTATGTACAGGAGAATGTCACTCAGAGCTCAGTGTGTTCAAATCTATATTCAGGAGAATGTCACTTTGAGATCAGTGTGTTTAAATCTATTTACAGGAGAATGTCACTCAGAGCTCAGTGTGTTTAAATCTATATAGAGGAGAATGCCACTCAGAGTTCAGTCTGTTTAAATCTAAATACGGGAGAATGTTACTCAGAGCTCAGTGTGTTTAAATCAATATGCAGAAGAATGTCACTCAAAGCTCAGTCTGTTTAAATCTATAAAGAGCAGAATGTCAGCAGAGCTTAGTGTCTTTAAATCTATATACAGGGGAATGTCACTCAGAGCTCAGCGTGTTTTAAATTATTTACAGGGGAATGTCACTCAGAGCTCAGTCTGTTTAAATCTATGTACAGGAGAACGTCACTCAGAGCTCAGTGTGTTTAAATCGAAATACAGGAGAATGTCACTCAGAGTTCAGTCCGTTTAAATCTGTACACAGGAGAATGTCACTCAGAGTTCAGTCTGTTTAATTCTATATACTGGAGAATGTCACGCAGAGATCAGTGTGTTTAAATCTATATACAGGAGAATGTCACTCAGAGCTCAGTGTGTTTAAATCTATACACAGGAGAATGTCACTCAGAGCTCAGTCTGTTTAAATCTATTTTCAGGAGAATGTCACTCAGAGCTCAGTGTGTATAAATCTATATACAGGAGACTGTCACTCAGAGCTCAGTGTGTTTATATCTATATACAGGAGAATGTCACTTAGAGCTCAGTGAGTTTAAATCTATATACAGGAGAATGTCACTCAGAGCTCAGTCTGTTTAAATCTGTATACAGGAGAATGTCCCTCAGAGTTCAGTGCGTTTAAAACTATATCCTGGAGAAAGTCACTCAGAGCTCAATGTGTTTAAATCTATATGGAGGAGAATGTTGCTCAGAGCTCGGTGTGTTTAAATCTATATAAAGGAGAATGTCACTCAGAGCTCAGTGTGTGTAAATCTATATACTGGAGAATGTTGCTCAGAGGTCAGTTTGTGTAAATCTATATACAGGAGAATGTCACTCAGAGCCCAGTGTGTTTAAATCAAAATGCAAGAGAATGTCACTCAAAGCTCAGTGTGTTTAAATCTATACACAGGAGAATGTCACTCAGGGCTCAGTCTGTTTAAATCTATGTACGGGAGAATGTCACTCAGAGCTCAGTGTGTTTAAATCTATTTTCAGGAGAATGTTGCTCAGAGCTCAGTGTGTTTAAATCAATATCCAGGAGAATGTCACTCAGAGCTCAGTGTGTTTAAATCTATTTACAGGAGAATGTTGCTCCGAGCTCAGTTTGTGTAAATCTATATAGAGGAGAATGTCACTCAGAATTCAGTCTGTTTAAATCTATATACAGGAGAATGTCACTCAGAGCTCAGTTTGTGTGAATCTATATAGAGGAGAATGTCACTCAGAATTCAGTCTGTTTAAATCTATATACAGGAGAATGTCACTCAGAGCTCAGTGTGTTTAAATCAATATGCAAGATAATGTCACTCAAAGCTCAGTGTGTTTAAATCTATACACAGGAGAATGTCACTCAGGGCTCAGTCTGTTTAAATCTATGTACGGGAGAATGTCACTCAGAGCTCAGTGTGTTTAAATCTATTTTCAGGAGAATGTGGCTCAGAGCTCAGTGTGTTTAAATCAATATCCAGGAGAATGTCACTCAGAGCTCAGTGTGTTTAAATCTATATACAGGAGAATGTTGCTCCGAGCTCGGTGAGTTCAAATCTATATATAGGAGAATGTCACGCAGAGCTCAATGTGTTTAAATCAATATACTGGAGAATGTCACTCAGAGCTCAGTGTGTTTAAATCTATATACAGGAGAATGTCACTCAGAGCTCAGTGCGTTTAAAACTGTATCCTGGAGAAAGTCACTCAGAGCTCAATGTGTTTAAATCTATATACTGGAGAATGTTGCTCAGAGCTCGGTGTGTTTAAATCGATATCAAGGAGAATGTCACGCAGAGCTCAGTGTGTTTAAATCTATATGCAGGAGAATGTCACTCAGAGTTGTGTGTGTTTAAATCTATGTACGGTAGAATGTCACTCTGAGTTCAGTGTGTTTGAAACTACATACAGGAGAATGTCACTCAGAGCTCAGTCTGTTTAAATCTATGTACAGGAGAATGTGACTCAGAGCTCAGTGTGTTTTAAATTATATACAGGAGAATGTCACTCAGAGCTCAGTCTGTTTAAATCTATATACAGGAGAATGTCACTCAGAGCTCACTGTGTTTAAATCTACATACAGGAGAATGTCACTCAGAGCTCAGTGTGTTTAAATCTATATACAGGAGAATGTCACTCAGAGCTCAGTGTGTTTAAATCTATATACAGGAGAATGTCACTCAGAGCTCAGTGTGTTTAAATCTATATACAGGAGAATGTCCCTCAGAGTTCAGTGCGTTTAAAAATATATCCTGGAAAAAGTCACTCAGAGCTCAATGTGTTTAAATCTATATACAGGAGAATGTCACTCAGAGCTCAGTGTGTTTAAATCTATATACAGGAGAAAGTCACTCAGAGCTCAATGTGTTTAAATCTATATACAGGAGAATGTCCCTCAGAGTTCAGTGCGTTTAAAAATATATCCTGGAGAATGTCACTCAGAGCTCAGTGCGTATAAATCTATGTACAGGAGACTTTCACTCAGAGCTCAGTGTGTTTATATCTCTCGACAGGAGAATGTCACTCAGAGCTCAGTGTGTATAAATCTATGTACAGGAGAATGTTGCTCAGAGTTCAGTGCGTTTAAAAATATATCCTAGAGAAAGTCACTCAGAGCTCAATGTGTTTAAATCTATATTCAGGAGAATGTCACTCAGAGCTCAGTGTGTTCAAATCTATATTCAGGAGAATGTCACTGTGAGATCAGTGTGTTTAAATCTATATCCAGGAGAATGTCACTCAGAGCTCAGTGTGTTTAAATCTATATAGAGGAGAATGCCACTCAGAGTTCAGTGTGTTTAAAAATATATCCTGGAGAAAGTCACTCAGAGCTCAATGTGTTTAAATCTATATTCAGGAGAATGTCACTCAGAGCTCAGTGTGTTCAAATCTATATTCAGGAGAATGTCACTGTGAGATCAGTGTGTTTAAATCTATATCCTGGAGAATGTTACTCAGAGCTCAGTGTGTTTAAATCTATATAGAGGAGAATGCCACTCAGAGTTCAGTGTGTTTAAATCTATATCCAGGAGAATGCCACTCAGAGTTCAGAGTGTTTAAATCTATATACAGGAGAATGTTACTCAGAGCTCAGTGTGTTTAAATCAATATGAAGGAGAATGTCACTCAGAGCTCAGTGTGTTCAAATCTATTTACAGGAGAATGTCACTCAGAGCTCAGTGTGTTCAAATCTATATTCAGGAGAATGTCACTCAGAGCTCAGTGTGTTTAAATCTATTTACAGGAGAATGTCACTCAGAGCTCAGTGTGTTCAAATCTATTTACAGGAGAATGTCACTCAGAGCTCAGTGTGTTCAAATCGATTTACAGGAGAATGTCACTCAGAGCTCAGTGTGTTCAAATCTATATTCAGGAGAATGTCACTCAGAGCTCAGTGTGTTTAAATCTATATAGAGGAGAATGTTACTCAGAGCTCAGTGTGTTCAAAACTATGTTCAGGAGAATGTCACTCAGAGCTCAGTGTGTTTAAATCGAAATAGAGGAGAATGTTACTCAGAGCTCAGTGTGTTCAAATCTATATTCAGGAGAATGCCACTCAGAGTTCAGTCTGTTTAAGTCTATATACAGGAGAATGTTACTCAGAGCTCAGTGTGTTTAAATCTATATACAGCAGAATGTCACTCAGAGCTCAGTGTGTTTTAAACTATGTGCAGGAGAATGTCACTCTGAGATCAGTGTGTTTAAATCTATATGCTGGAGAATGTCACTCAGAGCTCAGTGTGTTTAAATCTATATAGAGGAGAATGTCACTCAGAGCTCAGTGTGTTCAAATCTATTTACAGGAGAATGTCACTCAGAGCTCAGTGTGTTTAAATCGAAATAGAGGAGAATGCGACTCAGAGCTCAGTGTGATTAAATCTATAGACAGGAGAATGTCACGCAGAGCTCAGTGTGTTTAAATCTGTATCCAGGAGAATGTCCCTCAGAGTTCAGTGCGTTTAAAACTATATCCTGGAGAATGTTGCTCAGAGCTCGGTGTGTTTAAATCTATATAAAGGAGAATGTCACGCAGAGCTCAGTGTGTTTCAATCTATCTGGTGGAGAATGTCACTCAGAGCTCAGTGTGTGTAAATCTATATACTGGAGAATGTTGCTCAGAGCACGGTGTGTTTAAATCTATATAAAGGAGAATGTCACGCAGAGCTCAGTGTGTTTAAATCTATATGGTGGAGAATGTCACTCAGAGCTCAGTGTGTGTAAATCTATATAGAGGAGAATGTCACTCAGAATTCAGTCTGTTTAAATCTATATACAGGAGAATGTCACTCAGAGCTCAGTGTGTGTAAATCTATATACAAGAGAATGTTACTCAGAGCTCAGTGTGTTTAAATCGATATACTGGAGAATGTCACGCAGAGCTCAGTGTGTTTTAATCTATGTACGGGAGAATGTCACTCAGAGCTCAGTGTGTTTAAATCTATACACAGGGGAATGTCACTCAGAGCTCAGTGTGTTTTAAATTATATACAGGAGAATGTCACTCAGAGCTCAGTCTGTTTAAATCTATGTCCAGGAGAATGTCACTCAGAGCTCAGTGTGTTTAAATCTAAATACAGGAGAATGTCACTCAGAGTTCAGTCCGTTTAAATCTGTATACAGGAGAATGTCACTTAGAGTTCAGTCTGTTTAAATCTATATACTGGAGAATGTCACTCAGAGCTCAGTGTGTTGAAATCAATATACAGGAGAATGTCACTCAGAGCTCAGTGTGTTTAAATCTATATACTGGAGAATGTCACGCAGAGCTCAGTGTGTTTAAATCTATGTACGGGAGAATGTCACTCAGAGCTCAGTGTGTTTAAATCTATTTTCAGGAGAATGTCACTCAGAGCTCAGTGTGTTTAAATCTATATACTGGAGAATGTCACTCAGAGCTCAGTCTGTTTAAATCTATGTACGGGAGAATGTCACTCAGAGCTCAGTGTGTTTAAATCTATTTTCAGGAGAATGTCACTCAGAGCTCAGTGTGTATAAATCTATATGCAGGAGAATGTCACTCAGAGCTCAGTGTGTTTATATCTATATACAGGAGAATGTCACTCAGAGCTCAGTGTGTATAAATCTATATGCAGGAGAATGTCACTCAGAGCTCAGTGTGTTTAAATCTATATACTGGAGAATGTTTTTCAGAGCTCGGTGTGTTCAAATCTATATATAGGAGAATGTCACGCAGAGCTCAGTGTGTTTAAATCTATATACAGGAGAATGTCACTCAGAGTTCAGTCCGTTTAAATCTGTATACAGGAGAATGTCACTGAGAGTTCAGTCTGTTTAAATCTATACACTGGAGAATGTCACTCAGAGCTCAGTGTGTTTAAATCAATATACAGGAGAATGTCACTCAGGGCTCAGTGTGTTTAAATCTATTTTCAGGAGAATGTCACTCAGAGCTCAGTGAGTTTAAATCTATATACAGGAGAATGTCACTCAGAGCTCAGTGAGTTTAAATCTATATACAGGAGAATGTCACTCAGGGCTCAGTGTGTTTAAATCTATATACAGGAGAATGTCACTCAGAGTTCAGTGTGTTTAAATCTATTGTCAGGAGAATGTCACTCAGAGCTCAGTGTGTTTAAATCTATTTTCAGGAGAATGTCACTCAGAGCTCAGTGAGTTTAAATCTATATACAGGAGAATGTCACTCAGGGCTCAGTGTGTTTAAATCTATATACAGGAGACCGTCACTCAGAGCTCAGTGTGTTTAGATCTATATACAGGAGAATGTCACTCAGAGCTCAGTGAGTTTAAATCTATATACAGGAGAATGTCACTCAGGGCTCAGTGTGTTTAAATCTATATACAGGAGAATGTCACTCAGAGTTCAGTGTGTTTAAATCTATATACAGGAGAATGTCCCTCAGAGTTCAGTGCGTTTAAAAATATATCCTGGAGAAAGACACTCAGAGCTCAATGTGTTTAAATCTATATAATGGAGAATGTTGCTCAGAGCTCGGTGTGTTTAAATCTATATACAGGAGAATGTCACTCAGAGCTCGGTGTGTTCAAATCTATATATAGGAGAATGTCACGCAGAGCTCAGTGTGTTTAAATCAATATACTGGAGAATGTCACTCAGAGCTCAGTCTGTTTAAAACTATATTCAGGAGAATGTCACGCAGAGCTCAGTGTGTTTGAAACAATATACTGGAGAATGTTGCTCAGAGCTCGGTGTGCTTAGATCTATATAAAGGAGAATGTCACGCAGAGCTCGGTGTGTTCAAATCTATATATAGGAGAATGTCACGCAGAGCTCAGTGTGTTTAAATCAATATACTGGAGAATGTCACTCAGAGCTCAGTCTGTTTAAATCTGTATACAGGAGAATGTCCCTCAGAGTTCAGTGCGTTTAAAACTATATCCTGGAGAAAGTCACTCAGAGCTCAATGTGTTTAAATCTATATGGAGGAGAATGTTGCTCAGAGCTCGGTGTGTTTAAATCTATATAAAGGAGAATGTCACTCAGAGCTCAGTGTGTGTAAATCTATATACTGGAGAATGTTGCTCAGAGGTCAGTTTGTGTAAATCTATATACAGGAGAATGTCACTCAGAGCCCAGTGTGTTTAAATCAAAATGCAAGAGAATGTCACTCAAAGCTCAGTGTGTTTAAATCTATACACAGGAGAATGTCACTCAGGGCTCAGTCTGTTTAAATCTATGTACGGGAGAATGTCACTCAGAGCTCAGTGTGTTTAAATCTATTTTCAGGAGAATGTTGCTCAGAGCTCAGTGTGTTTAAATCAATATCCAGGAGAATGTCACTCAGAGCTCAGTGTGTTTAAATCTATTTACAGGAGAATGTTGCTCCGAGCTCAGTTTGTGTAAATCTATATAGAGGAGAATGTCACTCAGAATTCAGTCTGTTTAAATCTATATACAGGAGAATGTCACTCAGAGCTCAGTTTGTGTGAATCTATATAGAGGAGAATGTCACTCAGAATTCAGTCTGTTTAAATCTATATACAGGAGAATGTCACTCAGAGCTCAGTGTGTTTAAATCAATATGCAAGATAATGTCACTCAAAGCTCAGTGTGTTTAAATCTATACACAGGAGAATGTCACTCAGGGCTCAGTCTGTTTAAATCTATGTACGGGAGAATGTCACTCAGAGCTCAGTGTGTTTAAATCTATTTTCAGGAGAATGTGGCTCAGAGCTCAGTGTGTTTAAATCAATATCCAGGAGAATGTCACTCAGAGCTCAGTGTGTTTAAATCTATATACAGGAGAATGTTGCTCCGAGCTCGGTGAGTTCAAATCTATATATAGGAGAATGTCACGCAGAGCTCAATGTGTTTAAATCAATATACTGGAGAATGTCACTCAGAGCTCAGTGTGTTTAAATCTATATACAGGAGAATGTCACTCAGAGCTCAGTGCGTTTAAAACTGTATCCTGGAGAAAGTCACTCAGAGCTCAATGTGTTTAAATCTATATACTGGAGAATGTTGCTCAGAGCTCGGTGTGTTTAAATCGATATCAAGGAGAATGTCACGCAGAGCTCAGTGTGTTTAAATCTATATGCAGGAGAATGTCACTCAGAGTTGTGTGTGTTTAAATCTATGTACGGTAGAATGTCACTCTGAGTTCAGTGTGTTTGAAACTACATACAGGAGAATGTCACTCAGAGCTCAGTCTGTTTAAATCTATGTACAGGAGAATGTGACTCAGAGCTCAGTGTGCTTTAAATTATATACAGGAGAATGTCACTCAGAGCTCAGTCTGTTTAAATCTATGTACAGGAGAATGTCACTCAGGGTTCAGTCCGTTTAAATCTGTATACAGGAGAATGTCACTCAGAGTTCAGTCTGTTTAAATCTATATACAGGAGAATGTCACGCAGAGCTCAGTGTGTTTAAATCTAACTACTGGAGAATGTCACGCAGAGCTCAGTGTGTTTAAATCTATATGCAGGAGAATGTCACTCAGAGTTCAGTGTGTATAAATCGATACAAAGGAGAATGTCACTCAGAGCTCAGTCTGTTTAAATCTATGTACGGGAGAATGTCACTCAGAGCTCAGTGTGTTTAAATCTACTTTCAGGAGAATGTCACTCAGAGCTCAGTCTGTTTAAATCTATGTACAGGAGAATGTCACTCAGGGGTCAGTCTGTTTAAATCTATATCCTGGAGAAAGTCACTCAGAGCTCAATGTGTTTAAATCTATATACAGGAGAATGTCACTCAGAGCTCACTGTGTTTAAATCTACATACAGGAGAATGTCACTCAGAGCTCAGTGTGTTTAAATCTATATACAGGAGAATGTCACTCAGAGATCAGTGTGTTTAAATCTATATACAGGAGAATGTCACTCAGAGCTCAGTGTGTTTAAATCTATATACAGGAGAATGTCCCTCAGAGTTCAGTGCGTTTAAAAATATATCCTGGAAAAAGTCACTCAGAGCTCAATGTGTTTAAATCTATATACAGGAGAATGTCACTCAGAGCTCAGTGTGTTTAAATCTATATACAGGAGAATGTCACTCAGAGCTCAGTGTGTATAAATCTATGTACAGGAGAATGTTGCTCAGAGTTCAGTGCGTTTAAAAATATATCCTGGAGAAAGTCACTCAGAGCTCAATGTGTTTAAATCTATATTCAGGAGAATGTCACTCAGAGCTCAGTGTGTTCAAATCTATATTCAGGAGAATGTCACTGTGAGATCAGTGTGTTTAAATCTATATCCAGGAGAATGTCACTCAGAGCTCAGTGTGTTTAAATCTATATAGAGGAGAATGCCACTCAGAGTTCAGTGTGTTTAAAAATATATCCTGGAGAAAGTCACTCAGAGCTCAATGTGTTTAAATCTATATTCAGGAGAATGTCACTCAGAGCTCAGTGTGTTCAAATCTATATTCAGGAGAATGTCACTGTGAGATCAGTGTGTTTAAATCTATATCCTGGAGAATGTTACTCAGAGTTCAGTGTGTTTAAATCTATATACAGGAGAATGTTACTCAGAGCTCAGTGTGTTTAAATCAATATGAAGGAGAATGTCACTCAGAGCTCAGTGTGTTCAAATCTATTTACAGGAGAATGTCACTCAGAGCTCAGTGTGTTCAAATCTATATTCAGGAGAATGTCACTCAGAGCTCAGTGTGTTTAAATCTATTTACAGGAGAATGTCACTCAGAGCTCAGTGTGTTCAAATCGATTTACAGGAGAATGTCACTCAGAGCTCAGTGTGTTCAAATCTATATTCAGGAGAATGTCACTCAGAGCTCAGTGTGTTTAAATCTATATAGAGGAGAATGTTACTCAGAGCTCAGTGTGTTCAAAACTATGTTCAGGAGAATGTCACTCAGAGCTCAGTGTGTTTAAATCGAAATAGAGGAGAATGTTACTCAGAGCTCAGTGTGTTCAAATCTATATTCAGGAGAATGCCACTCAGAGTTCAGTCTGTTTAAATCTATATACAGGAGAATGTTACTCAGAGCTCAGTGTGTTTAAATCTATATACAGCAGAATGTCACTCAGAGCTCAGTGTGTTTTAAACTATGTGCAGGAGAATGTCACTCTGAGATCAGTGTGTTTAAATCTATATGCTGGAGAATGTCACTCAGAGCTCAGTGTGTTTAAATCTATATAGAGGAGAATGTCACTCAGAGCTCAGTGTGTTCAAATCTATTTACAGGAGAATGTCACTCAGAGCTCAGTGTGTTTAAATCGAAATAGAGGAGAATGCGACTCAGAGCTCAGTGTGATTAAATCTATAGACAGGAGAATGTCACGCAGAGCTCAGTGTGTTTAAATCTGTATCCAGGAGAATGTCCCTCAGAGTTCAGTGCGTTTAAAACTATATCCTGGAGAATGTTGCTCAGAGCTCGGTGTGTTTAAATCTATATAAAGGAGAATGTCACGCAGAGCTCAGTGTGTTTCAATCTATCTGGTGGAGAATGTCACTCAGAGCTCAGTGTGTGTAAATCTATATACTGGAGAATGTTGCTCAGAGCACGGTGTGTTTAAATCTATATAAAGGAGAATGTCACGCAGAGCTCAGTGTGTTTAAATCTATATGGTGGAGAATGTCACTCAGAGCTCAGTGTGTGTAAATCTATATAGAGGAGAATGTCACTCAGAATTCAGTCTGTTTAAATCTATATACAGGAGAATGTCACTCAGAGCTCGGTGTGTGTAAATCTATATACAAGAGAATGTTACTCAGAGCTCAGTGTGTTTAAATCGATATACTGGAGAATGTCACGCAGAGCTCAGTGTGTTTTAATCTATGTACGGGAGAATGTCACTCAGAGCTCAGTGTGTTTAAATCTATACACAGGGGAATGTCACTCAGAGCTCAGTGTGTTTTAAATTATATACAGGAGAATGTCACTCAGAGCTCAGTCTGTTTAAATCTATGTCCAGGAGAATGTCACTCAGAGCTCAGTGTGTTTAAATCTAAATACAGGAGAATGTCACTCAGAGTTCAGTCCGTTTAAATCTGTATACAGGAGAATGTCACTTAGAGTTCAGTCTGTTTAAATCTATATACTGGAGAATGTCACTCAGAGCTCAGTGTGTTGAAATCTATATACAGGAGAATGTCACTCAGAGCTCAGTGTGTTTAAATCTATATACTGGAGAATGTCACGCAGAGCTCAGTGTGTTTAAATCTATGTACGGGAGAATGTCACTCAGAGCTCAGTGTGTTTAAATCTATTTTCAGGAGAATGTCACTCAGAGCTCAGTGTGTTTAAATCTATATACTGGAGAATGTCACTCAGAGCTCAGTCTGTTTAAATCTATGTACGGGAGAATGTCACTCAGAGCTCAGTGTGTTTAAATCTATTTTCAGGAGAATGTCACTCAGAGCTCAGTGTGTATAAATCTATATGCAGGAGAATGTCACTCAGAGCTCAGTGTGTTTATATCTATATACAGGAGAATGTCACTCAGAGCTCAGTGTGTATAAATCTATATGCAGGAGAATGTCACTCAGAGCTCAGTGTGTTTAAATCTATATACTGGAGAATGTTTTTCAGAGCTCGGTGTGTTCAAATCTATATATAGGAGAATGTCACGCAGAGCTCAGTGTGTTTAAATCTATATACAGGAGAATGTCACTCAGAGTTCAGTCCGTTTAAATCTGTATACAGGAGAATGTCACTGAGAGTTCAGTCTGTTTAAATCTATACACTGGAGAATGTCACTCAGAGCTCAGTGTGTTTAAATCAATATACAGGAGAATGTCACTCAGGGCTCAGTGTGTTTAAATCTATTTTCAGGAGAATGTCACTCAGAGCTCAGTGAGTTTAAATCTATATACAGGAGAATGTCACTCAGAGCTCAGTGAGTTTAAATCTATATACAGGAGAATGTCACTCAGGGCTCAGTGTGTTTAAATCTATATACAGGAGAATGTCACTCAGAGTTCAGTGTGTTTAAATCTATTTTCAGGAGAATGTCACTCAGAGCTCAGTGTGTTTAAATCTATTTTCAGGAGAATGTCACTCAGAGCTCAGTGAGTTTAAATCTATATACAGGAGAATGTCACTCAGGGCTCAGTGTGTTTAAATCTATATACAGGAGACCGTCACTCAGAGCTCAGTGTGTTTAGATCTATATACAGGAGAATGTCACTCAGAGCTCAGTGAGTTTAAATCTATATACAGGAGAATGTCACTCAGGGCTCAGTGTGTTTAAATCTATATACAGGAGAATGTCACTCAGAGTTCAGTGTGTTTAAATCTATATACAGGAGAATGTCCCTCAGAGTTCAGTGCGTTTAAAAATATATCCTGGAGAAAGACACTCAGAGCTCAATGTGTTTAAATCTATATAATGGAGAATGTTGCTCAGAGCTCGGTGTGTTTAAATCTATATTCAGGAGAATGTCACTCAGAGCTCAGTGTGTTCAAATCTATATTCAGGAGAATGTCACTGTGAGATCAGTGTGTTTAAATCTATATCCAGGAGAATGTCACTCAGAGCTCAGTGTGTTTAAATCTATATAGAGGAGAATGCCACTCAGAGTTCAGTGTGTTTAAAAATATATCCTGGAGAAAGTCACTCAGAGCTCAATGTGTTTAAATCTATATTCAGGAGAATGTCACTCAGAGCTCAGTGTGTTCAAATCTATATTCAGGAGAATGTCACTGTGAGATCAGTGTGTTTAAATCTATATCCTGGAGAATGTTACTCAGAGCTCAGTGTGTTTAAATCTATATAGAGGAGAATGCCACTCAGAGTTCAGTGTGTTTAAATCTATATCCAGGAGAATGCCACTCAGAGTTCAGTGTGTTTAAATCTATATACAGGAGAATGTTACTCAGAGCTCAGTGTGTTTAAATCAATATGAAGGAGAATGTCACTCAGAGCTCAGTGTGTTCAAATCTATTTACAGGAGAATGTCACTCAGAGCTCAGTGTGTTCAAATCTATATTCAGGAGAATGTCACTCAGAGCTCAGTGTGTTTAAATCTATTTACAGGAGAATGTCACTCAGAGCTCAGTGTGTTCAAATCGATTTACAGGAGAATGTCACTCAGAGCTCAGTGTGTTCAAATCTATATTCAGGAGAATGTCACTCAGAGCTCAGTGTGTTTAAATCTATATAGAGGAGAATGTTACTCAGAGCTCAGTGTGTTCAAAACTATGTTCAGGAGAATGTCACTCAGAGCTCAGTGTGTTTAAATCGAAATAGAGGAGAATGTTACTCAGAGCTCAGTGTGTTCAAATCTATATTCAGGAGAATGCCACTCAGAGTTCAGTCTGTTTAAATCTATATACAGGAGAATGTTACTCAGAGCTCAGTGTGTTTAAATCTATATACAGCAGAATGTCACTCAGAGCTCAGTGTGTTTTAAACTATGTGCAGGAGAATGTCACTCTGAGATCAGTGTGTTTAAATCTATATGCTGGAGAATGTCACTCAGAGCTCAGTGTGTTTAAATCTATATAGAGGAGAATGTCACTCAGAGCTCAGTGTGATTAAATCTATAGACAGGAGAATGTCACGCAGAGCTCAGTGTGTTTAAATCTATATACAGCAGAATGTCACTCAGAGCTCAGTGTGTTTTAAACTTTGTGCAGGAGAATGTCACTCTGAGATCAGTGTGTTTAAATCTATATGCTGGAGAATGTCACTCAGAGCTCAGTGTGTTTAAATCTATATAGAGGAGAATGTTACTCAGAGCTCAGTGTGTTCAAAACTATGTTCAGGAGAATGTCACTCAGAGCTCAGTGTGTTTAAATCGAAATAGAGGAGAATGTTACTCAGAGCTCAGTGTGTTCAAATCTATATTCAGGAGAATGCCACTCAGAGTTCAGTCTGTTTAAATCTATATACAGGAGAATGTTACTCAGAGCTCAGTGTGTTTAAATCTATATACAGCAGAATGTCACTCAGAGCTCAGTGTGTTTTAAACTATGTGCAGGAGAATGTCACTCTGAGATCAGTGTGTTCAAATCTATTTACAGGAGAATGTCACTCAGAGCTCAGTGTGTTTAAATCGAAATAGAGGAGAATGCGACTCAGAGCTCAGTGTGATTAAATCTATAGACAGGAGAATGTCACGCAGAGCTCAGTGTGTTTAAATCTGTATCCAGGAGAATGTCCCTCAGAGTTCAGTGCGTTTAAAACTATATCCTGGAGAATGTTGCTCAGAGCTCGGTGTGTTTAAATCTATATAAAGGAGAATGTCACGCAGAGCTCAGTGTGTTTCAATCTATCTGGTGGAGAATGTCACTCAGAGCTCAGTGTGTGTAAATCTATATACTGGAGAATGTTGCTCAGAGCACGGTGTGTTTAAATCTATATAAAGGAGAATGTCACGCAGAGCTCAGTGTGTTTAAATCTATATGGTGGAGAATGTCACTCAGAGCTCAGTGTGTGTAAATCTATATAGAGGAGAATGTCACTCAGAATTCAGTCTGTTTAAATCTATATACAGGAGAATGTCACTCAGAGCTCAGTGTGTGTAAATCTATATACAAGAGAATGTTACTCAGAGCTCAGTGTGTTTAAATCGATATACTGGAGAATGTCACGCAGAGCTCAGTGTGTTTTAATCTATGTACGGGAGAATGTCACTCAGAGCTCAGTGTGTTTAAATCTATACACAGGGGAATGTCACTCAGAGCTCAGTGTGTTTTAAATTATATACAGGAGAATGTCACTCAGAGCTCAGTCTGTTTAAATCTATGTCCAGGAGAATGTCACTCAGAGCTCAGTGTGTTTAAATCTAAATACAGGAGAATGTCACTCAGAGTTCAGTCCGTTTAAATCTGTATACAGGAGAATGTCACTTAGAGTTCAGTCTGTTTAAATCTATATACTGGAGAATGTCACTCAGAGCTCAGTGTGTTGAAATCTATATACAGGAGAATGTCACTCAGAGCTCAGTGTGTTTAAATCTATATACTGGAGAATGTCACGCAGAGCTCAGTGTGTTTAAATCTATGTACGGGAGAATGTCACTCAGAGCTCAGTGTGTTTAAATCTATTTTCAGGAGAATGTCACTCAGAGCTCAGTGTGTTTAAATCTATATACTGGAGAATGTCACTCAGAGCTCAGTCTGTTTAAATCTATGTACGGGAGAATGTCACTCAGAGCTCAGTGTGTTTAAATCTATTTTCAGGAGAATGTCACTCAGAGCTCAGTGTGTATAAATCTATATGCAGGAGAATGTCACTCAGAGCTCAGTGTGTTTATATCGATATACAGGAGAATGTCACTCAGAGCTCAGTGTGTATAAATCTATATGCAGGAGAATGTCACTCAGAGCTCAGTGTGTTTAAATCTATATACTGGAGAATGTTTTTCAGAGCTCGGTGTGTTCAAATCTATATATAGGAGAATGTCACGCAGAGCTCAGTGTGTTTAAATCTATATACAGGAGAATGTCACTCAGAGTTCAGTCCGTTTAAATCTGTATACAGGAGAATGTCACTGAGAGTTCAGTCTGTTTAAATCTATACACTGGAGAATGTCACTCAGAGCTCAGTGTGTTTAAATCAATATACAGGAGAATGTCACTCAGGGCTCAGTGTGTTTAAATCTATTTTCAGGAGAATGTCACTCAGAGCTCAGTGAGTTTAAATCTATATACAGGAGAATGTCACTCAGAGCTCAGTGAGTTTAAATCTATATACAGGAGAATGTCACTCAGGGCTCAGTGTGTTTAAATCTATATACAGGAGAATGTCACTCAGAGTTCAGTGTGTTTAAATCTATTTTCAGGAGAATGTCACTCAGAGCTCAGTGTGTTTAAATCTATTTTCAGGAGAATGTCACTCAGAGCTCAGTGAGTTTAAATCTATATACAGGAGAATGTCACTCAGGGCTCAGTGTGTTTAAATCTATATACAGGAGACCGTCACTCAGAGCTCAGTGTGTTTAGATCTATATACAGGAGAATGTCACTCAGAGCTCAGTGAGTTTAAATCTATATACAGGAGAATGTCACTCAGGGCTCAGTGTGTTTAAATCTATATACAGGAGAATGTCACTCAGAGTTCAGTGTGTTTAAATCTATATACAGGAGAATGTCCCTCAGAGTTCAGTGCGTTTAAAAATATATCCTGGAGAAAGACACTCAGAGCTCAATGTGTTTAAATCTATATAATGGAGAATGTTGCTCAGAGCTCGGTGTGTTTAAATCTATATACAGGAGAATGTCACTCAGAGCTCGGTGTGTTCAAATCTATATATAGGAGAATGTCACGCAGAGCTCAGTGTGTTTAAATCAATATACTGGAGAATGTCACTCAGAGCTCAGTCTGTTTAAATCTATATTCAGGAGAATGTCACGCAGAGCTCAGTGTGTTTGAAACAATATACTGGAGAATGTTGCTCAGAGCTCGGTGTGCTTAGATCTATATAAAGGAGAATGTCACGCAGAGCTGAGTGTGTTTAAATCTATGTACGGGAGAATGTCACTCAGAGTTCAGTGTGTTTAAAACAATATACTGGAGAATGACACTCAGAGCTCAGTGTGTGTAAATCAATATGCAGGAGAATGTCACTCAGAGTTCAGTGTGTTTAAATCAATATACTGGAGAAGGTCGCTCAGAGCTCAGTGTGTTTAAATCGATATACTGGAGAATGTTGCTCAGAGCTCGGTGTGTTCAAATCTATATATAGGAGAATGTCACGCAGAGCTCAGTGTGTTTAAATCTATATACAGGAGAATGTCACTCAGAGCTCAGTGTGTTTAAATCAATATACAGGAGAATGTCACTCAGAGCTCAGTGTGTTTAAATCTATATACTGGAGAATGTCACGCAGAGCTCAGTGTGTTTAAATCTATATGGTGGAGAATGTCACTCAGAGCTCAGTGTGTGTAAATCTATATAGAGGAGAATGTCACTCAGAATTCAGTCTGTTTAAATCTATATACAGGAGAATGTCACTCAGAGCTCAGTGTGTGTAAATCTATATACAAGAGAATGTTACTCAGAGCTCAGTGTGTTTAAATCTATATACTGGAGAATGTCACGCAGAGCTCAGTGTGTTTTAATCTATGTACGGGAGAATGTCACTCAGAGATCAGTGTGTTTAAATCTATACACAGGGGAATGTCACTCAGAGCTCAGTGTGTTTTAAATTATATACAGGAGAATGTCACTCAGAGCTCAGTCTGTTTAAATCTATGTCCAGGAGAATGTCACTCAGAGCTCAGTGTGTTTAAATCTAAATACAGGAGAATGTCACTCAGAGTTCAGTCCGTTTAAATCTGTATACAGGAGAATGTCACTTAGAGTTCAGTCTGATTAAATCTATATGCTGGAGAATGTCACTCAGAGCTCAGTGTGTTTAAATCAATATACAGGAGAATGTCACTCAGAGCTCAGTGTGTTTAAATCTATATACTGGAGAATGTCACGCAGAGCTCAGTGTGTTTAAATCTATGTACGGGAGAATGTCACTCAGAGCTCAGTGTGTTTAAATCTATTTTCAGGAGAATGTCACTCAGAGCTCAGTGTGTTTAAATCTATATACTGGAGAATGTCACTCAGAGCTCAGTCTGTTTAAATCTATGTACGGGAGAATGTCACTCAGAGCTCAGTGTGTTTAAATCTATTTTCAGGAGAATGTCACTCAGAGCTCAGTGTGTATAAATCTATATGCAGGAGAATGTCACTCAGAGCTCAGTGTGTATAAATCTATATGCAGGAGAATGTCACTCAGAGCTCAGTGTGTATAAATCTATATGCAGGAGAATGTCACTCAGAGCTCAGTGTGTTTAAATCTATATCCTGGAGAATGTTGCTTAGAGCTCGGTGTGTTCAAATCTATATATAGGAGAATGTCACTCAGAGCTCAGTGTGTATAAATCTATATGCAGGAGAATGTCACTCAGAGCTCAGTGTGTTTAAATCTATATCCTGGAGAATGTTGCTTAGAGCTCGGTGTGTTCAAATCTATATATAGGAGAATGTCACGCAGAGCTCAGTGTGTTTAAATCTATATACAGGAGAATGTCACTCAGAGTTCAGTCCGTTTAAATCTGTATACAGGAGAATGTCACTGAGAGTTCAGTCTGTTTAAATCTATACACTGGAGAATGTCACTCAGAGCTCAGTGTGTTTAAATCAATATACAGGAGAATGTCACTCAGAGCTCAGTGTGTTTAAATCTATATACTGGAGAATGTCACGCAGAGCTCAGCGTGTTTAAATCTATATGCAGGAGAATGTCACTCAGAGTTCAGCGTGTTTAAATCTATATACTGGAGAATGTCACTCAGAGCTCAGTGTGTTTAAATCAATATGCAGGAGAATGTCACTCAGAGTTCAGCGTGTTTAAATCTATGCACAGGAGAATGTCACTCAGAGCTCAGTCTGTTTAAATCTATATACAGGAGAATGTCACTCAGAGCTCAGTGTGTTTAAATCTATTTTCAGGAGAATGTCACTCAGAGCTCAGTGTGTATAAATCTAGATACAGCAGAATGTCACTCAGAGCTCAGTGTGTTTTAAACGATGTACAGGAGAATGTCACTCAAATCTCAGTGTGTTTAAAACTATACACATAAGACTGTCACTCAGAGCTCAGTGTGTTTAAATCTATATCCAGGAGAATGTCACTCAGAGCTCAGTGTGTATAAATCTATATACTGGAGAATGTCACTCAGAGCTCAGTGTGTTTAAAACTATATACAGGAGACTGTCACTCAGAGCTCAGTGTGTTTAAATCTATATACAGGAGAATGTCACGCAGAGCTCAGTGTGTTTAAATCTATATACAGGAGAATGTCACTCAGAGTTCAGTCCGTTTAAATCTGTCTCCAGGAGAATGTCACTGAGAGTTCAGTCTGTTTAAATCTATACACTGGAGAATGTCACTCAGAGCTCAGTGTGTTTAAATCAATATACAGGAGAATGTCACTCAGAGCTCAGTGTGTTTAAATCTATATAGTGGAGAATGTCACGCAGAGCTCAGCGTGTTTAAATCTATATGCAGGAGAATGTCAGTCAGAGTTCAGCGTGTTTAAATCTATATACTGGAGAATGTCACTCAGAGCTCAGTGTGTTTAAATCAATATGCAGGAGAATGTCACTCAGAGTTCAGCGTGTTTAAATCTATGCACAGGAGAATGTCACTCAGAGCTCAGTCTGTTTAAATCTATATACAGGAGAATGTCACTCAGAGCTCAGTGTGTTTAAATCTATTTTCAGGAGAATGTCACTCAGAGCTCAGTGTGTATAAATCTAGATACAGCAGAATGTCACTCAGAGCTCAGTGTGTTTTAAACGATGTACAGGAGAATGTCACTCAAATCTCAGTGTGTTTAAAACTATACACATAAGACTGTCACTCAGAGCTCAGTGTGTTTAAATCTATATCCAGGAGAATGTCACACAGAGCTCAGTGTGTATAAATCTATATACTGGAGAATGTCACTCAGAGCTCAGTGTGTTTAAAACTATATACAGGAGACTGTCACTCAGAGCTCAGTGTGTTTAAATCTATATACAGGAGAATGTCACTCAGAGCTCAGTGTGTTTAAATCTATATACAGGAGAATGTCACTCAGAGCTCAGTGTGTTTAAATCAATATACTGGAGAATGTCACTCAGTGCTCAGTGTGTTTAAATCTATATACAGGAGAATGTCACTCAGAGTTCAGTCCGTTTAAATCTGTACACAGGAGAATGTCACTTAGAGTTCAGTCTGTTTAAATCTATATACTGGAGAAAGTCACTCAGAGCTCAGTGTGTTTAAATCAATATACAGGAGAATGTCACTCAGAGCTCAGTGTGTTTAAATCTATATACTGGAGAATGTCACGCAGAGCTCAGTGTGTTTAAATCTATATACAGGAGAATGTCACTCAGGGCTCAGTGTGTTTAAATCTATTTTCAGGAGAATGTCACTCAGAGCTCAGTGAGTTTAAATCTATATACAGGAGAATGTCACTCAGAGCTCAGTGTGTTTAAATCTATATACAGCAGAATGTCACTCAGGGCTCAGTGTGTTTAAATCTATATACAGGAGAATGTCACTCAGAGTTCAGTGTGTTTAAATCTATTTTCAGGAGAATGTCACTCAGAGCTCAGTGTGTTTAAATCTATTTTCAGGAGAATGTCACTCAGAGCTCAGTGAGTTTAAATCTATATACAGGAGAATGTCACTCAGGGCTCAGTGTGTTTAAATCTATATACAGGAGACCGTCACTCAGAGCTCAGTGTGTTTAGATCTATATACAGGAGAATGTCACTCAGGGCTCAGTGTGTTTAAATCTATATACAGGAGAATGTCACTCAGAGTTCAGTGTGTTTAAATCTATATACAGGAGAATGTCCCTCAGAGTTCAGTGCGTTTAAAAATATATCCTGGAGAAAGACACTCAGAGCTCAATGTGTTTAAATCTATATAATGGAGAATGTTGCTCAGAGCTCGGTGTGTTTAAATCTATATACAGGAGAATGTCACTCAGAGCTCGGTGTGTTCAAATCTATATATAGGAGAATGTCACGCAGAGCTCAGTCTGTTTAAATCTATATTCAGGAGAATGTCACGCAGAGCTCAGTGTGTTTAGATTAGATTAGATTAGATTAGATTAGAGATACAGCACTGAAACAGGCCCTTCGGCCCACCGAGTCTGTGCCGAACATCAACCACCCATTTATACTAATCCTACACTAATCCCATATTCCCAACAAACATCCCCACCTGTCCCTATATTTCCCTACCACCTACCTATACTGGTGACAATTTATAATGGCCAATTTACCTATCAACCTGCAAGTCTTTTGGCTTGTGGGAGGAAACCGGAGCACCCGGAGAAAACCCACGCAGACACAGGGAGAACTTGCAAACTCCACACAGGCAGTACCCGGAATCGAACCCGGGTCCCTGGAGCTGTGAGGCTGCGGTGCTAACAATATACTGGAGAATGTTGCTCAGAGCTCGGTGTGCTTAGATCTATATAAAGGAGAATGTCACGCAGAGCTCAGTGTGTTTAAATCTATGTACGGGAGAATGTCACTCAGAGTTCAGTGTGTTTAAAACAAAATACTGGAGAATGTCACTGAGAGCTCAGTGTGTGTAAATCAATATGCAGGAGAATGTCACTCAGAGTTCAGTGTGTTGAAATCAATATACTGGAGAAGGTCGCTCAGAGCTCAGTGTGTTTAAATCTATATACTGGAGAATGTTGCTCAGAGCTCGGTGTGTTCAAATCTATATATAGGAGAATGTCACGCAGAGCTCAGTGTGTTTAAATCTATATACAGGAGAATGTCACTCAGAGTTCAGTCCGTTTAAATCTGTATACAGGAGAATGTCACTGAGAGTTCAGTCTGTTTAAATCTATATACTGGAGAATGTCACCCAGAGCTCAGTGTGTTTAAATCAATATACAGGAGAATGTCACACAGAGCTCAGTGTGTTTAAATCTATACACTGGAGAATGTCACGCAGAGCTCAGTGTGTTTAAATCTATATGGTGGAGAATGTCACTCAGAGCTCAGTGTGTGTAAATCTATATAGAGGAGAATGTCACGCAGAGCTCAGTGTGTTTAAATCTATATGGTGGAGAATGTCACTCAGAGCTCAGTGTGTGTAAATCTTTATAGAGGAGAATGTCACTCAGAGTTCAGTCTGTTTAAATCTATATACAGCAGAACGTCACTCAGAGCTCAGTGTGTTTAAATCTAAATCCAGGAGAATGCCACTCAGAGTTCAGTGTGTTTAAATCTATATACAAGAGAATGTTACTCAGAGCTCAGTGTGTTTAAATCAATATGCAAGAGAATGTCACTCAGAGCTCAGTGTGTTTTAATCTATATACAGGAGAATGTCACTCAGAGCTCAGTGTGTTTAAATCTATATACAGGGGAATGTCACTCAGAGCTCAGTGTGTTTTAAATTATATACAGGAGAATGTCACTCAGAACTCAGTCTGTTTAAATCTATGCACAGGAGAATGTCACTCAGAGCTCAGTGTGTTTAAATCTAAATACAGGAGAACGTCATCAGAGTCCAGTCCGTTTAAATCTAAATACAGGAGAACGTCACTCAGAGTTCAGTCCGTTTAAATCTGCATGCAGGAGAATGTCACTCAGAGTTCAGTGTGTTTAAATCTATATACTGGAGAATGTCACTCAGTGCTCAGTGTGTTTAAATCTACATACTGGAGAATGTCACTCAGAGCTCAGTCTGTTTAAATCTATGTACGGGAGAATGTCACTCAGAGCTCAGTGTGTTTAAATCTATTTTCAGGAGAATGTCACTCAGAGCTCAGTGTGTATAAATCTATATGCAGGAGAATGTCACTCAGAGCTCAGTGTGTTTTAAATTATATACAGGAGAATGTCACTCAGAACTCAGTCTGTTTAAATCTATGCACAGGAGAATGTCACTCAGAGCTCAGTGTGTTTAAATCTAAATACAGGAGAACGTCATCAGAGTCCAGTCCGTTTAAATCTAAATACAGGAGAACGTCACTCAGAGTTCAGTCCGTTTAAATCTGCATGCAGGAGAATGTCACTCAGAGTTCAGTGTGTTTAAATCTATATACTGGAGAATGTCACTCAGTGCTCAGTGTGTTTAAATCTACATACTGGAGAATGTCACGTAGAGCTCAGTGTGATTAAATCTATAGGCAGGAGAATGTCACTCAGAGTTCAGCGTGTTTAAATCTATACACAGGAGAATGTCACTCAGAGCTCAGTGTGTTTAAATCTAGATACAGGAGAATGTCACTCAGAGCTCAGTGTGTTTAAATCTACATACTGGAGAATGTCACGCAGAGCTCAGTGTGTATAAATCTACGTGCAGGAGACCGTCACTCAGAGCTCAGTGTGTTTATATCTAGATACAGGAGAATGTCACTCAGAGCTCAATGTGTTTAAATTTATATACTGGAGAATGTTGCTCAGAGCTCAGTGTGTTTAAATCTATATGCAGGAGAATGTCACTCAGAGTTCAGTGTGTTCAAATCAATATACACAGGAGAATGTCACTCAGAGCTCAGTGTGTTTAAATCTATGTACGGGAGAATGTCACTCAGAGCTCAGTGTGTTTAAATCTATTTTCAGGAGAATGTTACTCAGAGTTCAGTGTGTTTAAATCAATATCCAAGAGAATGTCACTTGGAGCTCAGTGTGTTTAAATCTATATACAGGAGAATGTCACTTAGAGCTCAGTGTGTTTAAATCTATATACAGAAGAATGTCACTTGGAGCTCAGTGTGTTTAAATCTATATACAGGAGAATGTCACTTAGAGCTCAGTGTGTTTAAATCTATATACAGGGGAATGTCACTCAGAGCTCAGTGTGTTTTAAATTATATACAGGAGAATGTCACTCAGAGCTCAGTCTGTTTAAATCTCTGTGCAGGAGAATGTCACTCAGAGCTCAATGTGTTTAAATCTAAATACAGGGGACCGTCACTCAGAGCTCAGTGTGTTTATATCTATATACAGGCGAATGTCACTCAGAGTTCAGTGTGTTGAAATCTGTATACAGGAGAATGTCACTTAGCGTTCAGTCTGTTTAAATCTATATGCTGGAGAATGTCACGCAGAGCTCAGTGTGTTTAAATCTCTATGCAGGAGAATGTCACTCAGAGCTCAGTGTGTTTAAATCTATTTTCAGGAGAATGTCACTCAGAGCTCAGTGTGTTTATATCTATATACAGGAGAATGTCACTCAGAGTTCAGTGTGTTTAAAAATATATCCTGGAGAAAGTCACTCTGAGCTCAATGTGTTTAAATCTATATACTGGAGAATGTCGCTCAGAGCTCAGTGTGTTTAAATCTATATAAAGGAGAACGTCACGCAGAGCTCAGTCTGTGTAAATCTAGATAAAGGAGAATGTCACTCAGATTTCAGTGTGTTTAAATCTATATACTGGAGAATGTCAGCAGAGCTCAATGTGTTTAAATCTATATACTGGAGAATGTCACGCAGAGCTCAGTGTGTTTAAATCTATATACAGGAGAATGTCACTCAGAGCTCAGTGTGTTTAAATCTATATACAGGAGAATGTCACTCAGAGCTCAGTGTGTTTAAATCTATATACAGGAGAATGTCACTCAGAGCTCAGTGTGTTTAAATCTATATAAAGGAGAATGTCACGCAGAGCTCAGTCTGTGTAAATCTATATGCAGGAGAATGTCACCCAGAGCTCAGTGTGTGTAAATCTATAAAAAGGAGAATGACACTCAGATTTCAGTGTGTTTAAATCTATATACTGGAGAATGTCAGCAGAGCTCAATGTGTTTAAATCTAAACACTGGAGAATGTCACGCAGAGCTCAGTGTGTTTAAATCTATATACAGGAGAATGTCACTCAGAGCTCAGTGTGTTTAAATCTAAATACAGGAGACCGTCACTCAGAGCTCAGTCTGTTTAAATCAATATACAAGAGAATGTCACTCAAAGCTCAGTGTGTTTCAATCTATAAAAAGGAGAATGTCACTCAGAGCTCAGTGTGTTTAAATCTCTGTGCAGGAGAATGTCACTCAGAGTTCAGCGTGTTTAAATCTATATACTGGAGAATGTTGCTCAGAGCTCGGTGTGTTCAAATCTATATGGAGGAGAATGTCACTCAGATTTCAGTGTGTTTAAATCTATATACTGGAGAATGTTGCTCAGAGCTCGGTGTGTTTAAATCTATATACAGGAGAATGTCACTCAGAGCTCAGTGAGTTTAAATCTATATCCTGGAGAATGTCACTCAGAGCTCGGTGTGTTCAAATCTATATGCAGGAGAATGTCACTCAGAGTTCAGTGTGTTTAAATCTAAACACAGGAGAATGTCACTCAGAGCTCAGTGAGTTTAAATCTATATCCTGGAGAAAGTCACTCAGAGCTCAATGTGTTTAAATCTATATACTGGAGAATGTTGCTCAGAGCTCGGTGTGTTCAAATCTATATATAGGAGAATGTCACGCAGAGCTCAATGTGTTTAAATCAATATACTGGAGAATGTCACTCAGATTTCAGTGTGTTTAAATCTATATACAGCAGAATGTCACTCAGAGCTCAGTGTGTTTTAAACTATGAACAGGAGAATGTCACTCAGAGCTCAGTGTGTTCAAATCTATATTCAGGAGAATGTCACTCTGCGATCAGTGTGTTTAAATCTATATAGAGGAGAATGTCACTCAGAGCTCAGTGTGTTTAAATCTATATAGAGGAGAATGTTACTCAGAGCTCAGTGTGTTGAAATCAATATGCAGGAGAATGTCACTCAGAGCCCAGTCTGTTTAAATCTATATACTGGAGAATGTCACTCAGAGTTCAGTCCGTTTAAATCTGTACACAGGAGAATGTCACTCAGAGTTCAGTCTGTTTAAATCTATATACTGGAGAATGTCACTCAGAGTTCAGTCTGTTTAAATCTGTACACAGGAGAATGTCACTCAGAGTTCAGTCCGTTTAAATCTGTACACAGGAGAATGTCACTCAGAGTTCAGTCTGTTTAAATCTATATACTGGAGAATGTCACGCAGAGCTCAGTGTGTTTAAATCTATAGACAGGAGAATGTCACTCAGAGTTCAGTCTGTTTAAATCTATATACTGGAGAATGTCACGCAGAGCTCAGTGTGTTTAAATCTATATGCAGGAGAATGTCACTCAGAGCTCAGTGTGTTTAAATCTATGTACGGCAGAATGTCACTCAGAGCTCAGTGAGTTGAAATCTATATACAGGAGAATGTCACTCAGAGCTCAGTGTCTTTAAATCTATATACTGGAGAATGTCACTCAGAGCTCAGTCTGTTTAAATCTATATACAGGAGAATGTCCATCAGAGTTCAGTGCGTTTAAAACTATATCCTGGAGAAAGTCACTCAGAGCTCAATGTGTTTAAATCTATAGACAGGAGAATGTCACGCAGAGCTCAGTGTGTTTAAATCTATAGACAGGAGAATGTCACTCAGAGTTCAGTCTGTTTAAATCTATATACTGGAGAATGTCACGCAGAGCTCAGTGTGTTTAAATCTATATACAGGAGAATGTCACGCAGAGCTCAGTGAGTTGAAATCTATATACAGGAGAATGTCACTCAGAGCTCAGTGTCTTTAAATCTATATACTGGAGAATGTCACTCAGAGCTCAGTGTGTTTAAATCTATGTACGGGAGAATGTCACTCAGAGCTCAGTATGTTTATATCTGTATCCAGGAGAATGTCACTCAGAGCTCAGTGTGTTTATAGCTATGTACAGGAGAATGTCACTCAGAGATCAGTGTGTTTAAATCTATGTACGGCAGAATGTCACTCAGAGCTCAGTGTGTTTATATCTATATACAGGAGAATGTCACTCAGAGCTCAGTCTGTTTATATCTATATTCAGGAGAATGTCACTCAGAGATCAGTGTGTTTAAATCTATATACTGGAGAATGTCACGCAGAGCTCAGTCTGTTTAAATCTATATACAGGAGAATGTCCATCAGAGTTCAGTGCGTTTAAAACTATCTCCTGGAGAAAGTCACTCAGAGCTCAATGTGTTTAAATCTAAATACTGGAGAATGTTGCTCAGAGCTCGGTGTGTTTAAATCTATATATCGGAGAATGTCACTCAGATTTCAGTGTGTTTAAATCGATGTACTGGAGAATGTAAGCAGAGCTCAGTGTGTTTAAATCTATATGGTGGAGAATGTCACTCAGAGTTCAGTGTGTTTAAATCTATATACTGGAGAATGTCACACAGACTTCAGTGTGTTTAAATCTATATATAGCAGAATGTCACTCAGAGTTCAGTCTGTTTAAATCTATATACAGGAGAATGTCACTCAGAGCTCAGTGTGTTTAAATCTATATACAGGGGAATGTCACTCAGAGCTCAATGTGTTTAAATCTAAATACAGCAGAATGTCACTCAGAGTTCAGTCTGTTTAAATCTACATACAGGAGAATGTTACTCAGAGCTCAGTGTGTTTAAATCTATATACAGGAGAATGTCACTCAGAGCTCAGTGTGTTTAAATCTATATACAGGGGAATGTCACTCAGAGCTCAATGTGTTTAAATCTATGTACGGGAGAATGTCACGCAGAGCTCAATGTGTTTAAATCAATATACAAGAGAATGTCACTCAAAGCTCAGTGTGTTTAAATCTATATACAGGAGAATGTCACTCAGAGCTCAGTGTGTTTAAATCTATATACAGGGGAATGTCACTCAGAGCTCAATGTGTTTAAATCTATGTACGGGAGAATGTCACGCAGAGCTCAATGTGTTTAAATCAATATACAAGAGAATGTCACTCAAAGCTCAGTGTGTTTAAATCTATATACAGGAGAATGTCACTCAGAGCTCAATGTGTTTAAATCTATGTACGGGAGAATGTCACGCAGAGCTCAATGTGTTTAAATCAAAATACTGGAGAATGTCACTCAGAGCTCAGTGTGTTTATATCGATATACAGGAGAATGTCACTCAGAGCTCAGTGTGTTTATATCGATATACAGGAGAATGTCACTCAGAGCTCAGTGTGTTTTAAATTATAAACAGGAGAATGTCACTCAGAGCTCAGTCTATTTAAATCTGTGCACAGGAGAATGTCACTGAGAGCTCAGTCCGTTTAAATCTGTATACAGGAGAATGTCACTTAGAGTTCAGTCTGTTTAAATCTATATGCTGGAGAATGTCACTCAGAGCTCAGTGTGTTTAAATCTATATACAGGAGAATGTCACTCAGAGCTCAGTGTGTTTAAATCTATATACTGGAGAATGTCACGCAGAGCTCAGTGTGTTTAAATCTCTATGCAGGAGAATGTCACTCAGAGCTCAGTGTGTTTAAATCTAAATACAGGAGAATGTCCCTTAGAGTTCAGTGCGTTTAAAAATATATCCTGGAGAAAGTCACTCAGAGCTCAATGTGTTTAAATCTATATACTGGAGAATGTCAGCAGAGCTCAGTGTGTTTAAATCTATATACAGCAGAATGTCACTCAGAGCTCAGTCTGTTTAAATCTATGTACGGGAGAATGTCACTCAGAGCTCATTGTGTATAAATCTATGTACTGGAGAATGTCACGCAGAGCTCAGTGTGTTTAAATCTATATGCAGGAGAATGTCACTCAGAGCTCAGTGTGTTTAAATCTATGTACGGGAGAATGTCACTCAGAGCTCAGTGAGTTTAAATCTAGAAACAGGAGAATGTCACTCAGAGCTCAGTGTGTTTAACTCTATACACAGGAGAATGTCCATCAGAGTTCAGTGCGTTTAAAACTATATGCTGGAGAAAGTCACTCAGAGCTCAATGTGTTTAAATCTACATACTGGAGAATGTTGCTCAGACCTCGGTGTCTTTAAATCTATATATAAGAGAATGTCACTCAGAGCTCAGTGTGTGTAAATCTATAAGGAGGAGAATGTCACTCAGATTTCAGTGTGATTAAATCTATATACTGGAGAATGTCACACAGAGCTCAGTGTGTTCAAATCTATATTCAGGAGAATGTCACTCTGCGATCAGTGTGTTTAAATCTATATAGAGGAGAATGTCACTCAGAGCTCAGTGTGTTTAAATCTATATAGAGGAGAATGTTACTCAGAGCTCAGTGTGTTGAAATCAATATGCAGGAGAATGTCACTCAGAGCCCAGTCTGTTTAAATCTATATACTGGAGAATGTCACTCAGAGTTCAGTCCGTTTAAATCTGTACACAGGAGAATGTCACTCAGAGTTCAGTCTGTTTAAATCTATATACTGGAGAATGTCACTCAGAGTTCAGTCTGTTTAAATCTGTACACAGGAGAATGTCACTCAGAGTTCAGTCCGTTTAAATCTGTACACAGGAGAATGTCACTCAGAGTTCAGTCTGTTTAAATCTATATACTGGAGAATGTCACGCAGAGCTCAGTGTGTTTAAATCTATAGACAGGAGAATGTCACTCAGAGTTCAGTCTGTTTAAATCTATATACTGGAGAATGTCACGCAGAGCTCAGTGTGTTTAAATCTATATGCAGGAGAATGTCACTCAAAGCTCAGTGTGTTTAAATCTATGTACGGCAGAATGTCACTCAGAGCTCAGTGAGTTGAAATCTATATACAGGAGAATGTCACTCAGAGCTCAGTGTCTTTAAATCTATATACTGGAGAATGTCACTCAGAGCTCAGTCTGTTTAAATCTATATACAGGAGAATGTCCATCAGAGTTCAGTGCGTTTAAAACTATATCCTGGAGAAAGTCACTCAGAGCTCAATGTGTTTAAATCTATAGACAGGAGAATGTCACGCAGAGCTCAGTGTGTTTAAATCTATAGACAGGAGAATGTCACTCAGAGTTCAGTCTGTTTAAATCTATATACTGGAGAATGTCACGCAGAGCTCAGTGTGTTTAAATCTATATACAGGAGAATGTCACTCAGAGCTCAGTGAGTTGAAATCTATATACAGGAGAATGTCACTCAGAGCTCAGTGTCTTTAAATCTATATACTGGAGAATGTCACTCAGAGCTCAGTGTGTTTAAATCTATGTACGGCAGAATGTCACTCAGAGCTCAGTATGTTTATATCTGTATCCAGGAGAATGTCACTCAGAGCTCAGTGTGTTTATAGCTATGTACAGGAGAATGTCACTCAGAGATCAGTGTGTTTAAATCTATGTACGGCAGAATGTCACTCAGAGCTCAGTGTGTTTATATCTATATACAGGAGAATGTCACTCAGAGCTCAGTCTGTTTATATCTATATTCAGGAGAATGTCACTCAGAGATCAGTGTGTTTAAATCTATATACTGGAGAATGTCACGCAGAGCTCAGTCTGTTTAAATCTATATACAGGAGAATGTCCATCAGAGTTCAGTGCGTTTAAAACTATCTCCTGGAGAAAGTCACTCAGAGCTCAATGTGTTTAAATCTAAATACTGGAGAATGTTGCTCAGAGCTCGGTGTGTTTAAATCTATATATCGGAGAATGTCACTCAGATTTCAGTGTGTTTAAATCGATGTACTGGAGAATGTAAGCAGAGCTCAGTGTGTTTAAATCTATATGGTGGAGAATGTCACTCAGAGTTCAGTGTGTTTAAATCTATATACTGGAGAATGTCACACAGACCAGTGTGTTTAAATCGATATACTGGAGAATGTCAGCAGAGCTCAGTGTGTTTAAATCTATATACTGGAGAATGTCACTCAGAGCTCAGTGTGTTTAAATCTATATATAGCAGAATGTCACTCAGAGTTCAGTCTGTTTAAATCTATATACAGGAGAATGTCACTCAGAGCTCAGTGTGTTTAAATCTATATACAGGGGAATGTCACTCAGAGCTCAATGTGTTTAAATCTAAATACAGCAGAATGTCACTCAGAGTTCAGTCTGTTTAAATCTACATACAGGAGAATGTTACTCAGAGCTCAGTGTGTTTAAATCTATATACAGGAGAATGTCACTCAGAGCTCAGTGTGTTTAAATCTATATACAGGGGAATGTCACTCAGAGCTCAATGTGTTTAAATCTATGTACGGGAGAATGTCACGCAGAGCTCAATGTGTTTAAATCAATATACAAGAGAATGTCACTCAAAGCTCAGTGTGTTTAAATCTATATACAGGAGAATGTCACTCAGAGCTCAGTGTGTTTAAATCTATATACAGGGGAATGTCACTCAGAGCTCAATGTGTTTAAATCTATGTACGGGAGAATGTCACGCAGAGCTCAATGTGTTTAAATCAATATACAAGAGAATGTCACTCAAAGCTCAGTGTGTTTAAATCTATATACAGGAGAATGTCACTCAGAGCTCAATGTGTTTAAATCTATGTACGGGAGAATGTCACGCAGAGCTCAATGTGTTTAAATCAAAATACTGGAGAATGTCACTCAGAGCTCAGTGTGTTTATATCGATATACAGGAGAATGTCACTCAGAGCTCAGTGTGTTTATATCGATATACAGGAGAATGTCACTCAGAGCTCAGTGTGTTTTAAATTATAAACAGGAGAATGTCACTCAGAGCTCAGTCTATTTAAATCTGTGCACAGGAGAATGTCACTGAGAGCTCAGTCCGTTTAAATCTGTATACAGGAGAATGTCACTTAGAGTTCAGTCTGTTTAAATCTATATGCTGGAGAATGTCACTCAGAGCTCAGTGTGTTTAAATCTATATACAGGAGAATGTCACTCAGAGCTCAGTGTGTTTAAATCTATATACTGGAGAATGTCACGCAGAGCTCAGTG
Organism: Heterodontus francisci; assembly: GCF_036365525.1. Taxonomy (NCBI): domain Eukaryota; kingdom Metazoa; phylum Chordata; class Chondrichthyes; order Heterodontiformes; family Heterodontidae; genus Heterodontus; species Heterodontus francisci. The sequence goes on along the minus strand of NC_090372.1, from coordinate 195,218,432 downwards.
TGTTTAAATCTCTATGCAGGAGAATGTCACTCAGAGCTCAGTGTGTTTAAATCTAAATACAGGAGAATGTCCCTTAGAGTTCAGTGCGTTTAAAAATATATCCTGGAGAAAGTCACTCAGAGCTCAATGTGTTTAAATCTATATACTGGAGAATGTCAGCAGAGCTCAGTGTGTTTAAATCTATATACAGCAGAATGTCACTCAGAGCTCAGTCTGTTTAAATCTATGTACGGGAGAATGTCACTCAGAGCTCATTGTGTATAAATCTATGTACTGGAGAATGTCACGCAGAGCTCAGTGTGTTTAAATCTATATGCAGGAGAATGTCACTCAGAGCTCAGTGTGTTTAAATCTATGTACGGGAGAATGTCACTCAGAGCTCAGTGAGTTTAAATCTAGAAACAGGAGAATGTCACTCAGAGCTCAGTGTGTTTAACTCTATACACAGGAGAATGTCCATCAGAGTTCAGTGCGTTTAAAACTATATGCTGGAGAAAGTCACTCAGAGCTCAATGTGTTTAAATCTACATACTGGAGAATGTTGCTCAGACCTCGGTGTCGTTAAATCTATATATAAGAGAATGTCACTCAGAGCTCAGTGTGTGTAAATCTATAAGGAGGAGAATGTCACTCAGATTTCAGTGTGATTAAATCTATATACTGGAGAATGTCACACAGAGCTCAGTGTGTTTAAATCTAGATACTGGAGAACGTCACGCAGAGCTCAGTGTGGTTAAATCTAGATACTGGAGAATGTCACGCAGAGCTCAGTGTGTTTAAATCTATATACTGGAGAATGTCACTCAGAGTTCAGTGTGCTTAAATCTATGTACGGGAGAATGTCACTCAGAGCTCAGTGTGTTTAAATCAATATACAGGAGAATGTCACTTAGAGCTCAGTGTGTTTAAAACTATACACATAAGACTGTCACTCAGAGCTCAGTGTGTTTAAATCTATATCCAGGAGAATGTCACTCAGAGCTCAGTGTGCATAAATCTATATACAGGAGAATGTCACTCAGAGCTCAGTCTGTTTAAATCTGTAAACAGGAGAATCTCCCTCAGAGTTCAGTGCGTTTAAAACTATATCCTGGAGAAGGTCACTCAGAGCTCAATGTGTTTAAATCTATATACTGGAGAATGTTGCTCAGAGCTCGGTGTGTTTAAATCTATATAGAGGAGAATGTCACTCAGAGTTCAGTTTGTTTAAATCTATATACTGGAGAATGTCACTCACAGTTCAGTGTGTTTAAAACTATACATAGGAGAATGTCACACAGACTTCAGTGTGTTGAATTCTATATATTGGAGAATGTCAGCAGAGCTCAGTGTGTTTAAATCAATATGAAGGAGAATGTCACTCAGAGCTCAGTGTGTTTAAATCTATATACAGGAGAATGTCACGAAGAGCTCAGTGTGTTTAAAAATATATACAGGAGACAATCACTCAGAGCTCAGTGTGTTTAAATCTAAATACAGGAGAATGTCACTCAGAGCTCAGTGTGTTTAAATCTATATACTGGAGAATGTCACTCAGAGCTCAGTCTGCTTAAATCTATATGCAGGAGAATGTCCCTCAGAGTTCAGTGCGTTTAAAACTATATCCTGGAGAAAGTCACTCAGAGCTCAGTGTGTTCAAATCTATATATAGGAGAATGTCACGCAGAGCTCAGTGTGTTTAAATCTATGTACAGGAGAATGTCACTCAGAGCTCAGTCTGTTTAAATCTATGTACGGGAGAATGTCACTCAGAGCTCAGTGTGTTTTAAATTATTTCCAAGAGAATGTCACTCACAGCTCAGTCTGTTTAAATCTCAATACAGGAGAATGTCACTCAGAGTTCAGTCCGTTAAAATCTGTATACAGGAGAATGTCACTCAGAGTTCGGTCTGTTTAAATCTATATACTGGAGAATGTCACACAGAGCTCAGTGTGTTTAAATCTATATACAGGAGAATGTCACTCAGAGCTCAGTGTGTTTAAATCTATATACTGGAGAATGTCACGCAGAGCTCAGTGTGTTTAAATCTATATGCAGGAGAATGTCACTCAGAGTTCAGTGTGTTTAAATCTATATACTGGAGAATGTCACACAGAGCTCAGTTTGTTTAAATCTACATACAGCAGAATGTCACTCACAGCTAAGTCTGTTTCAATCTATGTACAGGAGAATGTCACTCAGAGCTAAGTCTGTTTAAATCTATATAGAGGAGAATGTCACTCAGAGCTCAGTGTGTTTAAATCTATATACAGGAGAATGTCACTCAGAGCTCATGTGTTTCAAACTATATACAGGAGAATGTCACTCAGAGCTCAGTCTGTTTAAATCTATATACAGCAGAATGTCACTCAGAGCTCAGTGTGTTCAAATCTATATTCAGGAGAATGTCACTCTGAGATCAGTGTGTTTAAATCTATATACAGCAGAATGTCACTCAGAGCTCAGTGTGTTTAAATCTATATACAGGAGAATGTCACTCGGAGCTCAGTGTGTTTAAATCCATATATAGGAGAATGTCACACAGACTTCAGTGTGTTTAACTCGTTATACTGGAGAATGTCAGCAGAGCTCAGTGTGTTTAAATCTATCTACTGGAGAATGTCACACAGACTTCAGTGTGTTTAAATCGATATACTGGAGAATGTCAGCAGAGCTCAGTGTGTTTAAATCTATATACTGGAGAATGTCACTCAGAGATCAGTGTGTTTTAAACTATATACTGGAGAATGTCACTCACAGCTCAGTCTGTTAAAATCTATATACAGGAGAATGTCACTCAGTGCTCAGTGTGTTCAAATCTATATACAGGAGAATGTTGCTCAGAGCTCGGTGTGTTTAAATCTATATAGAGGAGAATGTCACTCAGAGTTCAGTTTGTTTAAATCTATATACTGGAGAATGTCACTCACAGTTCAGTGTGTTTAAAACTATACACTGGAGAATGTCACACAGACTTCAGTGTGTTGAATTCTATATATTGGAGAATGTCAGCAGAGCTCAGTGTGCTTAAATCAATATGAAGGAGAATGTCACTCAGAGCTCAGTGTGTTTAAATCTATATACAGGAGAATGTCACTAAGAGCTCAGTGTGTTTAAAACTATATACAGGAGACAATCACTCAGAGATCAGTGTGTTTAAATCTAAATACAGGAGAATGTCACTCAGAGATCAGTGTGTTTTAAACTATATACAGGAGAATGTCACTCAGAGCTCAGTCTGTTTAAATCTATGTACAGGAGAATGTCACTCAGAGCTCAGTGTGTTTAAATCTATATACTGGAGAATGTCACACAGACTTCAGTGTGTTTAAATCGATATACTGGAGAATGTCAGCAGAGCTCAGTGTGTTTAAATCTATATACTGGAGAATGTCACTCAGAGCTCAGTGTGTTTAAATCCATATATAGGAGAATGTCACACAGACTTCAGTCTGTTTAAATCTATATACTGGAGAATGTCACTCAGAGATCAGTGTGTTTTAAACTATATACTGGAGAATGTCACTCACAGCTCAGTCTGTTTAAATCCATGTACAGGAGAATGTCACTCAGAGCTCAGTCTGTTAAAATCTATATGCAGGAGAATGTCACTCAGTGCTCAGTGTGTTCAAATCTATAGACAGGAGAATGTCACTCAGAGCTTAGTGTGTATAAATCTATATACTGGAGAATGTCACTCAGAGCTCAGTCTGTTTAAATCTGTAAACAGGAGAATCTCCCTCAGAGTTCAGTGCGTTTAAAACTATATCCTGGAGAAGGTCACTCAGAGCTCAATGTGTTCAAATCTATAGACAGGAGAATGTCACTCAGAGCTCAATGTGTTTAAATCTATATACTGGAGAATGTTGCTCAGAGCTCGGTGTGTTTAAATCTATATAGAGGAGAATGTCACTCAGAGTTCACTTTGTTTAAATCTATATACTGGAGAATGTCACTCACAGTTCAGTGTGTTTAAAACTATACATAGGAGAATGTCACACAGACTTCAGTGTGTTGAAATCTATATATTGGAGAATGTCAGCAGAGCTCAGTGTGTTTAAATCTATATACAGGAGAATGTCACTAAGAGCTCAGTGTGTTTAAAACTATATACAGGAGACAATCACTCAGAGCTCAGTGTGTTTAAATCTAAATACAGGAGAATGTCACTCAGAGCTCAGTGTGTTTAAATCTATATACAGGAGAATGTCACTCAGAGCTCAGTCTGCTTAAATCTATATGCAGGAGAATGTCCCTCAGAGTTCAGTGCGTTTAAAACTATATCCTGGAGAAAGTCACTCAGAGCTCAGTGTGTTCAAATCTATATATAGGAGAATGACACGCAGAGCTCAGTGTGTTTAATTCTATGTACAGGAGAATGTCACTCAGAGCTCAGTCTGTTTAAATCTATGTACGGGAGAATGTCACTCAGAGCTCAGTGTATTTTAAATCTAAATACAGGAGAATGTCACTCAGAGCTCAGTGTGTTTTAAATTATTTCCAGGAGAATGACACTCAGGGCTCAGTCTGTTTAAATCTCAATACAGGAGAATGTCACTCAGAGTTCGGTCTGTTTAAATCTATATACTGGAGAATGTCACTCAGAGCTCAGTGTGTTTAAATCTATATGCAGGAGAATGTCACTCAGAGCTCAGTGTGTTTAAATCTATATACTGGAGAACGTCACGCAGAGCTCAGTGTGTTTAAATCTATATGCAGGAGAATGTCACTCAGAGTTCAGTGTGTTTAAATCTATACAAAGGAGAATGTCACTCAGAGCTCTGTCTGTTTAAATCTATGTACGGGAGAATGTCACTCAGAGCTCAGTGTGTTTAAATCTATTTTCAGGAGAATGTCACTCAGACTTCAGTGTGTTTAAATCGATATACTGGAGAATGTCAGCAGAGCTCAGTGTGTTTAAATCTATACACAGGAGAATGTCACTCAGAGTTCAGTGTGTTTAAATCTATATACTGGAGAATGTCACACAGAGCTCAGTTTGTTTAAATCTATATACAGCAGAATGTCACTCAGAGCTAAGTCTGTTTAAATCTATGTACAGGAGAATGTCACTCAGAGCTAAGTCTGTTTAAATCTATATACTGGAGAATGTCACTCAGAGCTCAGTGTGTTTAAATCTATATCCAGGAGAATGTCACTCAGAGCTCATGTGTTTTAAACTATATACAGGAGAATGTCACTCAGAGCTCAGTCTGTTTAAATCTATATACATCAGAATGTCACTCAGAGCTCAGTGTGTTTAAATCTATATACAGGAGAATGTCACTCGGAGCTCAGTGTGTTTAAATCCATATATAGGAGAATGTCACACAGACTTCAGTGTGTTTAAATCGTTATACTGGAGAATGTCAGCAGAGCTCAGTGTGTTTAAATCTATATAATGGAGAATGTCACTCGGAGCTCAGTCTGTTTAAATCTATGCACAGGAGAATGTCACTCAGAGCTCAGTGTGTTTAAATCTATATCCTGGAGAATGTCACTCAGAGCTCAGTGTGTTTAAATCCAAAGATAGCAGAATGTCACACAGACTTCAGTGTGTTTAAATCGATATACTGGAGAATGTCAGCAGAGCTCAGTGTGTTTAAATCTATATACTGGAGAATGTCACTCCGAGCTCAGTGTGTTTAAATCCATATACAGGAGAATGTCACATAGACTTCAGTCTGTTTAAATCTATATACTGGAGAATGTCACTCAGAGATCAGTGTGTTTTAAACTATATACTGGAGAATGTCACTCAGAGCTCAGTCTGTTTAAATCTATGTACAGGAGAATGTCACTCAGAGCTCAGTCTGTTAAAATCTATATGCAGGAGAATGTCACTCAGTGCTCAGTGTGTTCAAATCTATATACAGGAGAATGTCACTCTGAGATCAGTGTGTTTAATTCTATATACAGGAGAATGTCACTCAGAGCTCAGTGTGTCCAAATCTATATACTGAAGAATGTCACTCAGAGCTCAGTGTGTTTAAAACTATATACAGGAGACTGTCACTCAGAGCTCAGTGTGTTTAAATCTATATACAGGAGAATGTCACTCAGAGCTCAGTGTGTTTAAATCTCTTTACAGGAGAATGTCACTCAGAGCTCAGTCTGTTTAAATCTGTATACAGGAGAATGTCACTCAGAGCTCACTGCGTTTAAAACTATATCCTGGAGAATGTCACTCAGAGTTCAGTTTGTTTAAATCTATATACTGGAGAATGTCACTCAGAGCTCAGTGTGTTTAAATCTATATACTGGAGAATGTCACTCAGAGTTCAGTTTGTTTAAATCTATATCCCGAAGAATGTCACTCAGAGTTCAGTTTGTTTAAATCTATATACTGGAGAATGTCACTCAGAGCTCAGTGTGTTTAAATCTGTATACAGGAGAATGTCCCTCAGAGTTCAGTGCGTTTAAAACTATATCCTGGAGAATGTCACTCAGAGTTCAGTTTGTTTAAATCTATATACTGGAGAATGTCACTCAGAGCTCAGTGTGTTTAAATCTATATACTGGAGAATGTCACTCAGAGTTCAGTTTGTTTAAATCTATATACTGGAGAATGTCACTCAGAGCTCAGTGTGTTTCAATCAAAAGACAAGAGAATGTCACTCAAAGTTCAGTGTGTTTAAATCTATATTCAGGAGAATGTCACTCAGAGCTCAGTGTGTTTAAATCTATATACAGGGGAATGTCACTCAGAGCTCAGTGTGTTTTAAATTATATGCAGGAGAATGTCACTCAGAGCTCAGTCTGTTTAAATCTATGTACAGGAGAATGTCACTCAGAGCTCAGTGTGTTTTAAACTATATACTGGAGAATGTCACTCAGAGCTCAGTCTGTTTAAATCTATGTGCAGGAGAATGTCACTCAGAGCTCAATCTGTTAAAATCTATACACAGGAGAATGTCACTCAGTGCTCAGTGTGTTTAAATCTAAATACTGGAGAATGTCACTCAGAGCTCAGTCTGTTTAAATCTGTAAACAGGAGAATCTCCCTCAGAGTTCAGTGCGTTTAAAACTATATCCTGGAGAAGGTCACTCAGAGCTCAATGTGTTCAAATCTATAGACAGGAGAATGTCACTCAGAGCTCAATGTGTTTAAATCTATATACTGGAGAATGTTGCTCAGAGCTCGGTGTGTTTAAATCTATATAGAGGAGAATGTCACTCAGAGCTCAGTGTGTTTAAATCAATATGAAGGAGAATGTCACTCAGAGCTCAGTGTGTTTAAATCTATAGACAGGAGAATGTCACTAAGAGCTCAGTGTGTTTAAAACTATATACAGGAGACAATCACTCAGAGCTCAGTGTGTTTAAATCTAAATACAGGAGAATGTCACTCAGAGCTCAGTGTGTTTAAATCTATATGCAGGAGAATGTCACTCAGAGCTCAGTCTGCTTTAATCTATATGCAGGAGAATGTCCCTCAGAGTTCAGTGCGTTTAAAACTATATCCTGGAGAAAGTCACTCAGAGCTCAGTGTGTTCAAATCTATATATAGGAGAATGTCACGCAGAGCTCAGTGTGTTTAAATCTATGTACGGGAGAATGTCACTCAGAGCTCAGTGTGTTTTATATCGAAATACAGGAGAATGTCACTCAGAGCTCAGTGTGTTTTAAATTATTTCCAGGAGAATGTCACTCAGAGCTCAGTGTCTTTAAATCTATATACAGGGGAATGTCACTCAGAGCTCAGTGTGTTTTAAATTATTTCCAGGAGAATGTCACTCAGAGCTCAGTGTGTTTTAAATTATTTCCAGGAGAATGTCACTCAGAGCTCAGTGTCTTTAAATCTATATACAGGGGAATGTCACTCAGAGCTCAGTGTGTTTTAAATTATTTCCAGGAGAATGTCACTCAGAGCTCAGTGTGTTTTAAATTATTTCCAGGAGAATGTCACTCAGAGCTCAGTGTGTTTTAAACTATATACTGGAGAATGTCACTCAGAGCTCAGTCTGTTTAAATCTATGTGCAGGAGAATGTCACTCAGAGCTCAATCTGTTAAAATCTATACACAGGAGAATGTCACTCAGTGCTCAGTGTGTTTAAATCTAAATACTGGAGAATGTCACTCAGAGCTCAGTCTGTTTAAATCTGTAAACAGGAGAATCTCCCTCAGAGTTCAGTGCGTTTAAAACTATATCTTGGAGAAGGTCACTCAGAGCTCAATGTGTTCAAATCTATAGACAGGAGAATGTCACTCAGAGCTCAATGTGTTTAAATCTATATACTGGAGAATGTTGCTCAGAGCTCGGTGTGTTTAAATCTATATAGAGGAGAATGTCACTCAGAGCTCAGTGTGTTTAAATCAATATGAAGGAGAATGTCACTCAGAGCTCAGTGTGTTTAAATCTATAGACAGGAGAATGTCACTAAGAGCTCAGTGTGTTTAAAACTATATACAGGAGACAATCACTCAGAGCTCAGTGTGATTAAATCTAAATACAGGAGAATGTCACTCAGAGCTCAGTGTGTTTAAATCTATATGCAGGAGAATGTCACTCAGAGCTCAGTCTGCTTAAATCTATATGCAGGAGAATGTCCCTCAGAGTTCAGTGCGTTTAAAAATATATCCTGGAGAAAGTCACTCAGAGCTCAGTGTGTTCAAATCTATATATAGGAGAATGTCACGCAGAGCTCAGTGTGTTTAAATCTATGTACGGGAGAATGTCACTCAGAGCTCAGTGTGTTTTATATCGAAATACAGGAGAATGTCACTCAGAGCTCAGTGTGTTTTAAATTATTTCCAGGAGAATGTCACTCAGAGCTCAGTGTCTTTAAATCTATATACAGGGGAATGTCACTCAGAGCTCAGTGTGTTTTAAATTATTTCCAGGAGAATGTCACTCAGAGCTCAGTGTCTTTAAATCTATAGACAGGGGAATGTCACTCAGAGCTCAGTGTGTTTTAAATTATATGCGGGAGAATGTCACTCAGAGCTCAGTCTGTTTAAATCTATGTACAGGAGAATGTCACTCAGAGCTCAGTGTGTTTTAAACTATATACTGGAGAATGTCACTCAGAGCTCAGTCTGTTTAAATCTATGTACAGGAGAATGTCACTCAGAGCTCAGTCTGTTCAAATCTATATTCAGGAGAATGTCACTCAGTGCTCAGTGTGTTTAAATCTATATACTGGAGAATGTCACTCAGAGCTCAGTCTGTTTAAATCTGTAAACAGGAGAATCTCCCTCAGAGTTCAGTGCGTTTAAAACTATATCCTGGAGAAGGTCACTCAGAGCTCAATGTGTTCAAATCTATAGACAGGAGAATGTCACTCAGAGCTCAGTGTGTTTAAATCAATATGAAGGAGAATGTCACTCAGAGCTCAGTGTGTTTAAATCTATAGACAGGAGAATGTCACTAAGAGCTCAGTGTGTTTAAAACTATATACAGGAGACAATCACTCAGAGCTCAGTGTGTTTAAATCTAAATACAGGAGAATGTCACTCAGAGCTCAGTGTGTTTAAATCTAAATACAGGAGAATGTCACTCAGAGCTCAGTGTGTTTAAATCTATCCAGGAGAATGTCACTCAGAGCTCAGTCTGCTTAAATCTATATGCAGGAGAATGTCCCTCAGAGTTCAGTGCGTTTAAAACTATATCCTGGAGAATGTACGCAGAGCTCAGTGTGTTTAAATCTATCCAGGAGAATGTCACTCAGAGCTCAGTCTGATTAAATCTATGTACAGGAGAATGTCACTCAGAGTTCGGTCTGTTTAAATCTATATACTGGAGAATGTCACGCAGAGCTCAGTGTGTTTAAATCTATATACAGGAGAATGTCACTCAGAGCTCAGTGTGTTTAAATCTATATACTGGAGAATGTCACGCAGAGCTCAGTGTGTTTTAAATCTAAATACAGGAGAATGTCACTCAGAGCTCAGTGTGTTTTAAATTATTTCCAGAAGAATGTCACTCAGAGCTCAGTCTGATTAAATCTATGTACAGGAGAATGTCACTCAGAGTTCAGTCCGTTTAAATCTGTATACAGGAGAATGTCACTCAGAGTTCGGTCTGTTTAAATCTATATACTGGAGAATGTCACGCAGAGCTCAGTGTGTTTAAATCTAGATCCTGGAGAATGTCACTCTGAGTTCAGTGTGTTTAAATCTATACAAAGGAGAATGTCACTCAGAGCTCTGTCTGTTTAAATCTATGTACGGGAGAATGTCACTCAGAGCTCAGTGTGTTTTAAATCTAAATACAGGAGAATGTCACTCAGAGCTCAGTGTGTTTTAAATTATTTCCAGGAGAATGTTACTCAGAGCTCAGTGTGTTTAAATCTATATACAGGAGAATGTCACTCAGAGCTCAGTCTGTTTAAATATATATACAGGAGACTGTCACTCAGAGTTCAGTTTGTTTAAATCTATATACTGGAGAATGTCACTCAGAGCTCAGTGTGTTTAAATCTATATACTGGAGAATGTCACTCAGAGTTCAGTTTGTTTAAATCTATATCCTGGAGAATGTCACTCAGAGTTCAGTTTGTTTAAATCTATATACTGGAGAATGTCACTCAGAGCTCAGTGTGTTTAAATCTATATACTGGAGAATGTCACTCAGAGTTCAGTTTGTTTAAATCTATATACTGGAGAATGTCACTCAGAGCTCAGTGTGTTTCAATCAAAAGACAAGAGAATGTCACTCAAAGCTCAGTGTGTTTAAATCTATATTCAGGAGAATGTCACTCAGAGCTCAGTGTGTTTAAATCTATATCCAGGGGAATGTCACTCAGAGCTCAGTGTGTTTTAAATTATATGCAGGAGAATGTCACTCAGAGCTCAGTCTGTTTAAATCTATGTACAGGAGAATGTCACTCAGAGCTCAATGTGTTCAAATCTATAGACAGGAGAATGTCACTCAGAGCTCAATGTGTTTAAATCTATATACTGGAGAATGTTGCTCAGAGCTCGGTGTGTTTAAATCTATATAGAGGAGAATGTCACTCAGAGCTCAGTGTGTTTAAATCAATATGAAGGAGAATGTCACTCAGAGCTCAGTGTGTTTAAATCTATAGACAGCAGAATGTCACTAAGAGCTCAGTGTGTTTAAAACTATATACAGGAGACAATCACTCAGAGCTCAGTGTGTTTAAATCTAAATACAGGAGAATGTCACTCAGAGCTCAGTGTGCATAAATCTATATGCAGGAGAATGTCCCTCAGAGTTCAGTGCGTTTAAAACTATATCCTGGAGAAAGTCACTCAGAGCTCAGTGTGTTTAAATCTATGTACGGGAGAATGTCACTCAGAGCTCAGTGTGTTTTAAATCTAAATACAGGAGAATGTCACTCAGAGCTCAGTGTGTTTTAAATTATTTCCAGGAGAATGTCACTCAGAGCTCAGTGTCTTTAAATCTATATGCAGGGGAATGTCACTCAGAGCTCAGTGTGTTTTAAATTATTTCCAGGAGAATGTCACTCAGAGCTCAGTGTGTTTAAATCTATATACAGGGGAATGTCACTCAGAGCTCAGTGTGTTTTAAATTATATGCGGGAGAATGTCAGTCAGAGCTCAGTCTGTTTAAAGCTATGTACAGGAGAATGTCACTCAGAGCTCAGTGTGTTTTAAACTATATACTGGAGAATGTCACTCAGAGCTCAGTCTGTTTAAATCTATGTACAGGAGAATGTCACTCAGAGCTCAGTCTGTTCAAATCTATATTCAGGAGAATGTCACTCAGTGCTCAGTGTGTTTAAATCTATATACTGGAGAATGTCACTCAGAGCTCAGACTGTTAAATCTGTAAACAGGAGAATCTCCCTCAGAGTTCAGTGCGTTTAAAACTATATCCTGGAGAAGGTCACTCAGAGCTCAATGTGTTCAAATCTATAGACAGGAGAATGTCACTCAGAGCTCAGTGTGTTTAAATCAATATGAAGGAGAATGTCACTCAGAGCTCAGTGTGTTTAAATCTGTAAACAGGAGAATCTCCCTCAGAGTTCAATGCGTTTAAATCTATATACTGGAGAATGTTGCTCAGAGCTCGGTGTGTTTAAATCTATATAGAGGAGAATGTCACTCAGAGCTCAGTGTGTTTAAATCAATATGAAGGAGAATGTCACTCAGAGCTCAGTGTGTTTAAATCTATAGACAGGAGAATGTCACTAAGAGCTCAGTGTGTTTAAAACTATATACAGGAGACAATCACTCAGAGCTCAGTGTGTTTAAATCTAAATACAGGAGAATGTCACTCAGAGCTCAGTGTGTTTAAATCTAAATACAGGAGAATGTCACTCAGAGCTCAGTGTGTTTAAATCTATCCAGGACAATGTCACTCAGAGCTCAGTCTGCTTAAATCTATATGCAGGAGAATGTCCCTCAGAGTTCAGTGCGTTTAAAACTATATCCTGGAGAAAGTCACTCAGAACTCAGTGTGTTCAAATCTATATATAGGAGAATGTCACGCAGAGCTCAGTGTGTTTAAATCTATGTACGGGAGAATGTCACTCAGAGCTCAGTGTGTTTTAAATCTAAATACAGGAGAATGTCACTCAGAGCTCAGTGTGTTTTAAATTATTTCCAGGAGAATGTCACTCAGAGCTCAGTCTGATTAAATCTATGTACAGGAGAATGTCACTCAGAGATCGGTCTGTTTAAATCTATATACTGGAGAATGTCACGCAGAGCTCAGTGTGTTTAAATCTATATACTGGAGAATGTCACGCAGAGCTCAGTGTGTTTAAATCTATATGCAGGAGAATGTCACTCAGAGTTCAGTGTGTTTAAATCTATTTTCAGGAGAATGTCACTCAGACTTCAGTGTGTTTAAATCGATATACTGGAGAATGTCAGCAGAGCTCAGTGTGTTTAAATCTATACACAGGAGAATGTCACTCAGAGTTCAGTGTGTTTAAATCTATATACTGGAGAATGTCACACAGAGCTCAGTTTGTTTAAATCTACATACAGCAGAATGTCACTCAGAGCTAAGTCTCTTTAAATCTATGTACAGGAGAATGTCACTCAGAGCTAAGTCTGTTTAAATCTATATACTGGAGAATGTCACTCAGAGCTCAGTGTGTTTAAATCTATATACAGGAGAATGTCACTCAGAGCTCATGTGTTTTAAACTATATACAGGAGAATGTCACTCAGAGCTCAGTCTGTTTAAATCTATATACAGCAGAATGTCACTCAGAGCTCAGTGTGTTCAAATCTATATTCAGGAGAATGTCACTCAGAGCTCAGTGTGTTTAAATCTATATACAGGAGAATGTCACTCGGAGCTCAGTGTGTTTAAATCCATATATAGGAGAATGTCACACAGACTTCAGTGTGTTTAAATCGTTATACTGGAGAATGTCAGCAGAGCTCAGTGTGTTTAAATCTATATAATGGAGAATGTCACTCAGAGCTCAGTCTGTTTAAATCTATGTACAGGAGAATGTCACTCAGAGCTCAGTGTGTTTAAATCTATATACTGGAGAATGTTCCACAGACTTCAGTGTGTTTAAATCGATATACTGGAGAATGTCACTCAGAGCTCAGTGTGTTTAAATCTATATACTGGAGAATGTCACTCAGAGCTCAGTCTGTTTAAATCTATGTACAGGAGAATGTCACTCAGAGCTCAGTGTGTTTAAATCTATATACTGGAGCATGTCACTCAGAGCTCAGTGTGTTTAAATCTAGATACTGGAGAATGTCATGCAGACTCCAGTGTGTTTAAATCGATATACTGGAGAATGTCAGCAGAGCTCAGTGTGTTTAAATCCATATATAGGAGAATGTCACACAGACTTCAGTCTGTTTAAATCTATATACTGGAGAATGTCACTCAGAGATCAGTGTGTTTTAAACTATATACTGGAGAATGTCACTCACAGCTCAGTCTGTTTAAATCTATGTACAGGAGACTGTCACTCAGAGCTCAGTCTGTTAAAATCTATATACAGCAGAATGTCACTCAGTGCTCAGTGTGTTCAAATCTATATACAGGAGAATGTCACTCAGAGCTCAGTGTGTATAAATCTATATACTGGAGAATGTCACTCAGAGCTCAGTCTGTTTAAATCTGTAAACAGGAGAATCTCCCTCAGAGTTCAGTGCGTTTAAAACTATATCCTGGAGAAGGTCACTCAGAGCTCAATGTGTTCAAATCTATAGACAGGAGAATGTTACTCAGAGCTCAATGTGTTTAAATCTATATACTGGAGAATGTTGCTCAGAGCTCGGTGTGTTTAAATCAAAATAGAGGAGAATGTCACTCAGAGTTCAGTTTGTTTAAATCTATATACTGGAGAATGTCACACAGACTTCAGTGTGTTGAAATCTATACATTGGAGAATGTCAGCAGAGCTCAGTGTGTTTAAATCAATATGAAGGAGAATGTCACTCAGAGCTCAGTGTGTTTAAATCTATATCCTGGAGAATGTCACTAAGAGCTCAGTGTGTTTAAAACTATATACAGGAGACAATCACTCAGAGCTCAGTGTGTTTAAATCTAAATACAGGAGAATGTCACTCAGAGCTCAGTGTGTTTAAATCTATATACAGGAGAATGTCACTCAGAGCTCAGTCTGCTTAAATCTATATGCAGGAGAATGTCCCTCAGAGTTCAGTGCGTTTAAAACTATATCCTGGAGAAAGTCACTCAGAGCTCAGTGTGTTCAAATCTACATATAGGAGAATGTCACGCAGAGCTCAGTGTGTTTAAATCTATGTACAGGAGAATGTCACTCAGAGCTCAGTCTGTTTAAATCTATGTACGGGAGAATGTCACTCAGAGCTCAGTGTGTTTTAAATCTAAATACAGGAGAATGTCACTCAGAGCTCAGTGTGTTTTAAATTATTTCCAGGAGAATGTCACTCAGAGCTCAGTCTGATTAAATCTATGTACAGGAGAATGTCACTCAGAGTTCAGTCCGTTTAAATCTGTATACAGGAGAATGTCACTCAGAGTTCGGTCTGTTTAAATCTATATACTGGAGAATGTCACGCAGAGCTCAGTGTGTTTAAATCTAGATACTGGAGAATGTCACTCAGAGTTCAGTGCGTTTAAATGTATACAAAGGAGAATGTCACTCAGAGCTCTGTCTGTTTAAATCTATGTACGGGAGAATGTCACTCAGAGCTCAGTGTGTTTAAATCTATTTTCGGGAGAATGTCACTCAGACTTCAGTGTGTTTAAATCGATATACTGGAGAATGTCAGCAGAGCTCAGTGTGTTTAAATCTATACACAGGAGAATGTCACTCAGAGTTCAGTGTGTTTAAATCTATATACAGGAGAATGTCACTCAGAGCTAAGTCTGTTTAAATCTATGTACAGGAGAATGTCACTCAGAGCTAAGTCTGTTTAAATCTATATACTGGAGAATGTCACTCAGAGCTCAGTGTGTTCAAATCTATATACTGGAGAATGTCACTCAGAGCTCTTGTGTTTAAATCTATATACAGCAGAATGTCACTCAGAGCTCAGTGTGTTCAAATCTATATTCAGAAGAATGTCACTCTGAGATCAGTGTGTTTAAATCTATATACAGCAGAATGTCACTCAGAGCTCAGTGTGTTTAAATCTATATACAGGAGAATGTCACTCGGAGCTCAGTGTGTTTCAATCCATATATAGGAGAATGTCACACAGACTTCAGTGTGTTTAAATCGTTATACTGGAGAATGTCAGCAGAGCTCAGTGTGTTTAAATCTATATAATGGAGAATGTCACTCAGAGCTCAGTGTGTGTAAATCTATGTACAGGAGAATGTCACTCAGAGATCAGTGTGTTTTAAACTAAATACAGGAGAATGTCAATCAGAGCTCAGTCTGTTTAAATCTATGTACAGGAGAATGTCACTCAGAGTTCAGTGTGTTTAAATCTATATACTGGAGAATGTCACACAGAGCTCAGTTTGTTTAAATCTACATACAGCAGAATGTCACTCAGAGCTAAGTCTGTTTAAATCCATGTACAGGAGAATGTCACTCAGAGCTAAGTCTGTTTAAATCTATATACTGGAGAATGTCACTCAGAGCTCAGTGTGTTTAAATCTATATACAGGAGAATGTCACTCAGAGCTCATGTGTTTTAAACTATATCCAGGAGAATGTCACTCAGAGCTCAGTCTGTTTAAATCTATATACAGCAGAATGTCACTCAGAGCTCAGTGTGTTCAAATCTATATTCAGGAGAATGTCACTCAGAGCTCAGTGTGTTTAAATCTATATACAGGAGAATGTCACTCGGAGCTCAGTGTGTTTAAATCCATATATAGGAGAATGTCACACAGACTTCAGTGTGTTTAAATCGTTATACTGGAGAATGTCAGCAGAGCTCAGTGTGTTTAAATCTATATAATGGAGAATGTCACTCAGAGCTCAGTCTGTTTAAATCTATGTACAGGAGAATGTCACTCAGAGCTCAGTGTGTTTAAATCTATATACTGGAGAATGTCACACAGACTTCAGTGTGTTTAAATCGATATCCTGGAGAATGTCACTCAGAGCTCAGTGTGTTTAAATCTATATACTGGAGAATGTCACTCAGAGCTCAGTCTGTTTAAATCTATGTACAGGAGAATGTCACTCAGAGCTCAGTGTGTTTAAATCTATATACTGGAGCATGTCACTCAGAGCTCAGTGTGTTTAAATCTATATACTGGAGAATGTCACACAGACTCCAGTGTGTTTAAATCGATATACTGGAGAATGATCTTGTGTGGAGGAAAATTCCTTCTTCAGAGGATTTGAACGCATGTGAAAGCAGCAGGGAGAAGAAAATCCCAAAAAGTGTGGGTGCGAGAACACAGCCCTGTTTCACACCACTCAGGATAGGAAAGGGCTCAAGATCAGGGGGCAGGTTGTTCAACCTTGCCCGTCAAAGAGCGAAGTCCAAAGTACGGAAAGTCCTCATCAGAGAACTCCTCTTTGCTGACGATGCTGCTTTAACATCTCACACTGAAGAATGCCTGCAGAGTCTCATCGACAGGTTTGCGTCTGCCTGCAATGAATTTGGCCTAACCATCAGCCTCAAGAAAACGAACATCATGGGGCAGGATGTCAGAAATGCTCCATCCATCAATATTGGCGACCACGCTCTGGAAATGGTTCAAGAGTTCACCTACCTAGGCTCAACTATCACCAGTAACCTGTCTCTAGATGCAGAAATCAACAAGCGCATGGGTAAGGCTTCCACTGCTATGTCCAGACTGGCCAAGAGAGTGTGGGAAAATGGCGCACTGACACGGAACACAAAAGTCCGAGTGTATCAGGCCTGTGTCCTCAGTACCTTGCTCTACGGCAGCGAGACCTGGACAACGTATGCCAGCCAAGAGCGACGTCTCAATTCATTCCATCTTCGCTGCCTTCGGAGAATACTTGGCATCAGGTGGCAGGACTATATCTCCAACACAGAAGTCCTTGAAGCGGCCAACACCCCCAGCTTATACACACTACTGAGTCAGCGGCGCTTGAGATGGCTTGGCCATGTGAGCCGCATGGAAGATGGCAGGATCCCCAAAGACACATTGTACAGCGAGCTCGCCACTGGTATCAGACCCACCGGCCGTCCATGTCTCCGTTATAAAGACGTCTGCAAACGCGACATGAAATCGTGTGACATTGATCACAAGTCGTGGGAGTCAGTTGCCAGCATTCGCCAGAGCTGGCGGGCAGCCATAAAGACAGGGCTAAATTGTGGCGAGTCGAAGAGACTTAGTAGTTGGCAGGAAAAAAGACAGAGGCGCAAGGGGAGAGCCAACTGTGCAACAGCCCCAACAAACAAATTTCTCTGCAGCACCTGTGGAAGAGCCTGTCACTCCAGAATTGGCCTTTATAGCCACTCCAGGCGCTGCTTCACAAACCACTGACCACCTCCAGGCGCGTATCCATTGTCTCTCGAGATAAGGAGGCCCAAAAGAAAAGACTGGAGAATGTCAGCAGAGCTCAGTGTGTTTAAATCTATATACTGGAGAATGTCAGCAGAGCTCAGTGTGTTTAAATCCATATATAGGAGAATGTCACACAGACTTCAGTCTGTTTAAATCTATATACTGGAGAATGACACTCAGAGATCAGTGTGTTTTAAACTATATACTGGAGAATGTCACTCACAGCTCAGTCTGTTTAAATCTATGTACAGGAGACTGTCACTCAGAGCTCAGTCTGTTAAAATCTATATACAGGAGAATGTCACTCAGTGCTCAGTGTGTTCAAATCTATATACAGGAGAATGTCACTCAGAGCTCAGTGCGTTTAAAACTATATCCTGGAGAAGGTCACTCAGAGCTCAATGTGTTCAAATCTATAGACAGAAGAATGTTACTCAGAGCTCAATGTGTTTAAATCTATATACTGGAGAATGTTGCTCAGAGCTCGGTGTTTTTAAATCAAAATAGAGGAGAATGTCACTCAGAGTTCAGTTTGTTTAAATCTATATACTGGAGAATGTCACACAGACTTCAGTGTGTTGAAATCTATATATTGGAGAATGTCAGCATAGCTCAGTGTGTTTAAATCAATATGAAGGAGAATGTCACTCAGAGCTCAGTGTGTTTAAATCTATATGCAGGAGAATGTCACTAAGAGCTCAGTGTGTTTAAAACTATATACAGGAGACAATCACTCAGAGCTAATTGTGTTTAAATCTAAATACAGGAGAATGTCACTCAGAGCTCAGTGTGTTTAAATCTATATACAGGAGAATGTCACTCAGAGCTCAGTCTGCTTAAATCTATATGCAGGAGAATGTCCCTCAGAGTTCAGTGTGTTTAAAACTATATCCTGGAGAAAGTCACTCAGAGCTCAGTGTGTTCAAATCTACATATAGGAGAATGTCACGCAGAGCTCAGTGTGTTTAAATCTATGTACAGGAGAATGTCACTCAGAGCTCAGTCTGTTTAAATCTATGTACGGGAGAATGTCACTCAGAGCTCAGTGTGTTTTAAATCTAAATACAGGAGAATGTCACTCAGAGCTCAGTGTCTTTTAAATTATTTCCAGGAGAATGTCACTCAGAGCTCAGTCTGATTAAATCTATGTCCAGGAGAATGTCACTCAGAGTTCAGTCCGTTTAAGTCTGTATACAGGAGAATGTCACTCAGAGTTCAGTGTGTTTAAATCTATACAAAGGAGAATGTCACTCAGAGCTCTGTCTGTTTAAATCTATGTACGGGAGAATGTCACTCAGAGCTCAGTGTGTTTAAATCTATTTTCGGGAGAATGTCACTCAGACTTCAGTGTGTTTAAATCGATATACTGGAGAATGTCAGCAGAGCTCAGTGTGTTTAAATCTATACACAGGAGAATGTCACTCAGAGTTCAGTGTGTTTAAATCTATATACAGGAGAATGTCACTCAGAGCTAAATCTGTTTAAATCTATGTACAGGAGAATGTCACTCAGAGCTAAGTCTGTTTAAATTTATATATACTGTAGAATGTCACTCAGAGCTCAGTGTGTTTAAATCTATATACTGGAGAATGTCACTCAGAGCTCATGTGTTTAAATCTATATACAGCAGAATGTCACTCAGAGCTCAGTGTGTTCAAATCTATATTCAGGAGAATGTCACTCTGAGATCAGTGTGTTTAAATCTATATACAGCAGAATGTCACTCAGAGCTCAGTGTGTTTAAATCTATATACAGGAGAATGTCACTCGGAGCTCAGTGTGTTTCAATCCATATATAGGAGAATGTCACACAGACTTCAGTGTGTTTAAATCGTTCTACTAGAGAATGTCAGCAGAGCTCAGTGTGTTTAAATCTATATAATGGAGAATGTCACTCAGAGCTCAGTGTGTGTAAATCTATGTACAGGAGAATGTCACTCAGAGATCAGTGTGTTTTAAACTAAATACAGGAGAATGTCACTCAGAGCTCAGTCTGTTTAAATCTATGTACAGGAGACTGTCACTCAGAGCTCAGTGTGTTTAAATCTATATACTGGAGAATGTCACTCAGAGCTCAGTGTGTTTAAATCCAAAGATAGCAGAATGTCACACAGACTTCAGTGTGTTTAAATCGATATACTGGAGAATGTCAGCAGAGCTCAGTTTGTTTAAATCCATATATAGGAGAATGTCACACAGACCTCAGTCTGTTTAAATCTATATACTGGAGAATGTCACTCAGAGCTCAGTGTGTTTTAAACTATATACTGGAGAATGTCACTCAGAGCTCAGTCTGTTTAAATCTATGTACAGGAGAATGTCACTCAGAGCTCAGTCTGTTAAAATCTATATGCAGGAGAATGTCACTCAGTGCTCAGTGTGTACAAATCTATATACTGGAGAATGTCACTCAGAGCTCAGTGTGTTTAATTCTATCTACAGGAGAATGTCACTCAGAGCTCAGTGTGTACAAATCTATATACTGGAGAATGTCACTCAGAGCTCAGTGTGTTTAAAACTATATACAGGAGAATGTCACACAGACTTCAGTGTGTTTAAATCGATATCCTGGAGAATGTCACTCAGAGCTCAGTGTGTTTAAATCTATATACTGGAGAATGTCACTCAGAGCTCAGTCTGTTTAAATCTATGTACAGGAGAATGTCACTCAGAGCTCAGTGTGTTTAAATCTATATACTGGAGCATGTCACTCAGAGCTCAGTGTGTTTAAATCTATATACTGGAGAATGTCACACAGACTCCAGTGTGTTTAAATCGATATACTGGAGAATGTCAGCAGAGCTCAGTGTGTTTAAATCTATATACTGGAGAATGTCAGCAGAGCTCAGTGTGTTTAAATCCATATATAGGAGAATGTCACACAGACTTCAGTCTGTTTAAATCTATATACTGGAGAATGACACTCAGAGATCAGTGTGTTTTAAACTATATACTGGAGAATGTCACTCACAGCTCAGTCTGTTTAAATCTATGTACAGGAGACTGTCACTCAGAGCTCAGTCTGTTAAAATCTATATACAGGAGAATGTCACTCAGTGCTCAGTGTGTTCAAATCTATATACAGGAGAATGTCACTCAGAGCTCAGTGCGTTTAAAACTATATCCTGGAGAAGGTCACTCAGAGCTCAATGTGTTCAAATCTATAGACAGGAGAATGTTACTCAGAGCTCAATGTGTTTAAATCTATATACTGGAGAATGTTGCTCAGAGCTCGGTGTTTTTAAATCAAAATAGAGGAGAATGTCACTCAGAGTTCAGTTTGTTTAAATCTATATACTGGAGAATGTCACACAGACTTCAGTGTGTTGAAATCTATATATTGGAGAATGTCAGAATAGCTCAGTGTGTTTAAATCAATATGAAGGAGAATGTCACTCAGAGCTCAGTGTGTTTAAATCTATATGCAGGAGAATGTCACTAAGAGCTCAGTGTGTTTAAAACTATATACAGGAGACAATCACTCAGAGCTAATTGTGTTTAAATCGAAATACAGGAGAATGTCACTCAGAGCTCAGTGTGTTTAAATCTATATACAGGAGAATGTCACTCAGAGCTCAGTCTGCTTAAATCTATATGCAGGAGAATGTCCCTCAGAGTTCAGTGCGTTTAAAACTATATCCTGGAGAAAGTCACTCAGAGCTCAGTGTGTTCAAATCTACATATAGGAGAATGTCACGCAGAGCTCAGTGTGTTTAAATCTATGTACAGGAGAATGTCACTCAGAGCTCAGTCTGTTTAAATCTATGTACGGGAGAATGTCACTCAGAGCTCAGTGTGTTTTAAATCTAAATACAGGAGAATGTCACTCAGAGCTCAGTGTGTTTTAAATTATTTCCAGGAGAATGTCACTCAGAGCTCAGTCTGATTAAATCTATGTCCAGGAGAATGTCACTCAGAGTTCAGTCCGTTTAAGTCTGTATACAGGAGAATGTCACTCAGAGTTCGGTCTGTTTAAATCTATATACTGGAGAATGTCACGCAGAGTTCAGTGTGTTTAAATCTAGATACTGGAGAATGTCACTCAGAGTTCAGTGTGTTTAAATCGATATACTGGAGAATGTCAGCAGAGCTCAGTGTGTTTAAATCTATACACAGGAGAATGTCACTCAGAGTTCAGTGTGTTTAAATCTATATACAGGAGAATGTCACTCAGAGCTAAGTCTGTTTAAATCTATGTACAGGAGAATGTCACTCAGAGCTAAGTCTGTTTAAATTTATATATACTGTAGAATGTCACTCAGAGCTCAGTGTGTTTAAATCTATATACTGGAGAATGTCACTCAGAGCTCATGTGTTTAAATCTATATACAGCAGAATGTCACTCAGAGCTCAGTGTGTTTAAATCTATATACAGCAGAATGTCACTCAGAGCTCAGTGTGTTTAAATCTATATACAGGAGAATGTCACTCGGAGCTCAGTGTGTTTCAATCCATATATAGGAGAATGTCACACAGACTTCAGTGTGTTTAAATCGTTCTACTAGAGAATGTCAGCAGAGCTCAGTGTGTTTAAATCTATATAATGGAGAATGTCACTCAGAGCTCAGTGTGTGTAAATCTATGTACAGGAGAATGTCACTCAGAGATCAGTGTGTTTTAAACTAAATACAGGAGAATGTCACTCAGAGCTCAGTCTGTTTAAATCTATGTACAGGAGACTGTCACTCAGAGCTCAGTGTGTTTAAATCTATATACTGGAGAATGTCACTCAGAGCTCAGTGTGTTTAAATCCAAAGATAGCAGAATGTCACACAGACTTCAGTGTGTTTAAATCGATATACTGGAGAATGTCAGCAGAGCTCAGTTTGTTTAAATCCATATATAGGAGAATGTCACACAGACCTCAGTCTGTTTAAATCTATATACTGGAGAATGTCACTCAGAGCTCAGTGTGTTTTAAACTATATACTGGAGAATGTCACTCAGAGCTCAGTCTGTTTAAATCTATGTACAGGAGAATGTCACTCAGAGCTCAGTCTGTTAAAATCTATATGCAGGAGAATGTCACTCAGTGCTCAGTGTGTACAAATCTATATACTGGAGAATGTCACTCAGAGCTCAGTGTGTTTAATTCTATCTACAGGAGAATGTCACTCAGAGCTCAGTGTGTACAAATCTATATACTGGAGAATGTCACTCAGAGCTCAGTGTGTTTAAAACTATATACAGGAGACTGTCACTCAGAGCTCAGTGTGTTTAAATCTATGTACGGGAGAATGTCACTCAGAGCTCAGTGTGTTTAAAACTATATACAGGAGACAATCACTCAGAGCTCAGTGTGTTTAAATCTATATACAGGAGAATGTCACTCAGAGCTCAGTCTGCTTATATCTATATGCAGGAAAATGACCCTCAGAGTTCAGTGCGTTTACAACTATATCCTGGAGAAAGTCACTCAGAGCTCAATGTGTTTAAATCTATATACTGGAGAATGTTGCTCAGAGCTCGGTGTGTTCAAATCTATATATTGGAGAATGTCACGCAGAGCTCAGTGTGTTTTAATCTATATACTGGAGAATGTCACTCAGAGCTCAGTTTGTTTAAATCTATATAGAGCAGAATGTCACTCAGAGCTAAGTCTGTTTAAATCTATGTACAGGAGAATGTCACTCAGAGCTAAGTCTGTTTAAATCTATATACTGGAGAATGTCACTCAGAGCTCAGTGTGTTTAAATCTATATCCAGGAGAATGTCACTCAGAGCTCATGTGTTTTAAACTATATACAGGAGAATGTCTCTCAGAGCTCAGTGTGTTTAAATCTATATACAGGAGAATGTCTCTCAGAGCTCAGTGTGTTTAAAACTATATACAGGAGACAATCACTCAGAGCTCAGTGTGTTTAAATCTAAATACAGGAGAATGTCCCTCAGAGTTCAGTGCGTTTAAAACTATATCCTGGAGAAAGTCACTCAGAGCTCAGTGTGTTTAAATCTATATACAGGAGAAGATCACTCAGAGCTCAGTCTGCTTATATCTATATGCAGGAAAATGTCCCTCAGAGTTCAGTGCGTTTAAAACTATATCCTGGAGAAAGTCACTCAGAGCTCAATGTGTTTAAATCTATATACTGGAGAATGTTGCTCAGAGCTCGGTGTGTTCAAATCTATATATTGGAGAATGTCACGCAGAGCTCAGTGTGTTTTAATCCATAAATGGGAGAATGTCACACAGACTTCAGTGTGTTTAAATCGATATACTGGAGAATGTCACTCAGAGCTCAGTTTGTTTAAATCTATACACAGGAGAATGTCACTCAGAGCTCAGTGTGTTTAAATCCATAAATAGGAGAAAGTCACTCAGAGTTCAGTGTGTTGAAATCTATATACAGCAGAATGTCACTCAGAGCTAAGTCTGTTTAAATCTATGTACAGGAGAATGTCACTCAGAGCTAAGTCTGTTTAAATCTATATACTGGAGAATGTCACTCAGAGCTCAGTTTGTTTAAATCTGCATGCAGCAGAATGTCACTCAGAGCTAAGTCTGTTTAAATCTATGTACAGGAGAATGTCACTCAGAGCTAAGTCTGTTTAAATCTGTATACTGGAGAATGTCACTCAGAGTTCAGTGTGTTTAAATCTATATACGGGAGAATGTCACTCAGAGCTCAGTGTGTTTAAATCTATATACAGGAGAATGTCACTCAGAGCTCAGTGTGTTTTAAACTATATACAGGAGAATGTCACTCAGAGCTCAGTCTGTTTAAATCTATGTACAGGAGAATGTCTCTCAGAGCTCAGTGTGTTTAAAACTATATACAGGAGACAATCACTCAGAGCTCAGTGTGTTTAAATCTAAATACAGGAGAATGTCACTCAGAGCTCAGTGTGTTTAAATCTATATACAGGAGAATGTCACTCAGAGCTCAGTCTGTTTAAATCTATATACTGGAGAATGTCACTCAGAGATCAGTGTGTTTTAAACTATATACAGGAGAATGTCACTCAGAGCTCAGTCTGTTTAAATCTATGTACAGGAGAATGTCACGCAGAGCTCAGTGTGTTTAAATCTATATACAGGAGAATGTCACTCAGAGCTCAGTGTGTTTAAATCTATATACTGGAGAATGTCACTCAGAGCTCAGTCTGTTTAAATCTATGTACAGGAGAATGTCACGCAGAGCTCAGTGTGTTTAAATCTATATACAGGAGAATGTCACTCAGAGCTCAGTGTGTTTAAATCTATGTACAGGAGAATGTCACTCAGAGCTAAGTCTGTTTAAATCTATATACTGGAGAATGTCACTCAGAGCTCAGTGTGTTTAAATCTATATCCAGGAGAATGTCACTCAGAGCTCATGTGTTTTAAACTATATACAGGAGAATGTCTCTAAGAGCTCAGTGTGTTTAAAACTATATACAGGAGACAATCACTCAGAGCTCAGTGTGTTTAAATCTAAATACAGGAGAATGTCCCTCAGAGTTCAGTGCGTTTAAAACTATATCCTGGAGAAAGTCACTCAGAGCTCAGTGTGTTTAAATCTATATACAGGAGAATGTCGCTCAGAGCTCAGACTGCTTATATCTATATGCAGGAAAATGTCCCTCAGAGTTCAGTGCGTGTAAAACTATATCCTGGAGAAAGTAACTCAGAGCTCAATGTGTTTAAATCTATATACTGGAGAATGTTGCTCAGAGCTCGGTGTGTTCAAATCTATATATTGGAGAATGTCACGCAGAGCTCAGTGTGTTTTAATCCATAAATAGGAGAATGTCACACAGACTTCAGTGTGTTTAAATCGATATACTGGAGAATGTCACTCAGAGCTCAGTTTGTTTAAATCTATACACAGGAGAATGTCACTCAGAGCTCAGTTTGTTTAAATCTGTATGCAGCAGAATGTCACTCAGAGCTAAGTCTGTTTAAATCTGTATACTGGAGAATGTCACTCAGAGTTCAGTGTGTTTAAATCTATATACGGGAGAATGTCACTCAGAGCTCAGTGTGTTTAAATCTATACACAGGAGAATGTCACTCAGAGCTAAGTCTGTTTAAATCTGTATACTGGAGAATGTCACTCAGAGCTCAGTGTGTTTTAAACTATATACAGGAGAATGTCACTCAGAGCTCAGTCTGTTTAAATCTATGTACAGGAGAATGTCACGCAGAGCTCAGTGTGTTTAAATCTATATACAGGAGAATGTCTCTCAGAGCTCAGTGTGTTTAAAACTATATACAGGAAACAATCACTCAGAGCTCAGTGTGTTTAAATCTAAATACAGGGGAATGTCACTCAGAGCTCAGTGTGTTTAAATCTATATACAGGAGAATGTCACTCAGAGCTCAGTGTGTTTAAATCTATATACAGGAGGATGTCACTCAGAGCTCAGTGTGTTTAAATCTATATACAGCAGAATGTCACTCAGAGCTAAGTCTGTTTAAATCTATATACAGGAGACTGTCACTCAGAGTTCAGTGTGTTTAAATCGATATATGGGAGAATGTCAGCAGAGCTCAGTGTGTTTAAATCTATACACAGGAGAATGTCACTCAGAGCTCAGTCTGTTTAAATCTATAAATAGGAGACTGTCACTCAGAGTTCAGTGTGATTAAATCGATATACTGGAGAATGTCAGCAGAGCTCAGTGTGTTTAAATCTATATACAGGAGACTGTCACTCAGAGTTCAGTGTGTTTAAATCGATATACTGGAGAATGTCAGCAGAGCTCAGTGTGTTTAAATCTATATACAGGAGAATGCCACTCAGAGCTCAGTGTGTTTAAATCTATATACTGGAGAATGTCACTCAGAGCTCAGTGTGTTTAAATCTATATACTGGAGAATGCCACTCAGAGCTCAGTGTGTTTAAATCTCTGTACAGGAGAATGTCACTCAGAGCTCAGTCTGTTTAAATCTATATACTGGAGAATGCCACTCAGAGCTCAGTGTGTTTAAATCTCTGTACAGGAGAATGTCCCTCAGAGTTCAGTGTGTTTAAATCTATATACTGGAGAATGACACTCAGAGCTCAGTGTGTTTAAATCTATATTCAGGAGAAAGTCACTCAGAGCTCAGTGTGTTTAAATCTATATACAGGAGAATGTCACTCAGAGCTCAGTGTGTTTAAATCTTTATACAGGAGAATGCTACTCAGAGTTCAGTGTGTTTAAATCTATATACAGGAGAATGTTACTCAGAGCTCAGTGTGTTTAAATCTATATACAGCAGAATGTCACTCAGAGCTCAGTGTGTTTTAAACGAAATACAGGAGAATGTCACTCAGAGCTCAGAGTGTTCAAATCTATATTCAGGAGAATGTCACTCTGAGATCAGTGTGTTTAAGTCTATATACAGGAGAATGTCACTCAGAGCTCAGTGTGTTTAAATCTATATACAGGAGAATGTTACTCAGAGCTCAGTGTGTTTAAATCTATAGACAGGAGAATGTCACTCAGAGCTCAGTCTGTTTAAAACTATATCCTGGAGAAAGTCACTCAGAGCTCAGTGTGTTTGAAACTATATACAGGAGAATGTCACTCAGAGCTCAGTGTGTTTAAATCTATATACAGAGGAATGTCACTCAGAGCTCAGTGTGTTTTAAACTACATGCAGGAGAATGTCACTCAGAGCTCAGTCCGTATAAATCTGTATGCAGGAGAATGTCACTCAGAGTTCAGTCTGTTTAAATCTATGTACTGGAGAATGTCACTCAGAGTTCAGTCTGTTTAAATCTATATGCTGGAGAATGACACTCAGAGCTCAGTGTGCTTAAATCTATATACAGGAGAATGGCACTCAGAGTTCGGTCTGTTTAAATCTATATACTGGAGAATGTCTCGCAGAGCTCAGTGTGTTCAAATCGAAATACTGGAGAATGTCACTCAGAGCTCAGTGTGTTTAAATCTATTTTCAGGAGAAAGTCACTCAGAGCTCAGTGTGTATAAATCTATGGACAAGAGACTGTCACTCAGAGCTCAGTGTGTTTAAATTTATGTACGGGAGAATGTCACACAGAGCTCAGTGTGTTTAAATCTATATGCAGGAGAATGTCACTCAGACTTCAGTGTGTTTAAATCTATTTTCAGGAGAATGTTACTCAGAGCTCAGTGTGTTTAAATCTATATACAGGAGAATGTCACTCAGAGCTCAGTGTGTTTAAATCTATATGCAGGAGAATGTCACTCAGAGTTCAGTGTGTTTAAATCTATATGCTGGAGAATGTCACTCAGAGCTCAGTGTGTTTAAATTTATGTACGGGAGAATGTTACTCAGAGCTCAGTGTGTTTAAATCTATATACAGGAGAATGTCACTCAGAGTTCAGTGTGTTTAAATCTATACACAGGAGAATGTCACTCAGAGTTCAGTCTGTTTAAATCTATATACTGGAGAATGTCACGCAGAGCTCAGTGTGTTTAAATCTATGTACAGGAGACTGTCACTCAGAGCTCAGTGTGTTTAAATTTATGTACGGGAGAATGTTACTCAGAGCTCAGTGTGTTTAAATCTATCTACAGGAGAATGTCACTCAGAGCTCAGTGTGTTTAAATCTATATACTGGAGAATGTCACTCAGAGATCAGTGTGTTTTAAACTATATACAGGAGAATGACACTCAGAGCTCAGTCTGTTTAAATCTATGTACAGGAGAATGTCACGCAGAGCTCAGTGTGTTTAAATCTATATACAGGAGAATGTCACTCAGAGCTCAGTGTGTTTAAATCTATATACTGGAGAATGTCACTCAGAGCTCAGTGTGTATAAATCTATATACTGGAGAATGTCAGCAGAGCTCAGTGTGTTTAAATCAATATCAAGGAGAATGTCACTCAGAGTTCAGTGTGTTTAAATCTATATGCTGGAGAATGTCACTCAGAGCTCAGTGTGTTTAAATCAATATCAAGGAGAATGTCACTCAGAGTTCAGTGTGTTGAAATCTATATACAGGAGACGCTCACTCAGAGTTCAGTGTGTTTAAATCGATGTACTGGAGAATGACAGCAGAGCTCAGTGTGTTTAAATCTATATACAGGAGACTGTCACTCAGAGTTCAGTGTGTTTAAATCGATGTACTGGAGAATGTCAGCAGAGCTCAGTGTGTTTAAATCTATACACAGGAGAATGTCACTCAGAGCTCAGTCTGTTTAAATCTATATACAGGAGAATGTCACTCAGAGCTCAGTGTGTTTAAATCTATATACAGGAGAATGTCACTCAGAGCTCAGTGTGTTTAAATCTATATACAGGAGAATGTCACTCAGAGCTCAGTGTGTTTAAATCTATCTACAGCAGAATGTCACTCAGAGCTAAGTCTGTTTAAATCTATATACAGGAGACTGTCACTCAGAGTTCAGTGTGTTTAAATCGATATACTGGAGAATGTCAGCAGAGCTCAGTGTGTTTAAATCTATACACAGGAGAATGTCACTCAGAGCTCAGTCTGTTTAAATCTATAAATAGGAGACTGTCACTCAGAGTTCAGTGTGATTAAATCGATATACTGGAGAATGTCAGCAGAGCTCAGTGTGTTTAAATCTATATACAGGAGACTGTCACTCAGAGTTCAGTGTGTTTAAATTGATATACTGGAGAATGTCAGCAGAGCTCAGTGTGTTTAAATCTATATACAGGAGAATGCCACTCAGAGCTCAGTGTGTTTAAATCTCTGTACAGGAGAATGTCACTCAGAGCTCAGTGTGTTTAAATCTATATCCTGGAGAATGCCACTCAGAGCTCAGTGTGTTTAAATCTCTGGACAGGAGAATGTCACTCAGAGCTCAGTGTGTTTAAATCTATATGCAGGAGAATGTCACTCAGAGTTCAGTGTTTTTAAATCTATATGCTGGAGAATGTCACTCAGAGCTCAGTGTGTTTAAATTTATGTACGGGAGAATGTTACTCAGAGCTCAGTGTGTTTAAATCTATATACAGGAGAATGTCACTCAGAGTTCAGTGTGTTTAAATCTATACACAGGAGAATGTCACTCAGAGTTTAGTCTGTTTAAATCTATATACTGGAGAATGTCACGCAGAGCTCAGTGTGTTTAAATCTATGTACAGGAGACTGTCACTCAGAGCTCAGTGTGTTTAAATTTATGTACGGGAGAATGTTACTCAGAGCTCAGTGTGTTTAAATCTATATACAGGAGAATGTCACTCAGAGCTCAGTGTGTTTAAATCTATATACTGGAGAATGTCACTCAGAGATCAGTGTGTTTTAAACTATATACAGGAGCATGTCACTCAGAGCTCAGTCTGTTTAAATCTATGTACAGGAGAATGTCACGCAGAGCTCAGTGTGTTTAAATCTATATACAGGAGAATGTCACTCAGAGCTCAGTGTGTTTAAATCTATATACTGGAGAATGTCACTCAGAGCTCAGTGTGTATAAATCTATATACTGGAGAATGTCAGCAGAGCTCAGTGTGTTTAAATCAATATCAAGGAGAATGTCACTCAGAGTTCAGTGTGTTTAAATCTATATGCTGGAGAATGTCACTGAGAGCTCAGTGTGTTTAAATCAATATCAAGGAGAATGTCACTCAGAGTTCAGTGTGTTGAAATCTATATACAGGAGACTGTCACTCAGAGTTCAGTGTGTTTAAATCGATGTACTGGAGAATGACAGCAGAGCTCAGTGTGTTTAAATCTATATACAGGAGACTGTCACTCAGAGTTCAGTGTGTTTAAATCGATGTACTGGAGAATGTCAGCAGAGCTCAGTGTGTTTAAATCTATACACAGGAGAATGTCACTCAGAGCTCAGTCTGTTTAAATCTATATACAGGAGAATGTCACTCAGAGCTCAGTGTGTTTAAATCTATATACAGGAGAATGTTACTCAGAGCTCAGTGTGTTTAAATCTATATACAGGAGAATGTCACTCAGAGCTCAGTGTGTTTAAATCTATATACAGCAGAATGTCACTCAGAGCTAAGTCTGTTTAAATCTATATACAGGAGACTGTCACTCAGAGTTCAGTGTGTTTAAATCGATATACTGGAGAATGTCAGCAGAGCTCAGTGTGTTTAAATCTATACACAGGAGAATGTCACTCAGAGCTCAGTCTGTTTAAATCTATAAATAGGAGACTGTCACTCAGAGTTCAGTGTGATTAAATCGTTATACTGGAGAATGTCAGCAGAGCTCAGTGTGTTTAAATCTATATACAGGAGACTGTCACTCAGAGTTCAGTGTGTTTAAATTGATATACTGGAGAATGTCAGCAGAGCTCAGTGTGTTTAAATCTATATACAGGAGAATGCCACTCAGAGCTCAGTGTGTTTAAATCTCTGTACAGGAGAATGTCACTCAGAGCTCACTGTGTTTAAATCTATATACTGGAGAATGCCACTCAGAGCTCAGTGTGTTTAAATCTCTGTACAGGAGAATGTCACTCAGAGCTCAGTGTGTTTAAATCTATATACTGGAGAATGCCACTCAGAGCTCAGTGTGTTTAAATCTCTGTACAGGAGAATGTCTCTCAGAGTTCAGTGTGTTTAAATCTATATACTGGAGAATGACACTCAGAGCTCAGTGTGTTTAAATCTATATTCAGGAGAATGTCACTCAGAGCTCAGTGTGTTTAAATCTATATACAGGAGAATGTCACTCAGAGCTCAGTGTGTTTAAATCTTTATACAGGAGAATGCTACTCAGAGTTCAGTGTGTTTAAATCTATATGCAGGAGAATGTTACTCAGAGCTCAGTGTGTTTAAATCTATATACAGCAGAATGTCACTCAGAGCTCAGTGTGTTTTAAACGAAATACAGGAGAATGTCACTCAGAGCTCAGAGTGTTCAAATCTATATTCAGGAGAATGTCACTCTGAGATCAGTGTGTTTAAGTCTATAAACAGGAGAATGTCACTCAGAGCTCAGTGTGTTTAAATCTATATACAGGAGAATGTTACTCAGAGCTCAGTGTGTTTAAATCTATAGACAGGAGAATGTCACTCAGAGCTCAGTCTGTTTAAAACTATATCCTGGAGAAAGTCACTCAGAGCTCAGTGTGTTTAAATCTATATAGAGGAGAATGTCACTCTGAGTTCAGTGTGTTTGAAACTATATACAGGAGAATGTCACTCAGAGCTCAGTGTGTTTAAATCTATATACAGAGGAATGTCACTCAGAGCTCAGTGTGTTTTAAACTACATACAGGAGAATGTCACTCAGAGCTCAGTCCGTATAAATCTGTATGCAGGAGAATGTCACTCAGAGTTCAGTCTGTTTAAATCTATGTACTGGAGAATGTCACTCAGAGTTCAGTCTGTTTAAATCTATATGCTGGAGAATGACACTCAGAGCTCAGTGTGCTTAAATCTATATACAGGAGAATGGCACTCAGAGTTCGGTCTGTTTAAATCTATATACTGGAGAATGTCACGCAGAGCTCAGTGTGTTCAAATCGAAATACTGGAGAATGTCACTCAGAGCTCAGTGTGTTTAAATCTATTTTCAGGAGAAAGTCACTCAGAGCTCAGTGTGTATAAATCTATGTACAGGAGACTGTCACTCAGAGCTCAGTGTGTTTAAATTTATGTACGGGAGAATGTCACTCAGAGCTCAGTGTGTTTAAATCTATATGCAGGAGAATGTCACTCAGACTTCAGTGTGTTTCAATCTATTTTCAGGAGAATGTTACTCAGAGCTCAGTGTGTTTAAATCTATATACAGGAGAATGTCACTCAGAGCTCAGTGTGTTTAAATCTATATGCAGGATAATGTCACTCAGAGTTCAGTGTGTTTAAATCTATATGCTGGAGAATGTCACTCAGAGCTCAGTGTGTTTAAATTTATGTACGGGAGAATGTTACTCAGAGCTCAGTGTGTTTAAAGCTATATACAGGAGAATGTCATTCAGAGTTCAGTGTGTTTAAATCTAAACACAGGAGAATGTCACTCAGAGTTCAGTCTGTTTAAATCTATATACTGGAGAATGTCACGCAGAGCTCAGTGTGTTTAAATCTATGTACAGGAGACTGTCACTCAGAGCTCAGTGTGTTTAAATTTATGTACGGGAGAATGTTACTCAGAGCTCAGTGTGTTTAAATCTATATACAGGAGAATGTCACTCAGAGCTCAGTGTGTATAAATCTATGTACAGGAGACTGTCACTCAGAGCTCAGTGTGTTTAAATTTATGTACGGGAGAATGTTACTCAGAGCTCAGTGTGTTTAAATCTATGTGCAGGAGAATGTCACTCAGAGCTCAGTGTGTATAAATCTATGTAAAGGAGACTGTCACTCAGAGCTCAGTGTGTTTAAATTTATGTACGGGAGAATGTTACTCAGAGTTCAGTGTGTTTAAATCTATATACAGGAGAATGTCACTCAGAGCTCAGTGTGTTTAAAGCTATATGCAGGAGAATGTCACTCAGAGTTCAGTGTGTTTAAATCTATACACAGGAGAATGTCACTCAGAGTTCAGTCTGTTTAAATCTATATACAGGAGAATGTCACTCAGAGCTCAGTGTGTTTAAATCTATATACTGGAGAATGTCACTCAGAGCTCAGTGTGTATAAATCTATATACTGGAGAATGTCAGCAGAGCTCAGTGTGTTTAAATCAATATCAAGGAGAATGTCACTCAGAGTTCAGTGTGTTTAAATCTATATGCTGGAGAATGTCACTCAGAGCTCAGTGTGTTTAAATCAATATCAAGGAGAATGTCACTCAGAGTTCAGTGTGTTGAAATCTATATACAGGAGACGCTCACTCAGAGTTCAGTGTGTTTAAATCGATGTACTGGAGAATGACAGCAGAGCTCAGTGTGTTTAAATCTATATACAGGACACTGTCACTCAGAGTTCAGTGTGTTTAAATCGATGTACTGGAGAATGTCAGCAGAGCTCAGTGTGTTTAAATCTATACACAGGAGAATGTCACTCAGAGCTCAGTCTGTTTAAATCTATATACAGGAGAATGTCACTCAGAGCTCAGTGTGTTTAAATCTATATACAGGAGAATGTCACTCAGAGCTCAGTGTGTTTAAATCTATATACAGGAGAATGTCACTCAGAGCTCAGTGTGTTTAAATCTATCTACAGCAGAATGTCACTCAGAGCTAAGTCTGTTTAAATCTATATACAGGAGACTGTCACTCAGAGTTCAGTGTGTTTAAATCGATATACTGGAGAATGTCAGCAGAGCTCAGTGTGTTTAAATCTATACACAGGAGAATGTCACTCAGAGCTCAGTCTGTTTAAATCTATAAATAGGAGACTGTCACTCAGAGTTCAGTGTGATTAAATCGATATACTGGAGAATGTCAGCAGAGCTCAGTGTGTTTAAATCTATATACAGGAGACTGTCACTCAGAGTTCAGTGTGTTTAAATTGATATACTGGAGAATGTCAGCAGAGCTCAGTGTGTTTAAATCTATATACAGGAGAATGCCACTCAGAGCTCAGTGTGTTTAAATCTCTGTACAGGAGAATGTCACTCAGAGCTCAGTGTGTTTAAATCTATATCCTGGAGAATGCCACTCAGAGCTCAGTGTGTTTAAATCTCTGGACAGGAGAATGTCACTCAGAGCTCAGTGTGTTTAAATCTATATGCAGGAGAATGTCACTCAGAGTTCAGTGTTTTTAAATCTATATGCTGGAGAATGTCACTCAGAGCTCAGTGTGTTTAAATTTATGTACGGGAGAATGTTACTCAGAGCTCAGTGTGTTTAAATCTATATACAGGAGAATGTCACTCAGAGTTCAGTGTGTTTAAATCTATACACAGGAGAATGTCACTCAGAGTTCAGTCTGTTTAAATCTATATACTGGAGAATGTCACGCAGAGCTCAGTGTGTTTAAATCTATGTACAGGAGACTGTCACTCAGAGCTCAGTGTGTTTAAATTTATGTACGGGAGAATGTTACTCAGAGCTCAGTGTGTTTAAATCTATATACAGGAGAATGTCACTCAGAGCTCAGTGTGTTTAAATCTATATACTGGAGAATGTCACTCAGAGATCAGTGTGTTTTAAACTATATACAGGAGCATGTCACTCAGAGCTCAGTCTGTTTAAATCTATGTACAGGAGAATGTCACGCAGAGCTCAGTGTGTTTAAATCTATATACAGGAGAATGTCACTCAGAGCTCAGTGTGTTTAAATCTATATACTGGAGAATGTCACTCAGAGCTCAGTGTGTATAAATCTATATACTGGAGAATGTCAGCAGAGCTCAGTGTGTTTAAATCAATATCAAGGAGAATGTCACTCAGAGTTCAGTGTGTTTAAATCTATATGCTGGAGAATGTCACTGAGAGCTCAGTGTGTTTAAATCAATATCAAGGAGAATGTCACTCAGAGTTCAGTGTGTTGAAATCTATATACAGGAGACTGTCACTCAGAGTTCAGTGTGTTTAAATCGATGTACTGGAGAATGACAGCAGAGCTCAGTGTGTTTAAATCTATATACAGGAGACTGTCACTCAGAGTTCAGTGTGTTTAAATCGATGTACTGGAGAATGTCAGCAGAGCTCAGTGTGTTTAAATCTATACACAGGAGAATGTCACTCAGAGCTCAGTCTGTTTAAATCTATATACAGGAGAATGTCACTCAGAGCTCAGTGTGTTTAAATCTATATACAGGAGAATGTCACTCAGAGCTCAGTGTGTTTAAATCTATATACAGGAGAATGTCACTCAGAGCTCAGTGTGTTTAAATCTATATACAGCAGAATGTCACTCAGAGCTAAGTCTGTTTAAATCTATATACAGGAGACTGTCACTCAGAGTTCAGTGTGTTTAAATCGATATACTGGAGAATGTCAGCAGAGCTCAGTGTGTTTAAATCTATACACAGGAGAATGTCACTCAGAGCTCAGTCTGTTTAAATCTATAAATAGGAGACTGTCACTCAGAGTTCAGTGTGATTAAATCGTTATACTGGAGAATGTCAGCAGAGCTCAGTGTGTTTAAATCTATATACAGGAGACTGTCACTCAGAGTTCAGTGTGTTTAAATTGATATACTGGAGAATGTCAGCAGAGCTCAGTGTGTTTAAATCTATATACAGGAGAATGCCACTCAGAGCTCAGTGTGTTTAAATCTCTGTACAGGAGAATGTCACTCAGAGCTCAGTGTGTTTAAATCTATATACTGGAGAATGCCACTCAGAGCTCAGTGTGTTTAAATCTCTGTACAGGAGAATGTCACTCAGAGCTCAGTGTGTTTAAATCTATATACTGGAGAATGCCACTCAGAGCTCAGTGTGTTTAAATCTCTGTACAGGAGAATGTCTCTCAGAGTTCAGTGTGTTTAAATCTATATACTGGAGAATGACACTCAGAGCTCAGTGTGTTTAAATCTATATTCAGGAGAAAGTCACTCAGAGCTCAGTGTGTTTAAATCTATATACAGGAGAATGTCACTCAGAGCTCAGTGTGTTTAAATCTTTATACAGGAGAATGCTACTCAGAGTTCAGTGTGTTTAAATCTATATGCAGGAGAATGTTACTCAGAGCTCAGTGTGTTTAAATCTATATACAGCAGAATGTCACTCAGAGCTCAGTGTGTTTTAAACGAAATACAGGAGAATGTCACTCAGAGCTCAGAGTGTTCAAATCTATATTCAGGAGAATGTCACTCTGAGATCAGTGTGTTTAAGTCTATATACAGGAGAATGTCACTCAGAGCTCAGTGTGTTTAAATCTATATACAGGAGAATGTTACTCAGAGCTCAGTGTGTTTAAATCTATAGACAGGAGAATGTCACTCAGAGCTCAGTCTGTTTAAAACTATATCCTGGAGAAAGTCACTCAGAGCTCAGTGTGTTTAAATCTATATAGAGGAGAATGTCACTCTGAGTTCAGTGTGTTTGAAACTATATACAGGAGAATGTCACTCAGAGCTCAGTGTGTTTAAATCTATATACAGAGGAATGTCACTCAGAGCTCAGTGTGTTTTAAACTACATACAGGAGAATGTCACTCAGAGCTCAGTCCGTATAAATCTGTATGCAGGAGAATGTCACTCAGAGTTCAGTCTGTTTAAATCTATGTACTGGAGAATGTCACTCAGAGTTCAGTCTGTTTAAATCTATATGCTGGAGAATGACACTCAGAGCTCAGTGTGCTTAAATCTATATACAGGAGAATGGCACTCAGAGTTCGGTCTGTTTAAATCTATATACTGGAGAATGTCACGCAGAGCTCAGTGTGTTCAAATCGAAATACTGGAGAATGTCACTCAGAGCTCAGTGTGTTTAAATCTATTTTCAGGAGAAAGTCACTCAGAGCTCAGTGTGTATAAATCTATGTACAGGAGACTGTCACTCAGAGCTCAGTGTGTTTAAATTTATGTACGGGAGAATGTCACTCAGAGCTCAGTGTGTTTAAATCTATATGCAGGAGAATGTCACTCAGACTTCAGTGTGTTTCAATCTATTTTCAGGAGAATGTTACTCAGAGCTCAGTGTGTTTAAATCTATATACAGGAGAATGTCACTCAGAGCTCAGTGTGTTTAAATCTATATGCAGGATAATGTCACTCAGAGTTCAGTGTGTTTAAATCTATATGCTGGAGAATGTCACTCAGAGCTCAGTGTGTTTAAATTTATGTACCGGAGAATGTTACTCAGAGCTCAGTGTGTTTAAAGCTATATACAGGAGAATGTCACTCAGAGTTCAGTGTGTTTAAATCTAAACACAGGAGAATGTCACTCAGAGTTCAGTCTGTTTAAATCTATATACTGGAGAATGTCACGCAGAGCTCAGTGTGTTTAAATCTATGTACAGGAGACTGTCACTCAGAGCTCAGTGTGTTTAAATTTATGTACGGGAGAATGTTACTCAGAGCTCAGTGTGTTTAAATCTATATACAGGAGAATGTCACTCAGAGCTCAGTGTGTATAAATCTATGTACAGGAGACTGTCACTCAGAGCTCAGTGTGTTTAAATTTATGTACGGGAGAATGTTACTCAGAGCTCAGTGTGTTTAAATCTATGTGCAGGAGAATGTCACTCAGAGCTCAGTGTGTATAAATCTATGTAAAGGAGACTGTCACTCAGAGCTCAGTGTGTTTAAATTTATGTACGGGAGAATGTTACTCAGAGTTCAGTGTGTTTAAATCTATATACAGGAGAATGTCACTCAGAGCTCAATGTGTTTAAAGGTATATGCAGGAGAATGTCACTCAGAGTTCAGTGTGTTTAAATCTATACACAGGAGAATGTCACTCAGAGTTCAGTCTGTTTAAATCTATATACTGGAGAATGTCACGCAGAGCTCAGTGTGTTTAAATCTATATACAGGAGAATGTCACTCAGAGCTCAGTGTGTTTAAATCTATATACAGGAGAATGTCACTCGGAGCTCAGTGTGTATAAATCTATGTACAGGAGATTGTCACTCAGAGCTCAGTGTGTTTAAATTTATGTAAGGGAGAATGTTACTCAGAGCTCAGTGTGTTTAAATCTATATACAGGAGAATGTCACTCAGAGCTCAGTGTGTTTAAAACTATATGCAGGAGAATGTCACTCAGAGTTCAGTGTGTTTAAATCTATACACAGGAGAATGTCACTCAGAGTTCAGTCTGTTTAAATCTATATACTGGAGAATGTCACGCAGAGCTCAGTGTGTTTAAATCTATAGACAGGAGAATGTCACTCAGAGCTCAGTGTGTTTAAATCTATATACAGGAGAATGTCACTCAGAGATCAGTGTGTTTTAAACTATATACAGGAGAATGTCACTCAGAGCTCAGTCTGTTTAAATCTACACACAGGAGAATGTCACTCAGAGCTCAGTCTGTTTAAAACTATATCCTGGAGAAAGTCACTCAGAGCTCAGTGTGTTTAAATCTATATAGAGGAGAATGTCACTCTGAGTTCAGTGTGTTTGAAACTATATACAGGAGAATGTCACTCAGAGCTCAGTGTGTTTAAATCTATATACAGAGGAATGTCACTCAGAGCTCAGTGTGTTTTAAATTATATACAGGAGAATGTCACTCAGAGCTCAGTCTGTCTCAATCTGTATGCAGGAGAATGTCACTCAGAGTTCAGTCTGTTTAAATCTATGTACTGGAGAATGTCACTCAGAGTTCAGTCTGTTTAAATCTATATACTGGAGAATGACACTCAGAGCTCAGTGTGCTCAAATCTATATACAGGAGAATGTCACTCAGAGTTCGGTCTGTTTAAATCTATAT
Source organism: Heterodontus francisci (assembly GCF_036365525.1). Taxonomy (NCBI): domain Eukaryota; kingdom Metazoa; phylum Chordata; class Chondrichthyes; order Heterodontiformes; family Heterodontidae; genus Heterodontus; species Heterodontus francisci. Next base: position 195,179,499 of record NC_090372.1, on the reverse strand, counting down.
ACTGGAGAATGTCACGCAGAGCTCAGTGTGTTTAAATCCATATAGAGGAGAATGTCACACAGACTTCAGTGTGTTTAAATCGTTATACTGGAGAATGTCAGCAGAGCTCAGTGTGTTTAAATCTATCTAATGGAAAATGTCACTCAGAGCTCAGTGTGTGTAAATCTATGTACAGGAGAATGTCACTCAGAGATCAGTGTGTTTTAAACTAAATACAGGAGAATGTCACTCAGAGCTCAGTCTGTTTAAATCTATGTACAGGAGAATGTCACTCAGAGCTCAGTGTGTTTAAATCTATATACTGGAGAATGTCACTCAGAGCTCAGTGTGTTTAAATCCAAAGATAGCAGAATGTCACACAGACTTCAGTGTGTTTAAATCGATATACTGGAGAATGTCAGCAGAGCTCAGTTTGTTTAAATCCATATATAGGAGAATGTCAAACAGACTTCAGTCTGTTTAAATCTATATACTGGAGAATGTCACTCAGAGATCAGTGTGTTTTAAACTATATACTGGAGAATGTCACTCAGAGCTCAGTCTGTTTAAATCTATGTACAGGAGAATGTCACTCAGAGCTCAGTCTGTTAAAATCTATATGCAGGAGAATGTCACTCAGTGCTCAGTGTGTACAAATCTATATACTGGAGAATGTCACTCAGAGCTCAGTGTGTTTAATTCTATCTACAGGAGAATGTCACTCAGAGCTCAGTGTGTACAAATCTATATACTGGAGAATGTCACTCAGAGCTCAGTGTGTTTAAAACTATATACAGGAGACTGTCACTCAGAGCTCAGTGTGTTTAAATCTATGTACGGGAGAATGTCACTCAGAGCTCAGTGTGTTTAAAACTATATACAGGAGACAATCACTCAGAGCTCAGTGTGTTTAAATCTAAATACAGGAGAATGTCACTCAGAGCTCAGTGTGTTTAAATCTATATACAGGAGAATGTCACTCAGAGCTCAGTCTGCTTATATCTATATGCAGGAAAATGACCCTCAGAGTTCAGTGCGTTTAAAACTATATCCTGGAGTAAGTCACTCAGAGCTCAATGTGTTTAAATCTATATACTGGAGAATGTTGCTCAGAGCTCGGTGTGTTCAAATCTATATATTGGAGAATGTCACGCAGAGCTCAGTGTGTTTTAATCTATATACTGGAGAATGTCACTCAGAGCTCAGTGTGTTTAAATCTATATACAGGAGAATGTCCCTCAGAGTTCAGTGCGTTTAAAACTATATCCTGGAGAAAGTCACTCAGAGCTCAGTGTGTTTAAATCCATAAATAGGAGAATGTCACACAGACTTCAGTGTGTTTAAATCGATATACTGGAGAATGTCACTCAGAGCTCAGTTTGTTTAAATCTCTATGCAGGAGAATGTCACTCAGAGTTCAGTGTGTTTAAATCTATATGCAGCAGAATGTCACTCAGAGCTAAGTCTGTTTAAATCTATGTACAGGAGAATGTCACTCAGAGCTAAGTCTGTTTAAATCTATATACTGGAGAATGTCACTCAGAGCTCAGTTTGTTTAAATCTGTATGCAGCAGAATGTCACTCATAGCTAAGTCTGTTTAAATCTATGTGCAGGAGAATGTCACTCAGAGCTCAGTGTGTTTAAATCTATATACAGGAGAATGTCACTCAGAGCTCAGTGTGTTTTAAACTATATACAGGAGAATGTCACTCAGAGCTCAGTCTGTTTAAATCTATGTACAGGAGAATGTCACGCAGAGCTCAGTGTGTTTAAATTTATGTACGGGAGAATGTTACTCAGAGCTCAGTGTGTTTAAATCTATATACAGCAGAATGTCACTCAGAGCTAAGTCTGTTTAAATCTATATACAGGAGACTGTCACTCAGAGTTCAGTGTGTTTAAATCGATATACTGGAGAATGTCAGCAGTGCTCAGTGTGTTTAAATCTATACACAGGAGAATGTCACTCAGAGCTCAGTCTGTTTAAATCTATAAATAGGAGACTGTCACTCAGAGTTCAGTGTGATTAAATCGATATACTGGAGAATGTCAGCAGAGGTCAGTGTGTTTAAATCTATGTCCAGGAGACTGTCACTCAGAGTTCAGTGTGTTTAAATCGATAGACTGGAGAATGTCAGCAGAGCTCAGTGTGTTTAAATCTATATACAGGAGAATGCCACTCAGAGCTCAGTGTGTTTAAATCTCTGTACAGGAGAATGTCACTCAGAGCTCAGTGTGTTTAAATCTATATACTGGAGAATGCCACTCAGAGCTCAGTGTGTTTAAATCTCTGTACAGGAGAATGTCACTCAGAGCTCAGTCTGTTTAAATCTATATACTGGAGAATGCCACTCAGAGCTCAGTGTGTTTAAATCTCTGTACAGGAGAATGTCCCTCAGAGTTCAGTGTGTTTAAATCTATATACTGGAGAATGACACTCAGAGCTCAGTGTGTTTAAATCTATATTCAGGAGAAAGTCACTCAGAGCTCAGTGTGTTTAAATCTATATACAGGAGAATGTCACTCAGAGCTCAGTGTGTTTAAATCTTTATACAGCAGAATGTCACTCAGAGCTCAGTGTGTTTTAAACTATGTACAGGAGAATGTCACTCAGAGCTCAGAGTGTTCAAATCTATATTCAGGAGAATGTCACTCTGAGATCAGTGTGTTTAAGTCTATATACAGGAGAATGTCACTCAGAGCTCAGTGTGTTTAAATCTATTTACAGGAGAATGTTACTCAGAGCTCAGTGTGTTTAAATCTATAGACAGGAGAATGTCACTCAGAGCTCAGTCTGTTTAAAACTATATCCTGGAGAAAGTCACTCAGAGCTCAGTGTGTTTAAAACTATATAGAGGAGAATGTCACTCTGAGTTCAGTGTGTTTGAAACTATATACAGGAGAATGTCACTCAGAGCTCAGTGTGTTTAAATCTATATACAGAGGAATGTCACTCAGAGCTCAGTGTGTTTTAAACTATATACAGGAGAATGTCACTCAGAGCTCAGTCCGTATAAATCTGTATGCAGGAGAATGTCACTCAGAGTTCAGTCTGTTTAAATCTATGTACTGGAGAATGTCACTCAGAGTTCAGTCTGTTTAAATCTATATACTGGAGAATGACACTCAGAGCTCAGTGTGCTCAAATCTGTATACAGGAGAATGTCACTCAGAGTTCGGTCTGTTTAAATCTATATACTGGAGAATGTCACGCAGAGCTCAGTGTGTTTAAATCCATATAGAGGAGAATGTCACACAGACTTCAGTGTGTTTAAATCGTTATACTGGAGAATGTCAGCAGAGCTCAGTGTGTTTAAATCTATATAATGGAAAATGTCACTCAGAGCTCAGTGTGTGTAAATCTATGTACAGGAGAATGTCACTCAGAGATCAGTGTGTTTTAAACTAAATACAGGAGAATGTCACTCAGAGCTCAGTCTGTTTAAATCTATGTACAGGAGAATGTCACTCAGAGCTCAGTGTGTTTAAATCTATATACTGGAGAATGTCACTCAGAGCTCAGTGTGTTTAAATCCAAAGATAGCAGAATGTCACACAGACTTCAGTGTGTTTAAATCGATATACTGGAGAATGTCAGCAGAGCTCAGTTTGTTTAAATCCATATATAGGAGAATGTCAAACAGACTTCAGTCTGTTTAAATCTATATACTGGAGAATGTCACTCAGAGATCAGTGTGTTTTAAACTATATACTGGAGAATGTCACTCAGAGCTCAGTCTGTTTAAATCTATGTACAGGAGAATGTCACTCAGAGCTCAGTCTGTTAAAATCTATATGCAGGAGAATGTCACTCAGTGCTCAGTGTGTACAAATCTATATACTGGAGAATGTCACTCAGAGCACAGTGTGTTTAATTCTATCTACAGGAGAATGTCACTCAGAGCTCAGTGTGTACAAATCTATATACTGGAGAATGTCACTCAGAGCTCAGTGTGTTTAAAACTATATACAGGAGACTGTCACTCAGAGCTCAGTGTGTTTAAATCTATGTACGGGAGAATGTCACTCAGAGCTCAGTGTGTTTAAAACTATATACAGGAGACAATCACTCAGAGCTCAGGGTGTTTAAATCTAAATACAGGAGAATGTCACTCAGAGCTCAGTGTGTTTAAATCTATATACAGGAGAATGTCACTCAGAGCTCAGTCTGCTTATATCTATATGCAGGAAAATGACCCTCAGAGTTCAGTGCGTTTAAAACTATATCCTGGAGTAAGTCACTCAGAGCTCAATGTGTTTAAATCTATATACTGGAGAATGTTGCTCAGAGCTCGGTGTGTTCAAATCTATATATTGGAGAATGTCACGCAGAGCTCAGTGTGTTTTAATCTATATACTGGAGAATGTCACTCAGAGCTCAGTGTGTTTAAATCTATATACAGGAGAATGTCCCTCAGAGTTCAGTGCGTTTAAAACTATATCCTGGAGAAAGTCACTCAGAGCTCAGTGTGTTTAAATCCATAAATAGGAGAATGTCACACAGACTTCAGTGTGTTTAAATCGATATACTGGAGAATGTCACTCAGAGCTCAGTTTGTTTAAATCTCTATGCAGGAGAATGTCACTCAGAGTTCAGTGTGTTTAAATCTATATGCAGCAGAATGTCACTCAGAGCTAAGTCTGTTTAAATCTATGTACAGGAGAATGTCACTCAGAGCTAAGTCTGTTTAAATCTATATACTGGAGAATGTCACTCAGAGCTCAGTTTGTTTAAATCTGTATGCAGCAGAATATCACTCATAGCTAAGTCTGTTTAAATCTATGTGCAGGAGAATGTCACTCAGAGCTCAGTGTGTTTAAATCTATATACAGGAGAATGTCACTCAGAGCTCAGTGTGTTTTAAACTATATACAGGAGAATGTCACTCAGAGCTCAGTCTGTTTAAATCTATGTACAGGAGAATGTCACGCAGAGCTCAGTGTGTTTAAATCTATATACAGGAGAATGTCTCTCAGAGCTCAATGTGTTTAAAACTATATACAGGAGACAATCACTCAGAGCTCAGTGTGTTTAAATCCAAATACAGGAGAATGTCACTCAGAGCTCAGTGTGTTTAAATCTATATACAGGAGAATGTCACTCAGAGCTCAGTGTGTTTAAATCTATATACTGGAGAATGTCACTCAGAGATCAGTGTGTTTTAAACTATATACAGGAGAATGTCACTCAGAGCTCAGTCTGTTTAAATCTATGTACAGGAGAATGTCACGCAGAGCTCAGTGTGTTTAAATCTATATACAGGAGAATGTCACTCAGAGCTCAGTGTTTTTAAATCTATATACTGGAGAATGTCACTCAGAGCTCAGTGTGTATAAATCTATATACTGGAGAATGTCAGCAGAGCTCAGTGTGTTTAAATCAATATCAAGGAGAATGTCACTCAGAGTTCAGTGTGTTTAAATCTATATGCTGGAGAATGTCATTCAGAGCTCAGTGTGTTTAAATCAATATCAAGGAGAATGTCACTCAGAGTTCAGTGTGTTGAAATCTATATACAGGAGACTGTCACTCAGAGTTCAGTGTGTTTAAATCGATGTACTGGAGAATGTCAGCAGAGCTCAGTGTGTTTAAATCTATATACAGGAGACTGTCACTCAGAGTTCAGTGTGTTTAAATCGATGTACTGGAGAATGTCAGCAGAGCTCAGTGTGTTTAAATCTATACACAGGAGAATGTCACTCAGAGCTCAGTCTGTTTAAATCTATATACAGGAGAATGTCACTCAGAGCTCAGTGTGTTTAAATCTATATACAGGAGAATGTCACTCAGAGCTCAGTGTGTTTAAATCTATATACAGGAGAATGTCACTCAGAGCTCAGTGTGTTTAAATCTATATACAGCAGAATGTCACTCAGAGCTAAGTCTGTTTAAATCTATATACAGGAGACTGTCACTCAGAGTTCAGTGTGTTTAAATCGATATACTGGAGAATGTCAGCAGAGCTCAGTGTGTTTAAATCTATACACAGGAGAATGTCACTCAGAGCTCAGTCTGTTTAAATCTATAAATAGGAGACTGTCACTCAGAGTTCAGTGTGATTAAATCGATATACTGGAGAAAGTCAGCAGAGCTCAGTGTGTTTAAATCTATATACAGGAGACTGTCACTCAGAGTTCAGTGTGTTTAAATCGATATACTGGAGAATGTCAGCAGAGCTCAGTGTGTTTAAATCTATATACAGGAGAATGCCACTCAGAGCTCAGTGTGTTTAAATCTCTGTACAGGAGAATGTCACTCAGAGCTCAGTGTGTTTAAATCTATATACAGGAGAATGTCACTCAGAAGTCAGTGTGTTTAAATCTATATACTGGAGAATGTCACTCAGAGATCAGTGTGTTTTAAACTGTATACAGGAGAATGTCACTCAGAGCTCAGTCTGTTTAAATCTATGTACAGGAGAATGTCACGCAGAGCTCAGTGTGTTTAAATCTATATACAGGAGAATGTCACTCAGCGCTCAGTGTGTTTAAATCTAAATACTGGAGAATGTCACTCAGAACTCAGTGTGTATAAATCTATATACTGGAGAATGTCAGCAGAGCTCAGTGTGTTTAAATCAATATCAAGGAGAATGTCACTCAGAGTTCAGTGTGTTTAAATCTATATGCTGGAGAATGTCACTCAGAGCTCAGTGTGTTTAAATCTATACAGAGGAGAATGTCACTCTGAGTTCAGTGTGTTAGAAACTATATACAGGAGAATGTCACTCAGAGCTCAGTGTGTTTAAATCTATATACAGAGGAATGTCACTCAGAGCTCAGTGTGTTTTAAATTATATACAGGAGAATGTCACTCTGAGCTCAGTCCGTATAAATCTGTATGCAGGAGAATGTCACTCAGAGTTCAGTCTGTTTAAATCTATGTACTGGAGAATGTCACTCAGAGTTCAGTCTGTTTAAATCTATATACTGGAGAATGACACTCAGAGCTCAGTGTGCTTAAATCTATATACAGGAGACAATCACTCAGAGCTCAGTGTGTTTAAATCTAAATACAGGAGAATGTCACTCAGAGCTCAGTGTGTTTAAATCTATATACAGGAGAATGTCACTCAGAGCTCAGTGTGTTTAAATCTATATACTGGAGAATGTCACTCAGACATCAGTGTGTTTTAAACTATATACAGGAGAATGTCACTCAGAGCTCAGTCTGTTTAAATCTATGTACAGGAGAATGTCACGCAGAGCTCAGTGTGTTTAAATCTATATACAGGAGAATGTCACACAGAGCTCAGTGTGTTTAAATCTATATACTGGAGAATGTCACTCAGAGCTCAGTGTGTATAAATCTATATACTGGAGAATGTCAGCAGAGCTCAGTGTGTTTAAATCAATATCAAGGAGAATGTCACTCAGAGTTCAGTGTGTTTAAATCTATATGCTGGAGAATGTCACTCAGAGCTCAGTGTGTTTAAATCAATATCAAGGAGAATGTCACTCAGAGTTCAGTGTGTTTAAATCGATGTACTGGAGAATGTCAGCAGAGCTCAGTGTGTTTAAATCTATATACAGGAGACTGTCACTCAGAGTTCAGTGTGTTTAAATCGATGTACTGGAGAATGTCAGCAGAGCTCAGTGTGTTTAAATCTATACACAGGAGAATGTCACTCAGAGCTCAGTCTGTTTAAATCTATATACAGGAGAATGTCACTCAGAGCTCAGTGTGTTTAAATCTATATACAGGAGAATGTCACTCAGAGCTCAGTGTGTTTAAATCTATATACAGGAGAATGTCACTCAGAGCTCAGTGTGTTTAAATCTATATACAGCAGAATGTCACTCAGAGCTAAGTCTGTTTAAATCTATATACAGGAGACTGTCACTCAGAGTTCAGTGTGTTTAAATCGATATACTGGAGAATGTCAGCAGAGCTCAGTGTGTTTAAATCTATACACAGGAGAATGTCACTCAGAGCTCAGTCTGTTTAAATCTATAAATAGGAGACTGTCACTCAGAGTTCAGTGTGATTAAATCGATATACTGGAGAATGTCAGCAGAGCTCAGTGTGTTTAAATCTATATACAGGAGACTGTCACTCAGAGTTCAGTGTGTTTAAATCGATATACTGGAGAATGTCAGCAGAGCTCAGTGTGTTTAAATCTATATACAGGAGAATGCCACTCAGAGCTCAGTGTGTTTAAATCTCTGTACAGGAAAATGTCACTCAGAGCTCAGTGTGTTTAAATCTATATACTGGAGAACGCCACTCAGAGCTCAGTGTGTTTAAATCTCTGTACAGGAGAATGTCACTCAGAGCTCAGTCTGTTTAAATCTATATACTGGAGAATGCCACTCAGAGCTCAGTGTGTTTAAATCTCTGTACAGGAGAATGTCCCTCAGAGTTCAGTGTGTTTAAATCTATATACTGGAGAATGACACTCAGAGCTCAGTGTGTTTAAATCTATATTCAGGAGAAAGTCACTCAGAGCTCAGTGTGTTTAAATCTATATACAGGAGAATGTCACTCAGAGCTCAGTGTGTTTAAATCTTTATACAGGAGAATGCTACTCAGAGTTCAGTGTGTTTAAATCTATATACAGGAGAATGTTACTCAGAGCTCAGTGTGTTTAAATCTATATACAGCAGAATGTCACTCAGAGCTCAGTGTGTTTTAAACGAAATACAGGAGAATGTCACTCAGAGCTCAGAGTGTTCAAATCTATATTCAGGAGAATGTCACTCTGAGATCAGTGTGTTTAAGTCTATATACAGGAGAATGTCACTCAGAGCTCAGTGTGTTTAAATCTATATACAGGAGAATGTTACTCAGAGCTCAGTGTGTTTAAATCTATAGACAGGAGAATGTCACTCAGAGCGCAGTCTGTTTAAAACTATAAATAGGAGACTGTCACTCAGAGTTCAGTGTGATTAAATCGATATACTGGAGAATGTCAGCAGAGCTCAGTGTGTTTAAATCTATATACAGGAGACTGTCACTCAGAGTTCAGTGTGTTTAAATCGATATACTGGAGAATGTCAGCAGAGCTCAGTGTGTTTAAATCTATATACAGGAGACTGTCACTCAGAGTTCAGTGTGTTTAAATCGATATACTGGAGAATGTCAGCAGAGCTCAGTGTGTTTAAATCTATACACAGGAGAATGTCACTCAGAGCTCAGTCTGTTTAAATCTATAAATAGGAGACTGTCACTCAGAGTTCAGTGTGATTAAATCGATATACTGGAGAATGTCAGCAGAGCTCAGTGTGTTTAAATCTATATACAGGAGACTGTCACTCAGAGTTCAGTGTGTTTAAATCGATATACTGGAGAATGTCAGCAGAGCTCAGTGTGTTTAAATCTATATACAGGAGAATGCCACTCAGAGCTCAGTGTGTTTAAATCTCTGTACAGGAAAATGTCACTCAGAGCTCAGTGTGTTTAAATCTATATACTGGAGAACGCCACTCAGAGCTCAGTGTGTTTAAATCTCTGTACAGGAGAATGTCACTCAGAGCTCAGTCTGTTTAAATCTATATACTGGAGAATGTCACGCAGAGCTCAGTGTGTTCAAATCGAAATACTGGAGAATGTCACTCAGAGCTCAGTGTGTTTAAATCTATTTTCAGGAGAATGTCACTCAGAGCTCAGTGTGTATAAATCTATGTACAGGAGACTGTCACTCAGAGCTCAGTGTGTTTAAATTTATGTACGGGAGAATGTTACTCAGAGCTCAGTGTGTTTAAATCTATATACTGGAGAATGTCACTCAGAGCTCAGTGTGTTTAAATCTATATGCAGGAGAATGTCACTCAGACTTCAGTGTGTTTAAATCTATTTTCAGGAGAATGTCACTCAGAGCTCAGTGTGTATAAATCTATGTACAGGAGAATGTCACTCAGAGTTCAGTCTGTTTAAATCTATATACTGGAGAATGTCACGCAGAGCTCAGTGTGTTTAAATCTATAGACAGGAGAATGTCACTCAGAGCTCAGTGTGTTTAAATCTATATACAGGAGAATGTCACTCAGAGATCAGTGTGTTTTAAACTATATACAGGAGAATGTCACTCAGAGCTCAGTCTGTTTAAATCTATGTACAGGAGAATGTCACTCAGAGTTCAGTGTGTTTAAATCTACACACAGGAGAATGTCACTCAGAGCTCAGTCTGTTTAAAACTATATCCTGGAGAAAGTCACTCAGAGCTCAGTGTGTTTAAATCTATATAGAGGAGAATGTCACTCTGAGTTCAGTGTGTTAGAAACTATATACAGGAGAATGTCACTCAGAGCTCAGTGTGTTTAAATCTATATACAGAGGAATGTCACTCAGAGCTCAGTGTGTTTTAAATTATATACAGGAGAATGTCACTCAGAGCTCAGTCCGTATAAATCTGCATGCAGGAGAATGTCACTCAGAGTTCAGTCTGTTTAAATCTATGTACTGGAGAATGTCACTCAGAGTTCAGTCTGTTTAAATCTATATACTGGAGAATGACACTCAGAGCTCAGTGTGCTTAAATCTATATACAGGAGACAATCACTCAGAGCTCAGTGTGTTTAAATCTAAATACAGGAGAACGTCACTCAGAGCTCAGTGTGTTTAAATCTATATACAGGAGAATGTCACTCAGAGCTCAGTGTGTTTAAATCTATATACTGGAGAATGTCACTCAGAGATCAGTGTGTTTTAAACTATATACAGGAGAATGTCACTCAGAGCTCAGTCTGTTTAAATCTATGTACAGGAGAATGTCACACAGAGCTCAGTGTGTTTAAATCTATATACAGGAGAATGTCACTTAGAGCTCAGTGTGTTTAAATCTATATACTGGAGAATGTCACTCAGAGCTCAGTGTGTATAAATCTATATACTGGAGAATGTCAGCAGAGCTCAGTGTGTTTAAATCAATATCAAGGAGAATGTCACTCAGAGTTCAGTGTGTTTAAATCTATATGCTGGAGAATGTCACTCAGAGCTCAGTGTGTTTAAATCAATATCAAGGAGAATGTCACTCAGAGTTCAGTGTGTTGAAATCTATATACAGGAGACTGTCACTCAGAGTTCAGTGTGTTTAAATCGATGTACTGGAGAATGTCAGCAGAGCTCAGTGTGTTTAAATCTATATACAGGAGACTGTCACTCAGAGTTCAGTGTGTTTAAATCGATGTACTGGAGAATGTCAGCAGAGCTCAGTGTGTTTAAATCTATACACAGGAGAATGTCACTCAGAGCTCAGTCTGTTTAAATCTATATACAGGAGAATGTCACTCAGAGCTCAGTGTGTTTAAATCTATATACAGGAGAATGTCACTCAGAGCTCAGTGTGTTTAAATCTATATACAGGAGAATGTCACTCAGAGCTCAGTGTGTTTAAATCTATATACAGCAGAATGTCACTCAGAGCTAAGTCTGTTTAAATCTATATACAGGAGACTGTCACTCAGAGTTCAGTGTGTTTAAATCGATATACTGGAGAATGTCAGGAGAGCTCAGTGTGTTTAAATCTATACACAGGAGAATGTCACTCAGAGCTCAGTCTGTTTAAATCTATAAATAGGAGACTGTCACTCAGAGTTCAGTGTGATTAAATCGATATACTGGAGAATGTCAGCAGAGCTCAGTGTGTTTAAATCTATATACAGGAGACTGTCACTCAGAGTTCAGTGTGTTTAAATCGATATACTGGAGAATGTCAGCAGAGCTCAGTGTGTTTAAATCTATATACAGGAGAATGCCACTCAGAGCTCAGTGTGTTTAAATCTCTGTACAGGAGAATGTCACTCAGAGCTCAGTGTGTTTAAATCTATATACTGGAGAACGCCACCCAGAGCTCAGTGTGTTTAAATCTCTGTACAGGAGAATGTCACTCAGAGCTCAGTCTGTTTAAATCTATATACTGGAGAATGCCACTCAGAGCTCAGTGTGTTTAAATCTCTGTACAGGAGAATGTCCCTCAGAGTTCAGTGTGTTTAAATCTATATACTGGAGAATGACACTCAGAGCTTAGTGTGTTTAAATCTATCTTCAGGAGAAAGTCACTCAGAGCTCAGTGTGTTTAAATCTATATACAGGAGAATGTCACTCAGAGCTCAGTGTGTTTAAATCTTTATACAGGAGAATGCTACTCAGAGTTCAGTGTGTTTAAATCTATATACAGGAGAATGTTACTCAGAGCTCAGTGTGTTTAAATCTATATACAGCAGAATGTCACTCAGAGCTCAGTGTGTTTTAAACGAAATACAGGAGAATGTCACTCAGAGCTCAGAGTGTTCAAATCTATATTCAGGAGAATGTCACTCTGAGATCAGTGTGTTTAAGTCTATATACAGGAGAATGTCACTCAGAGCTCAGTGTGTTTAAATCTATATACAGGAGAATGTTACTCAGAGCTCAGTGTGTTTAAATCTATAGACAGGAGAATGTCACTCAGAGCGCAGTCTGTTTAAAACTATATCCTGGAGAATGTCACTCAGAACTCAGTCCGTATAAATCTGTATGCAGGAGAATGTCACTCAGAGTTCAGTCTGTTTAAATCTATGTACTGGAGAATGTCACTCAGAGTTCAGTCTGTTTAAATCTATATACTGGAGAATGACACTCAGAGCTCAGTGTGCTTAAATCTATATACAGGAGAATGTCACTCAGAGTTCGGTCTGTTTAAATCTATATACTGGAGAATGTCACGCAGAGCTCAGTGTGTTCAAATCGAAATACTGGAGAATGTCACTCAGAGCTCAGTGTGTTTAAATCTATTTTCAGGAGAATGTCACTCAGAGCTCAGTGTGTATAAATCTATGTACAGGAGACTGTCACTCAGAGCTCAGTGTGTTTAAATTTATGTACGGGAGAATGTTACTCAGAGCTCAGTGTGTTTAAATCTATAGACAGGAGAATGTCACTCAGAGCTCAGTGTGTTTAAATCTATATGCAGGAGAATGTCACTCAGAATTCAGTGTGTTTAAATCTATTTTCAGGAGAATGTCACTCAGAGCTCAGTGTGTATAAATCTATGTACAGGAGACTGTCACTCAGAGCTCAGTGTGTTTAAATTTATGTACGGGAGAATGTTACTCAGAGCTCAGTGTGTTTAAATCTATATACAGGAGAATGTCACTCAGAGCTCAGTCTGTTTAAATCTATGTACAGGAGAATGTCACTCAGAGCTCAGTGTGTTTAAATCTATATACAGGAGAATGTCACTCAGAGATCAGTGTGTTTTAAACTATATACAGGAGAATGTCACTCAGAGCTCAGTCTGTTTAAATCTATGTACAGGAGAATGTCACTCAGAGTTCAGTGTGTTTAAATCTACACACAGGAGAATGTCACGCAGAGCTCAGTCTGTTTAAATCTATATACAGGAGAATGTCACTCAGAGCTCAGTCTGTTTAAATCTATATACAGGAGAATGTCACGCAGAGCTCAGTGTGTTTAAATCTATATACAGGAGAATGTCACTCAGAGCTCAGTGTGTTCAAATCTATATCCTGGAGAATGTCACTCAGAGCTCAGTGTGTTTAAATCTCTTTCCAGGAGAATGTCACTCAGAGCTCAGTCTGTTTAAATCTATATACAGGAGAATGTCCCTCAGAGTTCAGTGCGTTTAAAACTATATCCTGGAGAATGTCAGCAGAGTTCAGTGTGTTTAAATCAATATCAAGGAGAATGTCACTCAGAGTTCAGTGTGTTTAAATCAATATCAAGGAGAATGTCACTCAGAGTTCAGTGTGTTTAAATCTATATACAGGAGAATGTCACACAGACTTCAGTGTGTTTAAATCGATATACTGGAGAATGTCAGCAGAGCTCAGTGTGTTTAAATCTATACACAGGAGAATGTCACTCAGAGCTCAGACTGTTTAAATCTATGCACAGGAGAATGTCACTCAGAGCTCAGTCTGTTTAAATCTATATACAGGAGAATGTCACGCAGAGCTCAGTGTGTTTAAATCTATATACAGGAGAATGTCACTCAGAGCTCAGTGTGTTTAAATCTATACACAGGAGAATGTCACTCAGAGCTCAGTCTGTTTAAATCTATATACAGGAGAATGTCACGCAGAGCTCAGTGTGTTTAAATCTATATCCTGGAGAATGTCACTCAGAGCTCAGTCTGTTTAAATCTATATACAGCAGAATGTCCCTCAGAGTTCAGTGCGTTTAAAACTATATCCTGGAGAATGTCAGCAGAGTTCAGTGTGTTTAAATCAATATCAAGGAGAATGTCACTCAGAGTTCAGTGTGTTTAAATCAATATCAAGGAGAATGTCACTCAGAGTTCAGTGTGTTTAAATCAATATACAGGAGAATGTCACACAGACTTCAGTGTGTTTAAATCGATATACTGGAGAATGTCAGCAGAGCTCAGTGTGTTTAAATCTATACACAGGAGAATGTCACTCAGAGCTCAGTTTGTTCAAATCAAGATACAGGAGAATGTCACTCAGAGTTCAGTGTGTTTAAATCTATATACAGGAGAATGTCACACAGACTTCAGTGTGTTTAAATCGATATACTGGAGAATGTCAGCAGAGCTCAGTGTGTTTAAATCTATACACAGGAGAATGTCACTCAGAGCTCAGTTTGTTCAAATCAAGATACAGGAGAATGTCACTCAGAGCTCAGTGTGTTTAAATCTATACACAGGAGAACGTCACTCAGAGCTAAGTCTGTTTAAATCTATATACTGCAGAATGCCACTCAGAGCTCAGTGTGTTTAAATCTCTGGACAGGAGAATGTCACTCAGAGCTCAGTGTGTTCAAATCTATATTCAGGAGAATGTCACTCAGAGCTCAGTGTGTTTAAATCTATACACAGGAGAATGTCACTCAGAGCTCAGTTTGTTCAAATCAAGATACAGGAGAATGTCACTCAGAGCTCAGTGTGTTTAAATCTATATACAGGAGAATGTCACTCAGAGCTAAGTCTGTTTAAATCTGTATACTGCAGAATGCCACTCAGAGCTCAGTGTGTTTAAATCTCTGTGCAGGAGAATGTCACTCAGAGCTCAGTGTGTTTTAAACTATATACAGGAGAATGTCATTCAGAGCTCAGTGTGTTCAAATCTATATTCAGGAGAATGTCACTCTGAGATCAGTGTGTTTAAATCTAAAGACAGGAGAATGTCACTCAGAGCTCAGTGTGTTTAAATCTATATACAGGAGAATGCTACTCGGAGTTCAGTGTGTTTAAATCTATATGCAGGAGAATGTCACTCAGAGCTCAGTGTGTTTTAAACTATATACAGCAGAATGTCACTCAGAGCTCAGTGTGTTTTAAACTATATACAGCAGAATGTCACTCAGAGCTCAGTGTGTTTTAAACTATATACAGGAGAATGTCACTCAGAGCTCAGAGTGTTCAAATCTATATTCAGGAGAATGTCACTCAGAGATCAGTGTGTTTTAAACTATATACAGGAGAATGTCACTCAGAGCTCAGTCTGTTTAAATCTATGTACAGGAGAATGTCACTCAGAGTTCAGTGTGTTTAAATCTACACACAGGAGAATGTCACGCAGAGCTCAGTCTGTTTAAATCTATATACAGGAGAATGTCACTCAGAGCTCAGTCTGTTTAAATCTATATACAGGAGAATGTCACGCAGAGCTCAGTGTGTTTAAATCTATATACAGGAGAATGTCACTCAGAGCTCAGTGTGTTCAAATCTATATCCTGGAGAATGTCACTCAGAGCTCAGTGTGTTTAAATCTCTTTCCAGGAGAATGTCACTCAGAGCTCAGTCTGTTTAAATCTATATACAGGAGAATGTCCCTCAGAGTTCAGTGCGTTTAAAACTATATCCTGGAGAATGTCAGCAGAGTTCAGTGTGTTTAAATCAATATCAAGGAGAATGTCACTCAGAGTTCAGTGTGTTTAAATCAATATCAAGGAGAATGTCACTCAGAGTTCAGTGTGTTTAAATCTATATACAGGAGAATGTCACACAGACTTCAGTGTGTTTAAATCGATATACTGGAGAATGTCAGCAGAGCTCAGTGTGTTTAAATCTATACACAGGAGACTGTCACTCAGAGCTCAGTGTGTTTAAATTTATGTACGGGAGAATGTTACTCAGAGCTCAGTGTGTTTAAATCTATATACAGGAGAATGTCACTCAGAGCTCAGTCTGTTTAAATCTATGTACAGGAGAATGTCACTCAGAGCTCAGTGTGTTTAAATCTATATACAGGAGAATGTCACTCAGAGATCAGTGTGTTTTAAACTATATACAGGAGAATGTCACTCAGAGCTCAGTCTGTTTAAATCTATGTACAGGAGAATGTCACTCAGAGTTCAGTGTGTTTAAATCTACACACAGGAGAATGTCACGCAGAGCTCAGTCTGTTTAAATCTATATACAGGAGAATGTCACTCAGAGCTCAGTCTGTTTAAATCTATATACAGGAGAATGTCACGCAGAGCTCAGTGTGTTTAAATCTATATACAGGAGAATGTCACTCAGAGCTCAGTGTGTTCAAATCTATATCCTGGAGAATGTCACTCAGAGCTCAGTGTGTTTAAATCTCTTTCCAGGAGAATGTCACTCAGAGCTCAGTCTGTTTAAATCTATATACAGGAGAATGTCCCTCAGAGTTCAGTGCGTTTAAAACTATATCCTGGAGAATGTCAGCAGAGTTCAGTGTGTTTAAATCAATATCAAGGAGAATGTCACTCAGAGTTCAGTGTGTTTAAATCAATATCAAGGAGAATGTCACTCAGAGTTCAGTGTGTTTAAATCTATATACAGGAGAATGTCACACAGACTTCAGTGTGTTTAAATCGATATACTGGAGAATGTCAGCAGAGCTCAGTGTGTTTAAATCTATACACAGGAGAATGTCACTCAGAGCTCAGACTGTTTAAATCTATGCACAGGAGAATGTCACTCAGAGCTCAGTCTGTTTAAATCTATATACAGGAGAATGTCACGCAGAGCTCAGTGTGTTTAAATCTATATACAGGAGAATGTCACTCAGAGCTCAGTGTGTTTAAATCTATACACAGGAGAATGTCACTCAGAGCTCAGTCTGTTTAAATCTATATACAGGAGAATGTCACGCAGAGCTCAGTGTGTTTAAATCTATATCCTGGAGAATGTCACTCAGAGCTCAGTCTGTTTAAATCTATATACAGCAGAATGTCCCTCAGAGTTCAGTGCGTTTAAAACTATATCCTGGAGAATGTCAGCAGAGTTCAGTGTGTTTAAATCAATATCAAGGAGAATGTCACTCAGAGTTCAGTGTGTTTAAATCAATATCAAGGAGAATGTCACTCAGAGTTCAGTGTGTTTAAATCAATATACAGGAGAATGTCACACAGACTTCAGTGTGTTTAAATCGATATACTGGAGAATGTCAGCAGAGCTCAGTGTGTTTAAATCTATACACAGGAGAATGTCACTCAGAGCTCAGTTTGTTCAAATCAAGATACAGGAGAATGTCACTCAGAGTTCAGTGTGTTTAAATCTATATACAGGAGAATGTCACACAGACTTCAGTGTGTTTAAATCGATATACTGGAGAATGTCAGCAGAGCTCAGTGTGTTTAAATCTATACACAGGAGAATGTCACTCAGAGCTCAGTTTGTTCAAATCAAGATACAGGAGAATGTCACTCAGAGCTCAGTGTGTTTAAATCTATACACAGGAGAACGTCACTCAGAGCTAAGTCTGTTTAAATCTATATACTGCAGAATGCCACTCAGAGCTCAGTGTGTTTAAATCTCTGGACAGGAGAATGTCACTCAGAGCTCAGTGTGTTCAAATCTATATTCAGGAGAATGTCACTCAGAGCTCAGTGTGTTTAAATCTATACACAGGAGAATGTCACTCAGAGCTCAGTTTGTTCAAATCAAGATACAGGAGAATGTCACTCAGAGCTCAGTGTGTTTAAATCTATATACAGGAGAATGTCACTCAGAGCTAAGTCTGTTTAAATCTGTATACTGCAGAATGCCACTCAGAGCTCAGTGTGTTTAAATCTCTGTGCAGGAGAATGTCACTCAGAGCTCAGTGTGTTTTAAACTATATACAGGAGAATGTCATTCAGAGCTCAGTGTGTTCAAATCTATATTCAGGAGAATGTCACTCTGAGATCAGTGTGTTTAAATCTAAAGACAGGAGAATGTCACTCAGAGCTCAGTGTGTTTAAATCTATATACAGGAGAATGCTACTCGGAGTTCAGTGTGTTTAAATCTATATGCAGGAGAATGTCACTCAGAGCTCAGTGTGTTTTAAACTATATACAGCAGAATGTCACTCAGAGCTCAGTGTGTTTTAAACTATATACAGCAGAATGTCACTCAGAGCTCAGTGTGTTTTAAACTATATACAGGAGAATGTCACTCAGAGCTCAGAGTGTTCAAATCTATATTCAGGAGAATGTCACTCAGAGATCAGTGTGTTTTAAACTATATACAGGAGAATGTCACTCAGAGCTCAGTCTGTTTAAATCTATGTACAGGAGAATGTCACTCAGAGTTCAGTGTGTTTAAATCTACACACAGGAGAATGTCACGCAGAGCTCAGTCTGTTTAAATCTATATACAGGAGAATGTCACTCAGAGCTCAGTCTGTTTAAATCTATATACAGGAGAATGTCACGCAGAGCTCAGTGTGTTTAAATCTATATACAGGAGAATGTCACTCAGAGCTCAGTGTGTTCAAATCTATATCCTGGAGAATGTCACTCAGAGCTCAGTGTGTTTAAATCTCTTTCCAGGAGAATGTCACTCAGAGCTCAGTCTGTTTAAATCTATATACAGGAGAATGTCCCTCAGAGTTCAGTGCGTTTAAAACTATATCCTGGAGAATGTCAGCAGAGTTCAGTGTGTTTAAATCAATATCAAGGAGAATGTCACTCAGAGTTCAGTGTGTTTAAATCAATATCAAGGAGAATGTCACTCAGAGTTCAGTGTGTTTAAATCTATATACAGGAGAATGTCACACAGACTTCAGTGTGTTTAAATCGATATACTGGAGAATGTCAGCAGAGCTCAGTGTGTTTAAATCTATACACAGGAGAATGTCACTCAGAGCTCAGACTGTTTAAATCTATGCACAGGAGAATGTCACTCAGAGCTCAGTCTGTTTAAATCTATATACAGGAGAATGTCACGCAGAGCTCAGTGTGTTTAAATCTATATACAGGAGAATGTCACTCAGAGCTCAGTGTGTTTAAATCTATACACAGGAGAATGTCACTCAGAGCTCAGTCTGTTTAAATCTATATACAGGAGAATGTCACGCAGAGCTCAGTGTGTTTAAATCTATATCCTGGAGAATGTCACTCAGAGCTCAGTCTGTTTAAATCTATATACAGCAGAATGTCCCTCAGAGTTCAGTGCGTTTAAAACTATATCCTGGAGAATGTCAGCAGAGTTCAGTGTGTTTAAATCAATATCAAGGAGAATGTCACTCAGAGTTCAGTGTGTTTAAATCAATATCAAGGAGAATGTCACTCAGAGTTCAGTGTGTTTAAATCAATATACAGGAGAATGTCACACAGACTTCAGTGTGTTTAAATCGATATACTGGAGAATGTCAGCAGAGCTCAGTGTGTTTAAATCTATACACAGGAGAATGTCACTCAGAGCTCAGTTTGTTCAAATCAAGATACAGGAGAATGTCACTCAGAGTTCAGTGTGTTTAAATCTATATACAGGAGAATGTCACACAGACTTCAGTGTGTTTAAATCGATATACTGGAGAATGTCAGCAGAGCTCAGTGTGTTTAAATCTATACACAGGAGAATGTCACTCAGAGCTCAGTTTGTTCAAATCAAGATACAGGAGAATGTCACTCAGAGCTCAGTGTGTTTAAATCTATACACAGGAGAATGTCACTCAGAGCTAAGTCTGTTTAAATCTATATACTGCAGAATGCCACTCAGAGCTCAGTGTGTTTAAATCTCTGGACAGGAGAATGTCACTCAGAGCTCAGTGTGTTCAAATCTATATTCAGGAGAATGTCACTCAGAGCTCAGTGTGTTTAAATCTATACACAGGAGAATGTCACTCAGAGCTCAGTTTGTTCAAATCAAGATACAGGAGAATGTCACTCAGAGCTCAGTGTGTTTAAATCTATATACAGGAGAATGTCACTCAGAGCTAAGTCTGTTTAAATCTGTATACTGCAGAATGCCACTCAGAGCTCAGTGTGTCTAAATCTCTGTGCAGGAGAATGTCACTCAGAGCTCAGTGTGTTTTAAACTATATACAGGAGAATGTCATTCAGAGCTCAGTGTGTTCAAATCTATATTCAGGAGAATGTCACACTGAGATCAGTGCGTTTAAATCTAAAGACAGGAGAATGTCACTCAGAGCTCAGTGTGTTTAAATCTATATACAGGAGAATGCTACTCGGAGTTCAGTGTGTTTAAATCTATATGCAGGAGAATGTCACTCAGAGCTCAGTGTGTTTTAAACTATATACAGCAGAATGTCACTCAGAGCTCAGTGTGTTTTAAACTATATACAGCAGAATGTCACTCAGAGCTCAGTGTGTTTTAAACTATATACAGGAGAATGTCACTCAGAGCTCAGAGTGTTCAAATCTATATTCAGGAGAATGTCACTCTGAGATCAGTGTGTTTAAATCTATATGCAGGAGAATGTCACTCAGAGCTCAGTGTGTTTAAATCTATATACAGGAGAATGTTACTCAGAGCTCAGTGTGTTTAAATCTATATACAGCAGAATGTCACTCAGAGCTCAGTGTGTTTAAATCTATATACAGGAGAATGTCACTCAGAGTTCAGTCTGTTTAAATCTATGTACTGGACAATGTCACTCAGAGTTCAGTCTGTTTAAATCTATATACTGGAGAATGTCACTCAGAGCTCAGTGTGTTTAAATCTATATGCAGGAGAATGTCACTCAGAGTTCAGTGTGTTTAAATCTATATACTGGAGAATGTTACTCAGAGTTCAGTGTGTTTAAATCTATATACAGGAGAATGTCACTCAGAGCTCAGTGTGTTTAAATCAATATGCAGGAGAATGTCACTCAGAGTTCAGTATGTTTAAATCTATATACAGGAGAATGTCACTCAGAGTTCAGTCTGTTTAAATCTATGTACAGGAGAATGTCACTCAGAGTTCAGTCTGTATAAATCTATATACTGGAGAATGTCACGCAGAGCTCAGTGTGTTTAAATCGATATACAGGGGAATGTCACTCAGAGCTCAGTGTGTTTTAAACTATATACAGGAGAATGTCACTCAGAGCTCAGTGTGTTTAAATCCATATACAGCAGAATGTCACTCAGAGCTCAGTGTGTTTTAAATTATATACAGGAGAATGTCACTCAGAGCTCAGTGTGTTTAAATCTATATACAGGAGAATGTTACTCAGAGCTCAGTGTGTTTAAATCTAGATACAGGAGAATGTCACTCAGAGCTCAGTCTGTTTAAATATATATTCAGGAGAATGTCACTCAGAGTCCAGTGCGTTTAAAACTATATCCTGGAGAAAGTCACTCAGAGCTCAGTGTGTTTAAATCTATATCGAGGAGAATGTCACTCTCAGTTCAGTGTGTTTGAAACTATATACAGGAGAATGTCACTCAGAGCTCAGTGTGTTTAAATCTATATACAGAGGAATGTCACTCAGAGCTCAGTCCGTATAAATCTGTATACAGGAGAATGTCACTCAGAGTTCAGTCTGTTTAAATCAATGTACTGGAGAATGTCACTCAGAGTTCAGTCTGTTTAAATCTATATACTGGAGAATGTCACGCAGAGCTCAGTGTGTTTAAATCTATATACAGGAGAATATCACTCAGAGCTCAGTGTGTTTAAATATATATACTGGAGAATGACACTCAGAGCTCAGTGTGCTTAAATCTATATACAGGAGAATGTCACTCAGAGCTCAGTGTGTTTAAATCTATATACAGGAGAATGTCACTCAGAGCTCAGTGTGTTTAAATCTATGTGCAGGAGAATGTCACTCAGAGTTCAGTGTGTTTAAATCTATACACAGGAGAATGTCACTCAGAGCTCAGTCTGTTTAAATCTATGTACAGGAGAATGTCACTCAGAGCTCAGTCTGTTTAAATCTATATACAGGAGAATGTCACTCAGAGCTCAGTGTGTTTAAATCTATGTGCAGGAGAATGTCACTCAGAGCTCAGTATGTTTAAATCTATATACAGGAGAATGTCACTCAGAGCTCAGTGTGTTTAAATCTATATACAGAGGAATGTCACTCAGAGCTCAGTCAGTGTGTTTAAATCTATGTACAGGAGAATGTCACTCAGAGCTCAGTGTGTTTAAATCTATATACAGGAGAATGTCACTCAGAGCTCAGTGTGTTTAAATCTATACACAGGAGAATGTCCCTCCGAGCTCAGTCTGTTTAAATTTATGTACGGGAGAATGTCACTCAGAGCTCAGTGTGTTTAAATCTACACACAGGAGAATGTCCCTCAGAGCTCAGTCTGTTTAAATCTATGTACAGGAGAATGTCACTCAGAGCTCAGTCTGTTTAAATCTATGTACAGGAGAATGTCACTCAGAGCTCAGTGTGTTTAAATCTATATACAGGAGAATGTCACTCAGAGCTCAGTGTGTTTAAATCTATACACAGGAGAATGTCCCTCAGAGCTCAGTCTGTTTAAATCTATGTACAGGAGAATGTCACTCAGAGCTCAGTCTGTTTAAATCTATGTACAGGAGAATGTCACTCAGAGCTCAGTGTGTTTAAATCTATATACAGGAGAATGTCACTCAGAGCTCAGTGTGTTTAAATCTATACACAGGAGAATGTCCCTCAGAGCTCAGTCTGTTTAAATTTATGTACGGGAGAATGTCACTCAGAGCTCAGTGTGTTTAAATCTATTTTCAGGAGAATGTCACTCAGAGCTCAGTGTGTATAAATCTATGTACAGGAGAATGTTACTCAGAGCTCAGTGTGTTAAATCTATATACAGGAGAACGTCACTCAGTGTTCAGTGTGTTTAAATCTATATGTAGGAGAATGTGACTCAGTGCTCAGTGTGTTTAAATCTATATATAGGGAAATGTCGGTCAGTGCTCAGTGTGTTTAAATCAATATATAGGAAAATGTCACTCAGTGCTCAGTGTGTTCAAATCTATATGCAGGAGAATGTCACTCAGAGTTCAGTGTGTTTAAATCTATACACAGGAGAATGTCACTCAGAGCAGAGTCTGTTTAAATCTATGTGCAGGAGAATGTCACTCAGAGTTCAGTCTGTTTAAATCTATATACTGGAGAATGTCACGCAGAGCTCAGTGTGTTTAAATCTATATACAGGACAATGTCACTCAGAGCTCAGTGTGTTTTAAACTATATTCAGGAGAATGTCACTCTGAGATCAGTGCGTTTAAATCTATATACAGGAGAATGTCACTCAGAGCTCAGTGTGTTTAAATCTAGAAACAGGAGAATGTTACTCAGAGCTCAGTGTGTTTAAATCTATATACAGGAGAATGTCACTGAGAGCTCAGTCTGTTTAAATATATATTAAGGAGAATGTCACTCAGAGTTCAGTGCGTTTAAAACTATATCCTGGAGAAAGTCACTCAGAGCTCAGTGTGTTTAAATCTATATAGAGGAGAATGTCACTCTGAGTTCAGTGTGTTTTAAATTAGAGACAGGAGAATGTCACTCAGAGTTCAGTCCGTACAAATCTGTATACAGGAGAATGTCACTCAGAGTTCAGTCTGTTTAAATCTATGTACTGGAGAATGTCACTCAGAGTTCAGTGTGTTTAAATCTATACACAGGAGAATGTCACTCAGAGCTCAGTCTGTTTAAATCTATGTACAGGAGAATGTCGCTCAGAGCTCAGTGTGTTTAAATCCATATACAGGAGAATGTCACTCAGAGCTCAGTGTGTTTAAATCTATGTACTGGAGAATGTCACTCAGAGCTCAGTGTGTTTAAATCTATATACAGGAGAATGTCACTCAGAGCTCAGTGTGTTTAAATCTATGTACAGGAGAATGTCACTCAGAGCTCAGTGTGTTTAAATCTATATACAGGAGAATGTCACTCAGAGCTCAGTGTGTTCAAATCTATATTCAGGAGAATGTCACTCTGAGATCAGTGTGTTTAAATCTATATGCAGCAATATGTCACTCAGAGCTCAGTGTGTTTAAATCTATATA
The DNA here is from genome assembly GCF_036365525.1 of Heterodontus francisci. Classification (NCBI taxonomy): domain Eukaryota; kingdom Metazoa; phylum Chordata; class Chondrichthyes; order Heterodontiformes; family Heterodontidae; genus Heterodontus; species Heterodontus francisci. Next base: position 195,155,420 of record NC_090372.1, on the reverse strand, counting down.
TAGGGAAAGGTCGGTCAGTGCTCAGTGTGTTTAAATCAATATATAGGAAAATGTCACTCAGTGCTCAGTGTGTTCAAATCTATATGCAGGAGAATGTCACTCAGAGTTCAGTGTGTTTAAATCTATACACAGGAGAATGTCACTCAGAGCTCAGTCTGTTTAAATCGATACACAGGAGAATGTCACTCAGAGCTCAGTCTGTTTAAATCTATGTGCAGGAGAATGTCACTCAGAGTTCAGTCTGATTAAATCTATATACTGGAGAATGTCACGCAGAGCTCAGTGTGTTTAAATCTATATACAGGAGAATGTCACTCAGAGCTCAGTGTGTTTTAAACTATATTCAGGAGAATGTCACTCTGAGATCAGTGCATTTAAATCTCTATACAGGAGAATGTCACTCAGAGCTCAGTGTGTTTAAATCTAGAAACAGGAGAATGTTACTCAGAGCTCAGTGTGTTTAAATCTATATACAGGAGAATGTCACTCAGAGCTCAGTCTGTTTAAATATATATTCAGGAGAATGTCACTCAGAGTTCAGTGCGTTTAAAACTATATCCTGGAGAAAGTCACTCAGAGCTCAGTGTGTTTAAATCTATATAGAGGAGAATGTCACTCTGAGTTCAGTGTGTTTTAAATTAGAGACAGGAGAATGTCACTCAGAGTTCAGTCCGTACAAATCTGTAAACAGGAGAATGTCACTCAGAGTTCAGTCTGTTTAAATCTACGTACTGGAGAATGTCACTCAGAGTTCAGTCTGTTTAAATCTATATACTGGAGAATGACACTCAGAGCTCAGTGTGCTTAAATCTATATGCAGGAGAATGTCACTCAGAGCTCAGTGTGTTTAAATCTATACACAGGAGAATGTCACTCAGAGCTCAGTGTGTTTAAATCTATATGCAGGAGAATGTCACTCAGAGTTCAGTCTGTTTAAATCTATGCACAGGAGAATGTCCCACAGAGCTCAGTCTGTTTAAATCTATGTACAGGAGAATGTCACTCAGAGTTCAGTCTGTTTAAATCTATATACTGAAGAATGTCACTCAGAGCTCAGTCTGTTTAAATCTATGTACAGGAGAATGTCACTCAGAGCTCAGTGTGTTCAAATCTATATACAGGAGAATGTCACTCAGAGCTCAGTGTGTTTAAATCTATACGCAGGAGAATGTCACTCAGAGCTCAGTCTGTTTAAATTTATGTACGGGAGAATGTCACTCAGAGCTCAGTGTGTTTAAATCTATATGCAGGAGAATGTCACTCAGAGTTCAGTGTGTTTAAATCTATGCACAGGAGAATGTCCCTCAGAGCTCAGTCTGTTTAAATCTATGTACAGGAGAATGTCACTCAGAGCTCAGTCTGTTTAAATCTATATACTGGAGAATGTCACGCAGAGCTCAGTGTGTTTAAATCTATAGACAGTAGAATGTCACTCAGAGCTCAGTGTGTTTAAATTTATATACAGGAGAATGTCACTCAGAGATCAGTGTGTTTTAAACTATATACAGGAGAATGTCACTCAGAGCTCAGTCTGTTTAAACCTATATACAGGAGAATGTCACTCAGAGCTCAGTGTGTTTAAATCTATATACAGGAGAATGTCACGCAGAGCTCAGTGTGTTTAAATCTATATACAGGAGAATGTCACTCAGAGCTCAGTGTGTTTAAATCTATATCCTGGAGAATGTCACTCAGAGCTCAGTGTGTTTAAATCTCTTTACAGGAGAATGTCACTCAGAGCTCAGTCTGTTTAAATCTATATACAGGAGAATGTCCCTCAGAGTTCAGTGCGTTTAAATCGATATACTGGAGAATGTCACTCAGAGTTCAGTGTGTTTAAATCTATAAATAGGAGAATGTCACACAGACTTCAGTGTGTTTAAATCGATATACTGGAGAATGTCAGCAGAGCTCAGTGTGTTTAAATCTAAACACAGGAGAATGTCACTCAGAGCTCAGTCTGTTTAAATCTATATACAGGAGAATGTCACGCAGAGCTCAGTGTGTTTAAATCTATATACAGGAGAATGTCACTCAGAGCTCAGTCTGTTTAAATCTATATACAGGAGAATGTCACTCAGAGCTCAGTGTGTTTTAAACTATATACAGGAGAATGTCACTCAGAGCTCAGTCCGTTTAAATTTATATTCAAGAGAATGTCACTCTGAATTCAGTCTGTTTAAATCTATATACAGGAGAATGTCACTCAGAGCTCAGTGTGTTTAAATCTATATTCAGGAGAATGTCACTCTGAGATCAGTCTGTTTAAATCTATATACAGGAGAATGTCACTCAGAGCTCAGTGTGTTTAAATCTATATACAGGAGAATGCGACTCAGAGTTCAGTGTGTTTAAATCTATATACAGGAGAATGTAGCTCAGAGCTCAGTGTGTTTTAAACTATATACAGGAGAATGTCACTCAGAACTCAGAGTGTTCAAATCTATATTCAGGAGAATGTCACTCTGAGATCAGTGTGTTTAAATCTATATACAGGAGAATGTCACTCAGAGCTCAGTGTGTTTAAATCTATATACAGGAGAATGTTACTCAGAGCTCAGTGTGTTTAAATCTATATACAGGAGAATGTCACTCAGAGCTCAGTCTGTTTAAATATATATTCAGGAGAATGTCACTCTGTGTTCAGTGTGTTTAAATCTATATAGAGGAGAATGTCACTCTGAGTTCAGTGTGTTTGAAACTATATGCAGGAGAATGTCACTCAGAGCTCAGTGTGTATAAATCTATATACTGGAGAATGTCACTCAGAGCTCAGTGTGTTTAAATCTATATACTAGAGAATATCACTCAGAGCTCAGTGTGTTTAAATATATATACTGGAGAATGTCACTCAGAGCTCAGTCTGCTTAAATCTATTTTCAGGAGAATGTCACTCAGAGCTCAGTGTGTTTAAATCTATATACAGGAGAATGTCACTCAGAGCTCAGTGTGTTTAAATCTATATACAGGAGAATGTCACGCAGAGCTCAGTGTGTTTAAATTTATATACAGGAGAATGTCACTCAGAGCTCAGTGTGTTTAAATCTATATACTGGAGAATGTCACTCAGAGTTCAGTGTGTTTAAATCTATGTACAGGAGAATGTCACTCAGAGCTCAGTGTGTTTAAATCTATGTACAGGAGAATGTCACTCAGAGCTCAGTGTGTTTAAATCTATATACTGGAGAATGTCACTCAGAGTTCAGTCTGTTTAAATCTATATACTGGAGAATGTCACGCAGACCTCAGTGTGTTTAAATCTATATACAGGAGAATGTCACTCAGAGCTCAGTGTGTTTAAATCTATATACAGGAGAATGTCACTCAGAGATCAGTGTGTTTTAAACTATATACAGGAGAATGTCAGCAGAGCTCAGTGTGTTTAAATCTATATACAGGAGAATGTCACTCAGAGCTCAGAGTGTTCAAATCTATATTCAGGAGAATGTCACTCTGAGATCAGTGTGTTTAAATCTATATACAGGAGAATGTCACTCAGAGCTCAGTGTGTTTAAATCTATATACAGGAGAATGTCACTCAGAGCTCAGTCTGTTTAAATATATATTCAGGAGAATGTCACTCTGTGTTCAGTGTGTTTCAATCTATATAGAGGAGATGTCACTCTGAGTTCAGTGTGTTTGAAACTATATGCAGGAGAATGTCACTCAGAGCTCAGTGTGTATAAATCTATATACTGGAGAATGTCACTCAGAGCTCAGTGTGTTTAAATCTATATACTAGAGAATATCACTCAGAGCTCAGTGTGTTTAAATCTATATACAGGAGAATGTCACTCAGAGCTCAGTGTGTTTAAATCTATATGCAGGAGAATGTCACTCAGACTTCAGTGTGTTTAAATCTATTTTCAGGAGAATGTCACTCAGAGCTCAGTGTGTATAAATCTATGTACAGGAGAATGTCACTCAGAGTTCAGTCTGTTTAAATCTATATACTGGAGAATGTCACGCAGAGCTCAGTGTGTTTAAATCTATAGACAGGAGAATGTGACTCAGAGCTCAGTGTGTTTAAATCTATATACAGGAGAATGTCACTCAGAGATCAGTGTGTTTTAAACTATATACAGGAGAATGTCACTCAGAGCTCAGTCTGTTTAAATCTATGTACAGGAGAATGTCACTCAGAGTTCAGTGTGTTTAAATCTACACACAGGAGAATGTCACTCAGAGCTCAGTCTGTTTAAAACTATATCCTGGAGAAAGTCACTCAGAGCTCAGTGTGTTTAAATCTATATAGAGGAGAATGTCACTCTGAGTTCAGTGTGTTTGAAACTATATACAGGAGAATGTCACTCAGAGCTCAGTGTGTTTAAATCTATATACAGAGGAATGTCACTCAGAGCTCAGTGTGTTTTAAATTATATACAGGAGAATGTCACTCAGAGCTCAGTCCGTATAAATCTGTATGCAGGAGAATGTCACTCAGAGTTCAGTCTGTTTAAATCTATGTACTGGAGAATGTCACTCAGAGTTCAGTCTGTTTAAATCTATATACTGGAGAATGACACTCAGAGCTCAGTGTGCTTAAATCTATATGCAGGAGAATGTCACTCAGAGCTCAGGGTGTTTAAATCTATACACAGGAGAATGTCACTCAGAGCTCAGTGTGTTTAAATCTATATGCAGGAGAATGTCACTGAGAGTTCAGTCTGTTTAAATCTATGCACAGGAGAATGTCCCACAGAGCTCAGTCTGTTTAAATCTATGTACAGGAGAATGTCACTCAGAGTTCAGTCTGTTTAAATCTATATACTGAAGAATGTCACTCAGAGCTCAGTCTGTTTAAATCTATGTACAGGAGAATGTCACTCAGAGCTCAGTGTGTTCAAATCTATATACAGGAGAATGTCACTCAGAGCTCAGTGTGTTTAAATCTATACGCAGGAGAATGTCACTCAGAGCTCAGTCTGTTTAAATTTATGTACGGGAGAATGTCACTCAGAGCTCAGTGTGTTTAAATCTATATGCAGGAGAATGTCACTCAGAGTTCAGTGTGTTTAAATCTATGCACAGGAGAATGTCCCTCAGAGCTCAGTCTGTTTAAATCTATGTACAGGAGAATGTCACTCAGAGCTCAGTCTGTTTAAATCTATATACTGGAGAATGTCACGCAGAGCTCAGTGTGTTTAAATCAATAGACAGTAGAATGTCACTCAGAGCTCAGTGTGTTTAAATTTATATACAGGAGAATGTCACTCAGAGATCAGTGTGTTTTAAACTATATACAGGAGAATGTCACTCAGAGCTCAGTCTGTTTAAATCTATATACAGGAGAATGTCACTCAGAGCTCAGTGTGTTTAAATCTATATACAGGAGAATGTCACGCAGAGATCAGTGTGTTTAAATCTAAATACAGGAGAATGTCACTCAGAGCTCAGTGTGTTTAAATCTATATCCTGGAGAATGTCACTCAGAGCTCAGTGTGTTTAAATCTCTTTACAGGAGAATGTCACTCAGAGCTCAGTCTGTTTAAATCTATATACAGGAGAATGTCCCTCAGAGTTCAGTGCGTTTAAATCTATATACTGGAGAATGTCACTCAGAGTTCAGTGTGTTTAAATCTATAAATAGGAGAATGTCACACAGACTTCAGTGTGTTTAAATCGATATACTGGAGAATGTCAGCAGAGCTCAGTGTGTTTAAATCTAAACACAGGAGAATGTCACTCAGAGCTCAGTCTGTTTAAATCTATATACAGGAGAATGTCACGCAGAGCTCAGTGTGTTTAAATCTATATACAGGAGAATGTCACTCAGAGCTCAGTCTGTTTAAATCTATATACAGGAGAATGTCACTCAGAGCTCAGTGTGTTTTAAACTATATACAGGAGAATATCACTCAGAGCTCAGTCCGTTTAAATCTATATTCAGGAGAATGTCACTCTGAATTCAGTCTGTTTAAATCTATATACAGGAGAATGTCACTCAGAGCTCAGTGTGTTTAAATCTATATTCAGGAGAATGTCACTCTGAGATCAGTCTGTTTAAATCTATATACAGGAGAATGTCACTCAGAGCTCAGTGTGTTTAAATCTATATACAGGAGAATGCGACTCAGAGTTCAGTGTGTTTAAATCTATATACAGGAGAATGTAGCTCAGAGCTCAGTGTGTTTTAAACTATATACAGGAGAATGTCACTCAGAGCTCAGTGTGTTCAAATCTATATTCAGGAGAATGTCACTCTGAGATCAGTGTGTTTAAATCTATATACAGGAGAATGTCACTCAGAGCTCAGTGTGTTTAAATCTATATACAGGAGAATGTTACTCAGAGCTCAGTGTGTTTAAATCTATATACAGGAGAATGTCACTCAGAGCTCAGTCTGTTTAAATATATATTCAGGAGAATGTCACTCTGTGTTCAGTGTGTTTAAATCTATATAGAGGAGAATGTCACTCTGAGTTCAGTGTGTTTGAAACTATATGCAGGAGAATGTCACTCAGAGCTCAGTGTGTATAAATCTATATACTGGAGAATGTCACTCAGAGCTCAGTGTGTTTAAATCTATATACTAGAGAATATCACTCAGAGCTCAGTGTGTTTAAATATATATACTGGAGAATGTCACTCAGAGCTCAGTGTGTTTAAATCTATATACAGGAGAATATCACTCAGAGCTCAGTGTGTTTAAATATATATACTGGAGAATGTCACTCAGAGCTCAGTGTGTTTAAATCTATATACAGGAGAATGTCACTCAGAGCTCAGTGTGTTTAAATCTATATACAGGAGAATGTCACTCAGAGCTCAGTGTGTTTAAATCTATATACAGGAGAATGTCACTCAGAGCTCAGTGTGTTTAAATCTATATACAGGAGAATATCACTCAGAGCTCAGTGTGTTTAAATATATACTGGAGAATGTCACACACAGCTCAGTGTGTTCAAATCTATATACAGGAGAATGTCACTCAGAGCTCAGTGTGTTTAAATCTATATACAGGAGAATGTCACTCAGAGCTCAGTGTGTTTAAATCTATATACAGGAGAATGTCACTCAGAGCTCAGTGTGTTCAAATCTATATGCAGGAGAATGTCACTCAGAGTTCAGTGTGTTTAAATCTATACACAGGAGAATGTCACTCAGAGCTCAGTCTGTTTAAATCGATACACAGGAGAATGTCACTCAGAGCTCAGTCTGTTTAAATCTATGTGCAGGAGAATGTCACTCAGAGTTCAGTCTGATTAAATCTATATACTGGAGAATGTCACGCAGAGCTCAGTGTGTTTAAATCTATATACAGGAGAATGTCACTCAGAGCTCAGTGTGTTTTAAACTATATTCAGGAGAATGTCACTCTGAGATCAGTGCATTTAAATCTCTATACAGGAGAATGTCACTCAGAGCTCAGTGTGTTTAAATCTAGAAACAGGAGAATGTTACTCAGAGCTCAGTGTGTTTAAATCTATATACAGGAGAATGTCACTCAGAGCTCAGTCTGTTTAAATATATATTCAGGAGAATGTCACTCAGAGTTCAGTGCGTTTAAAACTATATCCTGGAGAAAGTCACTCAGAGCTCAGTGTGTTTAAATCTATATAGAGGAGAATGTCACTCAGAGTTCAGTCTGTTTAAATCTACGTACTGGAGAATGTCACTCAGAGCTCAGTGTGCTTAAATCTATATGCAGGAGAATGTCACTCAGAGCTCAGTGTGTTTAAATCTATACACAGGAGAATGTCACTCAGAGCTCAGTGTGTTTAAATCTATATGCAGGAGAATGTCACTCAGAGTTCAGTCTGTTTAAATCTATGCACAGGAGAATGTCCCACAGAGCTCAGTCTGTTTAAATCTATGTACAGGAGAATGTCACTCAGAGTTCAGTCTGTTTAAATCTATATACTGAAGAATGTCACTCAGAGCTCAGTCTGTTTAAATCTATGTACAGGAGAATGTCACTCAGAGCTCAGTGTGTTCAAATCTATATACAGGAGAATGTCACTCAGAGCTCAGTGTGTTTAAATCTATACGCAGGAGAATGTCACTCAGAGCTCAGTCTGTTTAAATTTATGTACGGGAGAATGTCACTCAGAGCTCAGTGTGTTTAAATCTATATGCAGGAGAATGTCACTCAGAGTTCAGTGTGTTTAAATCTATGCACAGGAGAATGTCCCTCAGAGCTCAGTCTGTTTAAATCGATGTACAGGAGAATGTCACTCAGAGCTCAGTCTGTTTAAATCTATATACTGGAGAATGTCACGCAGAGCTCAGTGTGTTTAAATCTATAGACAGTAGAATGTCACTCAGAGCTCAGTGTGTTTAAATTTATATACAGGAGAATGTCACTCAGAGATCAGTGTGTTTTAAACTATATACAGGAGAATGTCACTCAGAGCTCAGTCTGTTTAAACCTATATACAGGAGAATGTCACTCAGAGCTCAGTGTGTTTAAATCTATATACAGGAGAATGTCACGCAGAGCTCAGTGTGTTTAAATCTATATACAGGAGAATGTCACTCAGAGCTCAGTGTGTTTAAATCTATATCCTGGAGAATGTCACTCAGAGCTCAGTGTGTTTAAATCTCTTTACAGGAGAATGTCACTCAGAGCTCAGTCTGTTTAAATCTATATACAGGAGAATGTCCCTCAGAGTTCAGTGCGTTTAAATCGATATACTGGAGAATGTCACTCAGAGTTCAGTGTGTTTAAATCTATAAATAGGAGAATGTCACACAGACTTCAGTGTGTTTAAATCGATATACTGGAGAATGTCAGCAGAGCTCAGTGTGTTTAAATCTAAACACAGGAGAATGTCACTCAGAGCTCAGTCTGTTTAAATCTATATACAGGAGAATGTCACGCAGAGCTCAGTGTGTTTAAATCTATATACAGGAGAATGTCACTCAGAGCTCAGTCTGTTTAAATCTATATACAGGAGAATGTCACTCAGAGCTCAGTGTGTTTTAAACTATATACAGGAGAATGTCACTCAGAGCTCAGTCCGTTTAAATTTATATTCAAGAGAATGTCACTCTGAATTCAGTCTGTTTAAATCTATATACAGGAGAATGTCACTCAGAGCTCAGTGTGTTTAAATCTATATTCAGGAGAATGTCACTCTGAGATCAGTCTGTTTAAATCTATATGCAGGAGAATGTCACTCAGAGCTCAGTGTGTTTAAATCTATATACAGGAGAATGCGACTCAGAGTTCAGTGTGTTTAAATCTATATACAGGAGAATGTAGCTCAGAGCTCAGTGTGTTTTAAACTATATACAGGAGAATGTCACTCAGAACTCAGAGTGTTCAAATCTATATTCAGGAGAATGTCACTCTGAGATCAGTGTGTTTAAATCTATATACAGGAGAATGTCACTCAGAGCTCAGTGTGTTTAAATCTATATACAGGAGAATGTTACTCAGAGCTCAGTGTGTTTAAATCTATATACAGGAGAATGTCACTCAGAGCTCAGTCTGTTTAAATATATATTCAGGAGAATGTCACTCTGTGTTCAGTGTGTTTAAATCTATATAGAGGAGAATGTCACTCTGAGTTCAGTGTGTTTGAAACTATATGCAGGAGAATGTCACTCAGAGCTCAGTGTGTATAAATCTATATACTGGAGAATGTCACTCAGAGCTCAGTGTGTTTAAATCTATATACTAGAGAATATCACTCAGAGCTCAGTGTGTTTAAATATATATACTGGAGAATGTCACTCAGAGCTCAGTCTGCTTAAATCTATTTTCAGGAGAATGTCACTCAGAGCTCAGTGTGTTTAAATCTATATACAGGAGAATGTCACTCAGAGCTCAGTGTGTTTAAATCTATATACAGGAGAATGTCACGCAGAGCTCAGTGTGTTTAAATTTATATACAGGAGAATGTCACTCAGAGCTCAGTGTGTTTAAATCTATATACTGGAGAATGTCACTCAGAGTTCAGTGTGTTTAAATCTATGTACAGGAGAATGTCACTCAGAGCTCAGTGTGTTTAAATCTATGTACAGGAGAATGTCACTCAGAGCTCAGTGTGTTTAAATCTATATACTGGAGAATGTCACTCAGAGTTCAGTCTGTTTAAATCTATATACTGGAGAATGTCACGCAGACCTCAGTGTGTTTAAATCTATATACAGGAGAATGTCACTCAGAGCTCAGTGTGTTTAAATCTATATACAGGAGAATGTCACTCAGAGATCAGTGTGTTTTAAACTATATACAGGAGAATGTCAGCAGAGCTCAGTGTGTTTAAATCTATATACAGGAGAATGTCACTCAGAGCTCAGAGTGTTCAAATCTATATTCAGGAGAATGTCACTCTGAGATCAGTGTGTTTAAATCTATATACAGGAGAATGTCACTCAGAGCTCAGTGTGTTTAAATCTATATACAGGAGAATGTCACTCAGAGCTCAGTCTGTTTAAATATATATTCAGGAGAATGTCACTCTGTGTTCAGTGTGTTTCAATCTATATAGAGGAGATGTCACTCTGAGTTCAGTGTGTTTGAAACTATATGCAGGAGAATGTCACTCAGAGCTCAGTGTGTATAAATCTATATACTGGAGAATGTCACTCAGAGCTCAGTGTGTTTAAATCTATATACTAGAGAATATCACTCAGAGCTCAGTGTGTTTAAATCTATATACAGGAGAATGTCACTCAGAGCTCAGTGTGTTTAAATCTATATGCAGGAGAATGTCACTCAGACTTCAGTGTGTTTAAATCTATTTTCAGGAGAATGTCACTCAGAGCTCAGTGTGTATAAATCTATGTACAGGAGAATGTCACTCAGAGTTCAGTCTGTTTAAATCTATATACTGGAGAATGTCACACAGAGCTCAGTGTGTTTAAATCTATAGACAGGAGAATGTGACTCAGAGCTCAGTGTGTTTAAATCTATATACAGGAGAATGTCACTCAGAGATCAGTGTGTTTTAAACTATATACAGGAGAATGTCACTCAGAGCTCAGTCTGTTTAAATCTATGTACAGGAGAATGTCACTCAGAGTTCAGTGTGTTTAAATCTACACACAGGAGAATGTCACTCAGAGCTCAGTCTGTTTAAAACTATATCCTGGAGAAAGTCACTCAGAGCTCAGTGTGTTTAAATCTATATAGAGGAGAATGTCACTCTGAGTTCAGTGTGTTTGAAACTATATACAGGAGAATGTCACTCAGAGCTCAGTGTGTTTAAATCTATATACAGAGGAATGTCACTCAGAGCTCAGTGTGTTTTAAATTATATACAGGAGAATGTCACTCAGAGCTCAGTCCGTATAAATCTGTATGCAGGAGAATGTCACTCAGAGTTCAGTCTGTTTAAATCTATGTACTGGAGAATGTCACTCAGAGTTCAGTCTGTTTAAATCTATATACTGGAGAATGACACTCAGAGCTCAGTGTGCTTAAATCTATATGCAGGAGAATGTCACTCAGAGCTCAGTGTGTTTAAATCTATACACAGGAGAATGTCACTCAGAGCTCAGTGTGTTTAAATCTATATGCAGGAGAATGTCACTGAGAGTTCAGTCTGTTTAAATCTATGCACAGGAGAATGTCCCACAGAGCTCAGTCTGTTTAAATCTATGTACAGGAGAATGTCACTCAGAGTTCAGTCTGTTTAAATCTATATACTGAAGAATGTCACTCAGAGCTCAGTCTGTTTAAATCTATGTACAGGAGAATGTCACTCAGAGCTCAGTGTGTTCAAATCTATATACAGGAGAATGTCACTCAGAGCTCAGTGTGTTTAAATCTATACGCAGGAGAATGTCACTCAGAGCTCAGTCTGTTTAAATTTATGTACGGGAGAATGTCACTCAGAGCTCAGTGTGTTTAAATCTATATGCAGGAGAATGTCACTCAGAGTTCAGTGTGTTTAAATCTATGCACAGGAGAATGTCCCTCAGAGCTCAGTCTGTTTAAATCTATGTACAGGAGAATGTCACTCAGAGCTCAGTCTGTTTAAATCTATATACTGGAGAATGTCACGCAGAGCTCAGTGTGTTTAAATCAATAGACAGTAGAATGTCACTCAGAGCTCAGTGTGTTTAAATTTATATACAGGAGAATGTCACTCAGAGATCAGTGTGTTTTAAACTATATACAGGAGAATGTCACTCAGAGCTCAGTCTGTTTAAATCTATATACAGGAGAATGTCACTCAGAGCTCAGTGTGTTTAAATCTATATACAGGAGAATGTCACGCAGAGATCAGTGTGTTTAAATCTAAATACAGGAGAATGTCACTCAGAGCTCAGTGTGTTTAAATCTATATCCTGGAGAATGTCACTCAGAGCTCAGTGTGTTTAAATCTCTTTACAGGAGAATGTCACTCAGAGCTCAGTCTGTTTAAATCTATATACAGGAGAATGTCCCTCAGAGTTCAGTGCGTTTAAATCTATATACTGGAGAATGTCACTCAGAGTTCAGTGTGTTTAAATCTATAAATAGGAGAATGTCACACAGACTTCAGTGTGTTTAAATCGATATACTGGAGAATGTCAGCAGAGCTCAGTGTGTTTAAATCTAAACACAGGAGAATGTCACTCAGAGCTCAGTCTGTTTAAATCTATATACAGGAGAATGTCACGCAGAGCTCAGTGTGTTTAAATCTATATACAGGAGAATGTCACTCAGAGCTCAGTCTGTTTAAATCTATATACAGGAGAATGTCACTCAGAGCTCAGTGTGTTTTAAACTATATACAGGAGAATATCACTCAGAGCTCAGTCCGTTTAAATCTATATTCAGGAGAATGTCACTCTGAATTCAGTCTGTTTAAATCTATATACAGGAGAATGTCACTCAGAGCTCAGTGTGTTTAAATCTATATTCAGGAGAATGTCACTCTGAGATCAGTCTGTTTAAATCTATATACAGGAGAATGTCACTCAGAGCTCAGTGTGTTTAAATCTATATACAGGAGAATGCGACTCAGAGTTCAGTGTGTTTAAATCTATATACAGGAGAATGTAGCTCAGAGCTCAGTGTGTTTTAAACTATATACAGGAGAATGTCACTCAGAGCTCAGTGTGTTCAAATCTATATTCAGGAGAATGTCACTCTGAGATCAGTGTGTTTAAATCTATATACAGGAGAATGTCACTCAGAGCTCAGTGTGTTTAAATCTATATACAGGAGAATGTTACTCAGAGCTCAGTGTGTTTAAATCTATATACAGGAGAATGTCACTCAGAGCTCAGTCTGTTTAAATATATATTCAGGAGAATGTCACTCTGTGTTCAGTGTGTTTAAATCTATATAGAGGAGAATGTCACTCTGAGTTCAGTGTGTTTGAAACTATATGCAGGAGAATGTCACTCAGAGCTCAGTGTGTATAAATCTATATACTGGAGAATGTCACTCAGAGCTCAGTGTGTTTAAATCTATATACTAGAGAATATCACTCAGAGCTCAGTGTGTTTAAATATATATACTGGAGAATGTCACTCAGAGCTCAGTGTGTTTAAATCTATATACAGGAGAATATCACTCAGAGCTCAGTGTGTTTAAATATATATACTGGAGAATGTCACTCAGAGCTCAGTGTGTTTAAATCTATATACAGGAGAATGTCACTCAGAGCTCAGTGTGTTTAAATCTATATACAGGAGAATGTCACTCAGAGCTCAGTGTGTTTAAATCTATATACAGGAGAATGTCACTCAGAGCTCAGTGTGTTTAAATCTATATACAGGAGAATATCACTCAGAGCTCAGTGTGTTTAAATATATACTGGAGAATGTCACACACAGCTCAGTGTGTTCAAATCTATATACAGGAGAATGTCACTCAGAGCTCAGTGTGTTTAAATCTATATACAGGAGAATGTCACTCAGAGCTCAGTGTGTTTAAATCTATATACAGGAGAATGTCACTCAGAGCTCAGTGTGTTTAAATCTATATAGAGGAGAATGTCACTCAGAGCTCAGTGTGTTTAAATCTATGTACAGGAGAATGTCACTCAGAATTCAGTCTGTTTAAATCTATATACTGGAGAATGTCACGCAGAGCTCAGTGTGTTTAAATCTATATACAGGAGAATGTCACTCAGAGCTCAGTGTGTTTTAAACTATATACAGGAGAATGTCACTCAGAGCTCAGAGTGTTCAAATCTATATTCAGGAGAATGTCACTCAGAGCTCAGTGTGTTTAAATCTATATACAGGAGAATGTTACTCAGAGCTCAGTGTGTTTAAATCTATATACAGGAGAATGTCACTCAGAGTTCAGTGCGTTTAAAACTATATCCTGGAGAAAGTCACTCAGAGCTCAGTGTGTTTTAAATAATATACAGGAGAATGTCACTCAGAGCTCAGTCCGTACAAATCTGTATACAGGAGAATGTCACTCAGAGTTCAGTCTGTTCAAATCTATGTACTGGAGAATGTCACTCAGAGTTCAGTCTGTTTAAATCTATATACTGGAGAATGTCACTCAGAGCTCAGTGTGTTTAAATCTATATACAGGAGAATGTCACTCAGAGCTCAGTGTGTTTAAATCTATATGCAGGAGAATGTCACTCAGAGTTCAGTGTGTTTAAATCTATACACAGGAGAATGTCCCTCAGAGCTCAGTCTGTTTAAATCTATGTACAGGAGAATGTCACTCAGAGTTCAGTCTGTTTAAATCTATCTACTGGAGAATGTCACGCAGAGCTCAGTGTGTTTAAATCTATATACAGGAGAATGTCACTCAGAGCTCTGTGTGTTCAAATCGAAATACTGGAGAATGTCACTCAGAGCTCAGTCTGCTTAAATCTATTTTCAGGAGAATGTCACTCAGAGCTCAGTGTGTTTAAATCTATATACAGGAGAATGTCACTCAGAGCTCAGTGTGTTTAAATCTATATACAGGAGAATGTCACGCAGAGCTCAGTGTGTTTAAATTTATATACAGGAGAATGTCACTCAGAGCTCAGTGTGTTTAAATCTATATACTGGAGAATGTCACTCAGAGTTCAGTGTGTTTAAATCTATGTACAGGAGAATGTCACTCAGAGCTCAGTGTGTTTAAATCTATGTACAGGAGAATGTCACTCAGAGCTCAGTGTGTTTAAATCTATATACTGGAGAATGTCACTCAGAGTTCAGTCTGTTTAAATCTATATACTGGAGAATGTCACGCAGACCTCAGTGTGTTTAAATCTATATACAGGAGAATGTCACTCAGAGCTCAGTGTGTTTAAATCTATATACAGGAGAATGTCACTCAGAGATCAGTGTGTTTTAAACTATATACAGGAGAATGTCACTCAGAGCTCAGTGTGTTTAAATCTATATACAGGAGAATGTCACTCAGAGCTCAGAGTGTTCAAATCTATATTCAGGAGAATGTCACTCTGAGATCAGTGTGTTTAAATCTATATACAGGAGAAAGTCACTCAGAGCTCAGTGTGTTTAAATCTATATACAGGAGAATGTCACTCAGAGCTCAGTCTGTTTAAATATATATTCAGGAGAATGTCACTCTGTGTTCAGTGTGTTTAAATCTATATAGAGGAGATGTCACTCTGAGTTCAGTGTGTTTGAAACTATATGCAGGAGAATGTCACTCAGAGCTCAGTGTGTATAAATCTATATACTGGAGAATGTCACTCAGAGCTCAGTGTGTTTAAATCTATATACTAGAGAATATCACTCAGAGCTCAGTGTGTTTAAATCTATATACAGGAGAATGTCACTCAGAGCTCAGTGTGTTTAAATCTATATGCAGGAGAATGTCACTCAGACTTCATTGTGTTTAAATCTATTTTCAGGAGAATGTCACTCAGAGCTCAGTGTGTATAAATCTATGTACAGGAGAATGTCACTCAGAGTTCAGTCTGTTTAAATCTATATACTGGAGAATGTCACGCAGAGCTCAGTGTGTTTAAATCTATAGACAGGAGAATGTCACTCAGAGCTCAGTGTGTTTAAATCTATATACAGGAGAATGTCACTCAGAGATCAGTGTGTTTTAAACTATATACAGGAGAATGTCACTCAGAGCTCAGTCTGTTTAAATCTATGTACAGGAGAATGTCACTCAGAGTTCAGTGTGTTTAAATCTACACACAGGAGAATGTCACTCAGAGCTCAGTCTGTTTAAAACTATATCCTGGAGAAAGTCACTCAGAGCTAAGTGTGTTTAAATCTATATAGAGGAGAATGTCACTCTGAGTTCAGTGTGTTTGAAACTATATACAGGAGAATGTCACTCAGAGCTCAGTGTGTTTAAATCTATATACAGAGGAATGTCACTCAGAGCTCAGTGTGTTTTAAATTATATACAGGAGAATGTCACTCAGAGCTCAGTCCGTATAAATCTGTATGCAGGAGAATGTCACTCAGAGTTCAGTCTGTTTAAATCTATGTACTGGAGAATGTCACTCAGAGTTCAGTCTGTTTAAATCTATACACTGGAGAATGACACTCAGAGCTCAGTGTGCTTAAATCTAGATACAGGAGACAATCACTCAGAGCTCAGTGTGTTTAAATCTAAATACAGGAGAACGTCACTCAGAGCTCAGTGTGTTTAAATCTATATACAGGAGAATGTCACTCAGAGCTCAGTGTGTTTAAATCTATATACTGGAGAATGTCACTCAGAGATCAGTGTGTTTTAAACTATATACAGGAGAATGTCACTCAGAGCTCAGTCTGTTTAAATCTATGTACAGGAGAATGTCACACAGAGCTCAGTGTGTTTAAATCTATATACAGGAGAATGTCACTCAGAGCTCAGTGTGTTTAAATCTATATACTGGAGAATGTCACTCAGAGCTCAGTGTGTATAAATCTATATACTGGAGAATGTCAGCAGAGGTCAGTGTGTTTAAATCAATATCAAGGAGAATGTCACTCAGAGTTCAGTGTGTTTAAATCTATATGCTGGAGAATGTCACTCAGAGCTCAGTCTGTTTAAATCTATATCAAGGAGAATGTCACTCAGAGTTCAGTGTGTTGAAATCTATATACAGGAGACTGTCACTCAGAGTTCAGTGTGTTTAAATCGATGTACTGGAGAATGTCAGCAGAGCTCAGTGTGTTTAAATCTATATACAGGAGACTGTCACTGAGAGTTCAGTGTGTTTAAATCGATGTACTGGAGAATGTCAGCAGAGCTCAGTGTGTTTAAATCTATACACAGGAGAATGTCACTCAGAGCTCAGTCTGTTTAAATCTATATGCAGGAGAATGTCACTCAGAGCTCAGTGTGTTTAAATCTATATACAGGAGAATGTCACTCAGAGCTCAGTGTGTTTAAATCTATATACAGGAGAATGTCACTCAGAGCTCAGTGTGTTTAAATCTATATACAGCAGAATGTCACTCAGAGCTAAGTCTGTTTAAATCTATATACAGGAGACTGTCACTCAGAGTTCAGTGTGTTTAAATCGATATACTGGAGAATGTCAGCAGAGCTCAGTGTGTTTAAATCTATACACAGGAGAATGTCACTCAGAGCTCAGTCTGTTTAAATATATAAATAGGAGACTGTCACTCAGAGTTCAGTGTGATTAAATCGATATACTGGAGAATGTCAGCAGAGCTCAGTGTGTTTAAATCTATATACAGGAGACTGTCACTCAGAGTTCAGTGTGTTTAAATCGATATACTGGAGAATGTCAGCAGAGCTCAGTGTGTTTAAATCTATATACAGGAGAATGCCACTCAGAGCTCAGTGTGTTTAAATCTCTGTACAGGAGAATGTCACTCAGAGCTCAGTGTGTTTAAATCTATATACTGGAGAACGCCACTCAGAGCTCAGTGTGTTTAAATCTCTGTACAGGAGAATGTCACTCAGAGCTCAGTCTGTTTAAATCTATATACTGGAGAATGCCACTCAGAGCTCAGTGTGTTTAAATCTCTGTACAGGAGAATGTCCCTCAGAGTTCAGTGTGTTTAAATCTATATACTGGAGAATGACACTCAGAGCTTAGTGTGTTTAAATCTATCTTCAGGAGAAAGTCACTCAGAGCTCAGTGTGTTTAAATCTATATACAGGAGAATGTCACTCAGAGCTCAGTGTGTTTAAATCTTTATACAGGAGAATGCTACTCAGAGTTCAGTGTGTTTAAATCTATATACAGGAGAATGTTACTCAGAGCTCAGTGTGTTTAAATCTATATACAGCAGAATGTCACTCAGAGCTCAGTGTGTTTTAAACGAAATACAGGAGAATGTCACTCAGAGCTCAGAGTGTTCAAATCTATATTCAGGAGAATGTCACTCTGAGATCAGTGTGTTTAAGTCTATATACAGGAGAATGTCACTCAGAGCTCAGTATGTTTAAATCTATATACAGGAGAATGTTACTCAGAGCTCAGTGTGTTTAAATCTATAGACAGGAGAATGTCACTCAGAGCGCAGTCTGTTTAAAACTATATCCTGGAGAATGTCACTCAGAGCTCAGTCCGTATAAATCTGTATGCAGGAGAATGTCACTCAGAGTTCAGTCTGTTTAAATCTATGTACTGGAGAATGTCACTCAGAGTTCAGTCTGTTTAAATCTATATACTGGAGAATGACACTCAGAGCTCAGTGTGCTTAAATCTATAGACAGGAGAATGTCACTCAGAGTTCGGTCTGTTTAAATCTATATACTGGAGAATGTCACGCAGAGCTCAGTGTGTTCAAATCGAAATACTGGAGAATGTCACTCAGAGCTCAGTGTGTTTAAATCTATTTTCAGGAGAATGTCACTCAGAGCTCAGTGTGTATAAATCTATATACTGGAGAATGTCACTCAGAGCTCAGTGTGTTTAAATCTATATACTAGAGAATATCACTCAGAGCTCAGTGTGTTTAAATCTATATACAGGAGAATGTCACTCAGAGCTCAGTGTGTTTAAATCTATATGCAGGAGAATGTCACTCAGACTTCAGTGTGTTTAAATCTATTTTCAGGAGAATGTCACTCAGAGCTCAGTGTGTATAAATCTATGTACAGGAGAATGTCACTCAGAGTTCAGTCTGTTTAAATCTATATACTGGAGAATGTCACGCAGAGCTCAGTGTGTTTAAATCTATAGACAGGAGAATGTCACTCAGAGCTCAGTGTGGTTAAATCTATATACAGGAGAATGTCACTCAGAGATCAGTGTGTTTTAAACTATATACAGGAGAATGTCACTCAGAGCTCAGTCTGTTTAAATCTATGTACAGGAGAATGTCACTCAGAGTTCAGTGTGTTTAAATCTACACACAGGAGAATGTCACTCAGAGCACAGTCTGTTTAAAACTATATCCTGGAGAAAGTCACTCAGAGCTCAGTGTGTTTAAATCTATATAGAGGAGAATGTCACTCTGAGTTCAGTGTGTTTGAAACTATATACAGGAGAATGTCACTCAGAGCTCAGTGTGTTTAAATCTATATACAGAGGAATGTCACTCAGAGCTCAGTGTGTTTTAAATTATATACAGGAGAATGTCACTCAGAGCTCAGTCCGTATAAATCTGTATGCAGGAGAATGTCACTCAGAGTTCAGTCTGTTTAAATCTATGTACAGGAGAATGTCACTCAGAGTTCAGTGTGTTTAAATCTAAATACAGGAGAACGTCACTCAGAGCTCAGTGTGTTTAAATCTATATACAGGAGAATGTCACTCAGAGCTCAGTGTGTTTAAATCTATATACTGGAGAATGTCACTCAGAGATCAGTGTGTTTTAAACTATATACAGGAGAATGTCACTCAGAGCTCAGTCTGTTTAAATCTATGTACAGGAGAATGTCACACAGAGCTCAGTGTGTTTAAATCTATATACAGGAGAATGTCACTCAGAGCACAGTGTGTTTAAATCTATATACTGGAGAATGTCACTCAGAGCTCAGTGTGTATAAATCTATATACTGGAGAATGTCAGCAGAGCTCAGTGTGTTTAAATCAATATCAAGGAGAATGTCACTCAGAGTTCAGTGTGTTTAAATCTATATGCTGGAGAATGTCACTCAGAGCTCAGTGTGTTTAAATCAATATCAAGGAGAATGTTACTCAGAGTTCAGTGTGTTGAAATCTATATACAGGAGACTGTCACTCAGAGTTCAGTGTGTTTAAATCGATGTACTGGAGAATGTCAGCAGAGCTCAGTGTGTTTAAATCTATATACAGGAGACTGTCACTGAGAGTTCAGTGTGTTTAAATCGATGTACTGGAGAATTTCAGCAGAGCTCAGTGTGTTTAAATCTATACACAGGAGAATGTCACTCAGAGCTCAGTCTGTTTAAATCTATATACAGGAGAATGTCACTCAGAGCTCAGTGTGTTTAAATCTATATACAGGAGAATGTCACTCAGAGCTCAGTGTGTTTAAATCTATATACAGGAGAATGTCACTCAGAGCTCAGTGTGTTTAAATCTATATACAGCAGAATGTCACTCAGAGCTAAGTCTGTTTAAATCTATATACAGGAGACTGTCACTCAGAGTTCAGTGTGTTTAAATCGATGTACTGGAGAATGTCAGCAGAGCTCAGTGTGTTTAAATCTATATACAGGAGACTGTCACTGAGAGTTCAGTGTGTTTAAATCGATGTACTGGAGAATGTCAGCAGAGCTCAGTGTGTTTAAATCTATACACAGGAGAATGTCACTCAGAGCTCAGTCTGTTTAAATCTATATACAGGAGAATGTCACTCAGAGCTCAGTGTGTTTAAATCTATATACAGGAGAATGTCACTCAGAGCTCAGTGTGTTTAAATCTATATACAGGAGAATGTCACTCAGAGCTCAGTGTGTTTAAATCTATATACAGCAGAATGTCACTCAGAGCTAAGTCTGTTTAAATCTATATACAGGAGACTGTCACTCAGAGTTCAGTGTGTTTAAATCGATATACTGGAGAATGTCAGCAGAGCTCAGTGTGTTTAAATCTATACACAGGAGAATGTCACTCAGAGCTCAGTCTGTTTAAATATATAAATAGGAGACTGTCACTCAGAGTTCAGTGTGATTAAATCGATATACTGGAGAATGTCAGCAGAGCTCAGTGTGTTTAAATCTATATACAGGAGACTGTCACTCAGAGTTCAGTGTGTTTAAATCGATATACTGGAGAATGTCAGCAGAGCTCAGTGTGTTTAAATCTATTTCCAGGAGAATGCCACTCAGAGCTCAGTGTGTTTAAATCTCTGTACAGGAGAATGTCACTCAGAGCTCAGTGTGTTTAAATCTATATACTGGAGAACGCCACTCAGAGCTCAGTGTGTTTAAATCTCTGTACAGGAGAATGTCACTCAGAGCTCAGTCTGTTTAAATCTATATACTGGAGAATGCCACTCAGAGCTCAGTGTGTTTAAATCTCTGTACAGGAGAATGTCCCTCAGAGTTCAGTGTGTTTAAATCTATATACTGGAGAATGACACTCAGAGCTTAGTGTGTTTAAATCTATCTTCAGGAGAAAGTCGCTCAGAGCTCAGTGTGTTTAAATCTATATACAGGAGAATGTCACTCAGAGCTCAGTGTGTTTAAATCTTTATACAGGAGAATGCTACTCAGAGTTCAGTGTGTTTAAATCTATATACAGGAGAATGTTACTCAGAGCTCAGTGTGTTTAAATCTATATACAGCAGAATGTCACTCAGAGCTCAGTGTGTTTTAAACGAAATACAGGAGAATGTCACTCAGAGCTCAGAGTGTTCAAATCTATATTCAGGAGAATGTCACTCTGAGATCAGTGTGTTTAAGTCTATATACAGGAGAATGTCACTCAGAGCTCAGTATGTTTAAATCTATATACAGGAGAATGTTACTCAGAGCTCAGTGTGTTTAAATCTATAGACAGGAGAATGTCACTCAGAGCGCAGTCTGTTTAAAACTATATCCTGGAGAATGTCACTCAGAGCTCAGTCCGTATAAATCTGTATGCAGGAGAATGTCACTCAGAGTTCAGTCTGTATAAATCTATGTACTGGAGAATGTCACTCAGAGTTCAGTCTGTTTAAATCTATATACTGGAGAATGACACTCAGAGCTCAGTGTGCTTAAATCTATATACAGGAGAATGTCACTCAGAGTTCGGTCTGTTTAAATCTATATACTGGAGAATGTCACGCAGAGCTCAGTGTGTTCAAATCGAAATACTGGAGAATGTCACTCAGAGCTCAGTGTGTTTAAATCTATTTTCAGGAGAATGTCACTCAGAGCTCAGTGTGTATAAATCTATGTACAGGAGACTGTCACTCAGAGCTCAGTGTGTTTAAATTTATGTACGGGAGAATGTTACTCAGAGCTCAGTGTGTTTAAATCTATATACAGGAGAATGTCACTCAGAGCTCAGTGTGTTTAAATCTATATGCAGGAGAATGTCACTCAGACTTCAGTGTGTTTAAATCTATTTTCAGGAGAATGTCACTCAGAGCTCAGTGTGTATAAATCTATGTACAGGAGACTGTCACTCAGAGCTCAGTGTGTTTAAATTTATGTACGGGAGAATGTTACTCAGAGCTCAGTGTGTTTAAATCTATATACAGGAGAATGTCACTCAGAGCTCAGTGTGTTTAAATCTATATGTAGGAGAATGTCACTCAGAGCTCAGTGTGTTTAAATCTATATACTGGAGAATGTCACGCAGAGCTCAGTGTGTTTAAATCTATACACAGGAGAATGTCACTCAGAGTTCAGTCTGTTTAAATCTATATACTGGAGAATGTCACGCAGAGCTCAGTGTGTTTAAATTTATGTACGGGAGAATGTTACTCAGAGCTCAGTGTGTTTAAATCTATATACAGGAGAATGTCACTCAGAGCTCAGTCTGTTTAAATCTATGTACAGGAGAATGTCACTCAGAGCTCAGTGTGTTTAAATCTCTTTCCAGGAGAATGTCACTCAGAGCTCAGTCTGTTTAAATCTATATACAGGAGAATGTCCCTCAGAGTTCAGTGCGTTTAAAACTATATCCTGGAGAATGTCAGCAGAGTTCAGTGTGTTTAAATCAATATCAAGGAGAATGTCACTCAGAGTTTAGTGTGTTTAAATCAATATCAAGGAGAATGTCACTCAGAGTTCAGTGTGTTTAAATCTATATACAGGAGAATGTCACACAGACTTCAGTGTGTTTAAATCGATATACTGGAGAATGTCAGCAGAGCTCAGTGTGTTTAAATCTATACACAGGAGAATGTCACTCAGAGCTCAGACTGTTTAAATCTATGCACAGGAGAATGTCACTCAGAGCTCAGTCTGTTTAAATCTATATACAGGAGAATGTCACGCAGAGCTCAGTGTGTTTAAATCTATATACAGGAGAATGTCACTCAGAGCTCAGTGTGTTTAAATCTATACACAGGAGAATGTCACTCAGAGCTCAGTCTGTTTAAATCTATATACAGGAGAATGTCACGCAGAGCTCAGTGTGTTTAAATCTATATCCTGGAGAATGTCACTCAGAGCTCAGTCTGTTTAAATCTATATACAGCAGAATGTCCCTCAGAGTTCAGTGCGTTTAAAACTATATCCTGGAGAATGTCAGCAGAGTTCAGTGTGTTTAAATCAATATCAAGGAGAATGTCACTCAGAGTTCAGTGTGTTTAAATCAATATCAAGGAGAATGTCACTCAGAGTTCAGTGTGTTTAAATCTATATACAGGAGAATGTCACACAGACTTCAGTGTGTTTAAATCGATATACTGGAGAATGTCAGCAGAGCTCAGTGTGTTTAAATCTATACACAGGAGAATGTCACTCAGAGCTCAGTTTGTTCAAATCAAGATACAGGAGAATGTCACTCAGAGTTCAGTGTGTTTAAATCTATATACAGGAGAATGTCACACAGACTTCAGTGTGTTTAAATCGATATACTGGAGAATGTCAGCAGAGCTCAGTGTGTTTAAATCTATACACAGGAGAATGTCACTCAGAGCTCAGTTTGTTCAAATCAAGATACAGGAGAATGTCACTCAGAGCTCAGTGTGTTTAAATCTATACACAGGAGAATGTCACTCAGAGCTAAGTCTGTTTAAATCTATATACTGCAGAATGCCACTCAGAGCTCAGTGTGTTTAAATCTCTGGACAGGAGAATGTCACTCAGAGCTCAGTGTGTATAAATCTATGTACAGGAGACTGTCACTCAGAGCTCAGTGTGTTTAAATTTATGTACGGGAGAATGTTACTCAGAGCTCAGTGTGTTTAAATCTATATACAGGAGAATGTCACTCAGAGCTCAGTGTGTTTAAATCTATATGCAGGAGAATGTCACTCAGAGCTCAGTGTGTTTAAATCTATATACTGGAGAATGTCACGCAGAGCTCAGTGTGTTTAAATCTATACACAGGAGAATGTCACTCAGAGTTCAGTCTGTTTAAATCTATATACTGGAGAATGTCACGCAGAGCTCAGTGTGTTTAAATTTATGTACGGGAGAATGTTACTCAGAGCTCAGTGTGTTTAAATCTATATACAGGAGAATGTCACTCAGAGCTCAGTCTGTTTAAATCTATGTACAGGAGAATGTCACTCAGAGCTCAGTGTGTTTAAATCTATATACAGGAGAATGTCACTCAGAGATCAGTGTGTTTTAAACTATATACAGGAGAATGTCACTCAGAGCTCAGTCTGTTTAAATCTATGTACAGGAGAATGTCACTCAGAGCTCAGTGTGTTTAAATCTCTTTCCAGGAGAATGTCACTCAGAGCTCAGTCTGTTTAAATCTATATACAGGAGAATGTCCCTCAGAGTTCAGTGCGTTTAAAACTATATCCTGGAGAATGTCAGCAGAGTTCAGTGTGTTTAAATCAATATCAAGGAGAATGTCACTCAGAGTTCAGTGTGTTTAAATCAATATCAAGGAGAATGTCACTCAGAGTTCAGTGTGTTTAAATCTATATACAGGAGAATGTCACACAGACTTCAGTGTGTTTAAATCGATATACTGGAGAATGTCAGCAGAGCTCAGTGTGTTTAAATCTATACACAGGAGAATGTCACTCAGAGCTCAGACTGTTTAAATCTATGCACAGGAGAATGTCACTCAGAGCTCAGTCTGTTTAAATCTATATACAGGAGAATGTCACGCAGAGCTCAGTGTGTTTAAATCTATATACAGGAGAATGTCACTCAGAGCTCAGTGTGTTTAAATCTATACACAGGAGAATGTCACTCAGAGCTCAGTCTGTTTAAATCTATATACAGGAGAATGTCACGCAGAGCTCAGTGTGTTTAAATCTATATCCTGGAGAATGTCACTCAGAGCTCAGTCTGTTTAAATCTATATACAGCAGAATGTCCCTCAGAGTTCAGTGCGTTTAAAACTATATCCTGGAGAATGTCAGCAAAGTTCAGTGTGTTTAAATCAATATCAAGGAGAATGTCACTCAGAGTTCAGTGTGTTTAAATCAATATCAAGGAGAATGTCACTCAGAGTTCAGTGTGTTTAAATCTATATACAGGAGAATGTCACACAGACTTCAGTGTGTTTAAATCTATACACAGGAGAATGTCACTCAGAGCTCAGTTTGTTCAAATCAAGATACAGGAGAATGTCACTCAGAGTTCAGTGTGTTTAAATCTATATACAGGAGAATGTCACACAGACTTCAGTGTGTTTAAATCGATATACTGGAGAATGTCAGCAGAGCTCAGTGTGTTTAAATCTATACACAGGAGAATGTCACTCAGAGCTCAGTTTGTTCAAATTAAGATACAGGAGAATGTCACTCAGAGCTCAGTGTGTTTAAATCTATACACAGGAGAATGTCACTCAGAGCTAAGTCTGTTTAAATCTATATACTGCAGAATGCCACTCAGAGCTC
Source organism: Heterodontus francisci (assembly GCF_036365525.1). Taxonomy (NCBI): domain Eukaryota; kingdom Metazoa; phylum Chordata; class Chondrichthyes; order Heterodontiformes; family Heterodontidae; genus Heterodontus; species Heterodontus francisci. The sequence continues at coordinate 195,129,719 of NC_090372.1, read as the reverse complement.
AGTGTGTTTAAATCTCTGGACAGGAGAATGTCACTCAGAGCTCAGTGTGTTCAAATCTATATTCAGGAGAATGTCACTCAGAGCTCAGTGTGTTTAAATCTATACACAGGAGAATGTCACTCAGAGCTCAGTTTGTTCAAATCAAGATACAGGAGAATGTCACTCAGAGCTCAGTGTGTTTAAATCTATATACAGGAGAATGTCACTCAGAGCTAAGTCTGTTTAAATCTGTATACTGCAGAATGCCACTCAGAGCTCAGTGTGTTTAAATCTCTGTGCAGGAGAATGTCACTCAGAGCTCAGTGTGTTTTAAACTATATACAGGAGAATGTCATTCAGAGCTCAGTGTGTTCAAATCTATATTCAGGAGAATGTCACTCTGAGATCAGTGTGTTTAAATCTAAAGACAGGAGAATGTCACTCAGAGCTCAGTGTGTTTAAATCTATATACAGGAGAATGCTACTCGGAGTTCAGTGTGTTTAAATCTATATGCAGGAGAATGTCACTCAGAGCTCAGTGTGTTTTAAACTATATACAGCAGAATGTCACTCAGAGCTCAGTGTGTTTTAAACTATATACAGCAGAATGTCACTCAGAGCTCAGTGTGTTTTAAACTATATACAGGAGAATGTCACACAGAGCTCAGAGTGTTCAAATCTATATTCAGGAGAATGTCACTCTGAGATCAGTGTGTTTAAATCTATATGCAGGAGAATGTCACTCAGAGCTCAGTGTGTTTAAATCTATATACAGGAGAATGTTACTCAGAGCTCAGTGTGTTTAAATCTATATACAGCAGAATGTCACTCAGAGCTCAGTGTGTTTAAATCTATATACAGGAGAATGTCACTCAGAGTTCAGTCTGTTTAAATCTATGTACTGGACAATGTCACTCAGAGTTCAGTCTGTTTAAATCTATATACTGGAGAATGTCACTCAGAGCTCAGTGTGTTTAAATCTATATGCAGGAGAATGTCACTCAGAGTTCAGTGTGTTTAAATCTAAATACTGGAGAATGTTACTCAGAGTTCAGTGTGTTTAAATCTATATACAGGAGAATGTCACTCAGAGCTCAGTGTGTTTAAATCAATATGCAGGAGAATGTCACTCAGAGTTCAGTATGTTTAAATCTATATACAGGAGAATGTCACTCAGAGTTCAGTCTGTTTAAATCTATGTACAGGAGAATGTCACTCAGAGTTCAGTCTGTATAAATCTATATACTGGAGAATGTCACGCAGAGCTCAGTGTGTTTAAATCGATATACAGGGGAATGTCACTCAGAGCTCAGTGTGTTTTAAACTATATACAGGAGAATGTCACTCAGAGCTCAGTGTGTTTAAATCCATATACAGCAGAATGTCACTCAGAGATCAGTGTGTTTTAAATTATATACAGGAGAATGTCACTCAGAGCTCAGTGTGTTTAAATCTATATACAGGAGAATGTTACTCAGAGCTCAGTGTGTTTAAATCTAGATACAGGAGAATGTCACTCAGAGCTCAGTCTGTTTAAATATATATTCAGGAGAATGTCACTCAGAGTTCAGTGCGTTTAAAACTATATCCTGGAGAAAGTCACTCAGAGCTCAGTGTGTTTAAATCTATATCGAGGAGAATGTCACTCTCAGTTCAGTGTGTTTGAAACTATATACAGGAGAATGTCACTCAGAGCTCAGTGTGTTTAAATCTATATACAGAGGAATGTCACTCAGAGCTCAGTCCGTATAAATCTGTATACAGGAGAATGTCACTCAGAGTTCAGTCTGTTTAAATCAATGTACTGGAGAATGTCACTCAGAGTTCAGTCTGTTTAAATCTATATATTGGAGAATGTCACGCAGAGCTCAGTGTGTTTAAATCTATATACAGGAGAATATCACTCAGAGCTCAGTGTGTTTAAATATATATACTGGAGAATGACACTCAGAGCTCAGTGTGCTTAAATCTATATACAGGAGAATGTCACTCAGAGCTCAGTGTGTTTAAATCTATATACAGGAGAATGTCACTCAGAGCTCAGTGTGTTTAAATCTATATGCAGGAGAATGTCACTCAGAGTTCAGTGTGTTTAAATCTATACACAGGAGAATGTCACTCAGAGCTCAGTCTGTTTAAATCTATGTACAGGAGAATGTCACTCAGAGCTCAGTGTGTTTAAATCTATATACAGGAGAATGTCACTCAGAGCTCAGTGTGTTTAAATCTATGTACAGGAGAATGTCACTCAGAGCTCAGTGTGTTTAAATCTATATACAGGAGAATGTCACTCAGAGCTCAGTGTGTTTAAATCTATATACAGAGGAATGTCACTCAGAGCTCAGTCAGTGTGTTTAAATCTATGTACAGGAGAATGTCACTCAGAGCTCAGTGTGTTTAAATCTATATACAGGAGAATGTCACTCAGAGCTCAGTGTGTTTAAATCTATACACAGGAGAATGTCCCTCAGAGCTCAGTCTGTTTAAATTTATGTACGGGAGAATGTCACTCAGAGCTCAGTGTGTTTAAATCTATACACAGGAGAATGTCCCTCAGAGCTCAGTCTGTTTAAATCTATGTACAGGAGAATGTCACTCAGAACTCAGTCTGTTTAAATCTATGTACAGGAGAATGTCACTCAGAGCTCAGTGTGTTTAAATCTATATACAGGAGAATGTCACTCAGAGCTCAGTGTGTTTAAATCTATACACAGGAGAATGTCCCTCAGAGCTCAGTCTGTTTAAATCTATGTACAGGAGAATGCCACTCAGAGCTCAGTCTGTTTAAATCTATGTACAGGAGAATGTCACTCAGAGCTCAGTGTGTTTAAATCTATATACAGGAGAATGTCACTCAGAGCTCAGTGTGTTTAAATCTATACACAGGAGAATGTCCCTCAGAGCTCAGTCTGTTTAAATTTATGTACGGGAGAATGTCACTCAGAGCTCAGTGTGTTTAAATCTATTTTCAGGAGAATGTCACTCAGAGCTCAGTGTGTATAAATCTATGTACAGGAGAATGTTACTCAGAGCTCAGTGTGTTAAATCTATATACAGGAGAACGTCACTCAGTGTTCAGTGTGTTTAAATCTATATGTAGGAGAATGTGACTCAGTGCTCAGTGTGTTTAAATCTATATATAGGGAAATGTCGGTCAGTGCTCAGTGTGTTTAAATCAATATATAGGAAAATGTCACTCAGTGCTCAGTGTGTTCAAATCTATATGCAGGAGAATGTCACTCAGAGTTCAGTGTGTTTAAATCTATACACAGGAGAATGTCACTCAGAGCAGAGTCTGTTTAAATCTATGTGCAGGAGAATGTCACTCAGAGTTCAGTCTGTTTAAATCTATATACTGGAGAATGTCACGCAGAGCTCAGTGTGTTTAAATCTATATACAGGACAATGTCACTCAGAGCTCAGTGTGTTTTAAACTATATTCAGGAGAATGTCACTCTGAGATCAGTGCGTTTAAATCTATATACAGGAGAATGTCACTCAGAGCTCAGTGTGTTTAAATCTAGAAACAGGAGAATGTTACTCAGAGCTCAGTGTGTTTAAATCTATATACAGGAGAATGTCACTCAGAGCTCAGTCTGTTTAAATATATATTCAGGAGAATGTCACTCAGAGTTCAGTGCGTTTAAAACTATATCCTGGAGAAAGTCACTCAGAGCTCAGTGTGTTTAAATCTATATAGAGGAGAATGTCACTCTGAGTTCAGTGTGTTTTAAATTAGAGACAGGAGAATGTCACTCAGAGTTCAGTCCGTACAAATCTGTATACAGGAGAATGTCACTCAGAGTTCAGTCTGTTTAAATCTATGTACTGGAGAATGTCACTCAGAGTTCAGTGTGTTTAAATCTATACACAGGAGAATGTCACTCAGAGCTCAGTCTGTTTAAATCTATGTACAGGAGAATGTCGCTCAGAGCTCAGTGTGTTTAAATCTATATACAGGAGAATGTCACTCAGAGCTCAGTGTGTTTAAATCTATGTACAGGAGAATGTCACTCAGAGCTCAGTGTGTTTAAATCTATATACAGGAGAATGTCACTCAGAGCTCAGTGTGTTTAAATCTATGTACAGGAGAATGTCACTCAGAGCTCAGTGTGTTTAAATCTATATACAGGAGAATGTCACTCAGAGCTCAGTGTGTTCAAATCTATATTCAGGAGAATGTCACTCTGAGATCAGTGTGTTTAAATCTATATGCAGCAATATGTCACTCAGAGCTCAGTGTGTTTAAATCTATATATAGGGAAAGGTCGGTCAGTGCTCAGTGTGTTTAAATCAATATATAGGAAAATGTCACTCAGTGCTCAGTGTGTTCAAATCTATATGCAGGAGAATGTCACTCAGAGTTCAGTGTGTTTAAATCTATACACAGGAGAATGTCACTCAGAGCTCAGTCTGTTTAAATCTATACACAGGAGAATGTCACTCAGAGCTCAGTCTGTTTAAATCTATGTGCAGGAGAATGTCACTCAGAGTTCAGTCTGATTAAATCTATATAGTGGAGAATGTCACGCAGAGCTCAGTGTGTTTAAATCTATATACAGGAGAATGTCACTCAGAGCTCAGTGTGTTTTAAACTATATTCAGGAGAATGTCACTCTGAGATCAGTGCGTTTAAATCTATATACAGGAGAATGTCACTCAGAGCTCAGTGTGTTTAAATCTAGAAACAGGAGAATGTTACTCAGAGCTCAGTGTGTTTAAATCTATATACAGGAGAATGTCACTCAGAGCTCAGTCTGTTTAAATATATATTCAGGAGAATGTCACTCAGAGTTCAGTGCGTTTAAAACTATATCCTGGAGAAAGTCACTCAGAGCTCAGTGTGTTTAAATCTATATAGAGGAGAATGTCACTCTGAGTTCAGTGTGTTTTAAATTAGAGACAGGAGAATGTCACTCAGAGTTCAGTCCGTACAAATCTGTATACAGGAGAATGTCACTCAGAGTTCAGTCTGTTTAAATCTATGTACTGGAGAATGTCACTCAGAGTTCAGTCTGTTTAAATCTATATACTGGAGAATGACACTCAGAGCTCAGTGTGCTTAAATCTATATGCAGGAGAATGTCACTCAGAGCTCAGTGTGTTTAAATCTATATACAGGAGAATGTCACTCAGAGCTCAGTGTGTTTAAATCTATATGCAGGAGAATGTCACTCAGAGTTCAGTCTGTTTAAATCTATGCACAGGAGAATGTCCCACAGAGCTCAGTCTGTTTAAATCTATGTACTGAAGAATGTCACTCAGAGCTCAGTCTGTTTAAATCTATGTACAGGAGAATGTCACTCAGAGCTCAGTGTGTTCAAATCTATATACAGGAGAATGTCACTCAGAGCTCAGTGTGTTTAAATCTATACGCAGGAGAATGTCACTCAGAGCTCAGTCTGTTTAAATTTATGTACGGGAGAATGTCACTCAGAGCTCAGTGTGTTTAAATCTATATGCAGGAGAATGTCACTCAGAGTTCAGTGTGTTTAAATCTATGCACAGGAGAATGTCCCTCAGAGCTCAGTCTGTTTAAATCTATGTACAGGAGAATGTCACTCAGAGCTCAGTCTGTTTAAATCTATATACTGGAGAATGTCACGCAGAGCTCAGTGTGTTTAAATCTATAGACAGTAGAATGTCACTCAGAGCTCAGTGTGTTTAAATTTATATACAGGAGAATGTCACTCAGAGATCAGTGTGTTTTAAACTATATACAGGAGAATGTCACTCAGAGCTCAGTCTGTTTAAATCTATATACAGGAGAATGTCACTCAGAGCTCAGTGTGTTTAAATCTATATACAGGAGAATGTCACGCAGAGCTCAGTGTGTTTAAATCTATATACAGGAGAATGTCACTCAGAGCTCAGTGTGTTTAAATCTCTTTACAGGAGAATGTCACTCAGAGCTCAGTCTGTTTAAATCTATATACAGGAGAATGTCCCTCAGAGTTCAGTGCGTTTAAATCTATATACTGGAGAATGTCACTCAGAGTTCAGTGTGTTTAAATCTATAAATAGGAGAATGTCACACAGACTTCAGTGTGTTTAAATCGATATACTGGAGAATGTCAGCAGAGCTCAGTGTGTTTAAATCTAAACACAGGAGAATGTCACTCAGAGCTCAGTCTGTTTAAATCTATATACAGGAGAATGTCACGCAGAGCTCAGTGTGTTTAAATCTATATACAGGAGAATGTCACTCAGAGCTCAGTCTGTTTAAATCTATATACAGGAGAATGTCACTCAGAGCTCAGTGTGTTTTAAACTATATACAGGAGAATGTCACTCAGAGCTCAGTCCGTTTAAATCTATATTCAGGAGAATGTCACTCTGAATTCAGTCTGTTTAAATCTATATACAGGAGAATGTCACTCAGAGCTCAGTGTGTTTAAATCTATATTCAGGAGAATGTCACTCTGAGATCAGTCTGTTTAAATCTATATACAGGAGAATGTCACTCAGAGCTCAGTGTGTTTAAATCTATATACAGGAGAATGCGACTCAGAGTTCAGTGTGTTTAAATCTATATACAGGAGAATGTAGCTCAGAGCTCAGTGTGTTTTAAACTATATACAGGAGAATGTCACTCAGAGCTCAGAGTGTTCAAATCTATATTCAGGAGAATGTCACTCTGAGATCAGTGTGTTTAAATCTATATACAGGAGAATGTCACTCAGAGCTCAGTGTGTTTAAATCTATATACAGGAGAATGTTACTCAGAGCTCAGTGTGTTTAAATCTATATACAGGAGAATGTCACTCAGAGCTCAGTCTGTTTAAATATATATTCAGGAGAATGTCACTCTGTGTTCAGTGTGTTTAAATCTATATAGAGGAGAATGTCACTCTGAGTTCAGTGTGTTTGAAACTATATGCAGGAGAATGTCACTCAGAGCTCAGTGTGTATAAATCTATATACTGGAGAATGTCACTCAGAGCTCAGTGTGTTTAAATCTATATACTAGAGAATATCACTCAGAGCTCAGTGTGTTTAAATATATATACTGGAGAATGTCACTCAGAGCTCAGTGTGTTTAAATCTATATACAGGAGAATATCACTCAGAGCTCAGTGTGTTTAAATATATATACTGGAGAATGTCACTCAGAGCTCAGTGTGTTTAAATCTATATACAGGAGAATGTCACTCAGAGCTCAGTGTGTTTAAATCTATATACAGGAGAATGTCACTCAGAGCTCAGTGTGTTTAAATCTATATACAGGAGAATGTCACTCAGAGCTCAGTGTGTTTAAATCTATATACAGGAGAATATCACTCAGAGCTCAGTGTGTTTAAATATATACTGGAGAATGTCACACACAGCTCAGTGTGTTCAAATCTATATACAGGAGAATGTCACTCAGAGCTCAGTGTGTTTAAATCTATATACAGGAGAATGTCACTCAGAGCTCAGTGTGTTTAAATCTATATACAGGAGAATGTCACTCAGAGCTCAGTGTGTTTTAAACGATATACAGGAGAATGTCACTCAGAGCTCAGAGTGTTCAAATCTATATTCAGGAGAATGTCACTCAGAGCTCAGTGTGTTTAAATCTATATACAGGAGAATGTTACTCAGAGCTCAGTGTGTTTAAATCTATATACAGGAGAATGTCACTCAGAGTTCAGTGCGTTTAAAACTATATCCTGGAGAAAGTCACTCAGAGCTCAGTGTGTTTAAATCGATATAGAGGAGAATGTCACTCTGAGTTCAGTGTGTTTTAAATAATATACAGGAGAATGTCACTCAGAGCTCAGTCCGTACAAATCTGTATACAGGAGAATGTCACTCAGAGTTCAGTCTGTTCAAATCTATGTACTGGAGAATGTCACTCAGAGTTCAGTCTGTTTAAATCTATATACTGGAGAATGTCACTCAGAGCTCAGTGTGTTTAAATCTATATACAGGAGAATGTCACTCAGAGCTCAGTGTGTTTAAATCTATATGCAGGAGAATGTCACTCAGAGTTCAGTGTGTTTAAATCTATACACAGGAGAATGTCCCTCAGAGCTCAGTCTGTTTAAATCTATGTACAGGAGAATGTCACTCAGAGTTCAGTCTGTTTAAATCTATCTACTGGAGAATGTCACGCAGAGCTCAGTGTGTTTAAATCTATATACAGGAGAATGTCACTCAGAGCTCTGTGTGTTCAAATCGAAATACTGGAGAATGTCACTCAGAGCTCAGTCTGCTTAAATCTATTTTCAGGAGAATGTCACTCAGAGCTCAGTGTGTTTAAATCTATATACAGGAGAATGTCACTCAGAGCTCAGTGTGTTTAAATCTATATACAGGAGAATGTCACTCAGAGCTCAGTGTGTTTAAATTTATATACAGGAGAATGTCACTCAGAGCTCAGTGTGTTTAAATCTATATACTGGAGAATGTCACTCAGAGTTCAGTGTGTTTAAATCTATGTACAGGAGAATGTCACTCAGAGCTCAGTGTGTTTAAATCTATGTACAGGAGAATGTCACTCAGAGCTCAGTGTGTTTAAATCTATATACTGGAGAATGTCACTCAGAGTTCAGTCTGTTTAAATCTATATACTGGAGAATGTCACGCAGACCTCAGTGTGTTTAAATCTATATACAGGAGAATGTCACTCAGAGCTCAGTGTGTTTAAATCTATATACAGGAGAATGTCACTCAGAGATCAGTGTGTTTTAAACTATATACAGGAGAATGTCACTCAGAGCTCAGTGTGTTTAAATCTATATACAGGAGAATGTCACTCAGAGCTCAGTGTGTTTAAATCTATACACAGGAGAATGTCACTCAGAGTTCAGTGTGTTTAAATCTATACACAGGAGAATGTCACTCAGAGTTCAGTGTGTTTAAATCTATATACTGGAGAATGTCACGCAGAGCTCAGTGTGTTTAAATCTATATACTGGAGAATGTCACGCAGAGCTCAGTGTGTTTAAATCTATATACAGGAGAATGTCACTCAGAGCTCAGTGTGTTTTAAACTATATACAGGAGAATGTCACTCAGAGCTCAGTGTGTTTAAATCTATATACTGGAGAATGTCACGCAGAGCTCAGTGTGTTTAAATCTATATCCAGGAGAATGTCACTCAGAGCTCAGTGTGTTTTAAATTATATACAGGAGAATGTCACTCAGAGCTCAGTGTGTTTAAATCTATACACAGGAGAATGTCACTCAGAGCTCAGTCTGTTTAAATTTATGTACGGGAGAATGTCACTCAGAGCTCAGTGTGTTTAAATCTATATACAGGAGAATGTCACTCAGAGCTCAGTGTGTTTTAAACTATATACAGGAGAATGTCACTCAGAGCTCAGAGTGTTCAAATCTATATTCAGGAGAATGTCACTCAGAGTTCAGTGTGTTTAAATCTATACACAGGAGAATGTCACTCAGAGCTCAGTCTGTTTAAATCTATGCACAGGAGAATGTCACTCAGAGTTCAGTCTGTTTAAATCTATATACTGGAGAATGTCACGCAGAGCTCAGTGTGTTTAAATCTGTATACAGGAGAATGTCCCTCAGAGCTCAGTCTGTTTAAATCTATGTACAGGAGAATGTCACTCAGAGTTCAGTCTGTTTAAATCTATATACTGGAGAATGTCACGCAGAGCTCAGTGTGTTTAAATCTATATGCAGGAGAATGTCACTCAGAGCTCAGTGTGTTTAAATCTATACGCAGGAGAATGTCACTCAGAGTTCAGTCTGTTTAAATCTATATACTGGAGAATGTCACTCAGAGATCAGTGTATTTAAATCTCTTTACAGGAGAATGTCACTCAGAGCTCAGTCTGTTTAAATCTATGTACAGGAGAATGTCACGCAGAGCTCAGTGTGTTTAAATCTATATACAGGAGAATGTCACTCAGAACTCAGTGTGTTTAAATCTATATCCTGGAGAATGTCACTCAGAGCTCAGTGTATTTAAATCTCTTTACAGGAGAATGTCACTCAGAGCTCAGTCTGTTTAAATCTATATACAGGAGAATGTCCCTCAGAGTTCAGTGCGTTTAAAACTATATCCTGGAGAATGTCAGCAGAGTTCAGTGTGTTTAAATCAATATCAAGGAGAATGTCACACAGACTTCAGTGTGTTTAAATCGATATACTGGAGAATGTCACTCAGAGCTCAGTGTGTTTAAATCTATATACAGGAGAATGTCACTCAGAGCTCAGTGTGTTTAAATCTATTTTCAGCAGAAAGTAACTCTGAGCTAAGTTTGTTTAAATCTATATACTGCAGAATGCCACTCAGAGCCCAGTGTGTTAAAATCTCTGTGCAGGAGAATGTCACTCAGAGCTCAGTGTGTTTTAAACTATATACAGGAGAATGTCACTCAGAGCTCAGTCCGTTTAAATCTATATTCAGGAGAATGTCACTCTGAGATCAGTGCGTTTAAATCAATATACAGGAGAATGTCACTCAGAGTTCAGTGTGTTTAAATCTATACACAGGAGAATGTCCCTCAGAGCTCAGTCTGTTTAAATCTATGTGCAGGAGAATGTCACTCAGAGTTCAGTCTGTTTAAATCTATATACAGGAGAATGTCACTCAGAGCTCAGTGTGTTCAAATCGAAATACTGGAGAATGTCACTCAGAGCTCAGTGTGTTAAAATCTATACGCAGGAGAATGTCACTCAGAGCTCAGTCTGTTTAAATTTATGTACGGGAGAATGTCACTCAGAGTTCAGTGTGTTTAAATCTATATACAGGAGAATTTCACTCAGAGCTCAGTGTGTTTAAATCTATATGCAGGAGAATGTCACTCAGAGTTCAGTGTGTTTAAATCAATATACAGGAGAATGTCACTCAGAGCTCAGTGTGTTTAAATCTATATACAGGAGAATGTCACTCAGAGTTCAGTGTGTTTAAATCTATATGCAGGAGAATGTCACTCAGAGCTCAGTGTGTTGAAATCTATATACTGGAGAATGTCACGCAGAGCTCAGTGTGTTTAAATCTATATACTGGAGAATGTCACGCAGAGCTCAGTGTGTTTAAATCTATATACAGGAGAATGTCACTCAGAGCTCAGTATGTTTTAAACTATATACAGGAGAATGTCACTCAGAGCTCAGTGTGTTTAAATCTATATACAGGAGAATGTCACTCAGAGCTCAGTGTGTTTTAAATTATATACAGGAGAATGTCACTCAGAGCTCAGTGTGTTTAAATCTATACGCAGGAGAATGTCACTCAGAGCTCAGTCTGTTTAAATTTATGTACGGGAGAATGTCACTCAGAGCTCAGTGTGTTTAAATCTATATACAGGAGAATGTCACTCAGAGCTCAGTGTGTTTTAAACTATATACAGGAGAATGTCACTCAGAGCTCAGAGTGTTCAAATCTATATTCAGGAGAATGTCACTCAGAGTTCAGTGTGTTTAAATCTATACACAGGAGAATGTCCCTCAGAGCTCAGTCTGTTTAAATCTATGTACAGGAGAATGTCACTCAGAGTTCAGTCTGTTTAAATCTATATACTGGAGAATGTCACGCAGAGCTCAGTGTGTTTAAATCTGTATACAGGAGAATGTCCCTCAGAGCTCAGTGTGTTTAAATCTATACACAGGAGAATGTCCCTCAGAGCTCAGTCTGTTTAAATCTATGTACAGGAGAATGTCACACAGTGCTCCGTGTGTTTAAATCTATATACAGGAGAATGTCACTCAGAGCTCAGTGTGTTTAAATCTATACAGAGGAGAATGTCACTCAGTGCTCAGTTTGTTTAAATCTATATATAGGAAAATGTCGCTCAGTGCTCAGTGTGTTTAAATCTATATACAGGACAATGTCACTCAGAGCTCAGTGTGTTTAAATCTATACAGAGGAGAATGTCACTCAGTGCTCAGTTTGTTTAAATCTATGTACTGGAGAATGTCACTCAGAGCTCAGTGTGATTAAATCTATATACTGGAGAATGTCACTCAGAGCTCAGTGTGTTTAAATCTATCAACAGGAGAATGTCACTCAGAGCTCAGTGTGTTTAAATCTATATACAGGAAAATGTCGCTCAGTGCTCAGTCTGTTTAAATCAATATGCAGGAGAATGTCACGCAGAGCTCAGTGTGTTTAAATCTATATACAGGAGAATGTCACTCAGAGCTCAGTGTGTTTAAATCTATACACAGGAGAATGTCACGCAGAGCTCAGTGTGTTTAAATCTATATGCAGGAGAATGTCACTCAGAGTTCAGTGTGTTTAAATCTATACACAGGAGAATGGCACTCAGAGTTCAGTCTGTTTAAATCTATATACTGGAGAATGTCACGCAGAGCTCAGTGTGTTCAAATCGAAATACTGGAGAATGTCACTCAGAGCTCAGTGTGTTTAAATCTATTTTCAGGAGAATGTCACTCAGAGCTCAGTGTGTATAAATCTATGTACAGGAGACTGTCACTCAGAGCTCAGTGTGTTTAAATTTATGTACGGGAGAATGTTACTCAGAGCTCAGTGTGTTTAAATCTATTTTCAGGAGAATGTCACTCAGAGCTCAGTCTGTTTAAATCGATACATAGGAGAATGTCACTCAGTGCTAAGTTTGTTTAAATCTATATACAGGAGAATGTCACTCAGTGCTCAGTGTGTTTAAATCTATATACAGGAGAATGTCACTCAGTGCTCAGTGTGTTTAAATCTATATACAGGAGAATGTCACTCAGTGCTCAGTGTGTTTAAATCTATATATAGGAAAATGTCGCTCAGTGCTCAGTGTGTTTAAATCTATATACAGGAGAATGTCACTCAGAGCTCAGTGTGTTTAAATCTATACAGAGGAGAATGTCACTCAGTGCTATGTTTGTTTAAATCTATATATAGGAAAATGTCGCTCAGTGCTCAGTGTGTTTAAATCTATAAGCAGGAGAATGTCACTCAGTGCTCAGTGTGTTTAAATCAATATATAGGAAAATGTCGCTCAGTGCTCAGTGTGTTTAAATCTATATACAGGAGAATGTCACTCAGAGCTCAGTGTGTTTAAATCTATATATAGGAAAATGTCGCTCAGTGCACAGTGTGTTTAAATCTATATATAGGAAAATGTCACTCAGAGCTCAGTGTGTTTAAATCTATACAGAGGAGAATGTCACTCAGTGCTCAGCTTGTTTAAATCTATATACTGGAGAATGTCACTCAGAGCTCAGTGTGTTTAAATCTATCAACAGGAGAATGTCACTCAGAGCTCAGTGTGTTTAAATCTATATACAGGAGAATATCACTCAGAGCTCAGTGTGTTTAAATCTATATACAGGAGAATATCACTCAGAGCTCAGTGTGTTTAAATCTATATACAGGAGAATATCACTCAGAGCTCAGTGTGTTTAAATATATATACTGGAGAATGACACTCAGAGCTCAGTGTGTTTAAATATATATACTGGAGAATGTCACTCAGAGCTCAGTGTGCTTAAATCTATATGCAGGAGAATGTCACTCAGAGCTCAGTGTGTTTAAATCTATATGCAGGAGAATGTCACTCAGAGCTCAGTGTGTTTAAATTTATGTACGGGAGAATGTCACTCAGAGCTCAGTGTGTTTAAATCTATATACAGGAGAATGTCACTCAGTGCTCAGTGTGTTTAAATCTATATATAGGAAAATGTCGCTCAGTGCTCAGCGTGTTTAAATCTATATACAGGAGAATGTCACTCAGAGCTCAGTGTGTTTAAATCTATACAGAGGAGAATGTCACTCAGTGCTAAGTTTGTTTAAATCTATATATAGGAAAATGTCGCTCAGTGCTCAGTGTGTTTAAATCTATAAGCAGGAGAATGTCACTCAGTGCTCAGTGTGTTTAAATCAATATATAGGAAAATGTCGCTCAGTGCTCAGTGTGTTTAAATCTATATACAGGAGAATGTCACTCAGAGCTCAGTGTGTTTAAATCTATATATAGGAAAATGTCGCTCAGTGCTCAGTGTGTTTAAATCTATATATAGGAAAATGTCACTCAGAGCTCAGTGTGTTTAAATCTATACAGAGGAGAATGTCACTCAGTGCTCAGTTTGTTTAAATCTATATACTGGAGAATGTCACTCAGAGCTCAGTGTGTTTAAATCTATCAACAGGAGAATGTCACTCAGAGCTCAGTGTGTTTAAATCTATATACAGGAGAATATCACTCAGAGCTCAGTGTGTTTAAATCTATATACAGGAGAATATCACTCAAAGCTCAGTGTGTTTAAATCTATATACAGGAGAATATCACTCAGAGCTCAGTGTGTTTAAATATATATACTGGAGAATGACACTCAGAGCTCAGTGTGTTTAAATATATATACTGGAGAATGTCACTCAGAGCTCAGTGTGCTTAAATCTATATGCAGGAGAATGTCACTCAGAGCTCAGTGTGTTTAAATCTATATGCAGGAGAATGTCACTCAGAGCTCAGTGTGTTTAAATCTATATGCAGGAGAATGTCACTCAGAGCTCAGTGTGTTTAAATTTATGTACGGGAGAATGTCACTCAGAGCTCAGTGTGTTTAAATCTATTTTCAGGAGAATGTCACTCAGAGCTCAGTGTGTTTAAATCTATATACAGGAGAATATCACTCAGAGCTCAGTGTGTTTAAATATATATACTGGAGAATGACACTCAGAGCTCAGTGTGTTTAAATATATATACTGGAGAATGTCACTCAGAGCTCAGTGTGCTTAAATCTATATGCAGGAGAATGTCACTCAGAGCTCAGTGTGTTTAAATCTATATGCAGGAGAATGTCACTCAGAGCTCAGTGTGTTTAAATTTATGTACGGGAGAATGTCACTCAGAGCTCAGTGTGTTTAAATCTATTTTCAGGAGAATGTCACTCAGTGCTCAGTGTGTTTAAATCTATATACAGGAGAATATCACTCAGAGCTTAGTGTGTTTAAATATATATACTGGAGAATGACACTCAGAGCTCAGTGTGTTTAAATATATATACTGGAGAATGTCACTCAGAGCTCAGTGTGCTTAAATCTATATGCAGGAGAATGTCACTCAGAGCTCAGTGTGTTTAAATCTATATGCAGGAGAATGTCACTCAGAGCTCAGTGTGTTTAAATTTATGTACGGGAGAATGTCACTCAGAGCTCAGTGTGTTTAAATCTATTTTCAGGAGAATGTCACTCAGAGCTCAGTGTGTTTAAATCTATATACAGGAGAATATCACTCAGAGCTCAGTGTGTTTAAATATATATACTGGAGAATGACACTCAGAGCTCAGTGTGTTTAAATATATATACTGGAGAATGTCACTCAGAGCTCAGTGTGCTTAAATCTATATGCAGGAGAATGTCACTCAGAGCTCAGTGTGTTTAAATCTATATGCAGGAGAATGTCACTCAGAGCTCAGTGTGTTTAAATTTATGTACGGGAGAATGTCACTCAGAGCTCAGTGTGTTTAAATCTATTTTCAGGAGAATGTCACTCAGTGCTCAGTGTGTTTAAATCTATATACAGGCGAATGTCACACAGCGCTCCGTGTGTTTAAATCTATATACAGGAGAATGTCACTCAGAGCTCAGTGTGTTTAAATCTATACAGAGGAGAATGTCACTCAGTGCTCAGTTTGTTTAAATCTATATATAGGAAAATGTCGCTCAGTGCTCAGTGTGTTTAAATCTATATACAGGACAATGTCACTCAGAGCTCAGTGTGTTTAAATCGACACAGAGGAGAATGTCACTCAGTGCTCAGTTTGTTTAAATCTATGTACTGGAGAATGTCACTCAGAGCTCAGTGTGATTAAATCTATATACTGGAGAATGTCACTCAGAGCTCAGTGTGTTTAAATCTATATACAGGAGAATGTCACTCAGAGCTCAGTGTGTTTAAATCTATATACAGGAAAATGTCGCTCAGTGCTCAGTCTGTTTAAATCAATATGCAGGAGAATGTCACGCAGAGCTCAGTGTGTTTAAATCTATATACAGGAGAATGTCACTCAGAGCTCAGTGTGATTAAATCTATATACTGGAGAATGTCACTCAGAGCTCAGTGTGTTTAAATCTATACACAGGAGAATGTCACGCAGAGCTCAGTGTGTTTAAATCTATATGCAGGAGAATGTCACTCAGAGTTCAGTGTGTTTAAATCTATATACAGGAGAATATCACTCAGAGCTCAGTGTGTTTAAATCTATATACAGGAGAATATCACTCAGAGCTCAGTGTGTTTAAATCTATATACAGGAGAATATCACTCAGAGCTCAGTGTGTTTAAATATATATACTGGAGAATGTCACTCAGAGTTCAGTGTGTTTAAATCTATATACAGGAGAATATCACTCAGAGCTCAGTGTGTTTAAATCTATATACAGGAGAATATCACTCAGAGCTCAGTGTGTTTAAATATATATACTGGAGAATGACACTCAGAGCTCAGTGTGTTTAAATATATATACTGGAGAATGTCACTCAGAGCTCAGTGTGCTTAAATCTATATGCAGGAGAATGTCACTCAGAGCTCAGTGTGTTTAAATCTATATGCAGGAGAATGTCACTCAGAGCTCAGTGTGTTTAAATTTATGTACGGGAGAATGTCACTCAGAGCTCAGTGTGTTTAAATCTATTTTCAGGAGAATGTCACTCAGTGCTCAGTGTGTTTAAATCTATATATAGGAAAATGTCGCTCAGTGCTCAGTGTGTTTAAATCGACACATAGGAGAACGTCACTCAGTGTTCAGTGTGTTTAAATCTATATACAGGAGAATGTCACACAGTGCTCCGTGTGTTTAAATCTATATACAGGAGAATGTCACTCAGAGCTCAGTGTGTTTAAATCTATACAGAGGAGTATGTCACTCAGTGCTCAGTTTGTTTAAATCTATATATAGGAAAATGTCGCTCAGTGCTCAGTGTGTTTAAATCTATATACAGGACAATGTCACTCAGAGCTCAGTGTGTTTAAATCTATGCAGAGGAGAATGTCACTCAGTGCTCAATTTGTTTAAATCTATGTACTGGAGAATGTCACTCAGAGCTCAGTGTGATTAAATCTATATACTGGAGAATGTCACTCAGAGCTCAGTGTGTTTAAATCTATATACAGGAAAATGTCGCTCAGTGCTCAGTCTGTTTAAATCAATATGCAGGAGAATGTCACGCAGAGCTCAGTGTGTTTAAATCTATATACAGGAGAATGTCACTCAGAGTTCAGTCTGTTTAAATCTATATCCAGGAGAATGTCACTCAGAGCTCAGTGTGTTTAAATCTATATACAGGAGAATGTCACTCAGAGTTCAGTGTGTTTAAATCTATATGCAGGAGAATGTCACTCAGAGCTCAGTGTGTTGAAATCTATATACTGGAGAATGTCACGCAGAGCTCAGTGTGTTTAAATCTATATACTGGAGAATGTCACGCAGAGCTCAGTGTGTTTAAATCTATATACAGGAGAATGTCACTCAGAGCTCAGTATGTTTTAAACTATATACAGGAGAATGTCACTCAGAGCTCAGTGTGTTTAAATCTATATACAGGAGAATGTCACTCAGAGCTCAGTGTGTTTTAAATTATATACAGGAGAATGTCACTCAGAGCTCAGTGTGTTTAAATCTATACGCAGGAGAATGTCACTCAGAGCTCAGTCTGTTTAAATTTATGTACGGGAGAATGTCACTCAGAGCTCAGTGTGTTTAAATCTATATACAGGAGAATGTCACTCAGAGCTCAGTGTGTTTTAAACTATATACAGGAGAATGTCACTCAGAGCTCAGAGTGTTCAAATCTATATTCAGGAGAATGTCACTCAGAGTTCAGTGTGTTTAAATCTATACACAGGAGAATGTCCCTCAGAGCTCAGTCTGTTTAAATCTATGTACAGGAGAATGTCACTCAGAGTTCAGTCTGTTTAAATCTATATACTGGAGAATGTCACGCAGAGCTCAGTGTGTTTAAATCTGTATACAGGAGAATGTCCCTCAGAGCTCAGTGTGTTTAAATCTATACACAGGAGAATGTCCCTCAGAGCTCAGTCTGTTTAAATCTATGTACAGGAGAATGTCACACAGTGCTCCGTGTGTTTAAATCTATATACAGGAGAATGTCACTCAGAGCTCAGTGTGTTTAAATCTATACAGAGGAGAATGTCACTCAGTGCTCAGTTTGTTTAAATCTATATATAGGAAAATGTCGCTCAGTGCTCAGTGTGTTTAAATCTATATACAGGACAATGTCACTCAGAGCTCAGTGTGTTTAAATCTATACAGAGGAGAATGTCACTCAGTGCTCAGTTTGTTTAAATCTATGTACTGGAGAATGTCACTCAGAGCTCAGTGTGATTAAATCTATATACTGGAGAATGTCACTCAGAGCTCAGTGTGTTTAAATCTATATACAGGAAAATGTCGCTCAGTGCTCAGTCTGTTTAAATCAATCTGCAGGAGAATGTCACACAGAGCTCAGTGTGTTTAAATCTATATACAGGAGAATGTCACTCAGAGCTCAGTGTGTTTAAATCTATACACAGGAGAATGTCACGCAGAGCTCAGTGTGTTTAAATCTATATGCAGGAGAATGTCACTCAGAGTTCAGTGTGTTTAAATCTATACACAGGAGAATGGCACTCAGAGTTCAGTCTGTTTAAATCTATATACTGGAGAATGTCACGCAGAGCTCAGTGTGTTCAAATCGAAATACTGGAGAATGTCACTCAGAGCTCAGTGTGTTTAAATCTATTTTCAGGAGAATGTCACTCAGAGCTCAGTGTGTATAAATCTATGTACAGGAGACTGTCACTCAGAGCTCAGTGTGTTTAAATTTATGTACGGGAGAATGTTACTCAGAGCTCAGTGTGTTTAAATCTATTTTCAGGAGAATGTCACTCAGAGCTCAGTCTGTTTAAATCTATATACAGGAGAATGTCACTCAGTGCTCAGTGTGTTTAAATCTATATACAGGAGAATGTCACTCAGTGCTCAGTGTGTTTAAATCTATATACAGGAGAATGTCACTCAGTGCTCAGTGTGTTTAAATCTATATATAGGAAAATGTCGCTCAGTGCTCAGTGTGTTTAAATCTATATACAGGAGAATGTCACTCAGAGCTCAGTGTGTTTAAATCTATACAGAGGAGAATGTCACTCAGTGCTAAGTTTGTTTAAATCTATATATAGGAAAATGTCGCTCAGTGCTCAGTGTGTTTAAATCTATAAGCAGGAGAATGTCACTCAGTGCTCAGTGTGTTTAAATCAATATATAGGAAAATGTCGCTCAGTGCTCAGTGTGTTTAAATCTATATACAGGAGAATGTCACTCAGAGTTCAGTGTGTTTAAATCTATATATAGGAAAATGTCGCTCAGTGCTCAGTGTGTTTAAATCTATATATAGGAAAATGTCACTCAGAGCTCAGTGTGTTTAAATCTATACAGAGGAGAATGTCACTCAGTGCTCAGTTTGTTTAAATCTATATACTGGAGAATGTCACTCAGAGCTCAGTGTGTTTAAATCTATCAACAGGAGAATGTCACTCAGAGCTCAGTGTGTTTAAATCTATATACAGGAGAATATCACTCAGAGCTCAGTGTGTTTAAATCTATATACAGGAGAATATCACTCAGAGCTCAGTGTGTTTAAATCTATATACAGGAGAATATCACTCAGAGCTCAGTGTGTTTAAATATATATACTGGAGAATGACACTCAGAGCTCAGTGTGTTTAAATATATATACTGGAGAATGTCACTCAGAGCTCAGTGTGCTTAAATCTATATGCAGGAGAATGTCACTCAGAGCTCAGTGTGTTTAAATCTATATGCAGGAGAATGTCACTCAGAGCTCAGTGTGTTTAAATTTATGTACGGGAGAATGTCACTCAGAGCTCAGTGTGTTTAAATCTATATACAGGAGAATGTCACTCAGTGCTCAGTGTGTTTAAATCTATATATAGGAAAATGTCGCTCAGTGCTCAGTGTGTTTAAATCTATATACAGGAGAATGTCACTCAGAGCTCAGTGTGTTTAAATCTATACAGAGGAGAATGTCACTCAGTGCTAAGTTTGTTTAAATCTATATATAGGAAAATGTCGCTCAGTGCTCAGTGTGTTTAAATCTATAAGCAGGAGAATGTCACTCAGTGCTCAGTGTGTTTAAATCAATATATAGGAAAATGTCGCTCAGTGCTCAGTGTGTTTAAATCTATATACAGGAGAATGTCACTCAGAGCTCAGTGTGTTTAAATCTATATATAGGAAAATGTCGCTCAGTGCTCAGTGTGTTTAAATCTATATATAGGAAAATGTCACTCAGAGCTCAGTGTGTTTAAATCTATACAGAGGAGAATGTCACTCAGTGCTCAGTTTGTTTAAATCTATATACTGGAGAATGTCACTCAGAGCTCAGTGTGTTTAAATCTATCAACAGGAGAATGTCACTCAGAGCTCAGTGTGTTTAAATCTATATACAGGAGAATATCACTCAGAGCTCAGTGTGTTTAAATCTATATACAGGAGAATATCACTCAAAGCTCAGTGTGTTTAAATCTATATACAGGAGAATATCACTCAGAGCTCAGTGTGTTTAAATATATATACTGGAGAATGACACTCAGAGCTCAGTGTGTTTAAATATATATACTGGAGAATGTCACTCAGAGCTCAGTGTGCTTAAATCTATATGCAGGAGAATGTCACTCAGAGCTCAGTGTGTTTAAATCTATATGCAGGAGAATGTCACTCAGAGCTCAGTGTGTTTAAATTTATGTACGGGAGAATGTCACTCAGAGCTCAGTGTGTTTAAATCTATTTTCAGGAGAATGTCACTCAGAGCTCAGTGTGTTTAAATCTATATACAGGAGAATATCACTCAGAGCTCAGTGTGTTTAAATATATATACTGGAGAATGACACTCAGAGCTCAGTGTGTTTAAATATATATACTGGAGAATGTCACTCAGAGCTCAGTGTGCTTAAATCTATATGCAGGAGAATGTCACTCAGAGCTCAGTGTGTTTAAATCTATATGCAGGAGAATGTCACTCAGAGCTGAGTGTGTTTAAATTTATGTACGGGAGAATGTCACTCAGAGCTCAGTGTGTTTAAATCTATTTTCAGGAGAATGTCACTCAGTGCTCAGTGTGTTTAAATCTATATACAGGAGAATATCACTCAGAGCTTAGTGTGTTTAAATATATATACTGGAGAATGACACTCAGAGCTCAGTGTGTTTAAATATATATACTGGAGAATGTCACTCAGAGCTCAGTGTGCTTAAATCTATATGCAGGAGAATGTCACTCAGAGCTCAGTGTGTTTAAATCTATATGCAGGAGAATGTCACTCAGAGCTCAGTGTGTTTAAATTTATGTACGGGAGAATGTCACTCAGAGCTCAGTGTGTTTAAATCTATTTTCAGGAGAATGTCACTCAGAGCTCAGTGTGTTTAAATCTATATACAGGAGAATATCACTCAGAGCTCAGTGTGTTTAAATATATATACTGGAGAATGACACTCAGAGCTCAGTGTGTTTAAATATATATACTGGAGAATGTCACTCAGAGCTCAGTGTGCTTAAATCTATATGCAGGAGAATGTCACTCAGAGCTCAGTGTGTTTAAATCTATATGCAGGAGAATGTCACTCAGAGCTCAGTGTGTTTAAATTTATGTACGGGAGAATGTCACTCAGAGCTCAGTGTGTTTAAATCTATTTTCAGGAGAATGTCACTCAGTGCTCAGTGTGTTTAAATCTATATACAGGAGAATGTCACACAGCGCTCCGTGTGTTTAAATCTATATACAGGAGAATGTCACTCAGAGCTCAGTGTGTTTAAATCTATACAGAGGAGAATGTCACTCAGTGCTCAGTTTGTTTAAATCTATATATAGGAAAATGTCGCTCAGTGCTCATTGTGTTTAAATCTATATACAGGACAATGTCACTCAGAGCTCAGTGTGTTTAAATCGACACAGAGGAGAATGTCACTCAGTGCTCAGTTTGTTTAAATCTATGTACTGGAGAATGTCACTCAGAGCTCAGTGTGATTAAATCTATATACTGGAGAATGTCACTCAGAGCTCAGTGTGTTTAAATCTATATACAGGAGAATGTCACTCAGAGCTCAGTGTGTTTAAATCTATATACAGGAAAATGTCGCTCAGTGCTCAGTCTGTTTAAATCAATATGCAGGAGAATGTCACGCAGAGCTCAGTGTGTTTAAATCTATATACAGGAGAATGTCACTCAGAGCTCAGTGTGATTAAATCTATATACTGGAGAATGTCACTCAGAGCTCAGTGTGTTTAAATCTATACACAGGAGAATGTCACGCAGAGCTCAGTGTGTTTAAATCTATATGCAGGAGAATGTCACTCAGAGTTCAGTGTGTTTAAATCTATATACAGGAGAATATCACTCAGAGCTCAGTGTGTTGAAATCTATATGCAGGAGAATATCACTCAGAGCTCAGTGTGTTTAAATCTATATACAGGAGAATATCACTCAGAGCTCAGTGTGTTTAAATATATATACTGGAGAATGTCACTCAGAGTTCAGTGTGTTTAAATCTATATACAGGAGAATATCACTCAGAGCTCAGTGTGTTTAAATCTATATACAGGAGAATATCACTCAGAGCTCAGTGTGTTTAAATATATATACTGGAGAATGACACTCAGAGCTCAGTGTGTTTAAATATATATACTGGAGAATGTCACTCAGAGCTCAGTGTGCTTAAATCTATATGCAGGAGAATGTCACTCAGAGCTCAGTGTGTTTAA